>NC_139350.1:79501668-80101668 GCF_055883805.1 Amblyomma maculatum
GCACCAGCATTCAATCGCACAAGAACAGCGTGGGCGTGCTGGAGGTGATTCAATTGAACTACGCGCAAAGGACTGCGCGCACACACGCGGCCTGCCGGTCACACTCAACGGTCCGTTCCACGAGAGCCTTTGCATGCACTGCGTATAAAGCACGCACACGGCCCACACACGCACGTACAAAGCCGCGTGTTGCGCGGCAGGACCAAAACGGCTCCTCCCACTCTCGAGAGGGCCTTTTCTTTCCTCATCGCGGTACACAACAAACACACGCACGCAGGCAGGCGGGCAAGGGCCTGCTGCTGCGCGATGGCGCGCAGTAGCACCCCCGCCGTGATTTGTGGCCGCAGCGAGGATCCGCTGGACGCCAGTTGTCCGCTCTCAGCGAAAGCAATCGGCCAAGCCATCTGGGCATCCACCCTCCCGACAGTGGCCGTGGTGAGCAGCTGGAGTTCTCGGTTCCCGTGTGCTTGGGCGTAGCTTCGCCGCGGTCGCGGAACGCAGGCTGTCGGAACGTTTCCTTGTTCTTTTCGTTACATTCGTCAACAGAAAAGACAACATCTGGGAGCAGTTCATGGGGGGAGGGGACAAGGGAATCCTAGGCGTGACCACACTGTCATCCAAGTATTTCGGAATGCACATGCACCACCTAGGTTCGTAACTTCCCGGTACAAAACAAAGGCATCAATGAAAAGTGTTATTTTGAAACTAACTGACGAGGGACAATGACAGATGTGAGAAGAGGTCCCAGATTCCCATTACTGATCTCCGTGAAACGCTGAGCATATTGTAGTAAATTAGGCGACAACTATTATTAACAATTGCATTACTGGGTACCGATTACTTAAGATACACTCAGGCAAATTTAAGATAGCCATAATTAGTTTACTTAGCGTATGAAGCACATATTACGTGCTAACAAACTAATTAACATACTGCTGTCCTAAAAGTCGCTTTCCTAAATTGTGATACCCCAACCATGTCGCACGAACCGTTGGTGCGGCATGGTGTTAAAATACTTCTTAACATGAATACAGGCCCAATAACTAAGAAAACGTTCGCGCGAAATAGAAATTAGTATACGCAAATATTGGAAAGTGAAGTGGCTTGTTGGGCGAGTTGGCAAATAATGGAGTTTCGCAGGAATGATGTGAGTCTGTAAAAATTGAATTAGATTATGAGTAATCCACGAGATGTGAATTAATATTACACTCAATGAGCTTCCACGGGATTGACTTTAAGTACGTTTGCCTGCAATTAGTGGAGTTATGAACATTCTTGCGGGAGGTAACCACCTTGGCGATCCTCTAGTCATCAAGTAGCGATGCGCTGAGCAAGGTCTGAGTGAACATTTCTGACAATCTGAAATCATAATATTGGGTAATGTAAACAGCGTAGCACTAGTAAATTATCAGAAAAAAAATTTAAGCAGCATACCTCATAAATGCTAGACTAGTTTAAATAGTTCTTTTTCTTTTTCCCCGATGAAAACTAATATTGCGCCGCGTACTTTACTCTATATTGAAATCGCAATATTGGGTAAGGCAAAAGCAAACAGCACAGTAGTAACAAACGATGAAGAAGAATGACTTCATTGAAAAACACACCGCTTGTGGCCTAAAAATAAAAAACTATTTTGGGAAGTCAGTCGAATATAATTTCTTTTAGAGATATTTGAGACGTTCCAGCATTTTTGTGGGTTACGAGCATGCAAATGAGTGGCATAAAAAATGCCCCACTGCGGTGGCCAAATTGTTAGGGCGCTCGAGTGCTGAAGAGCGCGGCTTCGATTCCCGCCTCGGGTGCCGCGTCCATGGTGGATGCATACGGCCAGCGGCCCGAGTGCTGTGCGATGTCAGTGCAAGATAATGAAGGAGGTTGCACTTCTTACCCTGGAGGCCTCCACCACGGTGCCCCACGTAGCATATTGCTTTCGGTCGTTAAACCGCATACGTGCTACCGTATTGTTCTCACAACGCTGCCAGGGCCTGCGTGTACTGTGACGAAACAGCAGGATAATGGTGGTGTTAATCAGCAATGCTGAATAATTATTTCTTCGAAACCACGAAGCCGAAGGTTCAGCTACTGTCGCAGAAAGCGTGGCCAACGACAAATGTTAAAATGAAGTACTTCACAACTTATGCGAGTGTTCGCAACTGACAAGCAGCAAACACTTCCCTGAAGCGCACGGTTAGATGGTCGTTTTTTCCTTACGGCTGACATAAGGCTAACTTTTAAAAATAAATGTTATGTTGCCTTTTTTTTTTTTGTTTTTTTTTTTTTCAGCGTTTACGTCATTTAGGAACGCAGAGAGCAGCCAAAAAGTTAGAGCATCTTTTAGAACACTGGACTAGTCCTTTTTTTTCCTGCATAAAACCTACGAAGGTGCTTGTTATTTGACTGCTGGTATTCCTTGAGTTGAAGCAAAATTCCTCAAATATTGTAGCCTGGTCACCTCAATTCTCTTACATATGCTTGCCTTGCGTTTAGAGCGCAAATATGTCTGCGTGTACGTGATCAAAACGCTCGGCAACTGTAATGAAATTTACTTACTGTACTGAATTAACATTTCCATTAACTCAGTGCTAACCAAGTACTAAAGCGACATAGTGCGACGTTCTTGTACGTGAATTCGTGCCCTTTAATTTACTCGGTGAATTACGTCCTGCAGGGCGTAATTTTGTCCGGAAGTGTCACAAATGCGTCCTATACTGGTATCGAAAAGCAACGAGTGTCGCTTCCCCCAAAAACAGCCAAAAGAAACTGGGCTCGCCATTAAATTTTTCCACTGTACCACTGTGCTGATCCGCCTGTTCAGCTCCTTGCATGATTAGCATAAAGATGAATTATCGATTGAAGCGATGCATAAAAAAGTGAATGAAACAACAGAGCCAGAGACAAAAAAAATATAGAGCTAAAATGCAGACACTGGGATTCAGTGTATTGATGCTCACCGCACGATTCATAAATTGATGTGACTGTATTAAATATGATGATCAATTCTACTCTGCGTGTACTGTTGCTAAGCCGGGCGTCTGCAGGGCAGCAAGTCGAAAGCAGCGCAAGATCTCCGCACTTGGTTGTACAGGATAGAGAGCCCGTTCAGGCGCTGAGGCAACAAGACGGGACAGGCGAGCCACGGAGGCAGCGACGCTTGCGTGAGTGAGTTAGAGAGGAGAGTTAAATGGTGAGCAGAGAACTGCGGTGGGCAGACGCGCGAGGGTGGCACACCGTACAGCTGGCTGCCCGGGGGAGAGAGGTGAAAAATGAAGGGCCGTGGAACGCGGCCCCACCCCCTTTTGCACATGGCCGGTATGCCACTGCGGTGATGCATACGGAGGCAGCAGCAGCAGCAGCAGCAGCAGCAGCAGGATACGCGAGCGAGCGGCTCCAAGCGAGCGACAGGCCTCGCCAGAGAGGGAGCGGGCCAGCGGGCATACCTGTTGCCGCCGCCGTCTTGACCCGCCTGTCTAGATGCCGGCGGGGGGTTCTCGGCTTTACAAGCTGAGCGCTCTTTGGCCCTGGCCGCTGTACTCGATGCTGGCTTCTTTTCCGTTTGTGCCGCGAGCTTGTGCGTGCGTGTGTGTGTATGTGTACAGATCTGTCGTGGGTGGCCGGCGCGCGAAGAGCGATCTTCTCTGGCACCCCGCGTGGTGAACCAATTTGGACGGTCTGAGAAGGAAAGGAATGTCTTCACTCTCGACGACGAGGGAGAGAGTGCGCCGTCTGAACAAGCCGAGGGACATACACTCACACACCTGGCCACGCTGTGCCGCCTTCGGAGATAACTCCCGACCAGACTCGACCAGCGTGGTGAGAAGTGTTGTTAAACGTGCGCACAACGAAGATATGCCGAGACTGCAGCACTGACCCCTCCCCTCGCCCCACAATCTTTGCTCCCGTGTGAAAGGGGCGGGGGAACTCGAGCATGCGCGCGTACAGTACATCCGCGTACAGTCGGTATATGAAACCGGAATGTTCAAGGAACATCCTCAGTATCGAATATCGAAGCACGTTCGCCAGGCTGCACGTCATATAGCACAACCTAAGGAGGAAGGGGCTTCTTTGGGGCAAGCCAACTGGTCAACTTTGCTAACAATGGCAAGGAGGGTAAACAATGAAAGGCTCTTGGCTACCGGTGCAAAATTCGTCCATTTATAGTATCTATAGAGCTAGGATACCGACCTGTCTAATTGGCTCTGTTGTAATTGCGGCTACGTCTTGCATATAACTTGGAATTTCTGCTTTAAACTGAAAAACACAATAAATATACGACGAAGTGTCATTTTGAAGTGCGGCCTTAACCGAAGAAGGCCCATATGCCTGGCATACATGCCACAACTATAACTGCATATTCAGTATACCAGTTCCGGGCCACTTCTCTCCTAGATGAGATGTTGTTTGAGCAAGTGTAAAATATTCGTTGCATCTTTCATTGTGCTGTGCAGCCGTTCAATTCCTTCTCCGAACTTTTTTGTTTATTTATTTGAGACACAATCGATCTGCACAGGACTAAGATAGGAGCGGTATGAAGGTAATACACGCAGCAAAGGGTGAACGTAATAAAGAAAACACAAGCACTGCACGTCCAGTGGCTGCTAAGTTCAAACGCTTCGAAAATGGAGCTGATGTGTTGGCAGCAAACAAGCATGCTCGAAAATCTTGATGAAACTAAACACAGAAGAATGTGAGAACGCTTTGTTTGACACGAATGCAAATATAAAGCATGTTATATAGGGCTCTAGACTAATAATTCGCAAACTCGAGCGGTGGACATAGTACCTTCTTGTAATCTTTTTAGGTGGATAGGAAGAAGGAATGCTGGTAGTACTTTTTAGAAAACTTCCGTTCTTTTACACGCCTGCGACGTTTACACGGAGTAACACAGGAAATGGAAATCACATAGAAAAGAATCAGTCTTTTTTGCTCTGATTACACTGCCAACATTGTATACAATGGTCAGAGCGTTCACCTAAGCTGGCGGACAGTAATTGTACTGAAAAAAAAAAAAAAAAGAAAAAGAAAAGCTGATGCAACAAGAACCTGAACGTAAGTCTCAAAAAGGCTGTTCACGTCCCTCCACCATTGTGCTCTGTCAAGTATGCCTTCGGCTTTTTTCTTTTTATTATTATTACCGGCTCACCTACGTATGCTCCCACCCTCGGTTAGCTTACGACAGCCACTCGTGACTTTGAATGTATCTCTGTCGCTGCAAATTTTTTTTTCTTTTCTTTGTCGAATGATTGCCGTAGAAAAGCACGAAGTAGGGTGGCACCAGGGCTGCCAAAATTTCCCGGTGTCGCATATCTCTCGGAACGAGATAAGAGCAAAATCTGGAATTATAAATTACGTATCCATGTTATCGAAGCGTGAAACGAAAAGGCAGAGAAAAAAGCCGAACGTTTTATTTTCGCTCGCATATTTGGAAGAAAAGCGAAAACGTCCCCGAAAAATCATCAACCAAAGAAAGTACGCCGTCGAACGAGCAAAGCTTATCGCGTAAGAACTTCGCGTGTTCGGCCGAGTTACGCCGAGGCGAAAAGCAAAAGAAAATTATCGGACAACTCGCAATCAGTGCAACAAAGTTTAGAGGGGAGAAACAAATCAAACACAGACGGTTGTAAAGATCGAAGCCCAGCGTTGATTTACAGCCTCGTTTTGCGGCAGGCTCAGTAAGTAAAGCGCCGCGAGCATGTCGCATGTGTACAACCGAGAGTGCAGGAACGCGACCGCAAAATAAAAAATAAAACAGGCTAAAGCTTCAGACGCCCAAGATGAGAACGAAACAAATAACAATTAACGGCAGCCAAAGTCGGTAGCTGTGGGCCCCAATCGACGGAAATTCATTGCAGACATGCCCGAGCGAGTCTCCTTGGCATGACCGATGTCGTGAAAAGTGACTACAGGTATATAAGGCGTGATAAGGGCAAACGGAGAAGCACTCCGCGGGAGGATGACTGTAGCAGAAGCCAAGGCGCGCTCGCGAACTAGAGCAACAGGAGGAAGGGACATTATAAGGAAGGTCGCGCCATTCACATGAAAACACAAGACCCAGGCACAGGAGAATCTTGTTCAATGGAAGACAGCGCTACAGCCGACGATGCTCGGAGGCGCGTTATCGTCGCGGACACGCCGGCCCAAAGTGGTCCCGCGATAGAAGAGGCGGCGGCCCAGACACGCACGCAGCGGGCCGCGCATGTACGCAGGTATACGCGTAAACGAGTACAACATATACGGCTCCCGTACGGCTCCCGCCGCACTCAGAGGCGCGATAAAGAGCAAGGGGAACCTGCCGGTGCCCCGACACTACTTCGCGTTTTGGGCGCCGACGATGCCGAGGAGTGTCGATCGGGCCTTCGTCACCGTGACACTGAGCCCCGGTGATATGTCCTTCTGTTACTTAGCCTGCCGATCAGTATTTATACTTAACGCGGGCAAGTGGTTTAGTTGCTAAACGAGTGTAAAGTGCGTCGTACCAACCGCGTAAACAAACGAGGACACAGACCTAGAAGAAACGGCCATGTCCTTATCCTGCCCGTTACCGTTTGGCGGGGTTCCACGTTTGCTCGCGAGCTTGTATACATGCAATATTCATCCGCCTGTCCATGCTTGCCCAGCAATGGGTCGTTATGCCGTCCATGTCCGCCTTCCGAAGGCTATACTTGGATGTGCGGTCTTTCACACGCCGCCTCTACGTATGCGTCAGCGGGCGTTTCAACTTTCTCGTGTAAATCAGGTAACAGTGTTGCTGTCCACTCTCCTTGACAATCGGAGGACGATGGTTCCTAGCATCCACGTGCCTAAGTGCGCAGTCTTTTGGCGAAAGTAGAGAGACCAATGACTTGGATTATAAGCCTCGTAGCGGGGGATCTCGTATACCTTACGTGCAAGTCCTACTCCCCTCCGAGGTGACGAAAAAACAGGGCTAGCTCTCTTCACCTCCGAAATACTAGGAAACCTATAGAGAGTGATCCACACCAGGTCATATACAGCATGTCTCTATAAGTAAACTTTTTGGGCCCGACACATTTGACAAAGAGCAGCTTGCTTGCGTTATCGCATGCGGCAGCATGTCAGACTACACGGGAAGCTTACGAGATTCGGAGAAACACCCCGCAGGTAGTGGGGTCCTTGGGTGTAAGTCCGGCATCACTACACAGATTCATCGGAGCCCTTTAAGGATAGATTGTTTCCGAAATGACGATCCATCTTTTAGCACTCCTCTTCGAAGCACTCGTAATTTTTTCACCATCGGCCACCTCCACTGATGCTTTGTGGAAGGAGAAAAATAATCGGGTACGTATTGCTTGCATGCGACCCCCCCCCCCCCCCCCTCCTCCGTTCCGCGGTGTTTAAAAGAAATACGCTGTCTTCAAAATGGCGTTTCGTACTTTCACATTCTGCTTCAGGCTGCTCATAACGGCACCACAGGCGGACTGTTAAATAATAAAACTGTAGTGAAAACTTTCCTTTTCATATATTTTTACGGGCGCTATGTGCACTTTCACCATCGGTCTTCTCCGGCGTTCTTTAGCGCGTCTTTCGTAAGCACGATGTTGTTCTACATGCACACCGAAGCACACTCTTTCGTGCTTGTGTGCATGTAATATATGCGGCTAATATAACTAGGTACGGCAAAAACAACATACTGATGGAGCTAGCTGTCCGCGAAGGTTACCACGGGGCGGCTGATGAGTCTGGTTGCTGCCGAAAAAACATCGGGCTCTAGGCTTCGCCGATTGCAGCAGGAAAGAAACAGAGTAGTATACAGAGCAAACCACGTAGCCCAGTCGCGGTCTCATAAGTATACAGCAACCTTCGAGGCGCACAACAGAGAAAACAACAAGGGAGTACATACTAACAGCAGCGTGTGTACGACTTTGAAGAGCGTAAAAAAAATGACGTGACACAAAGGCACCATGTAATCGCCCACCGTATAAAGAGGAGGCTGCCGCAAAGATGCCGGCGCGTGGGCCCATACAAATATCTTCTCCGTCCATTTCAGTTCTTTAAAACAAACGCGAATCTTGACTGGGTGAAGTAAAGGTTTCCCAGACGAACCTCAGCGACTGGCACGTAAAGATCAGCTAGCGCGCTCGTTTTCGGAACGTAGCTTTGCAAAATAGCCGTGTAGTGGACGACGTAAAACAGTGCATACGAATCGTACGTGTTACAGGTGCTACGCCAGCGTTCCGTTGTAAAATTTATTGCTAGAGCTCAACTACAAGATAAGCAACATATCCCTTTACTCAAGATTATTTAAATAATAGGCTTGCACAAAACGCGACACTGCTACGCAGCCGGTGCATTTTTTTTTTTTTTGTTTCTCGTTTTCTTTTTGCGGCAAAAATGAATGCCTTCAATAACAAACAAGGGTGTTCGTGAACCTCCGCGCTTATCAGCGATAAAATATCTCTCCCAGGGCGTATAAAAGATCCGAGCTCGCGCGAGACAAAATGAGCTGCTTCCAAGGCGAAGGCATATAAACTACGCGGGCTTTTCACCGTACCTGGCCAGGCTCCGCCATGGCGAGCCCACGACGGCGGCGTTCATTATCAGCATGGCAGCCACTGCTCGCAGGGGTAATGTAACCGCGTTACCTCTCAGAAATCAATTAGCCACATGCATTGTTAAGCCAAGCACGCACTCCTGAGATCGTAAAAAAGGGCCAGAACGTTTGCGGCCCCATCCTGACCGTCACAAGGACACGCCTTAAGCAATGAACCATCTTTGAAATCATTTAACGCCTTGCATATTGTTTTCATTACTTGGGGTATGTAGTGGTTATGTTTAAGGTTGGTTGGTTTGTGGGGCTTAACGTCCCAAAGCAACCCAGGCTATGAGAGAGGCCGCAGTGGAGGGCTTCCATTTCCACTACCTGGGGTTCTTTAACGTGCACTGACATCGCACAGTACACGGGCGCCTCTCTTTTTGCCTCCATCGAAAAGCGGCCGTCGCGGCCAGGATTTGATCTCTCATCCTTGGGCACAGTAGTCGAGCGCACTAACCACTGCACCACCACGGCAAGGTGGTTATGATTAAGCTAAATGCCTCAACTGCAGTGCCAATAACGATGCAACCGATCTTGGTGCTACCAGGACTCTCCGTTTCGTCGTGTGTGAAGGTCCTGGACCATGTCGCACATAATATTCGCCGTTGTCATTCCAGATTTTTCCACGTAATTATGCTTACCTTAATTGTAGATCTGTAGAACTATAGGTCCAACACGCAGTCCACGGTCAAAGTACAAAGTCGCATTGGTGAATGCATAATGTTAATTGTGCAAATAAACTAAGTCAAGTCCAATTTGTTTCTCTGCGTGCGGTTTGTAAGCACGTTTATTTTCGTTCCTTCGCACTAAGTCGCATGTTGGGTACCGTTCACACTTCAGTAAGACGCCATTTCTTTGGCTCCTGACGGCCAAGTTGAAAGAACCAGCTTAATCTGACGGGGCCAACCTCACATTCCTTGCCAGTGTCTGTGGATGACGTGCGCGTAAGTCGCAGAAGCCGGCTTTGCTTGTACTAGGTGACGCCCTTAACTGCTGGCCTCCAACCGGATGAGCGCCCGCCCTGAACTCTTACTCTGCACGTAGGGACTTCAAGCCCTGAACAGTCATTTCATAGAAAAGCGCTCTGTGGCAATGTTTTTTTCCAAACGGTGGATCAGTAAAGTTGCAGCATTACTGCCCGCGTTCATCGCGTTCTGTCGCTTCTTTTGAGGCCATCGGCAGGTGCGTGGTCAGACCGCACTAGGAGACATGCCAATGGATTAGTTTGGCTGGCATTTCCTTGTTATTTGGAAACATTTTCATACTCTAACGCGCTATTATAATGCTTTAGATTGCACTAACCACCAGAGCGTTTAATGCACGAAAAATCGCTAACAAGCTCTTTGAAAGCAATGGAGCCGATCGCATTGACGCGACGTGCAGAGAGCAGTGGCTGTTACGGTCTCAGCTGCTTGACGCTGCTGGCCCTATAGGCGAAGCCTGCACATCGACAAGACAAACTGTTCCTTGCATTGCAAGAGGTTCAGGAGTGTTGTATGCTACAGGTGTGGGTAGCCTCGCTTATTCTGTAGCCAGGTGCTCAACCGAAGCGGCACTTAAATGTTAATAATTTCCCCAATTCAGGCACATACTTAAGACCCGGCTGCACCATCTATGCACACAATCACTCATAAATATTCCACTCCTGTAGTGAACTCGGGGTCAAGATCGGAGTTCTTCAGGAATGTTAAAAGAGGGCGTGAAGCCTCCCTTCTACGCGTCTGGTTTCCGCGCGGGTAGACAAGTATATTGTGAGGGACTTCTGTATTCTTGAGTGAAGCGAACAGCACACGCCTTTCCGCCTTGTACAATGAACAGCACATAATTAATTTTGTATGACCCCCCCCCCCCCCCGCCCCCCAGTCACTGAGGGGGGGGGGGGGGGGGGGTCATAAAGGGTCCCTGGTGCTGCCGGGTACCCACCGGTTTTACAATGGGTACAAGCTTTTCCCTGGCCTAGTGCTCGGCTATTTGGGGTGAAATGTTTGGGAAAGGGGTCACAGGTACCAAATAGTCGCTCCGATGTGGCAGTGATCCGTTCCGCCATCAGACCCCAATAAGTCCGCCTCGCGCGGCAAAAGCCCATTATGTGGCCCCTTTTCCCAAGCATTTCACCCCAGAAGAGCCGAGTACCAGGCCGGGGAAAATCTTGTACCCATTGGAAACCGGTGGGTACCCGGCGGTACTGGGGATCGAACCCCGTACTTCCCGAATGCGAGGCGGATGCTCTACCACCCCTCACACACACACACATGTAAAACACATCGGAGGTGATGCCAGGCTCGTCTCATGCATCCACGCAGGCGAACGAGCAGAACCCGTGCGAATGCGATGTCGAGTGTGGTTTGGGATCATTTAGTCCCTTTTTCATAAATGGCTTGTGAAGTGAGCTCTACTGGGTTGAGCACCGTTTCTCCGAAGAGTCACTCGGCACGTTGAGAGACTTTTCTTAAAGGATTACCTGACAGCGCATTATGGGCCAGTCTATTTATTACACATATGTGTGATGCCACCCACTAGAGACGTAAACGTATAGAAAAGCCTCTGCTCTGCAGATTGCGTACTAAGCGTAGAGAGCTAAGAGACGCGGCATCAACGAGGAACCCGCGCTCTAACCTTTGAAGGGCGGATTTTAATCCGTTAGTATCGCAGTAGGTTGAGCGGGACAAAAACCTATAGCTTCAGTAAACCCACTTCAACGGCAATACTTTCGGCTGTTATGTAGGTACAGCTTCAGTAAAGCGTACGGATCAGGTAAAGTCCAAAGAAGAAATGACGAAAAGCCGCTGCGCTCGCTTTGTTTACCTTTCCACCGAACCATCACAGAAAATTTGAAGGCGGGTATATTCTGCTTGTTTCGAAACGTTCAAGTACGAGCGAACACTTTACCGCCAAAAAAGAACTGCGGTTTGCGCGCTCGTGAGGAACAGTGACCGTACAGTCGATGCTCGGAAATGGCGGCTGCTTCTGCCGCTTGCTCTGCCTTCGAACATTATTTGCCTAGGAAACCAGGAGTATTAAGTGCCAAGTAGGCTCGAGACTAAGATCTATTGCGGAGCTGCTGGAGAAGTACTCTCACAGATACCGTCTCTCCGAGGCGGCTAAGCTGCATTAGTAACCTCTGTGAAGCGTCAAGGCTAAGAGGTTTCGATAGTGGCTCATAAGTACTGCATTGTTCACTGCCGCCTGAGGAACTCCAATGGCTCTTCTTAAGCCCTTTCTGTGCAAGATTTCGAGACGTTGAAGCTGTGATGCCGAGCGGAAGAAATTGAAGCTAATTGGCGCATTATGCGACTAATCATGATTGATTCGTGAAGCCTGACTGTTGAGGAAGGGTGGGTACCCCATTGCTCACTGACGATTCCATTAATCAGATTCAGACGCGAGGATGAAGATGAGACAATCCCGTCCACAGCTTTACAATTATTTTGCTATGGCAATTTCTTTTTAGGAAACCTGCGACCAATTCGTGAGTGAGTGAGTGAGTGAGTGAGTGAGTGAGTGAGTGAGTGAGTGAGTGAGTGAGTGAGTGAGTGAGTGAGTGAGTGAGTGAGTGAGTGAGTGAAAGTGGGCAAAACTGTACCCCCCTTTTAATGTAAGAAACAGTGCCTCCTGAATACATTCGGTTGATGTGATCACGCTTACTTCGCTATTGCATCTTTTATGAAGAAGGTCCGGGACGTGCGCGGTTAAACTAGATCGGAACAGAAAGGAAGCAGACCTGACTGAGGTTCAAGAGAATTATGTTAGGCAAAGGGAGGAGGTTGGCCACCTCTACGCCGACGTGCAGGGAGCCTTCGCTGCTGGTTCCAATGCACGTTCCGTTTCGCCTCGCCGTTAGCTGCCTCAGCACGAAAAGAAGCTCGTCGCGAACAGCCAGAAGATGCAAATTCGGCGCACCAGAACTAGAAACGTTATGAAGTGACGAGCGCGGGTCATTGTTATGATTCTGGTCTCACTTTTGCCGAGACTCGATCGACTGTCGGTGGAAGCTTCATATTGGAGCAGCCGTAGTGGTGACCATCTGGGCCGGCTGCTCAGGCTCCCAGTGGCCTGCAGCAGTAGGGACTGCTTGATATATAGAATGGCCGTGGCTTACTCAAAGGACTGTCTGACATGCTTAAGCTGCACGCCTCTTGCCTTTCGAGCCGGGTCCTTTACTTCGTCCAAGACCGCCGCCCATGGATGTCCCATGGTAACCCACATCCTAAAAAGGTATACTTTATATTAGTAGTCATCCTCCATTTACCGGACCGCCTGTCGTCACCTAAGCATAAATATTAGCAAACTAGTGAGAGGCGATTCGTGTCCGCCCACTCGCAACAAAC
The DNA here is from genome assembly GCF_055883805.1 of Amblyomma maculatum. NCBI lineage: Eukaryota > Metazoa > Arthropoda > Arachnida > Ixodida > Ixodidae > Amblyomma > Amblyomma maculatum. Next base: position 79,514,545 of record NC_139350.1, read on the forward strand.
GCGCTCACTTCCGTTGTGCCGCCATTCTGGCGGTGCTGAAAAACTATAACCTGAAAATTTGTGTGCATGGAGTAGATAATCGAATAGTAGTGTTGTATTGAGCCAAATACTCTCCATACAAATATTTAGAAACTTTTGGGCTAGCTTGCAAGGTTCAGATTCGATAGTATGATTACCGCGATCCATTTATTTGACATACACTAATTTCACATGCTCAGTAAGCATCCCGTTACACCGCCCGGGGTGCCATGCAGGTTTCATCGCACCCAAATTGCTCTTTTCGATTGCCTGCTTAGAATATAATAAAACGTTTGTCCCGCCCACACAGCGAAAAATTAAATAAGGAAAGAACACTATGCACACAATGGCCTATTTTAATTTGTCACCGTTTATTCTCAGCCCATACAGCAGAGAATCAAATCTCCTATCATTTGCCGCAGGCACTGAACGCTTCGTACATAGCCGCAGCAAACGAGCTATATAGTCTGAGGGACAGGAGTAAAGCATATAAAGGAATAAGGAAATATAATATAACTGCGCTTTCTTATCTCCGGCCCTCGCGGCAGGAGCGGCAATTTCAAACGCCGCGTCTGGCGTGACAAGGCGCCACACTTGGCCCGTCAGCAGCGCACGACAGATCATGGAGATGTCCTCCTGAGATTCGAAGGCACATTTTTTTTTTTTTTCTTAAGACTCACTGCAGCTCAAAGCGGTGGAAGTCGTAAACGCTTCGATATCGTATGCACTTAGCAACGACACCACGGTCACGTGCGTTAAAACACGCTAAAACACCCCTCCCGTCTGAAAGGCTGGAAGCAAGAGCGCGCGAAGTCAGCACGTAACGCCAGTGGGCCGCTCTGCACGACCTGAGAACCGCCAGGAGCCAGTGCAAGCTTCCTCGATCGGATACGGAGATACCATCTATTCGTTTCCCGGTAGCCACGCCGCACAGGGCCGAACTTTACTTTGGCCAGACGAGCGTGAAACGTTACGGCGCTGCCCTTCGAAAAAGATGAACAATTAATGTCACCCCTGCCAATGTCGTTCACGTTTTAAGCCTTAGTCAATTGAGGATGTGCCTTCAGTGCATCTCCCTGCTCACCAGATCACAAGCAGACCCCGGTGAGCGTATTTCCTGTGACGCAGCCAGTGATAATACACTATACCAGAGTGCACTAAAGTCAGCGCATGCATGGTTACTGTTATTACTACTAGTCCTTGTCAAGTCACTGTTTTTTCACGACTACGAGTACATTAAAACGCCAAGCCTCTATTGCTCGACGACTGACTACGAATGGACCGTTAGCACGTGGTTAGTTTTCGTACCGACCAACCATTTCTCGTTTGGATTAAGTGCAGGCCTGAATTTGGCTTAGAATTCAGGCGACGGTGATATGCTTCATTTATTTAGGACGAACGTGGCAACGCAAATAGCCAGGCTAGATCAGTGCTTAGGTTACTCTGTGCATCCCTTCCTGGTAGTCGTTTCTACCACACAGCTACTCAGTTCTGCTTTCGCATTGCGACATCGTCGTGAATTGATCTCGAGAGTATATGTATAGAGTCCGGCCATACTTTTTATATGCATCCACTGCTGCTGAAGAGACACCATCTATTAAATGTCGTTCTCGAAGAGCAGTTGAACAGTATTTGAGTGCAACTGCTTCACACTGCACATGCACTGCACGCTGAGGTTCGTCCGGGGACTGTTGTTCGCAAATTGAATTGCGTATGCGCTGTCGTGACGCTGGGGCTACGTCGACCCGGCCTTCACTTGGTAGCGTGCAGAGACTCGGGGTTGAAGTAGGATTGAATCTTCGAAGTTGGTGAAATATGTACAAGCAGGTTTACTGGCACTTTGAGAAAACGTATTTACAAGAATATTTACATGAAGAAGAAGGGTACATCAGCAAAATGACAAGCGTTAAGAGTTCATAGCGAGAAGCGACTGGATGAGCCGTTTACCCAGGGCCCAGAGCGACATTTCGTGCTCTGCAGCGTCCTTAAAACCCCCCTATGTCCAGCCCCTCTCTGAAGATGTTGACCAACCAAATCCAGGGCACGCCCCTCAGGTATCGGCATCCAATCGAACACATCACTGCACTGATGGTCTGAAGCACTGACTGGTCCGGCATTCATTCGTTGGGCGTGATCACTTGTTGGCGGGAAAAGCTTGGGAACGGCGAGGAGAGGAGGTACATTTCTATTCTTCAGCAAAGAAACCACAGGCTGGTTCTGACAAGGGGTTTTACTTCTCAGAAACCCGAGTGCACGTGGCGCCGCATAGGGCTCCCAACATGGTCCCTTTTCGACAATTGCAAATCTTTCCTGCATTCCCGGGAAATCACTTAATGGCCGTATGAGTCATGCTCCTTTCTTGTCCTGCACGTCTCTGTCGTCTCCTTTGGATAGGAGGCATTCATCACTGGAGGATAGCACTTCTCGACTGGAAGGGTGAACAAAAGAAAGAAAGCACTTCCTGCTATTTCCCGCAGGGGGACGTTTCTTTGTGTTTTTCCAGACGTTCTCTTGACAGGGTCAATTTGGCATTTGCAGGTTGTCCACAAAGCAAAACATGCTTACAAAACAGGATTCCGGGAAACAGGCTCACTTAGAGCCATTGGACCATCACCACATATTCACAAAACTTATCCATGCCCACAGGCGAACAATAGAGCGCGCAATTGCGGATGCTTGGTCGTAACAGCCTCCTCCCCCGCCAGAAGAGTCTCGGAGGGCAGCAGTCCCAGCTGCTGCATGAAGAGACGACTTAATGGCCTGCACGTGAACGCTTGAAGCTCGCTGTTGCTTGTCGCGTTGTCTTGATTGTTGTAGGCCAAATTGCTCGAGCTGTCTGAAACTCAACCACATGTCGAAGCAAGCACTCGGCTCCCGTCTGAAGAGACCAGGTCAAAAGAAAACTGCCATTGTTGTTCGAGAAAAGCCCACACTCAAGACGTTAGGACCTACGTATTCCTAGAAAACCAAACGTGCTGCTTTACATAGTCACACATATACAAGCGCACGAAAAAAAAAAACCTGATTATCAATTTGGATACATGGTGAGGAACATCTCGGACCGCTTAGAAAGAGCGGCTAAGCGCGTCCGCATTCCCATTTAACTTCCCCCTTTCGTATCTTTTTTCAAAATTGTACTGCTGTAAAATCAAGCTCCACCTAAGAAGGCGACTGTTCTTCGATGTCGCAGTTTGCAGCCAAGCCAGGGGACAATGGTCCGTCTCTACGGTGAATTTGGCCCCTCCAAGATAGCACTGCAATTTTTGAATGGCCCATACAATGCAAGCGCATTCTTTCTCTGACGCGCAATAAGCCCTCTCTCTAGAACTCAGTTTTCTGCTCAAGTAGAGCACGGGGTGCTCATTACCGTCGTCATCTCTCTGGCAGAGAACAGCACCTAACCCTCGATCACTGGCATCACACTGGACCGTGAATTCTCGGTCATAGTCTGGAGCTCGCAATACCGGACGGCTAATCAGCACAGCCTTCAGGTTTACGAAGGAGGCTTCCTTTTGTTCGTCCCAGACTACATTTGTCGGTTCTGTCTTGCGGAGAGCGTCGGTCAGAGGGCTAGCCAAAGCTGAATAGTTAGGGATGTAGTGATTGTAGTACCCAGTCAGACCCAGGAATGCTCGAATTTCCGTCTTCGTGCTCGGCCGCGGGTAGTCTGCTACCGCAGAAATCTTAATCTCGCTGGGTTTCCTGAAACCTTGACCTACATTGTGACCCAAGTAGTCCACGGTCGCCCTTGCCAGGCAACATTTCTCGGCCTTTACGGTTAGTCCAGCTTGACGCAAAAGGCTCAGTACAGCTCTTAGATGTACCATATGGTCCGCCCATGAGTCGGAAAAAACCGCAATGTCGTCTAAATAAGGCACCGCGAATGTTTCACACCCCTTTAAAACCCTATCCATGAGTCGGGAAAAACAAAATGGAGCATTTTTGAGCCCGAAACTCATCATTGTTGGCTGGTAGCTGCCCGTCGGAGTGACGAAAGCCGCGTATCTGCTGGCGCGTTCAATGAGCGGTACTTGCCAGTATCCTCGAGTAAGGTCCAGCGTAGTCACATATGCCGCTCTACTGACCTGTTCTACTCTCTCCTCAATATTCGGAATAGGATACACTTGATCCCTGGTGAGAGAATTTAGCTTTCGGTAGTCTACCACAGGCCTAGGGTCTTTACCTGGAGCTTCTACTAAGATCATAGGCGAAGCATAATCGCTTTCCGAGGGTTTTATTACTCCCAATTCCAGCATGCGAGTTACTTCCCTATCCAGAATTTCTCTTTGCCTTGGAGAAAATCGGTAGCACCTTGATCGCACTGGCACGTCTGAAGTCAGCTCAATATCGTGCTCAGTCAAATCAGTTCTGCCTGGCCTGTCCACGAAGCAGGCCTCAAACTCTGTTATTATCTCGCCCAGATCGGACAGCTGGGATTTCTTTAGTTCTCCTCTCTGCTCCGTCTTTTTGAGAAGCTCCTGAGCGTTGCTTCCTTTTCCGCTGAGGCAAATCAAGTTGTCCCCCATCTCCTCGGGAAGGTTTAACGTTAGATTTACCACGGCTTGCTCCATAGCTAAGTCCTCTCGGGTTCCACTTAGTAGTCTCGTGAGATTACTAGAGACTGGCGGCAAGAGGTTACTCTCAATAACGTCCTCATTCCGCGTCTCATCAAGATCGCTTTCAAGTTGACTTATCTGAGATGCCTCGCTCTCAAAGTTTTCCGACCCGCTATCTTCCGCATCGACCACTGTTTTAACTGCCGTTTCCTCCGCTGTGGATTTTTCTGGTATGAGCAGTGTAGCTAGTTCTCGCGCCTTTGAACGTGTTAATGCTTGCACAACACTGTCTCCGAAAAGGATGCCCCTCTTTCGCAGTAGCATGTCCGATTTGTTGGAAAACAAATACGGATAGCACTTAGGAAGCTTTCCTGAAACGGCAGCCTCGGTTGTTAATTCGCCGAAAGGGCCCTCGATGACCACGTTCGCGATTGGCAAGCACACACTCTGTTCCTCCACTACCTGGCGGATCCATGCACACTGTCCTGTATAGTCGGAAGGCGACACATACGCCGGATGGACAACATCCATCGTTGCGGCCGAATCGCGCAGTACCTTGCAAGGCTTCCCGTTGACTACTAGGTCATGCAGGTAGGGTTCTAAAAGCTGCATATTTTCATCGCAGTCACTGACATACGAGAAAGCAAACCTTTCTTTCCGGCAGTTGACGGCAATGTGACCTTGCTCATTACACCTAAAGCATGTGAGCGGCTTCCTAGCCCCAAGCTTGTTCTTTGTGTTCTGCGCGTTGGTCACTTCCCCACTTTTCTCACTGCCGTCCTTTCTAGGGCGTTTGCCTGAAGAAGCCTTCCTTTCTTCGTTTGCAAATCTAGCAAAGTGCCTTTTCTGACGGTTATTCACACTGAACTTGGGATTGCGGGGCCTATCCACTGCTGGGTTGCTGAATTGTCGGCGCGAAGCATACTCCTCAATAAGTTCGGCAGCTTCAGTTGCCGACTTAATTTCGCCTCGGTCCTGTAACCAATTTCTTTCTTTTTCTGGGAGGCAGTTATAAAACTGCTCCAAAAGAATTCGCTCGACTACAGCGTCCCTATCACTGTAGGAATCAGTGCTCTTTAGCCACTCGCCCAAATTGACTCTTAAATTATACAGGAATTCAGGGTAACTCTCGTCCCTGGACTTAGTAGCTTTCCGAAAACGTTGTCTCAACGCCTCGGCGCTAAGCCTATACTTTCTCAGAAGGCAAGCTTTGACCTTCTCGTAGTTGTCCGCGTCCTCCTTGCTTAGCCGCGCGACAACCTCCGCTGCCTCGCAGGGCAGAACCGTCAATAATCTCTGAGACCAAGTGTCTCGCTGGAAGGACAGTTTTTCGCAGGTTCGCTCAAAGTTAGCCAGATACAGACCGATATCCCCTGATATCACATATGGCTGCATGTACTTTGACATCTTGAAATCTGCCTCCTTGTTGAGACGAGGTACCGCTAGCTGGGGACAATCGCCCGACCTCTTGCTCAACTCTAGTTCTAATTTCCGGAGCTCAATTTCTAGCTCCAGCTTTTTTGCTTCTCTTTCAATTTCACGCTCTTTCTGCTGTCTGAGCTGTTCCTTTTTTTGACCGATGAGGTTCCATGCTTCACTGAGCTCCTCATCATCGGTTCCCAGATCAGTGATTGCCTTTATAATCAAGGGTTTTCGTGCCAAACCACTTGTATCAATTCCCAATTCCTCACACAATAGCAACAGGTCCGGTTTCTGCAGCTTTTGTAGGTCCATGATCGCTCCGAGTGTCGGCTACTTCCAAAACAACTGTGCAAACTACCAACCTAAAGGCGTTTCCACACTCTCTTTACCAGTTCTAAAATCTAACCCTGTTCTAGAACCTGGTCCACATCAGAAGAAAAGCCAAGCACTCACCCACACATGCGATCGATGTTCCGAGCTGCTCTCTTGTTCGATTGTTGCTCCTGCTTGTTGCTTGAGATGCCACCTCCGATCACAAGGTGTTGTGGCTTGTAGCTTCAGATCCACCTCCAATCACCAGATGTTGTGGCTTGTAGATTCAGATCCCAACGCTGGTCACCAGTTGTCGTGACGCTGGGGCTACGTCGACCCGGCCTTCACTTGGTAGCGTGCAGAGACTCGGGGTTGAAGTAGGATTGAATCTTCGAAGTTGGTGAAATATGTACAAGCAGGTTTACTGGCACTTTGAGAAAACGTATTTACAAGAATATTTACATGAAGAAGAAGGGTACATCAGCAAAATGACAAGCGTTAAGAGTTCATAGCGAGAAGCGACTGGATGAGCCGTTTACCCAGGGCCCAGAGCGACATTTCGTGCTCTGCAGCGTCCTTAAAACCCCCCTATGTCCAGCCCCTCTCTGAAGATGTTGACCAACCAAATCCAGGGCACGCCCCTCAGGTATCGGCATCCAATCGAACACATCACTGCACTGATGGTCTGAAGCACTGACTGGTCCGGCATTCATTCGTTGGGCGTGATCACTTGTTGGCGGGAAAAGCTTGGGAACGGCGAGGAGAGGAGGTACATTTCTATTCTTCAGCAAAGAAACCACAGGCTGGTTCTGACAAGGGGTTTTACTTCTCAGAAACCCGAGTGCACGTGGCGCCGCATAGGGCTCCCAACATGGTCCCTTTTCGACAATTGCAAATCTTTCCTGCATTCCCGGGAAATCACTTAATGGCCGTATGAGTCATGCTCCTTTCTTGTCCTGCACGTCAGCGGACATGTCACTCTGTCGTCTCCTTTGGATAGGAGGCATTCATCACTGGAGGATAGCACTTCTCGACTGGAAGGGTGAACAAAAGAAAGAAAGCACTTCCTGCTATTTCCCGCAGGGGGACGTTTCTTTGTGTTTTTCCAGACGTTCTCTTGACAGGGTCAATTTGGCATTTGCAGGTTGTCCACAAAGCAAAACATGCTTACAAAACAGGATTCCGGGAAACAGGCTCACTTAGAGCCATTGGACCATCACCACATATTCACAAAACTTATCCATGCCCACAGGCGAACAATAGAGCGCGCAATTGCGGATGCTTGGTCGTAACAGCGCTAGCCGAGGCTATTTTAATTTTAGCTTCCTGTGTCAAGGGGACTTATGTATCATTGCCTTCCTCGATTGTGACGACGAGCTAGGCTTCTCTTCATCTGCTTCTCTCGTTCTCGCGTTTACCATAAACTATTCCAACGGGCTTGCTTTTACTACATCATCTGGCTACCCACGCGTAACGGCAATAAGTTCTGATCATTGTCACGCGATCGCTGAAGGGGAACTGTTCTGTGCCCTGTCGTCCTGGCGTTGTCAAATAATTCGGATCCCTCACGAACTATCGAGCTAACTCATACCGAAATTGGAGGTTGTGGGGATCGTATTAGTTTATGCGAGTCTCATATTCACTGGACTTTTCCTATAACAAAAAAAAAAAAAATGCAAATTCAAGCAAAAATGGGGTGTATTTTTTTAAAAGCTCTGTCATACACGTATACTTCTTATGCTGAAAACTGGTCATGTGGCACTCGTCCAGACTTTTTCTGCCAACGACCTGTATTAAGGAGGTGATTGACCAACTACGAAATACTTGTTTACAGCAACTGACACTATTCGGGTCTCTCGTCCTCGACTAAGTTTTAAGAGTGCAGTGATGAATCTATAGTTCGATGCACATGCGCGCAGAACGTATAAATCGCAGTGTCCTTTGTATGAGCACTGCCTCCATATCGTAGGAGCAGGAGAACCGACTGGCGTAGCAAGGCATACCACGCGACTAGCACTCAAAGTGGTGAGATCGCTGCCAGTGGTTGATCGCCGACGGCGTGCAGTATTATGGCTTGAAGCTGCCCTTGTCTCAGACCAACCACGATTCTGGATCCATATTTCGTCAGCTGCCATTATCCATTTCATTTGGCCAGACATAAGTATGACTGCAGCATCAGGCGATAACAACTAGTGGCAAATCCCAGAAATTACAAGGTAGTGGGTCGAGCCGTCGGTCACAGCCATCGCTTCTCGTCGTACACACCGGATACCAACGGCACCGGAACCTGGGAAACATTTTTCGGTCGCCACGCCCGAGGTAAGAGTGGGATTTTGGAATCGCAGCACCGCGTTTTTGGCTCCTCCTCGTTGGCTCTCAATTGTGCGGCCACGTTCGGTGCATCTAAGGTGCAGTGTCATCGCACTAACGTATATCGTGACGGTACAACCATTCTCGTTCGTAATACGCGAGCGTTCGTTATAAACGCGGTCATTACACCTTCACCCATGCGTTGCCCGCGCAGGATAGCATTAAGTACTTAGATCTGCGACTGCGTTTTAACCACGATCATGCGTGCTGGTTGTATGAGCCTAGAGCTAACAACAAGCGACCTTTGCCGTATAGCTCTGTGCACCCAAAGCTTGTAAAGAGAAGCATTGTTCTTTCCTTCATCTCGAGCGCTCTCTGTAAGTCGTGCGAACATGCTATTGAAGAAAGTGTACAGAAGCAGGTAGGGCGCTTGGAAGCGGCCAGTTGTCTTAAACAAGTTATTGTTTCAGTCACTGAAGGCCTGTATCGCTGAATGAAAGTCGATCACGCATGACTTACGAACAGAGAGCTGGAGAAAAAAAGAAAATTGAAGATAGAAAAAAAAAAGGTAGCCGTGATACCTTATCTGCATAAGGTTTCCCACAATCTAAGGAAGGTAGGGCAACGGTCAGGCGTCAAAATGGTATTTACGGCCCCAAAAAAGCTTTTGAGTGTCTGCAAAAAGACCTGCCCCACGCGAACGCTGAAACCTAGAGTTAAACATAAAAACAACAAGTGCCCTGCAGGAGGGTGGTTCTCTACAGAAATACACTTTCATGTGGTAGGCACTACATAAGCCAAACGGGCAGATGTTTGAATATTCGTCTCCAAGAGCACAGCAATAAAGTGGGCAACATTGCCACAGACGGTCATCTGGCGGCTCACTGTAAAAAAAAAAAAAAAAAAGAAAAAAAAGAAAAAAAAAAGAAAAAGCGAAGCAGAGCCACCCTGCCATCTCTTGCTAGATATAACTGTCATTTTGTATCGGCACAGCAACGACCTGAGAAGAAAAATCAAGGAAGCGGCTGAAATATAGCACGGGCAGGGGAACAATGTGTAAGCAGGCCGTGTGTAGCACTTTCAAGAAAAAGAGCTTGAATTCGTAGAATGACGGCATGTGACACGCATGTCCCATTTTTTGTATATTCCTCCTTCTCTCCCTCAACTCAATCAGATACGTATATATATATATATATATATATATATATATATATATATATATATATATATATATATATATATGTGTGCCCCTTTTTCCACAATAAACACTGAGTTGAAAGTTTGCGCTAGTGCTGTATTGACCTCGTCCTCCGCTCTTCCCATGTTATGCTTCCCGAGTTATTTACCAACCTGTGCAAGCCTATTCCCTTCCGTGCTTGACTATACTGCTCAGAAGCACAACCTGTGGCCTGGGAACGTTTGACTACCCCTGTACGTACGATCAGGCAACCTCCTTGGGCTGAGGGTGCCTTTTTGCAAAACCCTGGTGCGCACGATTCGCTGCGCTCGAATTCCCATGTTTGTGTCATCTCTTTGTTTTTCTAGACTGCACATTCACATTCTCCTGATCAAAGCACTGCAAGTACGTGTTTTTCCGAACATTTCGACGCTTCATCATCACACACTTGAGCGACGTGAAGGATAAAGCGTGGGCGCTAGAGATGCACGCGGCTCAGTCGCTTAATAACCAAGAAAATACGACCACATTTTTACCACGATTTTCATCCTCCTCCTTCATTCTTGCCGTGGATGATAACGCCTGCTCCCATTATGTAGCATACGTTGGATGCTACATAGCTCCTTCCTAGTATGCCCAAAATGATTTATACGGCACGCGAATGAACAGAGCAGAGTAGGTGGCCAGTCCGTGAACGACGAATAACAACAGCACATGCATACTCAGCTCGTTGGAAGTATACTATATGCGCCCTGTAGAGCCACTCTGGTGAAAAACCAGAGTATAAGTCGCCCTCGGTCTATAAGGCGCGGCGCTAAAATCAACAGAAGAAACACAAGGCGCCCTCCTTGTCCTTCTTCGCATCCACCCTGTGCCGAGCAGTTGCTCATTTGCTCCGTCCCGTGTCGGTCGGCCGAAGTGTTGTCCCGCCGAGACGTGGAGGACAGGCCCCTCAGTCGTAAACAGCGCCGGCAACGAGTGACGCCCCTAGGTGCCCTGCCCGTCAGCCCCGGCTGCTCTGCTTCCTTTTCTTTTTACGAGGTCCCTGGGGCGCTCGCTGCCTGCCATCCACACGGCGGGAACCAGCCACCACCGGGCCGACGATATTTACGAGCTATACGAGCGCGGCGCGCGCTCCCTGGCGAGGATCACCGCCGCGATCGGACACGTGCAGCCGGGCGCCACTTTTTTTGCTGCGTCCCAGCGACGAGAACTCTCCTGCTTGCAGAAAGAAGATACACATAGCGACCTGTTCCTTCAACTCGACACAGCTCTGACGTATGGAGGAACAGATAATCGCCAACAGCCCCTAGTTGCTGTAAAATTGGCTCGCAGAGGCAGAGATCTACTTATTTCCCTTAGGCAAGCGAAGACATCATAGCACGGGCCCATGGTAACACATATCCACGGAACTTCGGCGAGTTCTATTCTTGACAAGTGCGCAGCTGGGTGCCTTCAAGATCGGGCCGCCTGGCATATAACCTGGTACGACAGCAAGAAACTTAGCTGCCCAAATGAAATAAAAAAAAGTAACAACCGAAAAGACATTCGAATAAAAAACAATGAACATTGTAACAAGAACGGAGGGGTTCATAAAAGCAAGGGCGAACGGTTGGGTTTACGCCCATATCAAACACACCTATGCCTAAGTTCTGCTAAAATCGTCCCCGGAAAACAGGTCCCCAGAGTAAAAGTTCCCGGAAAATATGGCCCTGGAAAAAAGGCCCGGGAAGAAAGGCCCCATTTGCGAGTTAGAAAACAAATGTCCCCAAAAAGGTGCAGTCAAACGCACCGCATCGTCAAGCTTTCGTATTGCCTACTGTCGGGCTTATCAGGGTTGTAATGCGTTCACTATCACCGGCTTTCTCTCATTTTTCCTTACATCTTTTATAGTTTTAGCTTCAACCTTATTTGTATTTTTTCCTGCTCTCTCTTCTTTCCACATGCTGTAGTTTTTATTTGTGCTATAAGTAGTAGACAGCGTTTCCCAGTGGCGAGCCGCATTATTGTATGCCTAGGCAGGGCTTTAATCCGTCGGTTTGGAAGTGACCGAAGATCGGACTGATGCCGTGTGCTCGTAATAACGAAAAAAAAAAAATCTAGAGGGCACTTTGGACCACTAAAGTGCGATGAGGTGAAAGCCATTATAGCGCGATGGATCATAGCCCTCCACTATGGCATCTCTATCTCCCTCTCTTCTTTCACTCCGACCTTTCTCCCTTCCTTTACGGCGTGGTGCATGTGTTCGCGAAGATGTGTGACAGATACTGCGCCTTTCTATCCTGTAAATCAATTTAAAATGCCGCTGATGCCTGCTGTACTAACGCCTCTATAGACATCTGGGTCTGCTTCTGTTTGCTGTGTGGTGCGGCGTTCGAGAAAGCAGCAAATGAAAGGCACCGCACGGACGCCTGGATCGGACGCCCGGCGGGGTCAGCTTTGTCAATGGATGAATCGCCTGATGACGTCATGACCAGTCGTGACGGAACATGGCGCGCCCCTTGTCGAACACAACCAGAATTTCAATGAACGCATCAAATTCACCGGCGTTCTATAATTCTTTTGCAGGAAATTAAAGGCGGAGTATCTGTCACTCGCGGAATCTCACTATCCTCGCGGTAGACAAGGGGAATTATGATGAACGTTTCACGATCCGGGGCGTGGCGCAGTTGGTAAAGTGCTCCGCTGGGGATCCTAGGGATGTAAGTTCGATTTCCGGTGCAGAAAAGGTTTATTTATGTATTTTTAACTATCTCCCTCGAAAGTGTGACACCCTCTGCCAACAGCTCCTGCTTACAACGATGAGGCATTAAAAGCTTTCGCCACAAGTGAAACCTCACTGTACTATGACATCATCACCCTTCACTTCCACCCTAACTCTCTTTTGTTTCCTCTTCCCCCCTTCTCCAGAGTGTAGTAGCAGGCCAGGGTCTCTTTACCGTCGACCGACCTCTACCTTTCTTCTTATTAAAATGCTCTCTCTCTATCTCTCTCTCTCTCTAAAGGCTTTCACCCTAAAAATGATGGCAGCGGAAATTTGAGGGGCCATGGAAAGTCCGCTTCCGGGTCGTTCTGTGCTTCAATTGCATCACGGCTAGAAGTGTTGCTCAGTGTTATGTCTCTTGGCAGGATCCGCGCGTTCTACGATCATGGTGTGATCTCGTACTCCAACAGCAGCACCGTCAACACCGGTCTTGCCTTTGTTCGTGGTAAAAAGGGCGTGTTTCGGTGGGATGAACACTGGGAGTGGTGCTTCAGGCTGAGTGCCGCGGTAAACGACCGATTAAGACTTGTCCTGCTTTCTCTCCATCAGCATACTGGAAGCGCCGCAATAATTCTGCATCTTCGCCACCGAAAGGCTTGACCCTCATCACCGAAAGACCTGTGTGGGTGTCCAGTCGACGGCCTCTGTTGTTGGTGGTTCTCCAAAATACCAGTGAGCCAAGACTATTGCACATTTCTTACTGTGTAATATTAACCATGTGATTAGACCTGTCTCAGTGAGTGATATTCCCCAGATAGGGAACCCCATGCACTGCATAATACCAGCCGCAGGGCTTGTTGTGGTGGGTTTTCCGCCACCATTCCTCGCCAGACCACTCCAGAGCATGTAGACGTGGCAAGTACGCGGAGAAACAAGATTGCAAACAATGGTGAGGTCTAATGCGCAAAGCTGAAGGCCCCGTACTAAAACTGTCTGATTTATTACGCTTTTTCCTGAGGTGTCTCATTCCATACCTGCTGATTTTCAAATTCTTTCACTGCTGCATATAAAGGACGCTGCTTCATCTTACGATAAGCTCGAAAACTGCGCTTCAGCAACGATATGCCAAAACACGGGTACTAAACAAACATCTTATTATTATCATTGCAAGCAAGCGCTACCCACGCTAACGACTTCCCGCTTCGAGGCTCTTGGGCGTATATAGTGGTTCCTGTGAAAATCAGTTACTGTTCTTGACGCGTACGAACAAAGGAAGGCTGACCAGTGCTGCGCATGACAGAATGTCATACGCGACAATATAATTGCAATAAATTAAAAAAAAAGATATTTCGAGTTCCTAAAATATTCCAACCTATCCCGTCATATCCCCGTTTCTTGCGAAATCATGAGCAGAGAAGAAGCCTTTTCGACGCACCCAACCAAGACCACTCCAGCAAGTTTAATTACTAATGTGTTTCGAAACATGCGCCCAATAAAAACGCGAAAAGTCGCAATTATCAAATTCGCTATCCCAATAACAAGTTTTTCGCGTTAATTTGCGCTAAAGAAAGCATATCGGCCACATATCTGGCCCCGAACAGAGGAAAAAAATAAAATCTGTGAAAAGAAGAGCCTTAAGTAGACCCATACCCGCGGTGTATTTTTACACAGCTTGTGTTCTGTATACGTTCTGATTGCTAATTGGTACTACTTCCTTGCGACCGTAATAATTAAACGAATAAAAGACAGTCGTCTCAAGTGTACCCTCATTATGGGTAGGCAGTTGAAGTGGTCGGCTGCAGAGCGAAGCAATCGCCACTTGAGCCTACAATTTTGCCCACATTAATCCAGCTCCCTGCCACTTGACAGATTCCCTTCGAAAAGCAAAAAACCTTTTTTCTTGCTTTACTTAATTATCAAGGCGGTACTGATCCCTTTACGTTTCCCCTGCTTGTATATTTTTATAAAGCACCACGCTTCCTTCCTGATCGTCTTTTACCACACTGGCTCACCTTATCACGACACTAGAATTCTGCCAGATAATTTAACGAACACGTTGCTCCACTTCTGGCTGCGGGATCAAGTACTCCTTTCGGAGAGCAAACTTGCAGAGTAATTGAAGCCTTCCTCATTCTTTCGAGTCACATGAAATAGCTCGACTCAACGACAAGGTGAGAGGCCACTTTCGAAACGTTTTTTTTTTTTTTAACATCAATTTTTGGTATTTTATTTTATCATTTATTTCTGTATAATTTGTAAAAAGATTATTCTTCTATTTAAAACCGTTCCAAAGATACAGACAAATTCGTAACCCCGTGTGCATTTTGCTAAACCGAAACTAACATAGTTTCGGTTTTCACATACCTAAACATATTTGCCTCGTTTGGCGGCCTTATCGATTTTTACACCATAACATTTCAGTTTACAATCATATAAACTTTTTCTAAGCATGTATGTGCCTACTTTTTGTTTCATTTAATAACAAAGGCGCTCGCAAGAGGGACGCATGATGTTTCGATCACGTGAGTTGTGTACCCTGGAGCGTTCCCGCGCAAATTGAAGAACCTGCAGAGACCGCTTGCTCGGTTCTTCGTGTGCTTCAACGATTTCACTTCGTTGTTTACGCGCTTTACCCACATGCGGAAGTTTAGAGTGCAGAGGAGACCATGAAAGCTTGCTTGATAGGTGACCAACAGCGCATCGAGTCTACCGATGCCACAAGAAACGCAAGGAAAAAAAAAAAAAAAAAGCGAGCAGACCCACGAGCGAAAGCAAGTAAGGACAAAACTAAGGAGGACCTGAGTCCCAAATGTGGTGGATTTTAACCCTCCTGGATATTTCTGTGTGACATATGTCGCTATATCAAATCTTTTTTTTTTTTTTTCTGGAAACATACTTTGCTATCGTTTCATCTTGCGCGAACATTTGTAACTTTTTTCCTCGAATAGATTTTTTAACGAACCTCTGAACACTTATTCTTGGTATATCAAGCTGTGTAACCAACTGCAGAAAATAAAATTGTGCGATAAGATTTGTTATTGTTGCATTTGTTTTAAAAACACTCGCTGCTCAAAACCGTTGTTTCTGGTAATATTGTAAATTAAAAGCAATAACTACAATTGATGGTATCGCAATTATTTTTGTTCATTGCACAGCTGATGGTTTTATCTACATAACTGCAAGAGGAAGTTTCCTTGTGGTGAGGTATATATCAGTTATGACTGCTGGCGTGGGATGCATTATTAGTACATTCTTCGACAATAAAAATTCAATTTTTTTGTGTATATTAACATTGATTAGAATACAAAAAGGCAATCTTTAATGTATAGATCACTAATTTCCTGTTCGTATCCGATACCAAAACTTTTTTCTGAAAAGTGACCTCATGCGTTAAAGGAGCTCGTCTTGGGTTTATCGACACTGCGCAAGGTCGGTTGAGGAAAAACGTGAAATGAAACAGAACCTCAATGTTCCCTTCAGCTCACCGCACTTCCTATGCGGTGGTCCGTCCGCCTGCCGAGAGCATGAATTTCGTATAGTTCCGGCTGCAGCAGCTGCTAAAGCATGTTAGTATTGATATTTCGGCATTCACTGCAGAATCACGGGCAGCCGAAACCAAAGTTCAGCTCTTCCGATGATTCCTGGTTCCACGTGGGCGGTTTCTACAGATAAAATCGCGCAAAAGCTTTCTGCGCGTTACAAAGGCGATTAGCGCATATTTTGCCTGTTACCGCCAAGTCTCGACCGAGGATTTCTCACGTGACCAAGTTCACCGAGAGTGGACACACAAGAATGACCACATTTAACACGTTCATTTCTTCTCATCCCGCAAGCAGAAACCATTTCCGCTGGTTTGCGGAATTTATTGTCACGACTGTAGGTATATCGACGCAGCTCTACACACTAGTTTATGTTCGCTAGCAAGCACATGGGGCAGACTTCGTGTCCACTTTGACTCAGCCCAAGCCGGTGAGATGTGTCTGCCCGAATTTTTTTAGCCAGTGCTGAATTAAGTTATGAGAGGATAGCCGATGGTCGCTAAGGGTAACCAATTGGATTCGAAGATAAGGACAGCGTAGCACAAGGCAGCAGAAAATTAGGTGGGAGGATCAGGCTGGGAAGTTTGCATGTGTCAAGTGGATGCAGCTATAGCACAGGGCTGGGTTTATTGGAGAAATGTGAGAAAGGCTTTCGCCCTGCAGTGGATATATCCGGCCGGTGAAGATGAATTAAACACACAGTATTTCCGCACAGCTTTGTAATCTTTCCTCTTTTATAAGGACGACAGCACCCACCTTATTAGAGGGATTTAACTTTCCGTAGACGTACAAGCGTAGACGTATACTGATTTACCAGACCCCTCCTGCGCAAGAGCTTTCACAAGAGTGGTGGTAATCGCGGCCACTGCGCCGGCGTAGAGGGGTCCGGTAAACAGGTACACGTCCACGCTTGTACGTCACCGATATGCTAAATCTCTCCAGTAATATGTGTCGGAAGTTTACAATGGTTGTCGAGCAGATTCCGTCTTGAAAGATTACAGCCGCGCTCAACTTTTCCTACGATGTTTGATGGTGGTTGCATAGCCGCCCTATCCCGGAGTCACCAACACTCGTCGTCACCTTTGAATTATGCGCGACCAACACTAGCTAGTGCTCCTTCTGTTTCATGTTTGTTGGCAGGAGTTCACCGAGAGCAACAATTTGAGTTCTGTGCCAGTTTTATCGCCTGTTCTCCGATAGCACGATATTACTATTCCTGTCATATGGTAACGGCGTGCGAATATCGCGGATACATCATGCTCGACAATTGGACGCAGTACGAACAGTTGAACGTAATTTGACCTTCGAAGTGGGCGCATTACGAAAAATAAGCATTGTTGCCTTTTTCTTACAAAATTATCTATTGTTTCTTCTAAAAGATGACTCGATCCGCTATCGTGAAGAATGAAGTCCGGGATATTGCGCATAATATCTCGCAGGATGAGTAAGGATGGATTGCTAGGGGCATCCGCGCTATGACGGCCGTGATTTTCGCAAGTATGAGCGTGCCACCATGCCGTATTCAGTCGGCATCCAGATCTACGCCACGTGATTTGCCGGCGCAGACGCTGCGAACATGGCAGCAGCGTTGGAGCGTATATCCTTCTCGTGGGAAGCCTCCTAATCAGTGGCTGCTGGTCAAACGCCGGCCGAGAGGGGAGCGCCATTCTTATTGATTGATTATGTAAATGCGCACGAGCACAAAGGCGGCTCACTGGTCCCCGGGAGTGCACTCCGCCGCCGACTCGACGACAACGACGTCCCATCACGGGAACTGCACCGTGCGGGAAAGTTGGGTGCACTACTGAGAGCGTAATGAGGGCGCCCGAACGAGCACGAACATAAGAGGCAGCCACATCCACAAGAGCACCATGTGCAGAATTGCTAAATGTCAGAGACGCAGGTGAAGAGGTTCGAAGTTCGAAGGACTTGTTTTACTGCATGGTGATAGGCTCGTGTCTACAAACTTCGGAGTAGGCTCTTGAGGCAGTGTGGTGCAACCTCAGCTCTCCAGAAATCCACGCAGTAGTGGAACGAAAGCCACCTCATCTACCCTGCACTATAGCCTCAGCATATACCAGAAGCCCACGAGAGGAGCCTGCCATTGACCCTATACCCTCCAACCCTGCCCCTTAAGAAGGCCTCCACCCACTTTCGCTCCTAAGAAGGTTGCCCAGCAGCGAAACGGCATGTGACGACAAACTGGAATGCGCAGTGGGAAGAGAGCCAATGGAAGACAAAAGGCAAATTTTCCTGCTCTATGACAGCATATACCACCACAGTTTGTATGACTTTCCGTCGGTATTGTTTTGCTGGCTACGGTTCTGCACAATGCAACAGCCTTAAGCAGGCTACAATGAACCCAGCGTCCGAATGCGGCCGAAAACGAGATGGACTGCCGCTGCCTAACGTCGACTCTCGGTGGACCGTACTGGCTTAGCTCTGTTGTGTGCAATGAATGTTTCGCTTCGCGGGATCTAAAGAGTTTGCTGGCGAAAGTTCTGAGGGCTCAAGCATCAGTGCGTCACGCATAGGCTGTGAATATTGCCGAATCTGCGATGTGCTGCCACGATCTTTTGAGAAGATGCCAGGCCGTGTGCACCATGCACGCATGTGCTTCGTTTTTTCGCAGCCCCTTAAGAGTGCGTTCGTCGCACACCAAGTTAAGCGCTACAGTTTTCCCGCTAACTGCGATTCGGATAATACGCTTCGTTGTCCTCCGTGCTGATGCTGCTGCCGTTGCGTTAGCAGCGGGATTTGTACGTCGATAAATGCTGCACTTCCAGTTATCGTCTTCTCCTTTTTCTACCACAAACTCACCAACTGAGCGTGCGTTCGAAAAGGTGGCGACGCCACTTCAAAAAATACAAGCCTTCGTGCGATCCATTGCTTGGCTTGGACGAGTATTCTCGGGTTTAGGTGATCGCGACGATTCGTTTTGATTTCAATCCTAGGCATTTGGGAGATTTTCGTCACGAAGTAAAACTACCACGACAATTTTTACCCCAACCAATTCGCATGCAGAGCTGCTTCTGTCAAAATTCCGAGAGCACTGTAGAATTTACACTGCAGAAATGCGAAAGCCTGGGCGCTGACTGCACACGGTACACCGCTCGCCCCTTGTATAGCTTTTTCTAGCATGGCCAAGGATCGGCCGGCACAGTGGAAATTTTCGTTTGCGTGCGTTTGTTGCAGGGTCCTGCAAGCGCGGCCGTCGCTCCTGTCGTGTGGCGTTTGCTCTCGCTATCATTATCAAGTAAATGCACCGTCATTATCATCGCTACAATCATTATCACTAATTTCAGCGTCATTGTCATAGCTACTATTATCCTCACACTATAGAGGGATATTAGAATGTGCTTCTCACGATCCTGGCCGTGGCGCAGTTGGTAAAGTGCTCGGCTGGGGATCCGAGGGATGGAGGCTCGATTCCCGGTGGAGGCAGGAATCTAATCTTTCTGATGATTAACAGTTGGAGCGGACATCTTCTGTCCACAGTTTCTGCGGATGCCGCTCATAAGTGTTAAATGCTCTCGCATTAAAACGGTGCGCCATGTCAGCCAAAGTACTTAGGAACAAACGTCTCAATGCTGCCAAGGTCACGGACACAACCAAATGCTCCCCGCCATGGTGGCTCAGTGGTTAGGGCGCTCGACTGCTGAGTCCAAGGACACAGGGTCAAATCACGGCCGCGGATGCTACTTTTCGATGGAGGCAAAAAGCGAGGAGCCTGTGTACTGCGCGATGTCAGCGCACGGTAAAAAACCCCAGGTGGTCGAAATTTCCGGAGTCCTCCACCACGACTTCCCTCATAGCCCGAGTAGTTTTGGGACATTAAACCCTAGAAAGCAAACCAAGCTATCATGTGCGTCTACAGGTCGCTGTGCGGATGGGCTTTGCAAATGGCGAAACTCACCCGAGAAGACTTTATAGCCATTTCCTGGTCTTCATAATTAAACGAGGACAAATTATTGCTCGAATGAAAATGAACAGAAATAAAACAAAATGCAAGGAATGTGCGCACAGAAGCAATGGCTTGGAGTGACGCTCATGTTTACATACAAAGGAAAACGAACGACCGGAGAGAGGGAAAGAGATGGCCGAGTTCACCGCCCTCGGAGGCCCACTTATGCCCGTTCAGTCTACCCTTTCAGTGCGAGCTATCGAGTCGGGGCACAAGGGACGTGCCACAGCCATGGATTGCGCCTCGATGCTTACAGCGCTCACAAATAAAGATCGTGAAGCCCTTCTTTCCCTCGTGAGCTGTCGCCGGGGCCGAGCAAAACTTGCGCCGCAGGCAAGGCTGTCGCACCGCACGTGGGCGGCCGGCAGGAGAATGCAAGTGTGCGCGGAAAGGGCAGTTTACCGTTTCTCAAAACCTATCCGTTTCGCACGTCCACGCGCCCCGCCCATTGTGCGAGTGATGGCAGCCGGTAGACTCTCGCGACGAAGGCTGCATCTTGATGCCCCCAGATGCATGGATTTAATGCGGAGGCGGCATTCAACGAATGAAAGGGCTACACCTCAGAAAAAGAACACATGTAACACAGTGGGGGCTAAGCTATAAAACAGCATCAGGATTCTTACACAGAGTTCAAGAACGTGGCGTATGCTGTACGTGCTGTACTGTGGTCTTTTTGGAGAAAAGAGCTGCAGTGTGAAAGTGCGAAGAAGCGACTTCTTATGATGAGCGTATTCTTCAGAGATTATTGCTGCATAAAGAGAAAAATATCGACCACCTTACACGTCCGCGAGAAGAGAATGACGCATTGTTAATATCTGCCGCCTCTTCAAGTGTAGCTTTGTGCGGTTCATAACTTATTAATGGCGGGCTTGCAAAGAGGAAATAATGCATCTCTCATGCGAACCTACGCACGCAACCGTTGCATTCTTCGAGGACCGTGGAGTGAAGAAAGGAAGTAAGTGAAAAAAATAGAAGAAGAAAGGAGATGGGAACGAGCGGGCAAAAGACGCCTAATCGATTTCCCGAAACATAATTCATTTACGAGATGTTAAAGTAAACAGCTTGAAGAAAGTTAATCTTTACAATAACTACCCCGTTAACTGATTCAGTTTATAGAGCAAATAAATGTGCGTCAGTCTACGAACGCGGGAAAAGAAATCACGCACATACTTTAGATAAAGCAGAATTCAGAAGGAGCATTTTCGAGCAAATAAACCCCACTTAGCTGTTTTCCACAACGCAGACGTCCGTGCGTTGTGATTATCTTCTTCTTTATTTTTTCTTTATCTTCCTTTAAAATATCGCCGTTTGCTTCAAGCGTCGCTCATCGCACCCGATTCGCGGCCCGGCATCCAATGAGCCTGCGAGCGCAGAGGAGATTGCTTGTGCAGTGTGCGCGCCGCAAAAGCCGCGTGCCTGAGCCTGCTTCCCGCAGCCATTAGCATACAGTGGGCGCACTCGACATAAATGACCCCCTTATTTGCGGAACGAGTGCCGTCAGCCCTAAACTCGCGAGACTCGATCTGAGCACGACGCCCAGAGCGGGCGGACAGCTCTCCCGGGTATGCATGAGCGCGTATATACGCGCATGAGTTATCCACGAACCCAATGTGCCGGTGCGCGCCACGACGCTGCGTTTTCCCGGCATGCTTTTTTTTTTTCTTCTCTTATTATTACCGCAGCAGGTATCTTCGAGTAGCGCTCTCTTCGTGGAGCCGGCGGTACGCTCTGCAGCTATACAGCGCTAAACTGCCGACGACACGTAGAAACGCAACATTCGGCGAATCTGTTGCATACGCTGCGCGATTTGCGTGGAAAGCGCGAACAGAGTGAAGCCAGCAGTTTGGTGGACGCGGTCTCCCGCAGAAAAGTATGGCGAACCATTGGGGAGGATTCATAGGCGGCAGGTGGGAGGGTGCGGTGGCGCTTCCATCAATATAGGGAAATAATGCCGAACACATTCCTTTCTGAAATTCCTTGGACATGTATAAGTTCAAGGAATTTAACGATCAAATGGAACCCGCCCGCCCACAATTTCGCGAAAAGGGACCCATACATCGGCCTCTGGCGGCTCGCTGCGGCGGTTCAGTGGCTTAATTCAACGTTTGGCCGGCTGAGAGTGATCGGCGCGGGATCGAGCCGAATGATGTTCCAAACCGTAACTGCAAATTCCCTCATTTAGACTCCGAATTCCCTACTTTAACCCATTTTTCCTGCAAGGTCATGAAAAGCCGATTAGATCCTGATACAGGTTGGTGATTACCTCTCTCTCTCTCCCTCTATTCCCTGCAGAATATACTTCTGATGTTTCGCTAGCTATTGTAAACTGTTGTTTCCTTCCGGGACCATTAAACATCGCTTGAGATTTTTTCATAAATATACTTAGATCCATGCACCGTCCTGCTCTGCCTGCATTTCTGTCTATCATGCTTTGCAGCACATCCCGCGGGCTACATAGCGAGGAAATTCAGGCACAAATTCGGAGATTATTGGGTTATTCTCCCGCATTTTTTATTGTATTTTTTTTTTAATATCATGCTACCGATATTATGGGGCAGGGGAGGGTGTATATCACGCAAACGATGTTTTAAGTCATCACAGGAGGATCGATCAATGGCAGCCCATCTACACTTCACCGGCGCGGCAATACGTGGTCCACGCCATGGTGGTAAAGCGGCCAGCGAAATGTTGACGCGGAAAACGACCCAATGGCGTGCAGTCTGATGAAAGCACCAGACGTCTGGTATCAAATGCGGCACAATATCGCAACATGGAGGTCCAAGAGACAATGATATGATATAGAGGGGCTCCATGCGTAGCTGATGACACACTACGACCCACTCTCCTCCTATATAACCCAACCTCTCTCGCTGGTCACTGAGGTCACAGTGCTCCTCAACAAAGCGCATGTGTGCTGCATCCCGACTGTTTCATTCCCTTTTAAAGCCATTTCGCGTAGAACATTGCGCTTTTACAGCGCAGCTCTCTAAGGGACAGTGGCTAGACCGTAGGCAAAGCGCTGAGACAACACTCTATCTCTCTGTGTTTCGCTAATGTACTGACGCTTCCGTATATCCTCTCGTTCTTGACTGACCTCATTCCCGTCAAAGGCTTCATTTCACTCCCGTGAAACTACATCAATGTCGCCTATGAAATCCTGCCAATCTTAAATGGATTGGCAGGATTGACCCCCCCCCCCCCAAAAAAAAAAAAAAGGAGAGAGAAAGTGAAGTTAGGGAAAAGTGGACGTCGCATGAATTAACAATAAGCGCCTGTTTTCTAATGTCTCCTGCAATTTGGTTATCTAAGTAGCATTACAAATTAAGAATCGAAAAAAAAAAGGTTCGCAAATTCGAAGCAACTGTCAATTACGCTGAAGTTCGCGTTAAACACGTAACCAGTTTTGTTTTTTGTTTTGTTTGCTTGCTTTATATCGCGGTATACAATGCGTGCAAGCATATTGAGCCTAACATGGCATCGATGGACTAACACGCACTCAAGAATTCACGCTGGGTATTATAAATTAATTATTAGGTAGTACGACTATCGAATACCTTCCAGCCGTTGTTTTCATGTCTGGGCTGATAAAAAGTTAAATGTCGTGAATAATATTGCGCAAAAAACTTACATTGCGCGCTTTACCGAAATCGTGAAACGAACATGTGTAAATATTGGTTGGAATAGGGCACAACCGGGCGATGTGCGCCAGGAGCCCGGGCTCCTGGCGCACATCGCCCGGTTGTGCCAAGAACCTTTGTCGTCACCTTTTAGAAAAGTTTAGCCATAGCGCGAGGTTTAACCCCAGTCATGATGAAAAGTTTCGCAGTAATAGAAGGCTGACGTAACAGCCAAAACGATGACGCGCCCACCAAAGAGAATGCGAAGTTGAACGTTCGACGAGCCAAGATGCAGGCGTGGGGAGCTGCAAATCCCCGCTTTGCATCGGTTGTCCTCCGCGAGTTAACCGCAAGCCTCGTCGATTCTCTTCTGCCTCCCACCCGAGCAAATGAAGCAAGCGAGTTTGAAAACATGGAAATAAAAACAAAGAAAGAAAGACGGCTCCGTGCTTTGCCGCGTGTGCGCGTTCGTGTGTGCGTGTGCGCGTTCGTGATTGCGTGCGCGCGCGCGCAAGCACAGTACCTTTTCTGGGCGTAGGCTGCCGCAACAGCCTATGCACGCGCGAGGTGCCGCCGCACTTTGCAGCCGCAAGTGGATCAGGAGGAACCTGAACACACAACGCCTCCAGTAGCATCGTGCGCGAAAAAAAAAAAAAAAAAAAAGAAAAGAAAAGAAAAAAGAAAAAACGAAAATACTTGGGAAATTTCGCCGCCTGTTTTGCGTTTCTCGAGCCGCTCTACGCCGCCCCCGCTCTCAAAGCTTCTGTTCTTTCTCAAAAGACGTTCCTTAGCGCAGAGTAAACGGGCTCGGAGGAGCCAACTGAAAAGAAATGAACAGAAAAGAGAGAAGAAACACTAAAATCGCAACAGCCGGGTATGCACGCTGACGCTTCGCTTAAACGAAGGTGAAGAACGCCAAGAATCCCGAGAGATTCGCTTTGGGTTTTTGTCAGGCTTTGCCGCGCCCGCGCCAGTGGCACAAACCCCGCTTGTATACATGCGAATTTCGGTGGCTAGATAGGGCCGTCTCTTGCCATCTCTTTCCTTCGCCCGGCGTTTCGGAACTCATAAAATAATATTGGCGTTTACAGGCACTTTTCCATGTTGAAGATCCAGTTATCTACGGCACAGGATCATTTAAACTCAAGCCTGAGCGTAGGCGTCGCCCATCCACCCGAAACCTCAACTGCCGTCCATAACGCGTCTGTCAGGCAGGGGTGGTTAGAAGCGGACACCTTGGTGGTGAACACTACGAAATCCTGCACATACATTCAGTGAATGGCAATGACGGCAGTGCGGGTGTTTGTCAATATAATAGTGGAACTGAGGAACAAGAGAAGGGACAGTCATATATGAGTACACAGGTTGACGTTACTGCATCAAAAAGGGAGAAGGAGGTAAATTTATCTACAATTAATGGCAGAGAAGCAATATTTTATCCCTCGCTTCCTTTCATTCCGGTTATATTGCTGAAAATGTAAATTTAGCCCATAAGCCAGATGGGTCTGTAGAATGAATGCCCGCAGAACGGCAATAACCGGGGATGAAAACAGCGGCGAACAATGCTGTGAAAACAAAAACACACAAGAGGAGTTGTAAATTACGCTTTTGCTACAAGCTAGCTTTCGCAGCTTCTCTTTCAAAAATTTAAATAACTCAATGTTCGAGATAAAGAACTTTTTTTTTTAAATAAACCGACAAAAATTATCTGAAAATATCAACTTATGCAGTCAACTGTTGTCCGTCTTCTGCTTCTGCAAAAGAAAAAAATTCAATTTCAAGCCCCCCCCCCCCCCCCCCCCCTCCCGATTGTCTTAAATACATGACACGAAAAGGGGCCTGCATAGACGCTACAGTTCCATCGCAGCAGACAACCGGTTTGTTGTTATTGGCACCCGTGTCTTCTTTATTATCGGCAGATTTTACAGATTGGCTCTACTTGGATAACCAATCAGAAGCAGGGAGTGCAACGCTGCCATACTTTGCTGGCCAGTTTTCGAAGTAATAAAGGTGAGTTTCCCTAGAATATTCCAGGGAAATGATTGATGTTATAGCATGAATCGATTTCGCTTGACGATATTAATCAAAGTGTTAACTAATACATAAATAGACAAGCAAAGAGAAAACTATTCACAAAATGGTTGACCTTTATGTAATCTACCAAAACTATTGATCCGTTCCGACTGCATAACACCCTTCTTTTCATTCCTATGGCACAGCCCTCGGAAGAGAAAACAACCAATCAGGCAAATTCACTCTGCCATTCAGAGATTAGAGAAAGGCACGCCATCCCAACAAATAATACACAACTGTTTTAACTTGCCCCCGCTATCTCACGGGCGCGAAATATTCATAGGTGCCAAGCGCAACCAGTCTACAGATTCTCGGACAGCCCGTCTGCGAGGGAAACCAATTAGTGATAGTTAAATACGCTCTCATTCAGAACTCCTCGGATATTTTGCAGACATGGTTACAAGAATGCAAAGCAGC
Source organism: Amblyomma maculatum (assembly GCF_055883805.1). Lineage (NCBI taxonomy): Eukaryota > Metazoa > Arthropoda > Arachnida > Ixodida > Ixodidae > Amblyomma > Amblyomma maculatum. The sequence continues at coordinate 79,540,654 of NC_139350.1, forward strand.
CTAGACCGGCCCCTTTTAAGGCGAGCGCCTGTCTTGATTGATGGGCGATGTTTACAGAAATGTTCGCAGGAGGAAATGTCGGCAGTAAATGTCCGCACGGAGAAAAAGATCTGTCTCCACCGGGAATAGAACCACTATCCCACCTATGCCCAGCGGAGAGCGCAAACCACTACTTCATGCCGGGCTTGCCAGAAACACATTGTAATTCTCCTTGTCTGGCGTGAGGATGATGGTAGCGGTGACAGTCACGACGCAGTTAGCGATAATGATAAATATCAAAGAAGCAATAATAACGATAATAATGGCAGTGACAATGACGGTGCATTCAGTTGACAAAGACGATAGTAGCGATGGTGGTGGTGATGCGATAATAATGGCAATGATAATGACGGTGCATTTAGTTGATAAAAACGATAGTAGCGATGGTGATGATGATAGTAGGGATGACAATGACGATGCAGTTAGTGAAAACAGCCCTGTAAACCAGTTTTCGTCATTTCCGCTCTTACGCGGACTTAAACGTAGTCCTGTAATTTTTTACTCCCCCACGCACAGCCGCGTTGGCCGAAGGGACAGATGGTTGCTTTTTCCCGGCTTCGAGATCTCCAACCGTTCTTGGGCTACTTTCAGTCATGGCTTTACCTCCTCTCTTCACACTGCTGCCAAAGGTAGGCAGGAGAAAGAACAGGTAGGGACATCATTTCGCGCGAATGCAGGCGCGGCAAGCTTCAAAAGCGGGTTGTTATAGTGAATGTACTAGTCCACTTGAGTGGTATGGTTTTTATTCTTTTTTCCTCGGTGTCTATAACTCGTCCTTCTTAACATGCTACCAGCTGCAGATGACTTCACTTCAAGGCCGTAGACAGTGTCGTATAGGCGCTTCAGTCGATGATCGTCACTGAGCGGCACGAGATGATAGCATGACTAAGATTGTTCCGAAGGGGCACACAGATTACGACCCTTGCAATGAGTACAGAGTGCACCGACCCTATCTTAATAAGCTCGTTGTTCGCCCTTGGTTTGAAAGCTCGGTTGCGAGACATATGAGGTCCTGTCTCTCGCAACCAAAGAAACTGCTCGCCTGAACACTATGCGTAATAAAGAAGGAATCCGAAGCACGCATGCGAAGTAACACCAGCCTCACTGCAGTTCTTTGCAGCCAAGAAATCGCGGGCATAGCGCAACATTTTAGCTCGCAAAAGGTTGAAATGCTCAGCAGGCTCTGCACACTGGTCCGCACGGGCGCGTACACGTGACTGAGAGAACAAGCATGGATGGAGGAAACGCGGCGGCCAGGGCTCATGAGGTGCTTGACACGCCGGTCAATAGCGGCGAACACGCACGGCACTGGTCCAAACACTCGCACAGCACAAATATTTGAAAAGTATCTGATATGCGGACATCGCACATGAAGATCAGGAAGAGATCGTCACTTTGCGTTAATGACGTTAGCGGACGCGTTGCCCGTACCAAGATGCAGGTAGTGACCGGTGGTGCATGGTTTTAGCCGAAAGTCACGTTGAACACCCGGGAACGGGCGCAAACTGTCGACTCTGAGGAGCCGAGACGTGGTTTGCATGAAGTCAACACTTGGCTCTAACAAAACGACAGGTCATATATGATCAGGTCAAATATACACGACGCGGGCGCTTTTTTAAATGTAACGTGATATTTATTTCCCCACACCATGGTTCATTCGAACAACTGACACGACATGGTCATTTCAGGCATGACCGCATACAATTGGTTATCCGTTCTAAAGAGTTCAGTTTCTAATGCGCGACCGAGCGATGAGGCTGTGCGGTGAAATGATAGTTGAGTTCGGATCATAGAGCACGTAACCCTATCAAATTTGCTCTGGAAATCATGCATACAGAAACTCAAGGAACCAGCGCAATGCCCCATGCACTAAAAATGCACTCGAGACATACACTCGCCTACTGACTGCTTCGTGTGTCCCTGACCCTTTGCGGTGTTCATATAGATTTCGATAAGTGACCGCATACTGCGCAGGCGATATCAGAATTGCGCGCTCATTCTCTGAACGCATAGAGCGCCGTAAGAGTTGCTTATGTTACTCACATGCATATATGGCGCAGAAAACATACTTTCCGATGCGGCAACGGGTGTACCAGTCGCCAGCCTTGAGGTGACAACGAAGGCCTCTCTAGTCGTCTTGCTGTGCTGATCCGCCTTACGAATGATGCACGGCATGCATTTCCGCGTCAAAGCCGGCAACGTCGTGATCAGTTGCTGGCAAACTGAAGACAATCCACGCAAATGAGTGCTCGTATAGCCGTGACGCTCCTTCTCGCCGTTCCCCTACGCTAGGAAGCCACAGAGCTCGCTGCATAGAGCTCACATGTGCGCCGCTCCTAAGGTTTGCCGCCACCTCTTGGCGCAGCGAATGGAACGTGAAGACGCTTCGTTAGCAGCCCCTAATTAAAGGCAGCGGTAAACTCCCGAGGACGTGCGTGCGCGTATTATGCGTGCGCGCCGTCGGCCTTGCGGCGCCCTTCCCTCATTTCCCTTGGAGAAAAGAGAGCGGGCCGGACAACGAGAAAACGGCGAACGCTGCCAGCGGTTGCACGCGGGGCGCGCGAGTGTTGCGACAGTCCAGCGCGAATCTGGCGCAAACACGGAGTGCATAGATCATGGCCCGCGGGAGAAAAGAAGCGATCAGGGTCGGCGCCATTAGATCGCGGGGCAACGTCGTCGACGCATAGCTGGCGGGGAACTGCATTTCCGCGGGGACCGCTCAAATCCGCGCCGCCAACGTGGAGCCGAGCAGCGGCCCGGCGCGCCGATGTATGTATATGTAATTGGGCAATCGATTTCGGCTAATCGTTCCGGCAGTCCGCTAATCAGTCGCGCCGAGTGATTTTCGCTCGCTGCTGTCGTCTTCGAGTCATTATCGTTGGCCGCGTCTTAATCGGCATCGGTGCCCTCGGCGGCAAGGCGCGCACACGTCGCCGAGCGGCCCATCTGTCATCGGCACCTGCGATAGCCGAGTGGCGCGTATCGCTTTCGCAATGGAGGCCGCCGTGGCCCTCTCAAATTAATGAGCCGCTAAAATGAGGCGTGGCCAGATACTCTTTAGCGCGATTAAAAGATATACCCCGTGGGCCGGCGGTAAGGAAAGGTGCGAGCCATGTATATATTTAGGCCACTGTCCTTTTCTGCGCACTGGTCGCTCCTGCTGCTGCTGCGAGCTACACAGGCGCCGACATCATCGCGATAAACGCTCAAAACTACCCCTTCGCCGCTGCATGCAGCCAATTAACGAAACAGCCACTCTGCGTCGAAGCCTTTGAAATGCCGGTGCCCTCCAGAGGAAATAGTAGGGGTACGTGCAGTGTCACGGTTGGCTTGACGTCCTGAAGCGGTAGGATGCCCTATAGTGGAGAACTCCGGATTAACTTAGGCACTTAGGGGTACTCTTTCATTTAACGCGTGATGACATCGCACAGAACATGGGCGTTTTTTGCGTTCAGCCAGCAAAACGTGGCCGCCGCGGCCAGAATTCCATCCCGCGACCTTGGAATCAATAGCCGGGCTCGGGAGCTTATGCTGAGCCACAGCAGTGAGTGTAAATTTGCGCATGGTGCATACATGAGACGCATGCATGCGTGTAGAAACGGTAAGTTGTGGCGCTAGCAGGTCCAAGGGTTCATGAGAATCGGCCGACCACACTGGACTCAAGGCAGTCCGTTGAGGGACAAACGCTGTTCTTTTTCTTTTTGATCAGTTCTACTCGATCATATATAAATGCATTGCGTGTCACGCGACGCGGCTCAGAAACAAACCCTCTGGCTACTGAACTTTTTACAAAGGGCGTGTCATCTATAAATACCCACAAGGCTCTTTTTTTTATATGCGAGGGGGGGGGGGGGGGGGATGTTCCTATGACTACAATTAAAGAAATTAATATGATTGAAATGAAGGTCTTACAGGATGAATTACTACATTCCAAGGTAGGAAGCAGCGATACAAGGCTATATATTACAACTGCTTTCGCTTAAACGGAAAATGAAAAGGGGGGCGGGGGGGGGGACATGGGAGCGCTGCAGAAGGACGACGTTTTTAGCTCGTTGGAAGTGTGTTTCATTATTTCAATGAGGAGTCTCCTCAACCTTACTGTTCGCGATAGCCTTTCCTATGGCAGCGATAGGTATGTATATACATTTATTGCACAACCAGTTGATATGTTCTCTTTTTCCTCGCTGGGCTCTGGGGCAAAGTTAATGTGAGTGAGACGTAAATAGTTACATAAGCGACACTGATTACAATACGCAGAATATATGGAGCCGCCAGTTTTCCACCCAGAAGTGTAGCTGAGCTTCACAACTGCGGAGATACGAAGCACAGTCGCTATGCCATTGTGTTGATGGCTGCAAGCAATGCACCCTTTCAGATCAGGCCACGTGACCAATTACGCTGTTTATTGTGGCCTACCGACAGCGCAAACAGTCACCGTCAGGCCGTTGTCATATCCCGCGCGAAGCAAGGCTTATTGCGTTTAGTTTTTGCAGCGCTCATTGCTTACATCTAGACGTACAGCATTGAAGAGGTCAAGCGCGTTTCTAGACATTTTTCTCAAAGGTGACGCGCCCTCTCAAGACACCCTGGCATGGACGCACAATAACCCACTTTACCTAAATGGAGCGCTTCCAACTTTGCGCACGTCAGCGCCGGCTCTTTCAAACCATCGCTGTATGGTACAGTTCCGTGTGACAGCCATCAGAAAGGAGTGCAAGAGGGCGTTGCAAGTAGAGCGGTGCCCTTCAAAACTTTTTTTCACTCCCTCCACTCCTTCCCTTATGTATGCGGTCGGCTTTACTAACATCCATCTTATCTACCTTAACTTTTTTTGCAGCGCAACCGCCAACGAAAATTCCGCATGAAGCCCGCGTATGGAAACTGGCTACACCGCAGTCAGTCACATGGCCAGACGCGAATAGATATCGTCATCGTTTTTCTGTGCTAAGCAATTTCACCTGCCTTATCATTCCGAAAACGAACGGCCTCCAAAGACGGTCCTTACCGTACATGGCGCACGTGGTGTCTATAAGAAGCCTAGCCGCTCTGGGGCCTCAGGTAGACATGCTCACGCAGGTTTCAGGAAGATCTTCGGTGCATTTTCTCGTTCCTTCTTTCTGTTTTATCTCCCAACTTTCTGCGCGGACCTACGAACCCGGATGATGTTATCATTAACTGCAAGGCTTCCTTGTTTTCGATAGAGCCCTTTTTTGCACTGAAGAAACGTGATTTTGGCGACGTGTCTTACATATGCATGCATAGGGCACCGCGACATGTTTCCTTGAAGCGATAACGAAGGTACCAGCCGCTTCTTTCCTAAAGATTGCGGGCAGTATTCAATCGCGTGGGCATTGCGTGAATTCCCCAGGGCTGTAAATGGGTGATTTCCAAACCGCAGTCAGAATGGGCGATTTCAAAAGACTCCATTCTCGTCACACCTGCTGCCGATTCGCTGGCAAACGCAGTTCCTTAACTGCTCAGCGCCGCTTCGATGGTGAGGTGCACGGCGGGAACATAATTGCTCTCATTGACATCGTTAAGATGGTTATGATTTAGGGACTTTAGTGTGCCAAATGTACTCAGACTGTGAGGGAAGCCATTGTGGAGTAGTCCGGAAATTCCGACCACCTGGGTTTCTTTAACGTGCACTGACATCGCACAGCACACGGGTGCCTTACTTATTGCCTACACCGAAAAAAAGGCCGCCGCGGCGGAGACAGGCCGACATTCGATCCCGCATCCAGGGAGAGTCAGTGAATAAACTTTAATGAATTAAGACAGAAATAAAGATAACGTAAGTGGGCCCTTAGTCCAGAGCCACAAAAATGACTAAAAAAAGGATTAGGCATCCGGGAGGACCCTGTGATATGGCACACTAGAGCCCTCCAACACGCCACCGTGTCTGCCCCCTCAGGTGGAGAGAGCCACTCCCGGAGTGAACGAGGTCGATACCTTGGTGGGAGAGAGTTTATGCACTGTTGGCGGGATTGGAGGCTGTGTGGGCAGCCCAATAGGACGTGAACGATGCCAGGGTATCCCGAGCAGTAACAGCCTTTTGGGTGGGAGGATGTGAGGAGTGGGAAGACTATGTGTCTGTGCTTGCCGGACAAGGCAGGAATCTCGACGGGAAAGGAACTACGAAGGGGACCGTAGAAGGCAGGAGCCTTCCAGGAGCTCCTGGAGGATCTTGTGGTGCTTAGCTCGTTCTTGGCTAGCTATAGCCGGGGGAAGATAATGGGTGGGCCAAGGAGTGCGCGAGTCTACAGGAAGAGCTGCTGCACGAGAGAGTTGATCAGCCAACTCGTTGCGCGGCACTCCATCGTGATCTGAGACCTAATCTAGAGGACAGGCTTTGCTCCGGTAAAGGACTAAGTGAACTGAGAGTTGACGGAGGGTGTGATGAGGAAGTGCATGCTTATGAAAGGCCCGTAGCACGTCTTGGCTGTCAGTAAGTATGGTGTGTTGGCCCCGTGTGGTGTGGCAGAGTATGGCTGAGGCCAAGGCTTGGATCTCGAAAGATAAGGAGGTGGGAACACGTGAGAAGTGGGTGAAAATAGGCAATTGTCTCGGGGCTATAATAGTCACCGTGCCTTGCTGAGTCTCGGCATGGTATGAACTGTCTGTATAAGCAATCTTTGTCGGGTCGGGGCAGCAGTAGCGGAGTGTGCATATGCGAGCTTTCCTGCGGCCAGCATGGTTTACTGGCTCCACGTTGCGTGGTAATCCCGCATCCTTGGGTTAGGCAGTCGAGCGCCCTAACCATGCGTCACCGCGGGGGGCGGCAGCGGGTTAAGAGAGCGTGAAAGATTAAAAGAGCGCTGTTGCATTACGTGATGCTAACTTCCTGCCCGAGCGAAAATAACACCTGAGTAAAGGGCCCGCAGTAACTATGCCGTCACGGAACAGCAAGGCGGACTTATTCGCGGTCTTTTACCGCGCCGATTCTGTCTCAATCTTTTCGCTTTCCTCGGCACATTGACTCCTTGAAGCGACCGTGCGAGAGATAAGCAGCGTACTGGCGTGCGTGCGGAGAAAAACGTCAAGTACGAACACTGCCTAACCAGATTTGCTGAAGTGAAAAAAAAAAAAAAAAAAGGAGAAAAGCTAAAAAGCCAGATAAGGGCCACTACAGTCCTCCAACAGGCTCGGCTCGCGTGCCACGGGTTGCGCGAACAGATTCAGAGAGAGCGCAGGTGCAGGAGACGACGGCCCATGCTGCCACTGGCTCTGGGCCCGGCAAGCGAGGCTTCGCCCCGATACCGATCAGTCGGCGGCAGGCGCCGCCGATGACCCGCTCGACGAAAAACGATAATTAAACGGACGGCGCGCGGCGAGCGATCGCCGGGGGAGAGTGAAAGAAGCGAGTGGACGCGAACGCCGTTGTCGTGTCCGCAACGAGGCACGAAGCCACGTAGAGGTCGCTGCGCCAGCAAGAGCGACCGTCACCTTACGTTTCCCCATTTCTACCAGGGTTCGAAGGCAGGCCAGAGTGCACGTGTCACAAGTGGGATGACTTTTCCTGTTGAATAAAATTTCGCGGGTTGCATTTATGGCCGAACTGGTCACCTGTCGAAAAGACGAAAAGCAAAATGCCTTGTATATTTTGTGCTGTGTGTTATAAGACTTATAAGTGTCTTAAATCAACGTGTTCGTCTCAATACATTTTAACAGCGTACAATTGTGCTTTGGGATAAGGGACAGCTGACCGGTAAATGAACATGGTTGAATTTTACTCAAAGTGGTGAAACAGCAGATAGCACACGATCGACCTGATAATAATTTACAGCGCAAGGCCTATATATAACATGAACCGAGCTGAAGAAGCGCGAAATGACATAAGCCAACATTTCGCTCGTCTCTGCATTGGCATAAAAAAGAATCGTCGAAAACACAACATTAAAACTACTCATTAACGCTTGCTAACTGACAAGAAGCTCTGTTTTAAATAAGCACAGGTAGAGGGCTGTCGTGTTAAGAAGGCAATAAAAAAGTGGTCAAGTTACCAGTTGTTTTCAGACTTGTTTGATGCCCCGCTGGGGTGCCGCAGTGGCTACGGCGCTCGACTATATACTGTGCCCAAGGATGCGGTATTGAATGATGGAATCCCGGCCTCGGCGGCCGCTTTTCGATGGAGGCAAAAAGCAACGCCCGTGTGCTGTGCAATGTCAGCGCACGTTACAGAACCCCGGGTGGTTAAAATTTCCGGAGTCCTCCACTACGGCGTCCCTCGCTAAACTCCACAAACCAAACCAAACCAGACTTGTTTAATAAATCTCATATACGCATTATGAAACCAAGTCGCTTGACGGGATACAGTGGTGACAGTTCTTATCATTACTACGGAGTGTTCAAAACGAAACTGTTTTGTAGTATTTTTATATCGCAAAACCGCTCTCAGCACCCCCCCCCCAAAAAAAAAAAAAAAAAAAAAAAGAAAAGAACCTAAGTTGCAATAATTCGGCCCGTCAAAAATCGCATCACTATCAAAACCGTACTTTGAATCATTCGATAGGTATTAAAATGAAATATAAATAGAACCTAGAAAAGAGAAACATTTGCTTTATGGTCAGGCTACTTTCAACTGTTTCCGGTTTCAAGGAAGTCCCTCAATCCTTAATTATGAAGACGGTGGCACATATATTTATTTAGTCGCTTGCATTCGCGGCTGGAACGTAGAAAACATTTCGTGCAAAAAGCGAAGGCCGAGGAAACCGGCTCTGCTGACGTTTCCACCATTTAGCAAGTCTTCAGTGCTGCCACATCAATCAGGGCTCTGTATATATTTTCCCATGAAGACATGCTCCATACTCATATCAGTCTAATATCGCAGAGGGCGAACACAAACCATCATTGCCACATGGACCCTGCATCAAGAAATGTCATTGCAGCGGTGGCTCGATTGAAATTGAAATTCTCGCTCGAGGACTTGGCGAACGAGCACCTTATTAAACTTCGATCACATTTCGGGAACATCTTTACCGGTTACCTATGTGGGCGAAACAGGTTTCGGAAATGCGAGTCGAACTTGTTTTCGCGGTGGTTACAAATGCCTCGAGCGCTGCATGGGAAGGCCAAAGTGTCCTCAGGGAACGGCTCGTGGGCTCTCACGATCGCAGGCATCGCGCACGCGGCACACTGGCCCCGGGAACGTTTTAAAAGCACCGCATATGAAAAGCGGCATCATCTGGAAGCAGCCACGTTGTGCTGCTGCTGAGTGATTAGCGCTCAGTTTCCGAACACTGAGGCGATGGCGAAAGCGGCGTCATTTACGCATCCACACGACCACCCCCTGAGCGGTAGGAGAGGACCAAAGGCCGGCTTTAAGACGCGAGGTAAGTAATTCAGACAGGCTTAGCGGATGTAGGAGAGCGGCTTCCCATAGAATTAACGAAGAAAAGATATATTTGAAATACACTGCAGCGTTATCTCGCACCGGCAGTCACACAAACGCGCAGAGTCGATCGGCCGCTTTCAGTCGAGGAGGTACGGAAGCAGAGTTTTGATTTACAGGGCAAATATCGCCACAGTGAAGTGGTCACTTCGTGGTATACTCATGTAGTGAAAGGGAGTGAAGCATGGAGAAACTGCACTGAAAACTATGCGGGAAAAGAAGCAGGTTGTTTTTAAAGGCTGCTCGACTGTAGAGACGAAATGGACACTACATGTCATTCAGGTGATACAGAACTACGCAAATTATATCCAACCCCTATATACCAAAGTAGAACGAGAGAAAAAAAGATGGCTACACGTTATGAAAGAGCACTGAACAAGGGAAGAGGAGGGGAGCTTCAGCCAACGTTTCGACAAGTGTTCTTGTCTGGGCCCAGACGAAGACAAGTGCACTTGTCGAAACGTTGGCTCGACTTGAGAACTGAGGCTGCCCACCTCTACCCTTGTCCAGGGTTTTTTCGTACCTTATATTATATACCAATTGTTTCAAGAAAGCCATTCACTGTTAAAAACAAAGGCTTCTTTTTTTTTTCTTTTTTTAGATACAAAGAGGGTTTTTTCGGCACAATTGTATCAGTGTTGGCGGACATCAGAAAACAGACCAATGAAGTAACCTGTAAGCTAGTTAGCGAATTATTGTGACAGTAATAAATTTTTATAAGTTACTATTATCTCTCCCGTGTTTGTTGGAGCAGCGCAGGGAAGACAAAGAAGTTTGACGTGGCACTCGCGGAATTCACCGGCGACGCTGGATGGAAGTACTTAATAATAATGATAATAATTGGTTTACAGGAAAGAAAAGGATCATTATCAGTCACACTTGTTCTATGTATACCTGAACCGCTACCGCTCTTTACTACTTACTGCGCCACGTGAAAATGCTTAGAGCGCGGGTTTTTCGAAAGCATGTCTAGTTTGGCACGTGGCAGCGAAAAGTTTGTTGAGCCACAGCGTGGAGGTTAACCGCATTTCAGATATTCTAAACTGATATGGCGAATAAAATAAGCCGGGCTACAAAACCTTGATTGCAGCTAAACGCCTAAATACAATATTTATAAAGTTAATTATCAGAAATTAGCTATAACTGACATATTAGTTCACAATTTATTGCTCTGTTTTTTTTTTTTTTTTTTCATGTCTGCTAGCACTGTTACAATTGTGCCATAGAAGAGAGTCTATCTCAAAAACCTGTTTGTTTAAATTAGTTCTCGGCTCCTTTGAAACGTAGTATAGCATACCCTTCAGAGATTGTGAGGAAGCATCTGGCTGAGGTGGAACCTCAGCAGTCATGCAGGGATTATAATACTGTTGAGGTTTCCTGTAAGGAGCTTTATTACAATCTCGTATATTATACTAGGTGTTTCGACTCAGAAGCCATACAGGCTTTATGGAACCAGGGTGTAAAGGAGGGATATGCAAACATATCGGACGATCTCTATTATCTATGGCCACCGCACAGTATAGTCCTTAAAGATTAGCAATATCCCCATAAAGAGACTGTCAGGCAGAAGACTCGATCCCTCCAGTGCTTTTCACCCCTTGTTTACAAGGGTATAATTCAGAAACATGGAGAGACCTGGAATAGTTAGGTATAAAATGCAATGTATAGTACGCTACTGAACGCGGACTCGCTGATGACATTGCTTTGATAAGTACCTCAAAGGGCGAATTTGAAAGCATGACCCGTAAGCTAGGCAGACTGTGGGTCTAGAGAACCGGAGCCTGCGATAGCTAGCGAGGCGCAATGAGTGTTGCAGGAATACGTGCACTTTGGGCAGGTAGTGGCCGCAGCGGAGCACAGAAGAGAAATTAGTAGGAGCAGAATTGGATGGAGCACATTTGGCAGCAAGTCTCAGATTATGTTACTCAGAGTGTTTTACGAGTATCCCTCGACGGGAAGGTACATAGCAGCTGCGTTTTATCTGTACTTACATGTGACAGAAACATGGCGCACAGAACAAAGGTAACAGCATAAATCGAGGGCAATGCGGCGAGCTGTGCGAAGAAAATTATAGGTGTATCGTTAACAGAGAGGAAGAGAGCAGAGCGGAATGAACTAGAATGAATCAGGGAATGAACACGATCGAGTTAGTGTAATGTGAAGGCAATGTAACCGACGGAGGTCAGGGGAATGAACTCTATTCGATGATTTATTCGAATAAAGAACAAGGCAAGAGGCGCAGGGCGGGTGAGATTAGGAAGAGCGCTTTGATTTATAAGATGGCCGCAGCTGACGTGGCACCGGGTCGATGGGAGAGGTACGAGAGGGGCATTTGTTCTGCAGTGCGAGTTGTCAGGTGACGACGACGACGATGATGATGATGAGTAGACAGCAGTCCCGTCTCCCCTGTTTCTGGAGCCCATTTTCCCAGAGAGCCGAGCACTTTGTTGGCACGGAGAAATCGTTCAATCAGTGTTGTCCCGTTCACAGGGCGCGATTTCTCGCGGGTTATTATTTCTCGCACGGATTCATGCAAGGCTGAACCTTCGCTGCCGCCATTCATGAGCCTAGCTGCGGCCGTTGCCGGATTTCTTAAGCCGCTCTTTCGTTGCGGCTGGTGGTCTTGTTATAGGCTCTACAGTATAATTCGTTATTACCCTTACCTCCACCCGCTGCGAATAAATGTCGAAAAAAGATGCCCTTACGAATTTGCAAGCACCGTTAACTGACTGCCGGCGCCTGTTTTCTCCGGCTCCGAAGATGGCGAATACGCATGCTATATCTCGCGGCTGCTGCTGTTTCTCCCTCATGTCCTTAGGGGGCAGCACGTCCTGATCCCCTCCCTGCTGAAGTCTCCTTGAAAGTGCCATCCTGCGCGTGTTGCAACCGCGGCAGCCGTTTGCGGAGTCCCATTGTAGCTCATAGGCAGTCTTTCCAAACAACTCCATGAAGTACATATGCGTGCTCACGCGTACATAGAGAGCGAACCGGCGACACTTGTTACTATCGTACCTCGCGCGCGAAGGGAAAACCTTTTGACGCCCGTTTTGCGTATATATGCAACGCGCTGCTCCAATTCCATCCTGCAGGTGTCGCATGCGAGCGCGCAAGGGTAACCGCTTGCCAGCATATGCGTATACACATGAGACCAGGGTGGTTAGCGCCGGAAAGGCGACACCAATGAACGTTGCACCTGCGCAGCCGACGACAAAGGCAGAATCCGCGCCCCCACCCATCGACGGAACGTGGACGAAGCAGTGTGACCGACCTCCGCCGTTAGTCACCTCTAGCGCGATGTGACGAAAGGGGGACAGGAAAATTCACTTGGCCCGGGGAGTGCTAGGATTGCATAGGAGCGCGTTCGATCCTCGCACCGTGTATGCTTTAACTGGAGACCTTAATACGAAGCCCTCTAATGCGGTGTATCTCATTGCGCAGATTGTTGCAATAACACTTTAAAGCCTATCAATTATTATTACGGGTGCTGTACAGCGCTCTAATCGAATGGTGCTTTCCTTTGTGGGCGTCTGAAAGCGACCATTTCGCGAGTTTGTTCGAAAGCTGTACACCTCCTTTTCCTCGGCTGTCGTACCATGCTATGCGCAATGGCTAGAAACGAGACAAGAAAAAATAGAAAAACAAAAGCCGGGCGGAGGATATGTCTCCGCCATGTTTCCTTATCGTTGATCTCCCTCTCCATTGCTATGACCCTCGTATATTAGTATTGAAAGCACACATACGAAAAAGAAAGATACAGAATGCGTCAAGCGCTATAAACAGCTATCCTCAATGGTTGTCCGCAATCAAAGGAATTCTCCAGAACCCATCGTTTTTCTTTCGACGCACCCTTTCCGACTGCTCTCCGGCTATCGTTCCTACTCCCATCCATGTCAGTCTGAGTGCGCGATCGTGAATGCTTCAGAAGTTAGATCTTCGTTCTTATCGTTGAAGTACCCGAGGAAGCTTCACGCATACCGGTCTCGGTCCCTGCCTTCGTGTTTCCTCAATTTGCTTCGTGTTTAGGTCGTGTTGCCGAAAACCGTTTCCTCACAAGCGCTAAATTAACGTACCTGGAAGTCAGTCCATTACCTTCTCTTTCATGTTGAACCCAGAACGCCGCCGGGTGCCCACAGGTTTTCCTGTTGTTACGTGCCTCCTCCTGGCCTCGGCTTCTCTCGGGCGATGGTAAAATGGCTCTTTGAACCTCGAACTTGCTCGTGCAGACCGGAAGTACGCTAGCCCTGATGCTAATCGACCAAGCCGCTTTGGATCCGTTAAAACCAATAATTATTCTCATGATGCTCGGTTGCGCAATACTCGGTATGAGTCGCCAGTACAAAGCGCGAGGAAGCACAACGCAGGGGCACGTGGAACCGAGAACAAACGAAGGAAATAGCGGCCAGTGCGAAATCGTTCAAAACGCAGCTCTCGAAGCACGCGATACGCAAAAAAGGCTGCCGCCGCCGGACGACGCCGATGGGCAACAGCGTTTCGCGTGCTTTGCCAGCTACACCCCCTCCCCCCTTTTCTCCTTCCTTGGTCCGGTCCCGTATAATGTATGTATATCTGCTCGAGCAAGAAAAGAGGGGCAAAGAGAGGGCCGACTGGTTTCTTCTTGGGATTTCGACATGCCCGCGCCACCTTCTCACATGCCGCTTGCGTCGCCCCATCGGCGGCGGCAGAGCGACGGTCGCGCAGCCATCACAGCGCACCGACACGCGCGCAATCCGCCGGCCGACGTCTGGGATGGAAGAGGTGCCGGGAGGGAGAGACCGCGCGCTTATCTCTCCGCCCCGCGTGGCGCCGGTCTGGTGGCGGTGGCGGCCTGGTATGTCATGAGGCACGCGCCCGATGCCGCCAAGTGAACGAGTTGGCTGCAGTCGCACCTTTGCGCCATGGATGAATCAAACGCAAAGGGGGATATGCGACCGTGAAATAGGAGGGCTGAGAAGAGGGGTTCAGGCTAAATAGTGAGATATAGCAAGAGTGAACACGGTGAGGGATCAACTGCAGTCAAGAGCACAGACAAAGCACTAGCTCATGCTCAATCTCCCTATTTTGTTTTTCTCCTCGCTTTCTTTGGTGGAAATGAAGTTATTGCGAGCCTATTTTACCCAGGCGCAGGGCAAACACGACCCTATGTTTTGAGAAACAAAGCAAGGCCGCTGTTTGCCGAAACGTTTCCTGTATGGGAGCTTTCATTTCCTCCCTGCACAAGTACGGTAATCACTTGAAGCGTGACAGAATGCTTTCGAGCAGCGCTGAGAAGTCCTAGTCCGGTATAATGAACATACGCGTATTTCACGTCCAAGTAACCTGTTCCAATGATTGAACTGATTGATTGATTCGTTGATTGATCGATTGAACCTTCGTAATATGCTCGGGAAGCAAAGCTACCTCCAAGGAAAAATTTTTTTCGCTCCAAGACGAGCATCGAAACTCATAATGCTTTGCGGACAGCTGTAACATTTACACAATTCATTATTAGGCGGGGTTCACAAGAGACTTCCCGTGACATGCGGCAATGTGCACTGCGAATACTGTATGCCACTTAGCGGCGGGCCGCCGATTTCACCTACTTCCTAGATTTCCATTTCCTTATGCCTTGAAGATATTACCCTTGAGAAGGCCTTATGATGCGCAGTACCTTTCCTACGGGTTTCCTAAGTAGTTTGAACTGATGGTTTCAAAACACTCTCACCCTGCAGCCTACTCTTTTTGTCGTTGGAACTAGGCGAGTTTGTTTGGAGCCTTACATTTGATCACCAGCAACAGTGAGCAGCAGAGCAACCGAGGTTTCTCTTCAGCAGTCTTAACTCAGTTAATACGCAGTAAATGACGGCGTCCTTCGCGCAGTAGGGTTCTGTGAGCATAGCCTCGAGTCAAACAGCGTAACTGCGTGCGGTCTCAAATTGACGCAATTTCGGTTCCGCAGTTTCGGCAGCCTGCGATTCTTTAACGCTCAACTACAGACATGCGCAACGCGGACACTTCGGCCGCGCGGCATTCCTGGACATTTGTCGAGGTCATTTAGCGCGCTTCACAGCTAGCACCCTTGCCATAGCGGTCGTATGGCTCGTCTGTTTGATTAATCGCGTGTTTTTCATTAGATAACCTGACAAGTTCAGACGAATGCTAGAACGATGATATATGATGAAATGTACTGCTTAAAAAAGATCTGCCATCCGGAAAAGGCGGATATTGTCACTTTACATAACGTTCTCTATTTACAGTGAAGTGACTTTGAATCACTGTAAGAGCAAATTAGTGGCATTTGTATATGTTCCCAGAAGTTTGGGAGGACCTTCCATAGCACTCGTCTGCATTAAGATCACCGTCATCCCTATCTGGAGTGCAAGTTACCAAAGTCGGGAAAGTGTGAAGAAATTATCGTAATCAATTACCGTTCAGAAATTCCATCATGTTCGTCAGGGCGCGAATGGAAGCACATTTATTCCGGTTTTGTCTATTTCCCGGTCCCTTAGCCAACCGCATTTCCTCGAGGTGTAGCATTATATCATAACCATCAGCCCGACTACGCCCTCTGCAGGATAAAGGCCTCTCCCATATATCCCTCTAATTAACTCCGTTCTGTTCCAGGTGCATTCCCATAATCCCTTCAAGCTTCCTAATCTCATCCGCTGACCTAACTTCCTGCCGCACGCTTACCTTCCCTTAGAACCACCGCTAATCTTGCCTTCGCATTACATACCCTATCCATTCCCACTTCTTTTGAGTTAGACAAGAATATAAGTAACTGATGTTTGTTCCGTTACCCAGTCTGCTCTTTTTGTCTCTTAATATTATAACTATCAGCTGCCTTGAAAGAGCTCGTTGCTTGTCAAGCTTGTCAAGCGCGTGCTTTCGACGGGAAGTAGTTTGTGAACGCATTTTGTTTCGCGTAGTGCAAATTTCAACATGACAATAATTATATCCATATCCCTCTAGCGAGGCTTCTACTTCTTTTCTATAAATCATTAAAAAATGAACCCATACTTTTTCTATGGAAGCCTTAAATGCTCGTTGCGAGCTCAGTAGTAATTAGAGAACACAATTTTGCTGCGCATTGATACATAAAGCCATTCCCATCAATATTTTCTGAACATTATCAACAATGTACCACAGTTGTATGCACTTATTGTTAAAAACGCACCTCGTTGTTTTTCTACGGGGTAGCACTGCCCCTATTCACAACTACAGTGCTCATGCTTTCCCTCAAATTCTCAAGAGGAAAAGTTGAAAAAAAAAAAAAAAGAAAGAAAACGCACCTCATTGTTGTTCTACGGCCTATACTTGGTACGAGCGCAGCACAAACTTTATACGAAAGGTTTTGCTACGCACCGCAAGATTAGGCTATTCCCCGAATTACCATTAATACAGTGTCTTACAATATTCCAGTACTGGGCCAGGTTTCGAGTCGTCGCGTAGTCCCGACGGAGGCCACGTCCCGGCGGAGGGCAGAAGAAGAAGAAGAAGAAGAAGAAGAAGAATGTAGCAGGCAAAAGAACCTTCCGCCGTTACTGTCGCAATTCAGCTAGGGTTAACCAGAGTTAAACCAGAACTAATTTTTTAGATTACTCACTGTCGATGCAACGCCTCCATATAGGCCTCCGAGTATATACGATGGTCAGGGCTGGAAGCATGCAGGCGCGTATACGCCTGTATACCGCTTTCAGTTTGTACCTCTTACTAAGCTTAACTACCAAAGCTGTCGCCATCTGGTTAGTTCGGTAGGTTTTCTTTACCTTGCCAACTATATTCTTACCGACATTATCATAAAGGCATCGTCTCTCCGCTAAGCGCAGTTCATGCAGTTCCATCAGAACGGGGATATATTTCTTCATCGGATGGGAAACCCACATTCTTTCCTGTTATTTTCGATCCTTTAAAGTTATTTCAATGAATCAATCAGCTGTAGAATTGCTCGGCACCCAGATTCGAACCGCGGCGGTGTTGCACGCGAGACGGATGGCTTATACCTCAAGACCATCTCCGTTATCGCGTGTGTAGCCGCAGGGGCAGAGAATCAGGCGGAGTATAGCCGCACAAAATGTACGTGAAAGGAGGCTCGCCGGAAGCTTTTGCCTTCTGCGGCAGGCGCTTGCGTGTAGCGCTCACCACTTGTCTCGTCGAAAGCGCTCAGGGATAACGGCGTATCGCTGCATTTGCGCTACCACGAGTCACGCGGGAGCTTCAAAGGCTTTTTACACTCCGCCGCGACTGCGGTCTGTCGCGCTTGCGCAAGACACTCACTAATGGCCAGGGCGAATATGCGACGAATGCCTCCCTTGTGTATAATGCGACCGCTGCAAAATACGTGTATCTCCCACGCCACAGAATAGGAGGGGGGGGGGGGGGCGTTTTTGCGGGCAATTTGTCGCGGCGTACAGATGAGAACGCTCACTGCTTGACTTTCGCCGCTCGAGTCAACAAACGGGAAAAGGCGTGGCCGTACCGTAGTTGGGCGCGAAAGAATCTCGAAGACGCATCAGCGCATGGAAAGCTGGCATTAGAGGTCGGCACATGAGGGAAAGCGTGCGGCGATGACGGCTCCAGCGGCAGCTAGCGTGTTGCCACCGGTGAAGGCGGTTCGTCTTCTTCGTGAAATGACGATTCATTGATCGTCGTCCTTTAAAGCTCCAAACTTGCGTTAGCTTCGTCCATATACTTCGGGAATGTGTTGGTCACTCGTACGTACGTACTTGCCTCCATGAAGTGTTCCGCTGGTGAACGCCGTGCAATGAGTGGAGCAGTGCGCGAGCGTGCGTGCACGAGTTGGACGTCCATATGAAAAACTTTCCCAATGCCCAGTGCCTTTTTGCGTTCATTTATTTGTTCTAAAACGATGGCCCTGATAAGCCCGAAACTATCGAAGCCTATATAACCGGTGGCGTGTGTGGTCATAAGCACTGCTTTAGTTCCGTTTCAAATGGTTAACAGTTAAAGCTCCGCCGATCACTTCCACCTTCCAAGTGGATGGCCGTGTCAATGACAAAAATATTGCGAATAAAAAAAAAAAAAAACGTTCTTACACCGAACAGTGCAACTTCTCCCTTAACCTCGGCGCGTTACTATCCTACCTGGAAGGAGCAGAATGGACTATTTTTTGCCAAGTTAAGCCTGTCCTGTGTTTCGATCCTCCGCAGCCTATAGAGAAACCCGCGCGCCCGACTTACATCTCCCACAACAAGGCGACACACTCGTTGAGATTTCCTAGCGGGCTGGTTGGTTCGTAAACAGCACGAAGCGTCGACAGATCCCAATAACACGGAAAAAGGACGACGCAACAGCGCTATGTATTGTCTAGTCTGATGTCGTCCTTCTGCGTGCGTCTGCGATCGCACTGTCTCCGCGAAGTACTTAGATTTAGTTCCTCCTCTCTATAGGGAAAGAAGTTTTACTTTTTTTTTTTTTTTAATGCGTTTCTTGGCTACGAAGGCTGCAAAACAATAATATTCGAGGGACCAAGGCGCTCGATCGACTCCTGTGCCCAAGAATTTGGGATTGAATTCCTGCCGCGGCGGCCGCTTTTCGATGGAGGCGAACATCAGGTGGTCGCAATTTCTGGAGCCCTCGACTACGGCTTCTCTCATAGCCTGAGTCGCTCTGGGACATTAACCCCCAAAACGAAACCAACCAAACCAAACTCCTGCTACTCCAAGCGCCACATTCAACTTTCATCGCTTCTCTGTGCGCCTAGCCTGATTTTACCCGTCACACTGCCCTTCTAGCATCGCCCTTCCAGTACAGCTGCGTGGAGCAGAGAGTAGGAAGTATACACGAGGTAATATTTTGCGCTTGTGGCTCTTCTGGTCCCGCACACTCTCTTCCGCAGTGTGGAGGTACTATAATCGCACGCAAAAGTGGAGACACCAGCTGATTGGCTTGGATTACTGATTTTAGGTATCGCAAATAACCGCTCCGTCGTCAGAAAAACACTGGCGCGCTATTTCGTCCATTCGTGTGGTCTCTTCACTTCTAAGCACAATTGCACGTCCCTGAGGCCATGTGAGTGCTAATTCCTAAGCATTTCGAAAGGCTTTCGGAGACATCAGTACCAAAGATCCATCGCGACTGTTGATATACCCCTCTCAGAAACCTTAGCTTTCTCGGTGCTCGTCTATGTCTTCAACAAATTTCGCACTGCGTCACGATGTGCGCGACACCGGCCAGCGACAGATTAGGGTTTAGATTTGTGGTCGATTCTCGGAGTACACGATTGAGACTTTATGTCTGCAATGAAACTCTTTGTTTACTTTTTTTTTTTTTTTATCTCGCTCTTCTCAGCCAATATTTCTCGCATATGGGTGCGCCGCCTCGTAAATCCGCAATTACAGCACAGATCAGCACACGCACATATTCTCCCACGTGCGGGCATCCGGCTCGCCTGCCGCAAGCAGGCCTTAATCTCACAAACGCACTGGTCCTGGTATTCATTCTCAGCGCAGTAGCGGTGACAGACTCCCGTCTCAGCGGGCGAATGGTGGCGGCCGAAGAAAGGAAGCGCCTGGCGCGCGATCGCCGCACAGCTGCCCGCGGCGGCAACGTGCCGCAGGGAGCGCCCGCGTGTAATAAGCCGGTAGGCGCGCGTCGGTCCGTGCCCCGCAGCGATACAGAAGCAGCAGCGGCCGAACAGATGTTTTGGGAAGTGTACGTCCGAAGGACGCCGACTAATTCGCCCGCCGAGATGGGATCGCAAGGACGCGCCCCAGCGCAGGAGAGGCGCCGGAGCCAAGGCGCCGCCGCATGCAGTGCGCCTATACCACGGTGGCCTATACTGCGAGCACTACGACGGTCGGATCCGCGGCGCGAAAGTAGCTCGCCAATAAAAAATACGGAGGAGCGAGGAAAAAAGTGCGCCGTGCGCTGCTGCTTGCGTGGGGTGGCCATTGTACGAGCGCTGTCCTCGCCGGTGCGCAGGCGCTCTGGAAGTGATGTGCATCGGGATCTTGTGATCGCGCAGTAAGTCGAGGTAACGAAATTAAAAAAAAAAAAGGCAGCACGTACATGAAATTAGGTGAAAGCATGAATCACTGATAAGGTTTTCCTTTTTTTTTTTTTTTTTCCTGCATTACCAGCCCTTGGTTTCTTTCGTGTACCATCTCGTATATAGCTCCGCCGCGAAGTTGTCGCCACACGATTTCATTAACCTTGTTCACATCTTCGCTACCTCGTATACACCGCACTCGCCACGCGCCCGCTGCCGTGCTACTCGAGATTGCTCTGGCTGCTCGGCAGAAACACCAGAATATTTATTCATTTATGAAATACTGCCGACACTAAGCGCGAGTAGTGCAGGCACACAAGTCAATGAAATAACAGGGAAGCAACGTTGTTAGAGGTATACTCGTAACAATAGGCAGCTAGGCCGTGCGCACGGAACAGTGACATGCCATCTTATTCCAATCCGTTATTTGGCGTGAAAAAAGAAAACAAAGCGAAAACGTTTTCTTAGTCAATATGGGGGGTAGGGGGTTGATCATTAGGATAGTGGTAGTGGTGGTGTTAAATTATTGGGTGGTGGCCAAGGGTGACGATAGTGGTGCCGAATTTTCTCGCGGTTAACGGCGTCAAACAACCTGGGGAACGCTTAAGCTTAAGGGTATGACGCCCCAGCTCCCGTATTCGGCTCCCCTTGCCAATCGTACTTCGCGTGCACCTCACCGACATGCCCTCGTGCGATGTTTCCAGGAATACGAGGGTAATTTAAGCTTTTGGTCCAAATATCCGGCCGTTCCGAACTTTTCTGCATATTTGTGAGATGGCCGGGCTTCCAATGACATCGATAATTATTCCAGTTTATGGTTAAAATCCTTCTAGATTAATAATATGGCACATGGTTGGGAAGTGGCGCTTACCTCCTGGGTTATTACCCCTACATTTTCACAAATACTCGTTAGCATAGAGTTGCAAGGACCATCCGACGTAGCTGTCGAACCCCGCTGTAACCGCAAAACCAACATTGACTCGAGCTAACGATAACAATAGCTAAGGTGCTGCAAAACGGAAGCGAAAATGGAAACGTTTTCAGGTGAATCCACGCTATCAACTTTACTACGCCAAAAATGTTCAAAGACAAGTTTATTTCTCGGATGCAACTAAGACGAGAGGAATTTCTAAAGTCTCCACAGGGTGAGCCCAAGCACATCGATAGAAGCGCGGCAGCGTCTCCGTAATAGGCTGCGATGGCACAAAGTCGATTTGTCAATGGCACGTGAACACCGCCTCGCGTTACGAAGTGGATTGCAGTTGGCACTAACGCGGGCGCTCCTCTTGAGAGCATTTAATGCATGTCAGTATTAGCACGTTTGTGCGGTCTCACTGATGAGTGCGAACTTCTG
This sequence comes from Amblyomma maculatum, assembly GCF_055883805.1. Lineage (NCBI taxonomy): Eukaryota > Metazoa > Arthropoda > Arachnida > Ixodida > Ixodidae > Amblyomma > Amblyomma maculatum. Next base: position 79,562,425 of record NC_139350.1, read on the forward strand.
GCGGCTGATTTTTGATCCTGAATTTGCTTTAAAACAATACGTGCTTGTTTAAGCCCACCTGCTAGGTGTCTTCTCACTAGCCTACTATACCTCACGGGCAGAGGCACATTATTTGTTATTATTATTTTGGGCAGCCTCACAATATTATATGTCCTAACTACCACATACATAGCCTATTCAAAAAACAATATCAGCTGCGGCCATTGGTTTGTAACTGTTAGAAACAGTTTTGAAACACGCACATTGTGTTTTGAGTTGGTTTCTGTAGCACTCTCAACACATCCATGATTCTGTTACGAAAAGTTTAGAAATAAATTATAAACTGTAAACAATCGCTCGTAACGTCCATAGCCTAGTACAGCGCCCCGAATCAATTTAGACCTTTTCGGGCTCTTTGGCGTGAGCCGATGTCGGACACCACGTGGTCGATTTTGTATCGTAGCACCACTGCACCAGCACAAGGCCACGCACACCCAGTTAGACCGTGACTGCGGCGAGGTGTTCAGTCTCTGCGTACTTTTACGGCTCGAAACTTGCTATCAAGCACTACAATTCTGAAATGCGCACAGTAATTTGAGAATCAGCGGATGAAGTGCTTTTAGTGAATATACTGTTAGCTAATGGCAACAGGCCTGTAATAAAAGAGGGGGAGAAAGGGGTAAGGTGGCACGACAACACCAAAATTAAGCTCCCCCTCCCCCCTGCGATGCTCCCTTGACAGCATTCTTTCGGGGACATGTACTGCCCAGCACTCCCCTACCATCGCACGCAGTGCAAAAAGGTACCTTGGGCGCCTCCCGAAAAAGTTTTTGACTACATACCTGGATGGCCACGGTCGTTATTACTCTAGCGAAACAAAGTCTTTCAACGGGCGTTGATACCATCCTGAGGCTTCACCATGCTCATGAATCTCTACCCATGCTTCCATATTTCCACACTCTTGATACTTTAATTCCGCGCCTCTTCCTGTTCCTCTCTGACACATAAAGTGCATCACACGATTGCATTTAGGCTTTCCCCTCCACACTCTCCCGAGCACCCGTATAAAGCTCAGTGTACACTTGCTCTGAACCTGCGGTTATCCTGTACAGAGGTGCACCTGCAACACACTGAACGCAGCAAAACTGAGCAATGTCCCCAACAAAGCAGGCGCCTATTGAGTGCATGAACTACAGTAGGGGCGCACTTTACCTCACATGCTCACCTGATTAACATACGGGCCACCCATGTTTTTATACAAGAGAGAACGATCTACTATATAGGCCTTTATGGGAGCGTAGTCAAGAGAAGTTCTGTAGTGGAAGTACCTACCGCCCTGTATGCATGGGGTGCTACACACCTGTTTGACAGCATTTTTTTTTTTTTTTTCACTGTGTACACGGTACAGAAGAGCAGGGGTGTGCGAATAGAGCTTTTTTCAAGCCGAATGGAATAAGAATAGTGAAGCGAAAACCTGAATCAAGTAATAAATGAATATAGTTAAAAAACCTAACTGAATACGAGTCGAATGTGCGTGCTAATATTCGCCTTTGGCACAAATACCCATAGAAAAGCAGCAATGTAGCGAAATAGTGAAGCCCTATAGCGGCAGCGCTGTGGTGCGGTGATAATCTGTGCATTTCAAGCTACAATTCGTTTCAAGTCACAACGCTAATTTCCGATAAGGGTCGCCGCACAAAGATAGTATATTAACTCTAATACTGCGGGCATTAGTCAAAGCTCCTGAAAACCGTTCGGAGAGTATTCGATCTGTTTTGCTTATTTCCGAACTTGCTGTTGTTTGTTTTGATTTTCTTTTTTAATAGCCGAATGGGATGTTATTTTATTAGACATTCGAAAAGTTTCTTTAGTGTGGTGCAATTATTATTATTTTTTATTTTACACGCTTGCGAAGCGACGAAGCTACCGCCAGTCGATATTCGATGACGACGTGGTAAAGTGTAAAGACGGGGCTCTTCAACTCCATGTAGTCGCATTAATCGTTGCAGGACGAACGATGTTGCCCTCTTTCAGGTTGTCAGTGAATCATTTGCTAACAATGTTTATATAATTGAAAAATTCAATAAATTCCGCTAGCAGTGGAGGGATTCTTTGGCAGAAGCAACGCCGTCTGCTGTCTTTTGTTTTCGCAATGAATAGAGACAAAGTGTTACAGTTTGTCTGAGAAAAAAAAACAAACAAACAAAAGTAGCGCTGGCCGGCCTAGCGGGTGACTTCCTCAGAAAGAAGCATTATTCTTGCAGGATTAATAGGGTTATGCAGAGTAAAATCCTGCAGAATCAAGAAATCGAGCCGTTCACCGCCTTCCCACTGCGGTCCATCACGGCTGCAGGAGGTGGCAAAACAAATTTCAGGTACAACGAGACGATTCTATATACCTTGGTTTGGTGCGATAATAAATACCTGGACGCTCGCACAAACTATTCCCTTACTCCTGCAGTACACTACGAGTAAGCACCAGCTCAGGACACAATGGCTACCATATATCGTTGGCAGTAAGTAATTCCGCTTTCCTTTCTCTTTTTTCCCAACGGAGCGCCTTCAGCCTGTGCGTTTCGGCCGCCGTTCGTGACCCCCCGCGGCTGGATCCCCGCGCCGACATCTGAATGCGAAAACAGTGGGGGCACGTTTGGCGGACCATCTGCGCTTTCCGGCCGGCAATTAGTCGCGGCACTCAATGCCATCGCCAAAGCGACTGCTCTCGTGCGCGTCTCTGCAGCGCCGGTCTCCCGCATTGCCGTACGCCACAGCGTGGCGGCAACACGACGGAGAGGGGCACGTCGCGCGAACATCTCGGGGGCACACCTGCTGACCAAAATGAGCGGCGGCCTATTGTTTCATTTGCATTGCAGTCGTGGCACAGGGCGGGCCCCCGCTGTCCGTCCGGCGCCGACGGTCTGGTGCGTGACGTCTCGTCTGTCGGAGGGATTAGGGTTGAAATTAGGAAGGGCAAGTCGTGCTCGGAAAGACGCGCACTTTGTTCCCCCGCCTGCCCGCTTTGAAGGACCTGGGAGAGAGGCAGGTAAAGCACGCGGGCGTTCGTTCGACGAGGCCTGTCGATTCCCGTCGGCTTCACTCTTCTTGCTTCTATTTCCCTCCCATTGTACCTAATCCAGCGCATCGATCTCTAAATTGAACACAGGTGGGGGGGTCCAGCGATCCGCGAACAGATGCGCAACAGATAGCAGCCGTGTCTTCGGCTGCAATGACTAAGCTTGTAAAGAAATTGGGTGCTCCCGGCTGCTTCCACGGTGTGACACCGTGATCGACTGCATGTGGCGAATTAGGCGAGGTTGAATTACAGATCGACGTGTAGATCGGCATGAGGTGTTGATCAGCGCCGGTTTTTGAGGATCGAGGAGAGAGTTTGTTCTTGCAAATATTTTTTTTTATTTATTTTGAACTCTCTATTTGCCAGAATTGTTGAAAGTGTTCGCTGAAACACCTAGCTCATTCTTAAGCGAGACAAAAACATGAAGCGGGAGAAGAGACAAGCTTCACCATTGAATAAAGCTGCGCACCTTCGGTTATTGTCTCCGTTCAATATACGAGTGAGTCCCGCACCAGGCGTTTTTTGGCGTTTTTTGCCCCGCTTTTGCTCAGCAGGACAACCGCATCAACCGCAATCTATATGGCAGAGAGCAAAGACAAAACCGCCAAGCATTTGGCAGGTCTCAGAAACGCGCAATAACGTCTATATACCCTCTTTGAAGCCGAAACAAATATCAAACGGTTCGTCCTCACGATAAAGTGCGTACGCGGTGGAGCGCCGATAGGACCTGCAAGCAGTAACAAACATGCCGTTAGCACTCAACATTCATAAGTCATTTGGAAACGCAAGCCGTGCAAGAACGCGCTGCCAGCTGGCTCACACCAGTCTGGCTGCTCGTCTTCAAACGCAGCCGAGCGCGCGCTCTTCCGCCACAGCGGGCAGCAATGTAAGGTGTCCTCTTTGCATATCTCTGCGGCTTGCCTGTATTCATAGCCGGTTATCTGTTTTTTCTCCCTCGGAATTGTCTTTCTCGAAGACTCCCACGATGCTCTCCTCCCAGTAAAAAGAAAGGAGGAATTTTACTCGCAGGTGCACACCAGTGGATCGAACGCCAGCGGTGCTTTTGCTAAACTGCAGCAGAACAAGTCCTGAAGCGGGCGCACATTTCCTCCCTCAAGGCCAGCCGATGCACATTTCGTGAAATGAAGCATTGCAGGCACACCGAAAGTCAGGGGGATTTCGGTGGGGTCTCAATTCGCGAGCATGTAGGTACTTTTACATACGGAAAGGAAAGTGCGACCGGACGTGGTCGAGCAGCAGAAAAAAAAAAAAAAAAAAAACTTACACAGGGGGAAATCGGGTTTTTATTTTTTATGTAAAAATCTACAACAGTGTTGTGCACTTGTAAAGGAAATAAATATTCATTACCGAAGGAAGAAAAAGAAAGACGCCGAAAGAATGTAGTTTCAGAGCTCTGAGGGCCACGCATTCTTATTGATTATCTACGCCCGCAAATATTCCACTGCCCGTATTATCATTGAAAGCAAACATTAAACGCGATTACATAGCGGCGAAAGGATGGAAAAGCAGCGTCTTTATTTTATATTGTAGTGTCCGAAGATACGAAGAAAAAAACATTTCATGAATTCTCGCCTACGTGATGCAGCGCGTCGGCTGGGTCCTAACGAATAATCGACCTCTTATTACAACTCTACTCAATGAAGTTTTCTCGGTCTATTCACACTTGCGACTCGCGAAAGACGCGCGACTGACAGTCGCATGCGACCAGAGAGCAACTGATGTTCACACTTGCGAATGCGACTCATCATCATCATCATCAGCCTGACTATACCCACTGCAGGGCGACGGCCTCTCCCATATTTCTCCAATTAACCCGGTTCTGTGCTAGCTGTATCCACTTGACCCCTGCGAACTTCTTAGCCTCATCCGCCCACCTAACATTCTGCCGTCCCCTGCTACGCTTTCTTTCCCTTGGAATCCAGTTTGTTACCCTAAGCGACCATCGGTTATCCTCTCTTCGCACTACATGTCCTGCCCATGCCCATTTCTTCTTCATAAGTGGAAATTAAGAAGAAGAAATGGGCATGGGCGAATGCGACTAGGGGGTTGCTTTCCACATCGTGTCTACCTTGACTGTTCACCACATAGAGTAAAGCTAACTTACGTTCTCGTCAGCTGAGCCGCTGATTGGTTTAACGGTTTGCGACCAGCAGTCGCGCGACTGGAAATCTAGCAGTGCCCGAACGGCCCGCGGCAGTCGCTTTTCGACCGATGCGACCATTTGTGACTGTCGCTTTTCGACCAAAACAGTCGCGCGACCGCTGAGTCGCAAGTGTGAACGGGCCTTAAAACAATTGACTCATATTGTTTCCAACGCGAGTTGCTTCTGAATTCCCTCTCGCCATGATGACCTCAGTTGGCAAAAGACTTCCCCGGACTGCCAATGGTTCTGCGCTGGAATCTTGGATCAAAACGATAGTTGTTGTTGTTTTTCTTTTTTTTTTTACGGTGTTTCTTTCCTAGTTTTGTAGACATATATATTTATGCGCTAGCCATATGGCCGAATTCGTTTATAGCTTCATAGCTAGGGCAGTTCGGATGCGCCTGATATAGACGCTAGCGTGTGTGATTACTACATAATTATAAATCTGCTCCATCTTGGGGGGGGGGGGGGGGGGTCTCCTAAAATAAGACCTATAAGAGCTGTATATTTATACCTCACTAAGCACACTATTCTTGTAGTATAGAAAGCAGCCGGAAACAGCGTCGACCTAATCTGCTTCCCTCTCGGCTTTTTCATGACTTTCTATATGAAAATATATCACACAAGGATTTGCGGCAAATTCCTTTTGAACCTTGAAACAAAGATCTAGATGAACCTGAGAAAGTCGGCATGCGAAATATTTAACACTCAATATTTGCATACTGAGTTACTAACAACAGTATTGAAAAGCTTATTACGACTGAGTGAATTCAATATCATGGTGGCCATATTTTATTTCTGCTTCCGACCAGTTAGCACAAAGTGGGCTACGAAGGAGGGGCTCGGTCCGATGTAGGCAACGCAGGACAGCCCCAGTGGGCTCAATGTGGGTGCTGCAAGAGGGGCCGACAAAGCCCCGATCAGCCCCACAAGGGACCGATGTAGGCAACTCTTGCGGGGCTGCCCACATTTTTCACGCATTGCCAAAAGGCCACAACTCCCCCCGACGGTCCTACTTTAAACAGATTCGGGCAGTCGCTCTGGATGAACATTTAAATTGCCCCTCAGATAAGGACACATGACCGATGCGGGATCTATAGCGCAAGCCGCACTTGGGCTTGCCCACATTATTCTCATAAGGGTCCGACGCAGGTAATTCATGGGAAGCCCTAGTCCAAGTTCTCCCAATCAATATTTGCGCACATAATTAAACAATTATTTTATACATGCCTGCCTTTTCTAAACAGCCACAATATGAAATATTACAATAGTTCATAACATTCATCTAGCCGAAATGACTTCATGTACATCTTGTTCAGGCTATGGAGATGTGTGTTGTGAACAGTAATATTGTGCTGAGAGTTGCAGGCTGTCCACGGCCACCACATAAGGAGCAGCAGTTAACAATCAGTATGTTTTAGTATCTTCAGCGCAATTTGCATAAGCGCGAGAACTAAAGCCATGTAAATTTCTAATCGACTAAACATGGCCACAACTGTTATACAAATCATCTATAATAGTAATTTAGGCCAACATCAAATACAAATAAAGGATGGAAGGAATGATTGCACAATTGCAGGCACGCCTTCTAGCCCCACTACAGCCGATGCAGAACCTAGAGCGGTTTTGTGTGGGCAGCCCCAATTGGGCTCGGTGTTGTTTTTGAACCTATAAAGCCCACTTGCTGTCGCACGTCCCTTCAAACTCCCCACAAGGGACCGATTGTGGTATCATGCGGGCCCGCCTGCCTTCCATCCCCATTACGGCCGATGTGGGACCTAAAGCGGTTTAGCTAAGGCTGCCTCATTTGGGCTTCACGAGGGTTTGCCCAAATTGAGCTCTTATTCATAATTCAACTGCCCTCAAGTAACCTACAAGGGGCCGATTGGGGGCAGCATGTGGGCATGTCCGTTTTCTTGCCCCTCTACAGCCGATGCAAGTCTCACAGAGATTTAACGAGGGCAGCCTCATCTCGGATCTATGAGGGCTTTCCCATAAAGAGCCCACATTTAGGTTGGAGTGCCCTCAAATATCCGACATGGGACTCTTGTGGTCTGGATGCAGGAATGCGCTCTGCATTAGCCCGAGCAACGGCGCTATGGGACCCATGCAGGAGGAACAGGGGCAAGCCCAAATGGGGCTTGCCCACTTTTGCCCCATCGGTGACCGATGCAGGTTTTATGATGGTTGCCCCAGCCCCACTTGCCTACATTGGACCTACTGGGGCCCCACATGCTGTGCTACCTATAGGCGACCGTTAATCAAATGATCAGCATCCACAGCTATGATTACACTGCGCGCTCAAGCAAACACACACGCACACGCACGCACACACACGCACACGCACACACACAAGCAAACACGCACACACACACGCGCGCGCGCGCATGCACGCGCACACACCCAAATGATAGATATATGAATAAATAAACAGCAAGGTTCTGGTTAATGAAGCATACAACCTACCTCCTAAACTCTTATTACTCGAAAACGAAGCGTCGTAATGAGAAATATAAGCTCGACATAGGGCATCACAACTGAATTAAAATTTTCCAGGGAGCCGCACTCGGCACATTTTAACCTCCCTTATTATACAGTCAATATCCACCTGACGCGGATGAAAGTGCGCGTATTTAAAAGTAATTCACGTTCCATAGCTCTAACCAAAACAATGCTTACATAGCAGCCATTTTAAGCTTGTTTTATGAAAAACAAGCTAGCATTAAAGCAATGTACACCACGCTGCAGCTGACAGAATATATACCGGGAGGTTCAGCGATCACTTTAAAACATTCCTAAATATAGTGGGTTTAAAATAAAAATAAATATTGTCACGCTACTGACGACGAGGAAAGATTGTGCTGGTGTGGCAGAAGAAGAGGAAGAAACGTTGGTGTCGGGGGCTAGTAGGCTTCACCTTGCCCCGCTGCATAGCACTGTAAATAAACACCCCCTTTCTTATGTAAACGTAACAATATATTTGCTGGAACAAACTCTCTGCTCATGAGAGCAAACTGACAAAGTCGCCGGGTGGAGCGACATATGTCACACGCGCTTTACGATGTTGCTTTATGGTTTGTGGAGTTTAACGTCTCCCATAGCGACTGAAGCTATGAGAGACATCGTAGTGGAGGGCTTTGAAAATTTCAACCTCAAGGAGTTCTTTACCGTGCACTGACATCGCACAGCACACGGGCGCCTTGCTTTTCGCCTTCATCGAAGAGCTGTCACACGGCTAGAATTCGATCCCGCGTACTTGGGCACTCTAGTGGAGTGCCTTAACCACTGAGACACGCGGCGGGGTCGCTACGAAGTGAAGTCGCTTACCAGGGTAATATTTGTGGGCCTTGTCGTGCGATACAGTTTTCGTAATGAATTTTTTCTCCGGATGTACTACTTGGATTACGAGCTCCAGTTCAGCAGATACAACATAGCCGCTATAAGGGAAAAAAAAGGCTACTTAGGGAGTTTATTTCATTACCGAACTAACTGAAGCATTCTGCCTCTTACCCGAAGTCCGCCGTATCCCTCAGTACAGGCCCGATGGGTACGATGAATCGAAAGCCAGTTCCTTCTTGTGTGTGTGTGTGTGTGTGTGTGTGTGTGTGTGTGTGTGTGTGTGTGTGTGTGTGTGTGTGTGTGTGTGTGTGTGTGTGTGTGTGTGTGTGTGTGTGTGTGTGTGTGTGTGTGTGCGTGTGTGCGCGTGTGCGTGTGTGTGTGTGTGTGTGTGTGTGTGTGTGTGTGTGTGTGTGTGTGTGTGTGTGTGTGTGTGTGTGTGTGTGTGTGTGTGTGTGTGTGTGTGTGTGTGTGTGTGTGTGTGTGTGCGTGTGTGCGTGCGTGCGTGCGCGTGTGCGCGTGTGCGCGTGCGCGCGTGCGCGTGCGCGTCAGTAAATGCATCGATAAGCGAGAGAGCGTTGGATGTGGTATGTAAGCCTTCGCTGGGGAGGAATCGTCATTACCACGCATAGCTCTTCGGCGGAGCTGTTATTGAACCCTTTCTTCTTCAGCCGCATGAGACAGAATGAAAATAGAGGATGCCGGCATATACATATCATTTGTGCGAAGTGCGCGCGGGCGCTCGGAGACAAACGCGCCCATTGACGGCCAATTCTCGGTAAGGACTCACAGCACGCTGCGTAGCCGCGGCGATCGGCGGCGAGAACGGAGGCCATTACGGGACGGCCGCAATTCGCGGGCCCCCGAGACGCGCGACCCGGGGACCAAACGGCCATTTGTCGGCCCATTCCGGCGCGCGCGCTCGCCATGCTCCGCCGCCTCTACATGGTTCGCGCGCTGGGCTATGGTGGCTATAGCTGGGCGGACAGCGAGAACGGCCGCCATAACGACCCCCTGTCTTAAGGAGCGTTCCTCGCAGTAAACGAATGACGGGGGTGAAAACAAATAGTGACAACCGCGAGCGCCTCAGCTCGGGTGCATAACGCGCTCGCCTATAGGGAAGCATGGGGTGGTGCGCTGCGACGAACGGTCCGCGTTAGTCTGAAAGAGGAAAACAAAAAAGGAAAGCAACGTCTTTAGTACGTGGTGACACGTAAGACACCACACATGACGATGATCTTGCGTTACGGCGTCTTGGCGTCTTTCTTTTTTTTTTTTTTTGTACGATGTAACACCGCGAAACGGCTTCTGCTGCAGCACGGATTTTGTGAGAGGAGCTCCCCACGCCCAGAAACTGTTTTGAAAGGCTCTTGCATCTGGCAGGCACTGCGCAAGAAGGACTGCAATGTCGTGTGCTACCACCCCCAACCAGCATCTTCATTCTGCACCTCAGGAGTTCCTACCGACTGCTTGCCCATTGCTCGAAGGAGAGAATTCCCCTTTCGCTGCTAAGCGCATTTTCTCTCCAAGTCAACAATTTTGACAATCATCTTCATTCTGTCTGGTAATTTAAGAAAAAAAATCATACAGGAAAAATTTTAAACATAAACAGCTCTGTCAGCCATTGGAGCTCAACGCTAAAGGGCAGTAGTCCTTCTTTTTTTTTTTTTCTCAGATGGCGTCCATGATGCTGTGTTGCCACGTGCTGGTGGGCAAACGTTTTGCTCACCTTGGCCTTCTCTCAAATGTAGCCAGTGGGAAATCCCTGTTCCGTGCTATAGTCCCTCCGCTAACAGCATTTAAATGCAGAACGGCGACGCCGTTCGGTCGCCAAAGCCTCGAGATATCCCGCAAAATCTGGCACCCTTATCCGTGGAATCGGTTGCAAACACAATTTCTTCGGCCGACGAAGATTTTGCGAAAGATCGCAACACCTCCTGTATGGGCCTTGCAAGTTGATCGCGCCCATTGGACTAATTCTATCGGCTTCTTTTCCTTCTGCTGCGTTACAGACGAAGGAACCGAGGCATGACTGAAAACTCGGGCCGTCGATGGTGCGGTCCTCCCTCTCAGATCAAGAAAGAGTACGACAAAATTAAACACCAAACGTATTTTGATATTTCATTAACGGCGCCTTGTATGGCAGCCTGCAGCGATCACTCCTTATGTGATCGGCATCAGACCCTGTAAACAAATCACTAACCGTCCATCCATATTCGATTATACTGGGCACCTTTCTGCAATCCGAAATCGGGTCGCCAATAACTTTTAGCAAATCAGAATTAGGAGTAGAATCGGTCCCAGATCAGGAGGAAAAGAAAAAAATTAAAGAGCACTGCAGAATCTGCTTTGGAGTAATACGAAAGCACGATGCTGAAGTTGGTTGCTTCTGGTTGCTTCTAGTTGCTTAATTCACTTCTTGTTTAGCCATTTTAGTCTTCGGTGCTTTCAAATTGCGCGCCAATCTCTTCCTATGCCCTTTTTCAGCTCTACTTTCGGTTGCGTGGCATCACACCCATGACGTCACATTATTTCACTTCTTCTTTACCCATTTTAGTCTTTGGTACTTTCAAACTGCGCGCCAATCTCTTCCTATGCCTTTTTTCAGCTCTACTTCCTGCTGCGTGACGTCACATCCTTGACGTCACCCTAATTGACTGCCTTAATTAACTACTTTAGTCTTTGGTACTTTCAAATTGCGCGCCAATCCCTTCCTATGCCCTTTTTTGGCTCGACGTCACATTAGGGTGACGCCACATCTTTGACGTCACCCTAATTAACCGATTCAATTAACTATTTTAGTATTTGATACGTTCAATTGTGGCGCCAAGCCATTCGCTAATCAGACCATTTTCCCCTTTAATTTTTTCATTTTTGTCTCTAATTAATTACCTAATAAACCTATTGGCCTAATTATTTTTCGCACACATTACATCACGCTCTATCGATTGACACCATTCATTACCTCTACGACTTCTCAATTACTCAAAACTGTTGCGGACACGATTTTACAAATCGCATGCCAATCCTTTCCTATGCCCTTTTTCGGCTCTGCTTCCGGTTGCGTGACGTCACATCCTTGATGTCACCCTTATTGACTGCCTTAGTTAACTTTGGTACTTTGGTACTTTGAAATTGCGCGCCAATTTCTTCAAATGCCCTTTTTTGGCTCGATTTCAGGTTGCGTGACGTTACATCCTTGAAGTCACCTTAATCGACTTAATTAACTGCTTTAGTATTTGATACATTCAAATGTGGCGCCAAGCCCTTCGCTAGTGGGACCATTTTAGCCTTTACAGTTTAACTTTTAGCCTCTAATTAATTACCTTATTAAGTTATTTGCCTAATTATTTTTTCGCACACATTACATCACCCTCTATTTATTGACACCACTCATTAACCTCTACGACTTCTCAATTACTCACAACTGCAGCGGACACGATTTTGCGTGTTTTGCCTCCTAAATAATTACCTAACAAATCCTTTGGCCTAATTATTATTTCGGACAAAACATTACGTCCCCCTCTATCGATTGACACCACGCATCAACCTCTACCACTCCTTAATTACTCGCAACTGCTGCGGACACGATTTTGCGGACTAGGTCTGCGGACACGGTCTGCGGACAGAAATCTGTGAACTTAGCGAAGTAACGCTTTCATGTTAAAAAAGAGAAGTAGGAAGACCTGTTTCCGTTGGCCACACTTTCAGTAAGTCAGTCGCGGTGTCGGGCACTAGTCGAGCACAGATACTGCGCCAGAAATCGAGCGGATCTGCGCGCCAGCATTGTTTATCCTCTGTGCATTAAGAGAGCCTACTCCGACGCCTAGCGATTGTATGCATACACTTCAGCTGCGAACGGCAACGAAATTTGTAAGCAAAACAATAGCATTGGCCCCTCAGTTAAGACTGGACGATTCAAGTTTAATGCCGAATGTTCATTATCGTATTACTCGAGGGAAAGAAAAAAGCCCGCGAAGGGCAGGATGTGTACGGAAACGGCAGAAATGCACAGAAGACGCACGCGGGGCGCCTTCATATTTTATAGGGAACAAAACATCCGAAATGCTGGACTGCATGCTGCAGGGTTCATGGATAAGGTTTTACATTGACCTCTGTCTTTTGCTTCTTCCTAACTGTCTCTGTCATGGGGAAAGTGTCAAAGTACAGCGCATTTTTTTTTTTTTTTTAAATAAAACATTGAAAGCCACGCATGAAGCCCGACTTAAATCATCGGAGGGACTACAGAAGGCGCATATTGCCACTGACCGCTATTTTAGTGACCTATTTTACCATATGGCAGTTTGTTTCTATATTTTGCGACATCAGGGATGGTGTGAAACAACGTATCCACTTTCGTTTAATTGCATCTATTTTTATCTTGTTCTTTATCATTGACGCAAGTATGCCACGCCCCGCCGTACCCAAGGCTTAATTGAGCCAGTGACGAGGTGGGAATTAGGAGCATGACGCTGTAAAAGCCTCCCAAAAAGACGGTCACTCGCACGCATGCATGCATGCAAAAAAAAAAAAAAAAAAAAAAAAAAAAAAGATCAGGAATGAGCCATACAACAATCGATGCATTATACTAGCCAACACTGATACGACCGGAAAATATCAATCACTGAAATCAGCATGCGCACGCACGAACTAAGCGATCGCGCTAAAACGAAGTCCTCAGAGTCATTATCAATACTGCATATTTTGTTGCTTTGCTTTGCGTTCTGTCATTCGCAGTGATCAAAGCACGAACAGACTACGAAGTCGACTGCGCTTATTCGCTCCACGTGTGAGTGACTGCTCAGCACTGTCTGAATATATTGTCTTCCCTCACGAGCCAGTTACACAGTTCACGGGAAAACCACACATCATTCCCGTCGCTGCAAGACTGAGATTACTTTTTCAAGGGACTGGTATAGTGACCAATTACCGCAGAACGCGCGCGGTTTAGTTGGCGTTTATACGAAGCAGAAAACTTTCGTTTAGAATTATGTGAAAAGAAACATGTTGGCGAACATCTGTTTTCTAGAAGAAGGTGTGTGAGTTAAACCTAAGACGGCTAGTTCAGCAGCGATGAGGATCAACCTAGCCACGTCTGTTTTTTTTCTTTACTTTTGCGCGGATTTTGGTTGAGCGATGCAGTGATTCCGACCTCTTAGAATAAATTCTAACATCGACTGGAGAGATGGAACCATTTTCGGTCGGTTAGATATGTATCACAGTTTGAAAAAGCACCTGTCGTGCTGAACTTTCCGCAAGATGTTTCCGGAACCTTTACTTCTCTAAACTGGCAGAAAAGCGCGAAAACTCCGCAGGCGTTAAAGGGCAACTCCGGAGGTTTTTTGACCATTCGAAAATTCTAGTAAAACTTTTATCATAGGTTCTCCTCTCCGTCCTGACGCATTCTACAAAATTTGGGCGCCGTACAATAATCCGTTCACGCACAACATGGCTTTAAAATATGCCGTTTTCATGGCTTGAGTTGAGAGTGTTTCTGCGGGCAACACTGACGTCACAAACAGTACCAGCGTTACTGTCCACTTCTCGCAGGATTAAGAAATTGTGAGGCTTATATTGAACTACCTCAGACATTTCGTGGAGTGCGTCATGATTTCCATACTTAATTTTCCCCATCCAACGCACGTACGAGTGTTTTTTTTTTTTTTTTTTTTAATGTGACGTCACCATTTCGTCAACTGGGACGTAGTTTCTGGCCGTGGAAGCAGTTTCGGTTTCGATTTGCTGTTTTTTCTTTTTAAATATTTTCAATTAGAATTTCGAAGAACTGTTTTTTGTGTTGGAGTCAGGACATGCCGAGGAATGTAATTCAACTAAAAACACAAAATGATGAAGTAACCACCGGAGTTGCCCTTTTTAAGGCTGCTGCCCCGTGTCATGCACCGTGGTTGGCGGAGCTGCAAATTCACTTGATGGGGGAAAGTAGCAGGTGACCGAAGACGCAAAAGAGGTCGAAGTAATTTAGAAAGTTAAATGTTGACTCAGGTTTCACGTTCTATCTTAGCTGCATAACACTTAATGATGCACGAACTTTAGTAATCTCTTATACGCATTGCGACTGGTGTCGTGCCGAAAATAGCTTTCAACTTCTTGTTCACATTGGTGAAATGCTCAGTGAGTTGAAACATTTCGCTTTTGCCGGTTCCCTCAGATCGTTTTCTTGCCTTCTGTCTCGATGGAGCAAGATGAACTTACAAATGACGCGTCCGGTCGCCTCAGCCCGTGGCAACTCCGCTCGACCCGCCATCTCTAAGCGCCACCAGCTCATATCGCATCGGTTGTTGCGCACCTGAGATGCCTATGGCACGTAACCAGTGTGCGCTTAAGAATCTGCTAGCTGAGGAGACTGCCAAGTACAGCCCAATTACCGACGCAGTACACTCGCCGGACATCGATCACTAAATGGTTTGGTTTGGTTTGTAGGGTTTAGCATCCCAAAACGACGCAGGCTATGGAGACGCCGTAGTGAAGGACTCCGGAAATTTCTACCACCTGGGGTTCTGACATCGCATAGCACACAAGCGCCTTGTTGTTCGCCTGCACCGAGAAGTGCCCGCTGAGGCCGGGATTCGATCCCGCATCCTTGGGAACAGTATAGTCGAGCGCCGTAATCACTGCGCCACTATGGCGGGTGATCACTAAATGGTGCCATGGAAGGCACTTTGCAATGGAAGTGAGCTAGCCGAATTCGACTTGGCTTTACGACACGCCAAACGCTCTGTGCTCTTTATTATAGTTATTAGAATTCTTTACGAGAATTACCAGGGTCGTTGTTTGTCATTTCAGGAAGCATTTTTGACGGCTTTATTTCGGCACGAACTTTGTGCAGGAGTGAGCCTGTTTTCGCGGGGTCTGAATCTGATTTCCAGAATTCCTCCTAGCGACTACGGGACAACGGACGAATGGCAAACGAACAAGTACGCTAACGTAGCGGCAAGGCTACGCACTCACACGCATGGCTCTACAGCCTACCGTAGAATGCAAATGACAAAACACGATGCAGTAAATGAATTAGTGCCATTGACCCTGCCACGCGAAAAATGTTTGTCACTTCGGTCTAGCAACATTCGCCCGACGTAATGTCAAATTCTTCGTGCGCTCTTACATGACAAGAAATAAAGTTTTTACAGACCCCGCTGAACGTAGCGTCCTTCTATCTCGCTTAGCACGTCAGCCACGACTGCAGCCTTCTCCAGCATGTCCGTTGTTCCCAGTGCGCCCTTTCGCTTCTGCCTTAATTCTGGCTTCTCGGGAACCTAAACTAATTACGGCGTTCAGCCACTGAGTGTCACCGTAATTAAAATGTGGAAGACACATTTAAAATCTCCGTAATATTATTTTAATTTTATATGACAAGAAAAAAAATATGGCATATTGTGTTTAATTGCTGTGATAAAATTAAAGAACTGCTTGTTTATTTTGTTTTCTATGTGTATCTCTATGGCATTTTCTATATAGCTCCGCTTTTTCGTTTTGTGACAGTACGCATGTTTTCAGAATTGGCTCGTGTGCGCGCTGATTGTGCTCATTTACGCGAGTATGCTGTTTTACAAATACCTATACTGATAGTGGCACTTTGTACTTTTTTTCAATCATTTTTGTTTCAGCCCTCATCAGCTTCTAATTGCATTTTCTTGTTTTACGTCAGACAGACAACTTCTACCTTCGGTGAGGCTCCACAGTAGGATACAACTTAAGCAGTCTACAGTTCGTAACAATGAAGATTTGCCGGCCTGCCGTTGAATTGCTCGTCTAGCGAATCAGACCACAAAATGACATCAACATTTCAATATTTCAAGCATTAACTCAACGCATAGCAATAAAAATTATTCAGAATTGATAATTTCGCCCCATGATTTCGACTTCGGTGCAGCCGGAGAAGCTCCAGCAAAAAGAATTTTTTTTATCCGTAGTAACAGCATGTGGGCGGGTCATGCTTCACTGCATCCTTGAGCTGCATACCCGTATATTTCGTCCCATTCGATCGTAAGAGGTCCCAATAGGGCGCTGTGTTTTCGCAACTCTCATTGCAGCGCTTCCATTGCATATTAAATAATTTTATGACTTAAGTTGTGGTTTTGGGCCCTTCACGAGGGTTGTATTTGATTCTGCATTTTTCTTTGTGTGTGTGACCATTATGTTTAAAACTAAATTTTGTGCCCATACAACTGGGGGTACCCATGCCATAATGGCAGCATGATTGTCGTGTTCGCCTTTCCGATCATTCACCTTCCCCTCGGGCCAGGCATCACACTATCTGCGACTAATCACCGTGAAGCTGCAGTGCAGTCAGAGAAAAGAAATGAGCGAAGCGTCAGTGAAATGATTTATTGTAAACGTCATTTCATGAGTTACTCTGAACATACTAGTAAATTGAAAACTTGGTTCATCCATACCTTCAAAGAATATACCTAGCTAATATGTGTCCTTTAACAGAAAGGTCACATATATGAACCGCTGGCAATCGGAGGTTCAAACGAACTCAATGGCTACCAAACGTAAACGAAGTGTTACAGGTCATCGGAGTAAGGGAGTAAAAGCTAGCTGCGATTATATCGAGTCATCACAGCTTTAGTTATCGCAATTCCGTTATCTATGCTTCGGATTAAAGGCGTGAACTCGTGCCGAAGAGTAGCGGCCGGCAGCAGGAGCATACCGTCGGTGACAAGCGTTAAATACTGAGGATGATAAATAGAAGTTTCTCTGTGCCGATAGGATGCCGCTTTCTAATTACAAAGAGGCCACTTTCACTGAGAATGAACCCAAAGCGAAACGCGGCCGTCACCGGTCAGTGTCGCAAGTAAAACGCATGCGTCGACACCGAATTTCGTGCGCCATCTCAATGCAACACTGCCGTTCACTTCACAATTGTATCAACCTGTTTTTTTCGGTAAGCACGTCACAAGGGCGACAAATTCGTGCCCGAGAGTCGATTATTTTACCCAGAGATTAATAATTGGATGGGGTCGTACTCAGTGTCCGTATGAGTGCCGGTTATGTCTCTTGGCGTTTCTAATGCTGCAAAATCGGAGCTGATAAAGATCGCGAAATAAAATGAATCGGATGAAGACGTTCCTTTTCCGTAAATGACGCTGTAAATCTACATTTTACAGCATTGCTTTTGCCTGCCCTGCTGTCGCTCGGGAAGACACGATCGGCCCCAAATCGAATGCCGATGCCCACCCGAACTCATTCGAATGCGAGCGTCGTTTTGAGAGAATGCCATTAAGTTTTGCGATGTGACCGCAAAGTGATAACATTTGAAGTAAATATCACTCGTTGGAAGAGGCTATAAATCTGGCGCGCGACAGACGGCATCAACTTTGTGCTCAGCTTTTCAACCCTATTTGCGCCACTTAGCGGGGTGAGAACAGGTTGAGACATGAATTGTGCGACGCACTTTGCACATCGAACGTTCGCACTCGGTACGCCGGAGAAGTTGTTCTGAGAAGAGGTTAATACGAACGCACCCAGATTTAAAGCTCGGTTAATCAACTCAGGCAGAGACGTTGCCCTATGTGAGTGTAAACTGTGAGGGGTAGGAAAGAATTACACCGTCTTTCCTGTTCGGTTACTCCACTCCGCGAAGTGACACCGCTTCGGTAAACAGTTGCTTATCACGCGCGGGACACGGCTGGTGGCATCGAAGCATAAATCACGTGTTTCCCAGCGGGTACCGGGAACGTGAAAAGCGTAGCGAACTATGAGCTGTACGAACCGGAGTTCATGACGACGGCACACATTCACCGACTATTGCCGCCGTGCCTCAGGCCGTCAGCGTCAGCCGAGACGTATTCGCCGCATCTAAAGATAAACCTGGCGGAATGGAGGGCGGTGACATGTACGAGGAGGGGAAGACTCAGGAGTGGCCCTGCAGCACAGATGGAACAGGTTAGGATCCAGACTTTCTCCGCTCTATACATAAAAGAGTGCATAATCTGTCGGCGAAGCACCAGTGGACGCGCTCCCTGGTCGGAACATGGACAGACACGAAAATCGACGGTCTGTTAACGGGGTCTTCATGTAATAATTCCTGGGACAAGAGAGCACGAAAAATACTATGCTGCAATGGAGAGCTGTTGATGCGTTATTTGCTAGTTTGTTTCTGGACAAAGCAGTAGAGATGATGGCGGACACTTCCTGGTAGATGTCGAGAGTCTCTCATCAAAGACGAATTTTACTGGGACAGAAAAAAAGCACTGGAACGAAGCTATACAAATAAAAGATGGCTGTCTTTTTTTTTTAACTCTGCCCATACGGATACCCTCCCATTTTGCCTAATGAGTGTACATTTGCTTCAGGGTCCTTTTCAAACCACTAGCGTACAGAGCATTTTACGCGCTACCTGGTGACAGTCTTAAGATCCCTCGTTTTTTTATCTAAGGGCCGTCTCCACCGAAGCATTTATGCCTTTTCACACTTCTTTCACTATAACGAGGCTCCCTTCTTTATTGGATCGCGCTGTATCTGTGTTTTAGTTCACTTGCGTTTTTATATTTCCGTCTCTTTACTTCCATACACAGAGCACCAGGCTAGCCAAATCGAAATATAACCTGCGTGCGTTTCCTTTCCCTGCTATATTTCTCTCTTCATCGACACGTTAGCAGGTTGGAAGATTTGGAGGAGCGCCCATTACCATCCCAAGAATCTGTTAAAAACTAGTGCACACGTCGCTGCTTTCCAGGCACGTTTTTCATAACTCGTCTCGTATGCAAATCAAGTCGCATGACTGTTCTACACAAGACGCAAACCTCGTTAGCTAGCGATTCCTTATCGTCACTTTGCAGAAGACGTCAGCCAGCGTAAAGCTTTCACTGCAGATAAATAGCGACGATCTGCAGACCGTTTTACCGAGAGCAGGCAGGAGAGGAGGAAAATACTCTCTAACCAGATTCATTGCGCCGGCCCATTATTGCCAGTATACCGAGTGGACTGTGCACTCGCACGCTTCATGCATAGCAGAGCGGCCTTGCATCCCGGGTGCTAATGTCATCGGGACAGCAATGCGTTATCGAGGAAAAAACATCAAAGAAATCGCAAGATGATTGCCGAGAGCGTATGCGGGAAGCGTGCAGCGAGCGCTGCTGTGATACGTTTCTGCTTCACCGCTTTCCAGTCCATCCTGATTTAATTCGCCCATGAACGTTTTGTGTAAGCCAGATAGAGTTAGTACCAATGACGGACTCATCAATATGATGTCCATGTTACTTCCTCCGACGTAGTAAACTCGGACGCCGGGCAGACCGTGCCTCCCGTAAGCCCTCCGCGCCAACGACACGGTGGATCTCTTCCGCAAGCGTCTGAAGAGCGCGCTAAAATCTGTTGTTCACTTAAACAATAAGCCGACAGCAAGAAAAAAAAAATCTGTGAATCTCTAACCCATACCGTGCTATTGATAATTACAATACAAACAAGTTTCGCAACGCAGCCAGCTGCAGCTGGGGCGGCGTGCGGCTCATCGCCAGTACGCTGGCTCCGCTGCTAAAGCATCATCGAAATTACCTTTCTTTTGTTCATACAATGGAATCGGCAGCAAGGCAGTTCCATGAGGGACTATTTACTCTAGCGCTGAGCAACTGCAAAGCGCCGTCGAATGTGCCTTCGATGCGAAAAAATTTAGGCCCAGCGACGACTAGGGAGTAGCACTCGGCGAGAGTGCCGTTGTCTGCCGCGCCAGCGAGCGGCGCCGCGTTCGTAAGCGCTGCTGATGGGCTGCGAATTTGTCGTCTTCGTTCATGGTGCAGCTGAGAGCGCACGTTTTTCGAAGTCTTCCTCAACAATGCGTCGTGCAAACGATGCTACGACGGGACGGGGATACGATGTTGTTGCGCCGCAGGACGTACACCGAGGCTGCATAAAAACGTCGACGGATGGTACTTTGGACACTATACTTCTTTTATGTGCTGCCCTTGATCCGTGGTTCAACTTGAAAGTATACATTGTTAAAGCAGAACAGCTCGATCGTAAGCTTTTTCGCACTCTGTCGCCAGCGCACCACATACACGCATGCATTCGCCAAGCTCGGTACGCGATAGCAGCGGTTAGCGGCGTAACCGCGGTGAACGCTGCGTGCCTTTAATGCGAAATGAAAGCAGCGCAACGCCGAATATAAATATGCACTGTCGAGAGGAAATACGTCATGAAATGGGTCGCACTTCACGTTAAATCAACGCGGCGATGACTGGTAAGTATACTGCAAAAAATATCCGTCATTTTAATTACCATCCTCTTCTCAATTTTGATGGAGCTACTACGCCAACAGAACAAATGGTGCCTCGGTGTCAAGTAGCGGAAGAAAGAGGACATAGCAGGAGTAATAAAAAAACAAACGAAATCCGCGCAGCGATATGGTGTGCTCATTCGCCGCGTTTGGTTACGTCACACAACTCGTGATCCGCACTTGACCTATCGCATTATAGTTGCGTTTTGCTCCGCGTCGAGTGAGACCAGCGCCCTGCTGCGTGTGAACTAAGCGGTGGCAGAAGCTTCTTGACGCCTCCTTCGCAGTTTTTGTCAATTTCCTGGGCTCGTTTGTGTGTGGCGCGCCATTTTGTGTTGCGCTTTGCACAAGGACAGCGAGGCTCGGAGTCGGCCCACGCACACGAAGCTGCAGTCTCCGACCAAGTCCGCCTGATTACGGTAAATGTACTGCGTGTTTTCTATTTACTCGAGGAAGACTGTGGAGCTTATGGTGCAGGATACAAGCGCGTGCGCCGAGCAGCAGGCGCGCGTTCGCATTGTGCTTCACATCGCGACGGAAGGTTTTCCGCTAGTAGGGGAAATCGTATATAGGCAGGAGGTATTTGTTAGAGAACGTGCATTTTTCATGCATGTTTGGGCAAAGTTGGTCTGATTTCGTTTGTGCGACTTCATGTCAGAAAGCTTCTTGGGATTTGGGAGATGCCGTACGTATAGAGGGCTCGGAATAATATTGACCATCCGCTGCTCATTAATACGTGCACTGACATTGCACAGTACACAGGCCCCTTACGCGTGTTGCCACCATCAAAGTGTGGAGCGTCCGTCGCTGCTGCGCCTGTGGCATCGAGTGCGTTGCGCTATTAATACTCAGAGCATCGAGCCGGAGTACTCGCGGATTCGAGCCCGACCGCGTTGCGATTTGAAGGGGTGATTAGGAAGGAGTAGCTGTGGAGATGGGGTTGCTGAATAATTGTGCGAATGGCGTGGAGGCGAACCGCAAAAGGCGCCCGTGCGCTGCATGACCTCGGCGCGTGGTCTTTCTGTGGCACGCATATACCGAGGGCGGATGTCCGGCTTTTCATTCACTGAAGTGAAATAAGTTAGACACTACAGCAGCAACACGGATGAAATGTGAGCCCAGTGCGTGCCGAGAAAAGGTTTCCTTGATTTCTTTATTACCAGGGTGTCTAGCAAACCACTATTTTCAATATCCCTGACTTTTCCATGTTTTCCCTGAATATTTCAGGTCAAATTCCCTGACGAGTGAAGAGGCTCAAAAATGTAGCTGCTGATGATAACGAGTATAAACAAATGACTTCCAACAAAAAGATATTTATTAATCATATTCTACAGTTTACAAGAGTGAAAGGCTGTTTTTAGTGTTAATGGCGGTTGAAAACGTCGCAAGTTTACTGAAATTTAAAAGCGCACTGATGCCAGCCTCAGCAGAGCTCTTTTATACTACCAATATCGAAATTTCCTATAGGCCCTAGGAATTGGTCAAAATTCGGGTAGATATAGGGTTCCTCGATGCGAGGCACCCTAGGTCACGGCCGGTCTCGAGGGAGAGTGCGCTTCTCTTAGCAAACATTCTTAAAGATAACACCCATAGAGTTAAGAGGAGACGCGAGCCTTCGAACGGCCGAAAATGGTCAAAAATCGATTTTGAGAAAAACTCATTTTCGGAACGTTTATCCTTTCGAGCACCTGCACTCAAATTATTAACGCTGAATTCGGTGTGGAAATGCGATAAAATCTGCTTTCAAAACGTGACGGCAGTCACGAAATGCCCCCCGAAAAAAGGAATTGTGTTCGAAATTCCTGCGTGCGCCGCGGGCGTTGCAGCCGGCGATCGCCGCCATCTTGGACTCAGAATAAAGCGTGGTTTAAAGTGTAATTTAAAGCTGCTTGCTTTGTACGCAATTTGCGCTACCTCAAAATGGCTTCGCTCAAGCGGACTGGCTGCGCGCGCCGGCTTTTCGAACGCCGCTGATGGTCCCTGATAGGTCGGGGTTTTTTACCGCGTCAAGCCGGCGATTTTTGACCAACGGCGTGCATTCGACGCCCGGCGCCGTGAAAAAGCTCGCCGTCGCCGATCCGGCCATGCCAGATATTTGACGCGCAGGCGGCGCGATGTCCTTTCAAACCGGAAGCTGCTGCGGACGCGAGCCAATAGGAGCGCGGAAGCACGCGTGAAAAGCTGGCATGCCCGGTTTGAGCGGCTGCTGTCAACATGGCCGCCATGGCCGACGAGGTGTGCGGCATGGAGGGTGAGCGGCAGTTTGGCCGCAGAAATGTGATTATCGTGAAAATAAACACCTAATCAACTTACTCTCGGATCGTAGTGTATGTTTTCTTCCTGAAGCGAAATGTGAAAAAACAAATAAAATAAAAACGTGCTGCTGTTTCCGAGCGGGCATTGCGAGGTATCTTTGTTCGTTCGAGCACGCCAAATCCTCGTGCGACCTATGTACGCTTTCTACATTTAGGAGAGTAGCGTTGGAAGGAACCATTTCACGATTTTAACACAGGGGACAGCGTCGATTCTCTCACGTGCCTCGCTCTGCGGTTATTTCCGCTCGCTGATGTATTTGCTTTAGCATCAAGGGATCCGCGGCGGCGCTCGCGCCGCTCCATCGTTCCATGTCTCGAGCTGGGCGTCGCGTCGGCGCGGCACTTTTCGACGCGCGAAAATCGCGAAAAAAAAAAAAAAAAAAAAAAAAGACGCCGCATGTGCTCCGGGCTTAACGCGGCGCGCTTTTCAAACGCGCCGTTCTGCGTCCGCCATTGGCTGGCGTGATCGGTGCGTGATTTGCTTTTTTCTTGTTTCGCGTTCGCCGCCGTGGCCGCCGCTTCATGCGCGTCTCCGTTTGCGCTGGTGTTACTCGATGCACCGCTCTGTGCAGTTTTACCTTGAGATCGAGATGCCGGAAAACAGTAGATTGTAACCGTACACGCAACGAGCCTTTGGAAGCCATAAGAAAGGGGCAAGGAACAAAAACGCTCGTAGGGTCGAATTGCTCAAGCGGCAGCGCCTAACGCCCTCCTGAACACGTGTTGTCCTTCGGTGCTCCTCTTGTGAGCTATCATATAACTGGCCGCTGCGGGCCACAGAGCGGCCACGTCGCCCCAACTTTTCTTTCATATACCATGGCCGCCTGCAGTCTGCAGAGAAAGGTGTTTGATAACAACACTTCCCGTCTACTTCGGCGGGAGCAACACCTTTATCTGTGCACTGGAGGCGACCACGGTAGAAGAATCACAGATGGCATGGTCGCCATGCCGCGCGCGAGAACCCCGCCGCCAAGGTCAGCACGTGTACAGGTCGCTAGCTAGCTATAGTTCTCCTCCGGTGATTCTGCATGATGCAGGTGTAGTTATTCAATGCTTAGATCCCCCCTCCCCCCCTCCCCCAAACGATCTTGCAACAGACAGACGCTCAGCCAGCAACAGAATATTGTTTTGTGCTGTGCTTTTAGCTGGAAAGATGATCGCTGAAAGCCTCAGCCATCTTTGCTCTGGGTTTAGGTAGGCGAGCGCACGGAAAAAGCCGCGTGCGAAGCGTTACACGATTCCAGTCAACATCACAGTAGGGCTACCCGCTGCTGGGTTTTGCCCCCTTTGAACACGAGAGAGCCCTCTGTTCTTTATTCTACCTTGGTTACTTCCACTGCGCAGAGAAAGGTGTTCGATCGCATCATTTTGTCTTTCTTCGGCGGGGGGTGCACTTTCCCTTGAGCCAGAACAAAGTTAGATATGGTATGAGTTTGCAGTGCCATTACTTTTAAACAATTTTGTTTCTGGAATTGGAAGATATTGTGAACATTTCTTTTTTTTATTAGGATTGGTAAAGTTGTAGCTATAATCTTTATGGTCTGTCAGTAGCCATTTTCGAGCCCGAGCTTCTTTGCTTTATCTGTACATATATTATTATACTTTCTTGTGAACAGATAGCGTCATTTTGTAGAAGCAGTACTCTTGCTAGAATGGCTAGTTCAAAATCAAGAAAGAGAGGTTGCACAATGTTGACAGCTCTTGCTCACATTGCAGCTTACACTGTATAATCTATGATGGTATGTAGGATTCCTGAACTGAACAGTTTATATTAATATATAAACAATAATCCTGTCGGTTGATATTGCACATCAGCAAAAGTAACTAGCATAATTTTCCACCAGATTTGTTTCATATTTTTCAGTGTACGTAAGCAACAAATGTTGCAACTCATAATTGATTTACGTACCCGTAATGCCATTTTATGCGAAGTATTTTGGTTTTTCCATGCAGGCTCAGTGGGTGACATCCATCGAGTTGTGCTGGCAGTAGATGGAGAAGAACGCATTAGAACTGCAATCATAGACGCAGCAATGGCACTTCTTCTTGGAGCGTTTTTCGTGTTCAATATCTCCTATCTACCTGGCGCCCTCCTACTATGGAGTTTTTGCAGAGGTACATGACTTCCAAATATTGAAAAAAAAAAAATCTGGTTATTAGCGTTGAAATTTGTGTACACGTTACATATTTAAGGCATAAGTGTTGCTAAGGATAAAGTAGTTTGGCTTCTAGGAAACAAATTGAGTTTCATCTCTAGTCTTTAAGCAATTTAATCATTGTTGTGGTTTTATATATGTTGGGTCCCACACAACAATTTGCATAACTGAAATCTTTTATTTTGATGATTAGGAAAATTGAGTAAACACTCTACACTTGGATTAACCATGACATCATGAAACTGTTTGATTGCATTTGCTGAAGGGTCTTTGAAAAGCAACTGCTGGTTCATTTTTAGGTGTATATGACTACCGTGAGTAAACAAATAACTTAGCAGGTAATTAGCATGGCAGGAGGGCAGTATTCAATAATTTATATTAGTGCATATTATGCATATCAGAAATGTATTTTATATCAAGTGCTCAATACATTTTTTTGACTTATATAAATATTTTTGAAAATGTACTGTCGCACTCAATATGTGCTACAACGCCCATGATGCGGCAGCAGCTCAGTTCTTGGCACACACAGGCTATAACCTTGCTCAGAATTTATTCATTTGGTTGAAGAAACGGAGAGCAGTGTTCATTTATTAATTTTGCAAGTTGCATGCTCTCTCTAAATGCTCATTGATTTATCACTGCGCGCGGATTCCACAATTGATTCACTCGGGATGCGTTTCAACTCATATTGAGCACGACAGTACATTATATTCACTCTGCTGAATAGGAAGCACCTAATATGCTAAAGAGATCTAATAACCTTCTTTATTGAATTCAAGGTCAAGTTCACGTAACTACTTGGAGGCTTTGAGTTTGCATCCTGTGTTTTCGGCTGATATTTAAGGCTTGCGCGGTACTAACGTGAAAAGGTTGTTCATTGCTGTCACTCATCGTCATATGTAAGGCTGCTTTGATTTCTTTAGCTGCATCTTGATGTAAGTATAGTCTTTTGTCCTAACTAAAACCTGCTACTGTGGACGATTCCCCTCTTTTCCTCTTGAAGCATATATAGTAGGAAATGATTGAGTATAGTTGAGCACAATAACGATGTGAACATGCCTGCCATCATGATGTCTCAAACATGTTTCTCTTCACCACTTGAGCATACTCAGCCTCACAGAAGGTTATGGTATATACATTCAAGGCATTCCAGACAACTTATGCCAAAAATATACGAGTCACAGTATATGACAATGAAATTGAATTTTTATTTTATCGAGAATTATTTTTCTTGCCTCTTTCTTTCTAACTACTCTTCCTTTGTTAGTGTTATACAACTGAAATTATTGTTAAAACTAGATTGCCATTATTTTGCGGTCACTTCTTATGGACATATCTTCCATATATGTTATAAACTGACCCAAATTCCCATAATCTTTTCACCTTTCTAAGTCTTTTTAGCAGCCTGTATCTGTGACGTAATGAAACTTTAAACACTCTGCTGCTCAAAGAAAATATTTGATTCAGTATACCACGCATTAGTTTAATTAGGATAGCCTACTACATCCAACATCTCCATCACTGGCCTTGCCATTTTTACACAAATATTGGTATATGCTGTAACTACCCCATGCATATCTTTAGTTTCTTGCATCCCCCACCCCCCTGCTTTCTAATGCCCCATTGTTAGAAACGTCGCTCACCAAATCAATTCAATTTATTTTACACTGATATTTTATAGGTACATTGGACAAATAAATTCTTTCAAGGGCTGATGAAAAGGGCCAGCCAGCAGCATTCACTAAGGTTATTGAGCCTGCTTCGGGTGCTTTAACACTGGTGAGTTGAACATTGAATTGATCATAGTCACTGTTATGTGGGTTATGTGGCTTATGCTGCTATGATACCTTATAGCTGTGGCTCTAGTTAATGCACATCTACACAATGCATTAGGATTTCCTCCACTCCTTTTGAATTCGAGGAACCTCATTGCTACATAAAAGGCTGTTAAAATAAATTGTTGTTGAGTGTGCCTTGATTGATGCATCATTAACATGAAAGGCTAAGTTGCAAATTGTGTAGTGCATTAAGAAAGAATTCATTTGGATTTCATATTTTCGTTTGAGAATAAGGCAAGGAAATTTTTGGTGGCAGTTGGCAATTGCTGTGGCAGTTAAAGTACATTGCAAAAAACCATTTACTATAAATATTTCTTACAAATTCAAAAATTTCAATGTCTGCAGTTGCGGAGACTTGAATCAGGCAATTTAACTATGTAGCAGTTAAAGGAGAAAATTTTGACCTGTGATTTTTCGGACGCTCGATTGTTTGGACATTTTCACGGAAACGCAGCAGTATTCATAGAACTAACGTTCTCAATTTTTCAAACCTTTTATATTCGACGCAGCGTTGCTGCAAATTGCTAAACCACTATATAATACGTGTAGTGGAAAGTCTAATTCAGAATTCAAGGTGGTTGAAAATGTAATCACACAGAAAATTTAATCCAGAAAGGAGCCTATTAAAAGCTCAATGGGTTCATTCAGTGCATACGAATGGCTGCGAGCTGTTACTATTCTGGGATATATGTTTAGAATTTTTGAATGACTCTAAAAGACTGCCAAGAAGCAACAGCATCACAGTAATTTTATCTAATGAACGCTCGGAATGTTATTGAAAACCATATGCCAACGACTATTTTTCGCTGTTTCATCTAGTGTTTTGCTTTTGCACACGCTCTTGGAAATGTTCAAGAAACGATCCAGAATTGTCAGTGCCTCCGCACACCTTTTTGCAGTGAAACGAATAGCAGTGGTGCCTTTTAATAGCTGTAACTGCCTCTATTTGAAAGTGGTTCACTACATAGACTATAAAAATATGCGGGGAAGCGTCCCACAAAATGTGGCTGTTTAGTGAACTCAGAAGAAAAATATGTAGTGGAAAAACACATGGACACAGAGAGGAGATGCACATAGTGCTAAATTCCACTAAATGTTTATCTCTGAAAAGAAAGGTGGTTTTATACTATCATATCACAGGGAACCATCTTGCATGCACTAAAAGGTGCATCTGGCAGATACACAAGTTCCTTTAGCTGCCGTCGGAGAGAAGGGCTGCTTACAAAATCATCTTTTAAAAGTACACGTGCCCTCATTCCCCCGTGTACATTCCCACTCCCTCGTAACTTAACGAGATTGGAGGAGGTTTCCCTTAGAAGGATAAGAGCTGGGGCGGCCCTTACCCCGTCGGTAAAATGCCGATGGGAATCGCAAGCTGATATCGGACCAACAACATGCCCGAAGTGTTCCACACCAGCTGCCGAAGTGGATGTTCGCCACCTGCTATGGACTTGTGCAGGGACAAGGGAATCAAGGACACAGATTCTGCGCGAAGTGGGTCTAACCACAACAAGGGGACTTCACTAAATGGCTCACCGACAACGCTAAGAGCAGGGGCCTGCTCCGGTTCCTCACGGAAAACCATTTACATGAGTTTATATAATATGCCTTATGGCAAGTTTGCGTACAAAAAAAAAGAAAAAAAGAAGGTGCAATGCACTCTACTTGAATTATTTTACGTATTAACCTGTTTTATTGCACATTTAAAACCACATGCTTTCTCAGACGGGGAATGCATTCACACACATGACAGTGGGTCGACAAACCTTTCCCACACATGTTCTTAACGTCCAGCCCATGGTCCCAAAGCTTATCATTCAGGAATTTGCACACTTGTCCTACATATTGTTTGCCACATAAGAGAGAAATTTGATAGGCAACATTTTCAGTGCTATAAACAAATTTTTCCCCAAGCTTCTTTGTGCAGCTTGCATTATTCAGTTTTGAAAAAGTTTTTGCACACAGATGACTCATCTTATTAGGAGCCTAAAAAAACCACTCTGCTGCTAGATTCCTGGGCTTAGAAGAATAGCGCAGTGATCTAGCAGCAGAGTGGTTTTTATAACTCTGACGAGTTCGGCCTGCGGAAGCGGAGCGCAGTCCTTCGCAGATCACCGCAGCCGCTAGTGCCGTTTCCAACAGCTGCAGTGCATTTCACATCATATCTCTCTGCAGTGCATCTCACATCATGTCAATAAGTGCAAACTGCCATAATAATTAACTGTATATGTATCGCCGATATGGATGCGTTCGAGTGCTCACACTTACTACCCTCCTTAACGGGTTACTCGCGAGCTATGTGGTAAATTGTTCTCTACTCCATTTCAACACGGAAGTCGGTACACTTGCGCTCAGTGCATTTAGTACTTGACAGATTTCACTGGGTATCTTGCCGTCGAAACACATCATTTAATAACAGTACATTACGGTAATTGGAAGCCTCGACGTCTCTGAGTGGCTTGGTGCGAGAGCAGAATATGTTCCCAGCGTGACATGGGTGTCAAGTCCAGTCGCTGCACAGATCATGTGAGCGACAGGCCTGTGAGCCTGTGAGGCCGTGCAGCGCTCTTCCTCAGAATGCAAGTGCTCTCATACGAATACAAAGAGCGCGTCATGCTCTGCTTGCCGGACCCGAGAACGCACGCGACACAGAAACGACTACGACAGGATGGCATCTACTTTGTTTGATGAGCCATAAATCTCACGTACAAGTAGAACAAAACAAGACGATCGTAAACCTTGGTCAAAACATTTCAGCGACGGGCATTAAGACTTTCCCAGAGGCGTCAGATATGGTGGGAAAATATTACTTCCCTCGTCCGTATGAAAGCCCAGACGAAGATATCGCCTGGACGCTCTGAGGCAATAAATATCGTTATATATATATAAGATAAGTCAACTTGCCGAAACGTTGGCTCATCTTACAAACTGGGGAATTCCCTCCCTCTACCCTTGTTCAGTGCTCTTTAATACTGCGTAGCCACCTTCTTTCTCTTGTTCTCTCCTCTTCCATCGTTCATGGATTATACAAAAACGTGGATATAGTTGCGTACCGAAATATTCTGGAATTCATCAGGTAATCGCGATCTTTATAAACTACTTACTCACGCACTCTTCCTTCTACTTTGGTCATAGTCAGATACAATTCGAGTCTCCAGTAACCAGCACAAATAATTCCTCCGTGACAGAATATTGTCCATCTTTAAAGCTTTTTTTTTTTTTATTACGCAAATAGAAAGCTTGTAATCAGACCACATTGGCAGCTCAAGAACTATGATGCTTCTGTCATCTTTGGTATGGCAAAATTTTAAGAGCTGACTTCGTTTATTGTTCACCGGAGTTTTACACAAGCCGCGTACAAGGGTTCATAGTTAGCAACTAATGTTTCTAAAGTTGCATCCTGATAGCAAAAAAAAAAAAAATGCATTTTATACCTCGCACATAATGAACGCGCCCCCGTCATTTCGGCACGTAGTCTCCTCGACTGACAGTGAATACTAGTATGCTTACTTTTTAAAACGCAAAACCCATAATGATAGTGTAGTGGTGAGCAGGTGGCGTGGAGGAGTAGATATTATAAAGAAGAGGAATTGAAAGATATAGAAAAACAAGGCAAAGAAACATAGCAAAGATGGAGAAGAAAGCGAAGAGACAGGAACAGCCATTTGTTGATTATGCAGAGTACTGTGTACCTAACGCTTAGAACGACTAGGTAAAAATGTTCCTGATGAATCGAAGAACCAGTAGCCACCAACCTGGTCACATAAGACTCCCCTCCGCCGCAGGGCGCTCGAGGAGGAGGAGGAAAAAACTTTATTAAACGAGCGAGTTTGGACCCTTCTACCGAGCCCAAGGACGCCGGATCGAGTTCCGGTCGCGGCGGCACCTTTTCTATGGAGGCGAAAAGCTAACCGCCCGTGTGCTGTGCGATGTCAGTGCACGTTAAAGAACCCCAGGTGGACGAAATTTCTAGAGTCCTCCACTACTCCGTCTCTCATAGGCGCTTTGGGTAGAGTCACTCGACCGCGAAGGTCCCTTCGCCTGCTGGCAACCATGACCGGCGCGGCCATGCAGCTTCCAACTGCTCGAGATGAGCCTCTGGCGCGGCTGTATTCAAGTCAAACGCAGAGGACATTTTGAAAGCAGCATCAGCATTTGCCTCTGCATTGCCTTGAAGAGCATCGCAGCTACTTTAGAAACAGTTGAATTTGTGAACTGTGAGCGGTAACCTTGTATGGAAGTCTGAGCGGCGGTCTGAATGCGGATCATTGCAGTCCTGCTAAAGAGATCTATCGATTAATCCGACACCTTGTTATTTTGTTGGTATTTCCCTGGTATTGTAGTCACTCGCACATTCTTGCCTTCCTCGATTATCACCGTAAATGATCACATTGTGTGATTCTCTATGGCGATGCAGATGCCAACTAATTGTACGTCGTCGCACATGCGAGCACACTATGACGCAAGCTCACTCGTGCGTGCTTGTTAAATATCATTATCGAAGCAATCCAAGATTAATTCTCACTCATCGTTAAGCATTGTTACTCCTTTCCAGAAGTTGTGGTGTTTCAAGTAGTCGTTTGACGTATTGGTCGTTTCGTAGTCATAATGAGTCATATCTAGTCATTGTAATCGTTATCACTCATCTCGTAAGTTTTACTCGTGTCCACTCAGTTGTTGCTTCAAGTCGCCGTTTGACACATTGTCCTTGTAGTCATGATGCGCCATGCCTAGTCATTGAAATCCTTACCACTCATAGCTAAGCATTTTACTCACTTCCAATCGTATACATATATTTGTCGTTTCGTATTCATGATGAATCATTCCTAGTCACTGTAGTTATTACCGCTCATAGTTAAGCATTTTTACTGATTTCCAATCAGTTGCGGCCATTAAAGGTCATCGTTTGTCATATTGGTCGTTTCGTAGTTATTAGTAATCATGATGAGTCATGCCTAGTCATTTTATTCATTTCCAATTAGTTCCAATTCTTTCAAGTCGTCGCTTGATATATCTGTTGTTTTGTAGTCATGATGAGTCGTGCCTACTACTCATTGTAGTCATTACCACCTTTAGCTAAGCATTTTTACTCATTTACAATCAGCTGGGGTCATTAAAAGTCATCGTTTGACATATTGGTCGTTTTGTAGTCATTAGCAGTCATGGTGAGTCATGCCCAATTATTGCAGTCATAGCCACAAATCGCTAAGCATTTTACTCATTTCCAATCACCTGGGGTCATTACAAGTTATAGTTTGACATACTGGTCATTACATGTCACAATTATTGATCATTAGTCTATAACTTTTATTCATTACCTGTCACCATCAATCGTTTTCATTCTTAATCTCCCTCTTCACACGTCCGCCATTTGCGAGCGACACCTTAGAGCACAGATGCGACGCACAGATCACGTGCACATTTTCGCTAAACGAGCTAGCCTAGGAAGGTTTCGTCTTAAAAATCTCCGGACTCATACAGGTTGCCGCAGCCGAAGGCGCTGTGGCCTGGCATTCTGCCGCTAATTCTTACAAGAAAAAAAAAAAAGTAGCAGCAAAACCCAGACGCGAAATACGGCAATCTGCGCACACGCACTGCGGTGAAAAGCGTGCACGCTGTGACTGTTTGGAAGCTTGATGGAGAAAACGGGCCTCGGCGCACCACGTGACCCATGCTGACCAATCGGTGGCGCAGCGGCGCGGGGAAAACAATCTCGGTACTCTGAAAATTATCGAGTGACTCTAGCTTTAGGATGTTAAACCCTATAAACTAACCTAAACTTAACTAAGCTAAACAAAACTATAAACAAAGGACTCCCTAACTTCAGGTGGTCAATTAAAACAGCGCGGGAGACCGGAAGAGACAGAAGAGCGCTCTTATTGTCCGTCTTTCGCGCTATCAAGACGAAAGGCCCCTTCGCATTGGCTAGTGGCGCTCGACTGCTCAGCTGGGGGAGCCGTGTTCGATCCCAGCCGCGGCAACCGCGTTTCGATGAAAGTGGAACGCAAGGCTCCCGTGTATACAGTGCGACGTCAGTCCCCATTAAATGAGGCAAAATCACGAGCGCTCACTCAGGCTCACTCACGAAATTTCGGTAAAACTGCGGGCCAAGCTCAGACTCACACACGATCGGGCTCAGCTAATTCATGAACTCAAACTAATTTAGACTCAGAGCTCACTCAGGTTCACACCGACTCACTGCCAATCCGGAGTCAGCTATTTGTTGTGTCTCACGACTCGTTTAGACTCGCGACTCACAAATGATGGGCACTCACTCATTTCGGCTCACGACTCATTTGGACTCACTAACTTACCTCGACTGGGATAGGCCTTCAGCCCTACAGTGGGTATAGTCCGACAGTTGATAATAATGACCTATCTCGAATCATGACTCACCGGGGCTCACTCACTCATTTCGGCTCACGACTCATCTCGACTCAAGGGTCATTTGGACTCATTCACTCATTGACCTAATTTCTTTAGCTCGAATGGCCCTCACCGAGACAATTATCTTCAGGTACAAGGACTTGTCTTTTGTATTTTGATTTAGTTGATCGTTTTTCATGTGAGTGAAGAGACAAGTGATTTTTACTTTGTTATAAAGATCAAATTTTAATATTCTATGTTGTCAGCAGGCATAAAATAAAGATATGAAAGAGCTTGACCAGGCCTCTATCTATCAGTGACACTACTGATAGTCTGCAAAATGCCCAAAATACGCCATGGAGCACATGCAGGAAGCCGATCTAAAAATTTCTTTCTTCCGGTAACCGAAAAACGTTGCCAAGCCATCGCATCCGCTAGTGTCCTTTGTTGAGGAAGAAAACCTTTCCTCCGCTCCTTTGTCACTAAATAAGAAAAGCAAAAGCACGCACAGTCGTCACGAAAACACAGGCCATGATCCGAGCCGTTCCTACCTCGCGACTCAGATTACAATCTGAACTTCACTCCGCTCTCAAACCATGATCTGACTGAGTGCGGACTCATTTAGGGCTCAAATCATGACCTGACCGTGAGCCCCAGACTCACACACAACTCAGATCATGGTATCAATGCAAGTCCGTACTCATGACTCATACGTGAGCGTGAGTCAGCCGATTCACGAGTGATTCCGCCGACCTATGTCCCGAGGAGGTTGAAATTATACTGCAGCACTCCACTGCAGTATCACTCTTAGTGTCAATCGCTTTGGGACCTTAAGCCCCGCGAGCAAAGGAACTGAAACCAAGCTGAGATGAAAGCTATTCGTATGTGATCTGGCCTACCGTGAGGTGGTTCTCGGCGTGTATTTGGAAAAGATGAGCGAAGAGCGCACTTTTAAAATGGAGCCGAACACGAATATTGTAGCCTTGCTAAAAAATCCAGCGTGAATAATGCACCTGAAAACAAAACTTGCTACAGTTCAAGCACGCAGTGGCACAGCCGAACCGTATGCCTTCACGAATAATCGGTAATTGTATGAATACCCGTATGAAACTAATACCCACGCAAAACTGCTAAGCGCCAGCGGCGGCGCTGCGGTGAGGCACTCCAGCTCACATGTAGTACCTAAAGCTACAGCTGTTAGAAAACTGACTCCACAAGGAACACGCAGAACAAAGTCGCTACGTTAACTCTAAAACCGTCGTGCGATACGCGTAGGAAAATTGCCCTTTGCTGCTGGTGACTACGGCGAATAAACGAGAGCCACTTTTTATTGGGTAAAAGCTACTTGTGAATCGCGCACTTCCGAGATGGGGAATGAATAGGGCTCCCTAGGCCTGCCTGAGCCCTGCCTCACCACTCAATCTTATGGCGCGTCATAATTATTCGAACTTAAAGGCTATTGTTATAATATCAATCGACACATGTAATCATACTTATTTACTCAGGTTTTTGATTCTCTATTCGAAAGTTTTGATGATATCTGACGTCCCTAGCGTTTTGTGTATGTGTGCGCGCTGAGAACAATTAGTGTGATTATGAATTTGCTTTGGCACGTTCATTCATTCATTGTTCATTGAAAATGAACAGTGAGACGAATCGTGCATATATGCATTGACGTACACACCTGGTATATGATCCGCACATCCAAATATATTATGATTTTGCAGCTCGGATGTGATGTACATTGCATACAGAATGTTTGTTAAAAGCAACGAAGTCTTGGTTTCTAAGATATCAGTTTTAATTATGAAGGAACTCTAAAACATTTTTAGAGACTGTTATGGAATTACGAAGGAAATGATCCAATATTGAGGTGCGCTTACTTTCTGATGAAAATATATTTATTTTAAAGTTTATCACTCGCTCGCATCGAGTACTCAGGACTCCTATAGAAAACCAGAGGGAACTTTTATTGACAATAAAAAGAAAACGTTAATAGCAATGTAAATACAAGCCTCCCGAAGGCCGGTCTGCGGATATAGTAGAATTTTATGATATGCATAAAAACTGCGATCAAGCAACTTCCCATGTGCGAATGTGTTTCTTCAGAAGTTCCTGGCATAAGAAACCCGAGGGATTTGCTTCCCGACCGTGCAGTAGGCCTCCTCTAGCAGCAGTCAAATTCCCAACATTTAAAGGGCGAGGAGGAGCGATCCTCTCCTTTCCAGTGCTGTTCATGCTAGGAACTCTGTGAGGAAAAGCTCAATGGAGCTCAATTTCTTTCTCACAGGGTCACTGTCCTATTACGCATCTTTTTATTTTTATTTATTTTCATTTTCCAGCGCAGTTCCATTCTAAAATTGAAGAGAGGGGGAAGTCGAATCCAACAACGAATTCCGAACATCTTCTGTAATAGCCTACAGATAAAAAAGAATGGTTGCCCTGAGACAGACGTGCTTTCTGCAAACATGGGGTTGCGAGCGCAGACACACCGCAGCGGCGTTTACAAACGCGAAGCATGGCGGCGCAGCAACAAGCTGCACGTGCCATTGTGGCACTTGGGCGAAACTGCGCTGATGTCGCAGCCCCTTCTCTCGTTTTCCATCAGCCCGCGGGGTTCCCTTCGCCGGATCTCTTCTGAGACAGCCGCCCTTGAGGGAGGGGGGCGCCGCGGCATGTCTCAGATGACACTCCACCCCGCACCGCTCCCAGCGCAAATGAACCGTCCCGCATGGTGTGCCAGCGAGACATTTGTCTCGGTGTCTACACGGAAACGCGGAGCGTGGCGGAGAGCTTGATTTATCAATGGAGCGGGCTCCGCGCCCGTCCCGAGAAAATTTCAGAGTTCACTGCACCCTGTCGCCGCTGTGTCAAGCGACATTGTCGTCTACTAGGCGCTGAGTAATAAAACTATGCGCACTGCTTCTGCTCCACCTGTGGCAAGTCGAGCGCCTCACCATGCCTGCGAAAACGTCACGCTATGTAGCATATCGTAGATCACGTTGCTACGAACAGCACAGCAGTCCCTAAATGAGCGCGTTGACGGCCGCTCGATCTTCACAGCAAATTTCTCTGTTGGAAAATGAACCACGGTCCGCCCTTCCTTTTTCGAAGACTAAACTCAGCGCAACCACAGTAGCTGCGTGGTTTGAGCCCAATGTGTGTGTAATAACTGGCTGATGTAACAACGGTGGTAGCTGGAGGAGAGGGGGGAAGGGAGAGACATGTTTTACTTTAAGCAACTTTCCCGCCCTTCGCGTGTAGCGTTGTCTCTAGCATGCGACTAATCCTAGACGTATTTCAATTATGTGGAAGGGGAAGTCGTTGCTCCAAACGTTGTGCAATGCTAGCCGTTTCAGACACGCATTGTGCTTTGCTGTCGAGTAAAGATCTGAAAATTTGTGTGCGCGTCCTTCCTTTCTTCCTTTCTCAGGCTTCCTTTCTCAATGGTGTTCATATTTAGCCATATACGTGCAGACGCACTGATGGTGGCGGGTGCCGTGTCAATTCGCTCCAAAAACGTTCGACGCTCAGTCAAGGTTACTTTCCCCACATTACACGAACGTGATTCATCATATTTTTAGAGTTGTGATAGCGAAACTGCAGGCACTAAACAGTATGTCAGGCTCATTGTACTGGATGGGGAAAGTATCTGGTTCCGGTGACATTAACGCGTGTCCAGACGTGAGACCAGTAAAATATGCTAAAGTCAGCAGATAGCGAAACCAAGCATGGTGTTTTTTTTTTTTTCTTTTTGTCTGTCTTAGCCTAATATTTCAAGACTGGCACAGGGTCCTCTTCAGGGAAGGCTGATACCAGGGAAGACTGATGCGGCCTCCACCAACCAACCGAACCGTCGGATTTCTGTCGAAGGTGCATTAGTAGAGTCATACTATATGTTTCAACTTGAGAGATTGCCAAGCGTTGTAGTACTCCCCGCCCCCTCCCCCCGAACTATCTTCATTCCATCATAGGTTAGAAAAAGCTGTGTAATTAAGTTAGAAAAAAAAAAAACGCTGGACTGCAACCGGAGAGGTATTCAAGACTTATAGTATACTTATAGTAAACTTAAGTACTCCCCTATTCTCATTTTGTGTCGCGTCAATCCACCGTTGTACACCTATCGCAACCATGAAACCACAGTTTAAGTAATACCAACCGCGTCAGACTTTGAAGTCTGAGTAGCTAACAAGCAGCGCTGAGGCCGTTCGGCGTATCTGTTTTTTTTGCCACCATGCAAGCGGCATTGCAAGCAAGGCCGGAACAGGCGTCCGCCACTTTACAGCGCGGAGCGTTGCCAAGCGTACTGTCGACGATTATCGCGCACTGGGAGCAAAATCTGCGCCGCAGCCCGACCGTTAGAATTCGCCCAGTCGCAACTTCCAGTGGTCGAGCCGAGGCGTAAATAAGGAGATGAGCGAACAATGCGGCAAACAGTCTGCGCGACTCGGCGTGTCCAAGGCGCGCGCGCGCCGGGAGGCGTTCGTGGTCAGACGCACACTTTGGACTTAAACAGAGCGCCTTGAGAAGCGCGTCTCCCGTCGGCCGCGTCCTGGGCACGCAGCCACGCGAGGGCGCGTGGGCGCTGCAGCACCTACCTCGGTCGGGAAAGCTGCGCACCAGGTTGGCGTTGTACTTGTTGGCCGATCGCGTAATCCCTCCGGAGCCCGCGGTGGCGTTGTACAGCTCGAGCATGTAGACGGGCGGCTGCTGGTGACGCTCGCGACGGCGCGGTTCGCGCAGGCCGAACACCTGGAGCAGCCGCGACACGGCCGCCCCGTCCTTGGGGGCGCGTGGCTGCTGCTGGCGGGGTTGATCCTCGACCGAAGACGCTGAGGAGACGTCCTCGATGGCGTTGGAGAGCTCGTGCCGCTGTGGGACGGCCGCGGCCCGAAGGGCCAGTAGCAGGAGCCACGCGAGCCGCATCGCTCACGCTGGGGTGCTCACGAGGATTCAAGCAGCCGACGAAGAATCACGGTCGCTGATCAGTGTCCGGAGGCAGTCAGTGAGAACACGCGCGCGCTCGCGCGTGTCCCTTTGTGTCCGGTTTCGGCTGTCGTGGACGACGGCAGTGCGTGACAATAACGCACGTCAGGGCCTCCGAGACTCGGTGTGTTCAACCCGCGTGCGCTGCAATGACGGTGGGTGACGAGTAGATGAGACTGGCGTTCCTGCTAAGCTTCACCGGATGACGTCACAACACCACAATCACTCAGTTACTTCGCGTGTCACATTCATGAGGCCGAAACGGGTTAACATCACTGCGCTTTGCTGGGTACGTGGAAGTTACAGACGGTAGCTGGTTAACAAATTTAAAAAAAAAATGCACAGGTGATCGACGATCTACCGACGACCGTGCAGCTCACCACGAGATCGTCGTGCTAGGAGTCAGCATTAACTGGTGCGCAGAGTCGCTGTCCTTGCGCGGAGGAACGCCGGTCCACGCACACGTGCTTTCCAACTGTTGCTGCCGGCGCGCTCCGAAACCAGAGCACGGCCAGAGTCAACAAGATCCTTTGCTTCGATTGGTCCGTATAACGCCCAGGCGAGTAACCTCAAAAGGAGTAATCAGACCGACCGTCTACCACTGTCTTTAGTACACAAGGAAAGGAGAAAGAGTGATAGGGAGGAGGAATAGGGAGCAGCAATGGGCCTTGCGGTAGCAGAGGGGTTGACCGGTACTCGAAGTGGACCCAAGCGCGCGGCCGCGAACGATGACCAACTTCTTCGCCAGAGATTGAAGCGCGCGTGGTGAAAACTCGCGAAGCGAGCTGCGGCGGCGAGTTCCGAAGAGAGCGCGCAAGCCAACCTTACCGGCGGCGATCTGAGGGGCGACTGACTTGAAACGCCGCCGCCACCAACCAGCACGGCATCGACTCGGGCCGCACCGCTCCGCGTGCCCCCCTCCTCGTCAAGCGGCGGAAGCTGCTGCAGGCCGTCCCGCTCCCTTCCCCTTCTCTGACTCCCTCTCCCTCACACTTTGCTGCTCCTTCGGACGGACGAGAAGCGCGTAGTGAAGCCAAGTCTGAGCAAACAAGACGGGTCCGCTGTGTTGCTTGGGTCGCAAAACGAGTCGCCCTTTTTTCTTTTCTTTTGCGTCGCGATCGACGTGTAGGGCTTCGGAAGTGATCTTGAGAAATATACACACAAGCGTGCTGGTATATTCTTCTCGCCGTCGAACAAGCACCCACGCTGTTGTTTGCGGTCTTTTCTCGACTGTCCCGTCCCGCGCGCGCGCGCGCGTGCGCTTTGGCCCGTCCGTCGCGTCCGCGGGCTTGTCGCGCGGCGGTTGTTCCTGGAGCGCCGCATACCTGGGCCCTCCGCCACAAACCCTGACCTCCCATCCCGCGACTTCAAGTCCAGGGGGAGAGACACTCTTGAATGGTGAATGGTCGCACAACTTGCCGCCGCTGTCTCCCGCGTTGTCCACTCCCCTCCACCCCCAGGCTCTCTCTCTCTCCGAGACATCTTCACCTCAGTGGCTTTGCTGCCTTTTACATTGTGTGCCTCCATGCCGGGGAAGCCCGCTTCTCTCGCTATTCTTATCCACTGGCCTGCAATACTATGTTTGCATCTTTCCTTTGTGCATGGAGCACTCCTTGTTCCCTTTTTCTAAGGGATATACGAGTTTACAGGGGCCGCTCTGGACGCTTCGTGCGGTCACACCGAGTTTCTGCTGGATTCCAAACTGGTTCGACAGTGTTTGTTTTCCCGTGCGCTCAGCTCGCTCGACCCGTTTTCTGCTTCTTTTTTTTTTTTCCTTAGTCTGTCTGCGTGTGGTGCCCCCTTTCGAACTGTCTTCGTTTTATTGATCAGGAAAGAACAAAGAAACAGAAAACCTCCCTGTGTACAACGTATTCCTTGTTGGATTTGTGCCCGAAACCTCTCTCTCTCTCTCGTTAATTTCCTCCGAGAATTCCTCCTTGAGCACATCGGCCTTCCCATGGGAACAAAAGAAGGAAATAATAAAATGGCCACTGACCAGGCCGTTGACGTGGGTGGGCTCACGGTATCGAATGAAGCGATTTTATCTATTGGGGCAGTTATAACGACTTCACAGACTCCCTCTATACCGTAGCTCGTGCCGGTAGCCCGCAAAAAAAGTGCGCAGTTGCCACCGTTCTCGTGGGTGATACGGCACACTGAAATGTGTCACATTCGCTGTCTTGGTGGCGCAACTGAAGCGAGAAGTATTGTCCTGACCTGTGAAAACAGTATCCTTTTGTTGTTTTTTTACGAGCGGTATTATATATTTCGGTTCTTATCTCCCATCCTGAAAGTGGCCGAGTCCTCCCGGAGACAGCAAAATTGTGTCGACTCGTTCGTTAGTGAATTATTAATTTTAAGCTGGCACATATAGGGAGTAGGATCATTTCGTTATCTTAGCTCGCACTGTTCATTTGACGATAACAGTTTGTTGATGACACGCTTAACGCAGCTAAGCTATGAGAACACCGCGCCTCCTACTGTTGCAAACTGAGCAGCCTCGGAGTCATTGTTACTCATGGAGCGTTTCTAGCGTTTTGAATGATCTTAATTGTTTGCTCACTGCATATATAAGCGTTGCCTAACTTTACACATTTCCTTAGAAGCGAATGACGACAAACGTGCGGTTCCGTATCGGCGCTGTGAGCTGACGGCTGCTTTAATTATTGTTGTGCTTTATGACAGCACGAAAGCAGCTTTCAATACTGATCGCTTAATGCTTATGGCGTTACGCTACAACACTCCATGCTGCTGCTCCTATTCCCCCCCCCCCCCCCCCCCCCCCCCCCCCTTCCAGGTGACCGCTTATCTTTGAAGGCAATGTAGTGCGCAAAATTAAACAACCGCTTTTGTACCGCTAGTTCTGCTAAAGTCACAGGCCAGGTGGCCGAAATTTCGAGCCGTCTAACTATGCATGAGCAGCTGCATCGACTCTGGCGCGCACTATTAGGTTGAGTACTATAAATTTCAGATTTCATCTTTATGCACATGCGCCTGAGTTTTGTCTTCTCAATGTTTTAGCTAAGATATATATATATATATATATATATATGAAGGAAAGAAGCCGACAGTCGGCGAGGCCAAGTAAAGCATTGGGGATTGTACTTTGTCTTTTTTTTTTAATTTTTACTTCATAATCACGTAAATTAGTTTTGTAATGTGTTTAGGGGAAAGATAAATCAACACCAAGTAGAAAGAAAAACAACGTGCCGATGGTGGGAACCGAACCCACGACCTCCGAATAGCGCGTCCGGTGCTCTTCCAACTGAGCTACATCGGCCGCTGTCCGCCCTGCTACTTTCTTGGGTATTAATGTTGTCTGTATACGAACCTTGAGAGTGTTCACCAGCGCCACCCTCAACTATAGCGGTGGACGTGGACGTATATATATATATATATATATATATATATATATATATATATATATATATACACTTGAAAGAAAATAGACGAGGTGAAGAACTCTACTTCTCTGACGTTTTGGCCGGGGACTGACCTTCGTCCTGAAGAAAGGTTCTTAAGATGAAGGTCGGTTCCCGGCCGCAACGTCAAAGAATTATAGTGTTCTTCACCTCGTCTATTTTCTTTCAAGCAGATCCAACCTAGCCCTAAAAAATTCTTCTACGGTATATATATATATACACACTTGAAAGAAAATAGACGAGGTGAAGAACACTATACTTCTCTCGACGTTTCGGCCGGGAACCGACCTTCGTCTGAAGAACCTCCTTCTTCCTTCTTCTTATATATATATATATATATATATATATATATATATATATATATATATATATATATATATGACAAGATGACTGGTAATATAAGGAATTCACTTTGTCAGCAAAAGGTGCACGATAAAACGCTACTGCAGTAAAAGAATCTAGAACAATAATGCAGAGGCAGCAGTGGAGTTTCACGCCAGATATTTCGGCCAGTTTCTGCCGGATATTTTAAAAGAAGATAACAGAATTTTAGAGTGGATATATGGATCGAAACAGACGATTTCAACACAGCAGCCGATGCGCTCTCTAGGGAAAGGATAAACACATAGGCGTGCAACGTCAGCCAAGCTTGC
Organism: Amblyomma maculatum; assembly: GCF_055883805.1. Lineage (NCBI taxonomy): Eukaryota > Metazoa > Arthropoda > Arachnida > Ixodida > Ixodidae > Amblyomma > Amblyomma maculatum. The sequence continues at coordinate 79,604,954 of NC_139350.1, forward strand.
GCAGTAGTTTATGTGAACGTCTTTTTAAAAAGAAATTGAGGAAGGGTGCAGCTGCATAATATATCTGCAGCGCACATGGTATAAAACCTGAAATAAGAATTTAAAAAATGAAGAAAAAAAAGTTTTAATGGTATTTAGCGACTATTTTCTATCTAGTGAACAATGACTTCTCAGCATGCGGTATAAGAGCGCAGAAGTAAATGAAAAGTGAATTTTTAAGAAGTTTCACTTTAAAGAAATGAGAATTTTTCTACGATGTTTACATCCTGGTCATAAAATATATGTCTTGAAAAAGCATTGATGTGGAACTGCCCATGCTTTCGTATAGTTTTCGCCTGGCACAAAACTTAATCTACTCTTAGAGCAGCGGAGCCAAAATCGGACCGGAGTTTATTTTAAAAGATACTGCTAGGCAAAGCCTGTTAACATTTACGAGAAAACTAGTGCAGCGAGATAGTCAGGCTGGAACATGAACTATAGGGGCCCTGAGAGGACCACTAGTTCATGCTGCCTTCGCACTAGTAAACACATCTTTTATTCATCCACACTTCCAGAGTTCATCAAAAACGACCCTGCCAAATTCTGGCGCCACCTTAACTATGAAGCTCACGAAACCATCGATCACATCAAGATCGGTAAAGGATCTGTTCGCGAGAAGCCGCGGATAGCCACATCATTTAATCTTCTCTTCCAGTCAATATTTCCAGATGCCCGCCCCCAGCCAACTTCTTATAGTACTATACGGGCACGAAACAGTATCAGCCCAGAATTCATAACTTACGAGGGTATCTTTTCAATGCTCCTCAATCTGAAATCTAAATCATTATGCGGCCCTGATGGTATTCCTAACATCTTCCTGCGTCGTTACGCTGAATTGCTTGCACGGTTACATGTTGTGATTTTCGTCTATCTTTTTCTAGTAGCATTGCCTCGTCTGATTGCAGGCTCGCACATATTGTGCCTGTATTTAAGAAAGGTTACCACTTTCAATTAATTAACTACCGACCCAATTTGACTCATCAGCTCATCGTGAAAACTGATGAAGCATATCATTTCCATCTACGCAGCCGATCTTCTAGATCCGAGAAAAAAAAAAAAAAAGAAAGAAAGCTCTTTCTCCTTTCCAGCACGGTTTTCCCAAAGGCCTGTCACCTATCACGGAACTAGTTTCCACAATTCATTCCTTTTCTCCTGTTCTGGATAGTTCCGGTCAAGTTTAAGTTACATTCCTTGATATTAGCAAGTAATTTGATAAGGCTACACATTCTGGTGCTTTATTCAAACTTAGGGTTTACCACGAACTGTAAATCATTGGATATCGTCATATCGCGACACGCGCCAGTTGATTTTGGAGGGCATTATTTCGGCGTTCTCTCTTTTAATTCCGGTGTCCCACAGGGTAGTGAGGCCTTCTTCTTAATTTACGTGAATGACTTAACCTCCTGCCTAGACGAAAGTTTGAGTGTCTGATTATATGCGGACGACTGTTTGCTATTCGAGGTTGTTAACAATACTAACAATCTAGTCTTGCTTAATGAAAGTCTGAATTCTGTTTCTAGTTGGTGGGATCTCTGGGAGGTGAAACTGAATCCTGACAAAACTGTTTTCATGCGCATCACAAACAAAATGTTTCCTTTTACTTACCTATACTATACCAAGCAGACCCCGATATCTCGAACCCCGATATCTTTTAAATATTTCGGCGTAATTATTACAGAACACTTGAACTGGTCCGCTCACATTGACAACATCTGCGTTTCTGCCCGTCGCAAACTTCGTCAGCTACGACACAGTCTCAAATACTGCCCCTCCATACAGAGCTTCTGGCCTCATACACGCTGATTATATCTCGATTACAATCTGCCTGCAAAGTTTCAGATTCTTTCACTAAGAAAGACATCAGCAAATTGAACAGGTTCAAACGTCAGCAGTATGTTTCATATATAACCGCTTCTGTCGACCATGACTCCGTCAGAATTAATGAGATTCAATAAAATCAAGCCGTTACAGCACCGGAGAAGGCCAGCGAGAATCACATTCTTTTTCAAGTTCTACTATTCCCAGTTACGTCTTAACCCTTCGACTAGGTACAACCTTCATCATCACCCCGCCGGGGTGGTGCAGTGGTTACGGCGCTCGACTACTGTTCCCAAGGACGCGGGATCGAATCCCGGCCTCGGCGGCAGCTTTTCGATGGAGGCGAAAAGCAAGGCGCCCGTGTGCTGTGCGATGTCAGTGCACGTTAAAGAACCCCAGGTGGTCGAAATTTCCGGAGTCCTCCACTACGGCGTCTCTCATAGCCTGAGTTGCTTTGGGACGTTAAACCCCACAAACCAAACCAAACCTTCATCATCTAGAGTCACAAAGCTTTACTATCCTTACAAATTAGCTCCATTGTTCACCTGCACGAACAAGTTAAGTATTCCTTTTTCCCCAGGACAATAGCCGAGTGGAACGGTCTACCCCCGCATGTGTTTACATCTGATAATGTTTTTGCTGCTATTGAAATAGTGTTTGAACCATGACTTTGTTCGCCTATCTGGCGTAACTTTTTTTTTTTTTTTCATGCTTTGTGTTTTCTTCATTGCTTGTGCGAAATCTGCATTTGACATTCTGTCGCGCTGGTCATCTGTGTTTGTGTCATTCCACTTCTGCTTGGGCTTCTTTACAGCCTGCAGTATTGTATAAATAAATAAAATAAAATAAACATATATCAAGAATATGCGCCCAAAAGATTTTTTGAACTAATTTCATCATAATCGCCTTGATACTTACGTGTATTGTTTGAGACCGCACATGGATGTTATAGCTGAGACCAATAAAAAAGATATTCACCCACTGACAAGTCAAGCAATAACGATGCACGATTGACTGCAAATCATTTTCACTAATTATGCCTGACCAGACGTATTTTTGTCATATCCTTGACTATCTGTGGCCAATGCATATACTAGTGTTATCGCTTGTCGAAACCTCTCGATAACTCGAACATTTATCATGCAGTTCAACGCATGTGTGTGAAATGTGACAGCGATGGTTGTGGATGATATTACTTAATTACTGCTATTTTATTGAGCTTGACGAAGTCGCAAGAAGACTTCCCGGTAAAGTTTCTTTCCGTGAATACATCCACTTTTCCATAGCAAGGATTAATTACAGAATATCTCTAAGAGATTGCAATCGAAGGAAATGAAAAATCACTCAGCCTTTCAGTGGTTTTATGCGATTCCTTAACGTGCTTCTGGTATAAATAAAATCGTCTAGTAGGTTGTTGAAGGCACACTGTTCACAGATCATAACGCGTCAATATTCTGGGTACTCGAAATTATCGATGTTACTCAATAGGTGCATCCAAAAAGAGAATTCAAGATCGGCATGTCTAGATACGAAAAACAGTTCCTTGGATACTGAAAGTGAAATAAAGAATTTAAGAAATAAAGGGTATTAGATTACAATTTATCAATATTTGGTGGTAAGTATAAAAGAAGTAGCCATAGGCAGCTATAGCCATCTATTAATACACTAATCGAAGTATTGGATCAACATTTAGAGGCCTGAAATATTAACAACATGCAAATATTGTAGTAGAGGCAGTCGACATTAATTGCTTGCGTGCCATGATATATTTAATGTGGATCCAAGGTTGCAGGAAAGCGCGACGCCCAAAACATGCCTAAATATAGCTCAGAATGTTCACCGACAATATGGAAAACAAAATGTTTTGATCACCCAAAATAGAAGTGATTGAAGCCTCCTGCATCTGGAGTGACAAGAGCGTCAGCATAACTTCATTATCGCAATCACAGAAAGGGCTCGACCTTTTAGTTGGACACGTTCAGGCATTCATTCAGCTCCGATGTCAACGTGTACACGTGCCGCATGTATTCCTTTTCGGCGTGATAGCTTTGTGATCGCACTCTTAATGGCATTGTCAGTGGGCAATACAAGTCCCCTCGTTTTCCCGGCTGTAAATGAGTTGGATTCGGTTTTGTTGCGTGCAGGTCTGCTTGTTCTCCCCTTGTCCCCGGTTTCTTCGAGCACTTTTTTTTTTTTTGTTTATCCTACATTGAGAAATGACACGAGCAGCTCTGAGCTCCTGCAAGAGGAAAGGCTCCGTGTTCTAGGAACGGGTTGGACAAGGACAGAAGAACGTTCTCGATTGTAACCAAATTGCAGCGAACTTCATCGACTGAAAAGAAATGCCTCCTGACCGGTAGCTTTGCAATTCAGACTGGGAAATATATAACAGGCCCTGCAAATCATGTTACAGGAGGTACGTAAAATCTGATAAGGAGAGTAATCAAGCATCTAATTAATCACCTATTTAATTATCGATATAGAATAACCTAGCCGTCCTGCGGACGTTGTTGAAGGAGGAAAAAAATCCTCCAGAAGTCTTATAAAACAAATCGCGTCCTCGGAAGTTACATAGAAATTGATTTCGGCACAGCTGTCTAAACACATGAACCAGGAGAATACAGCTGCACATATGCATCAAGGCGCATCCGTAGTTTTGCTGAAAGCAGTACCATGAGGCAAAAAAGAAACGAAAAAGCGAAACACTCATGTAGCCCTACGAGGCTAAAACGTTGATGAGAAGAAAGAGGTGAGAGTAGATCTAGTAGCAGATGATTCCAGTTGGATGAAGGAGAATTGAGGCGGGAGGTAACGTGAGAAAGTCGAAAGCCCAGTTTAAGCCCACTTTAAAGCCCGCTTAAAATATAAATGACAGAAATGAACAAATATTTTTGAGAACAACATTGAGGTTGTGGATCTTAAAAAGTGACACAGCGGCGGTATTTTTCGTGAATGTAAAGTGTCATTAGCGCTAATATTGGTTTCATTAGTAATACTTTATTTCGAGCCATATTTCTAGAGTATAAAAAACTTCCACGTTTTGAATAGCTCTGAGTAATGTAAATGACTTAAGCTTGAGGGTCGCTTGTCAGCGCAGCATGGCCCTCTGAGTGAGTAAGGGATTTATGAAGAAGTGTGGTTGAAGTGACTGCATTATAGCGATAATGCGGTTAATCTTTCCAGTAGTATAAGTTATATGATGGTTCTAGGAAAAATGAACCCAAATAAACGGCAAATCGTTTGAGATTATGACCGACGCTATTAAAGCGTTTTGCTTTAACGGTGATACGGAGCCGCGGCATGAAAGTCAGTGCACCATTCAGTAACACAACAGAGATAAGTTTTCTCTGCACTAAGATAGAAGTCGTTAGTGTTTTTAATTACGTGGTATAATATAGCAAACCTTTCAGTGACGGTAACATGATATTAGGCAAGTCATTTATGTAAACCGAAAATAAAGAAGGTCCGAGCACTGAGCCCTATCTACTCCAGATATCGCCGGAAATGTAGGAGATCAAAGGTCACAGCATAGGCGAATAGAGTGATTAGCTAAAGAAATGCTCATTTCATTTCAGGACATGAATGCACGATATGACGAAGGGTTATTTATATAGCAACAGCGTATATGGGGCTCCTTTGTCGAAAGTCCTCTAGAAGTCAAACAAGATAGATGGCATCCTCGGAAGATTGAATAGAAATTGATTTTGCTACTGAAGGTTGATAATCGCGTTTCACACAAAGAAAGCCTCTTGAAACCATGCTACGTTCCTGTGAAAATCAATAATGGTTCAAGAAATATACGTGCTCCATGATTATACAGGGAATGCTAATGCTGTCGGGCGAAAATTAGAGAGGGAACAATTGCTTCCAAATTTATGGTGTGTAACCATTATGGATAGTTTCCATCTGCGCGGCAGATCCATGCATGGTTTCAAGCGTATCTTTGAATAACTTCATTGAGACAGAAAACAGCACTTTCTTATTCTTCAAGACTTTTCTGCTAATGTTTGTTTGCTAGTTTGTTAGTTTGTTTAATTAAACATCATTAAGTCACCCACGTTATTAGAGACGTCTTAGGGCAGGACTCCGGAAATTTCGACCACCTGAGGCTAATGATTAACGTTAATGATTAACGTGAAACGGGTGCCTTGCTTTCGCCTCCATCGAAAAGTGGCCGTCGCACTCGGGGTTTGATCCCTCTTTCGTAGATTAAGCAATGGAGCCCTCCAACCACTGAGCCACCGCAGCGGGTTCTTTTTCGTTAATGCTGTAACTTCCGCAAGAGGGAATGATTTTGAAATCGTTCAGATCGTCCAAATAATCAGGATCCAATACGGCGTCCCTTATAGCCTGAGTCTCTTTGGGACGTTAAACCTAATAAACCGAAGAAACAATTATCTATGGGTTCACAATGGTTACTTTTGAAGAGATGCCAATCACAATCGACGGACGTTTTGGCGAAATTTGCCAGAAATTGGGAGGGAAGTCATAAACTGTGTTGTTTATTGCATGATCATTGCCCTCAGTATAATTACATCTGACTTTCTTATACGTTTAGACGTTGTTCCTACTGGTAAATCAATGCAACATTCAATCAGAACTATTATTTGTACTTGACCGGTAGATGGGTAAAAACAGCACCAGTGGGCTGTGGTCAATGTCTAACGTTTGACTGGGGTTACCTTTGTAAAACGGATTATTGTGCGAAAGCAAGGGAAGCTGCAGTTTCTGTTGTACATGTGGCACCATCGAAGAGCTGCCACGGCAAATGGTCGGGATTTAACCGTGGCCTCCGTGATCAATTTAGATGTGACAGTGCACTTGATTGCGAAGGCCACGGGTTTGTGATGGCATCTTGGAGCCGCCGCGTCAAAGGCCGTGTTTTCCCTACCTAAAGCTGGTTATAAATAGCGAAAACACCCGCCGCAGTAGCCCAGTGGTTGGGATGCTAGGGCACTTAACCCGAGTACCCCGTTTAGATTCCGAATTCTTTCCAATTTTTTTTATTTTATGCGGAAGCACTGCAACAGGCCATGGTCAGTCATTGTTCAGCTATAAGCTCCATCACTCTCTCTGTTGGCTGGCGAACTTTTAATACCCATAGGGGGGCCTCACGCGTCGGAGCCGCAATATCGGACTTTGTTTTAATTTTCAGTTCGAGGCCACGTGGTTGTGATCTCGTGAAAGAGCTTATCCAGTCAGAGCGACGGCAGAAAGAAGACCGGACGAATTTCTTTGTCAGTGGTGGAGTGCTTTCGCACTGATATACTTACGTCGTTAACTTTGATGTTTTAAAAATTTGGGGGCGGAAATTGATCTCTACTGGTCGGGGTTTAATGTATGCAGGAATGAAATTTTAAAAATTAATTTATGATTCGTGGCTTTTCGGGTTGTTCTCGCCACCAACAATAACTACGCAGCACCCCTCCTGCCACGATGATTGGTTATCGAATGCTTCATTTGTACTTACCGTTTCTATAAATAATCTATATATGACTGCTTTCTCCCAGGAAGTATTTTGTAACACCGTCGTGTTTCTTTCTTTCTTTCTTTCTTTAATTAAGCAGGTTCTATTGAACAGATCACAGGAAGAAGTCATGATGTAGGTAGCAATTGTTAAACGATGGCCTAAAAATGTTGTAATAGAAAACAGTTTCCCTGAATGAGTTATATATATCTGTTATTTTGTGTCCACTGAGTTTTGCGCTGGCAAAGTACATTTTCTCGGTGATTTTTGTTCGTATTAACTTCCGTGTAAACCGATCTCTACAATATCTTCTCTGGGAGCAAGAATCGGATACTGTCGGGTTTTACCAAGGCTCTAAAATACGAGAAATAGAATTTAGATTAAAAGGAGTCTCGTTGGAATGAAATGTTCGATGAAGATATCAGGAAGAACGCATCAGGCAAGAACATTCAAAAGAGAAAAAAGAACAAAGCAGTTTTTGACTGTGTAATAATACAAAAATATAAAAACAACAGTCAATTATTCCGAATAACGCCGTCAAATACAATGTCCGTAAAATATACCAGATATAGATACAGACATTGAATGAGGTGAAAAAACTCGGACACGAATACACAGTTGCAAACTTAAAATATAAATAAAAGCAATAAGAGTAACAGACAAAATTAAGCAAGAGAAAGAGGATAATTCAAGTAAATACAGAAGGCTTGAAAGGAGAATATCTGGCAAAAAGGATAGGACGCTGCGAACATCCAGTATAAACAAAGAGAGCGAGTTTACAAAAATATCATCGTGAGGACAATAAGAATTAAACAATCATTGTATTCTGTCTAGACGGAAATGAGAATGCAGAAGCGGAGAAACTTGACACGGTCTGAATTCCCTCATGCTCTGCCGCGGAACTCGCAGTAGGATGCGTTCAAGGGGCTCAGGCCACAGAATATGGCCACGAAGGAGTTTCTACAAGAAAGTGGTATCTACCCTGACACGACGGCAGTTAAGAGAAGATGCGGCGAGTTACTCCGCGTGGATCGAGAGCTGGAAGCTATGCAAGAGAAACGATAAGAAATATCTGTAAACGCTTTAGCTATACATTGTCGACTTTGCAAGTTTTATTTGCAAGTCCCGTTCTAAACAACAGACGCATACTCCAGAAGTGGCAAGCATATCGGCAAGCACAGCTTTAAGAAAGGAAGCGGGGTACGGAACTCTTGGAATCCTGCAGATGAAGCCGAGTTTGGGCAAAGACCTCAAAAGAACGCGTTTAGTATGAGAGGAAAATCTGGAGGGTACGGTCAACATCATAAAATCCACAGAATTAGGATAGAGATGGTTCTGCGTTTTACGAGTAAATGAGATAACTTTAGTTATGAAAGAATTGAGAGTAAACAACCGATTCTTTGTGCGCCAGTTAGAGAAAGCAGATATGTCTGATTGCAAAGACAAGCCATCTTGAAAAGAGTAATATCTTGAATATTTTTATATCGTCAGCATAAAGGAGGAAAAGGAGCTCTTGGCCATGGATGAAGCGAGATTAATTAAAGTAGAGAAAAGAAGCGGGACTAATACAGAACCCTGAGGATATCCACTGGTTTGCACGGCGAACAAGGGATGACTCTCTCACAAAGCAGGAAAATCAAGGCGATAACTACGTAGGAGAAATTCGACTGAGACTTCAATGGTAGAGAGAAGTTTTTCGAGAAGTAATTAGTGAGTAACAAAGTAGAACGGTTTGCCTGCATCACAGTACATAGCGTCAACCTTCCATGAACGTGCAGCGCATAACTGGTTAGACAAACTCAACTCATTTAATAAGTCATTCTTACCTTTGGCGATTGAAGAATGGAATTCAATCCCTGAACTAATAGTCTATGAACGTGATAAATCTAAATTCAGGCAGCTAATATCGGCTCACTTTGCCAAATAATCTTACGATCAGTAAACATTTCCTGCTTGACTCATGTATCAAGCACGAATTTTGCTTTGTAGCTCTTCCCTAAGCCCATGTATATGTCATATTTGTGTGCTTTGCCTTGTATGGCTTTTTTTTTTCTTTGCAATAATTGTGCATATATAAATTTTTATTGAATGTATCATGAATCAAATGGGTGTTCTTTTCGTCTTGTCCTTTCATTACTTACAGTTCCATAGAAATGTATAACGTTACCTTGCCTCTTTGCTTTTCATTTCACTGTATAGTCATATGACCATGTACTTACTTTACTCGTTACCCCCCCCCCCCTTATAATGCACGACCCAGGGCCCTTAAGGGACAATGAATGATGATGATGACGACTGCTGCAGAGGTATGCGCCATAAGCGTGACAAGAATAATAGAACGACCCGATATGAAGCCATGTGCAAGGTAAATTAAAAGAGGTTAGAAGCTGCACTCACGACAGAAATGGGCGATAATTGGAAACATCGGATATGGTTCCTGATTTCAAGGCACGAAAAACGTGACATTTTGCACACGCGAGGAAAGGCAGAATTTTTCAGAAAGTTAATAATGTGGTTAAAACGGCTACAAATATACTAATGACGGCATGTTGAAAATTATTGAAAAGTGAACTCATGAAAATGATGTCCCCAGCTTGTCTATTTTTGCACAACCTCGATCATTTAAATACACCAAGAAGCTCCCATAAGAGAATGTAAAGCACTCTTGCACTCCCCTTAGAGTCAATGTAATCAAGAAAAGTGATGCACCCCTTTGTGGCCACTAGCCAGAAAGAGACGCTGGTGCTGTAGGCTGCAACAACTTCAGCAGATTTTTTTTTATTTTCCAGTTTGTTTGGCTTGTTATATCCCCATTGAGTACTGCGGATTACCCTGCTGCCCTCCCCCAAAGGATATAAATAAGACGGAAGAATCTCAGAAAAGGAACAAGTCCTAGCGCTATCAGTATTGATAACTAAAATTTCAGGAAAGCAATAAGTAGAAGACGCAGTTTGTCAGATAGCAGAAACTTTGCTTGTAGCTACAGCCTACATCGACCATATTTTACAGCAGACTCATATAACGGCACCTTTCGCGTTGCTTATATATTTTATCATCATTAATCTCATGAAAGGTAGCGCAGCTATCGGCCATAGGCCACGCTAGCAAAAGCATTCCAATGGAAGTTGTTACGCGCTTTGTAAAGGAAACCACCTAAAACTGACCCTTCGGGGCTATATGAAAAAAAAAAAAAAAAAAAAACATCGGTTGTTTTCTGTAGCAATCTGTAATCGGTTATGTCTCTCGGGCTACTGAGATGACGTAGAAAGGAGCCCTTATGTTTTACATTTTGTCTGAAGCTTTAGCCAAGTAAAAAAATTAAAAGAAACAAACACTCCCCGGATGAGGGATTGCCAAGGATCGAGCCGCAGGCTGAATGAAGTTCACGGAGAGAAATTGCGTTTTGCATGAGCGGGTTTTCTGAAATATATCGAGTGCATCTGTGAAAAATCAGTGGGACTACAAAAATATTGCTGAAATACAAATTGATATTAAAATATTGCGAAAAAATACTAGGGCAGAAAAGAGAGATATTTTAGAGTGCGAACTTTCGTTATGAAGCTTATGAAGCGCGGGACTGCATTACCGATTTTCCTGTTAGAGAGCGTTCAACTTTTGCGAGGTTCTGAAATATATGACCGATGAATGTGTCTCTCTACTCCTTAAAATAATTTGTAGTACATGTCATAGCACCAGGGCATGAGATCTTGCGCGAGTCAATAATGTTTGGTGAAGTATTAAGCGCAGCAATAATAGAATTAGGAAAACGTGGATTTCAAAAGCGCGGAAAACAGTGAGAAAGTGAAAAACAAAAATGCACATCTGCTAGAAGTGAAGACAAAGCACATTCACTGTTAGGTGAAACTGTATTATTAAAATAGGTTAGGGTGACAGAGTTGATCTGGAGCAGTTATAAAAATTACCCACATCTTCAGAAGCATTTGACAAGTAAAGAAGCAACAGCTCGCAGAGCAACTTAAGTTTCAAAATTTTAACCCGTCTCCAATTTCGATTATTGAACTTTACTTTATTGAGTCCGTACGACTGCTATTTGGGGAAGTTATGGTCGCTTCTATTACCGCTACCGGAACGCAGCGACAGAAATCCTGAGAAGTGCCTACGCGAAAACTAGATTCTTCGTTAATAGATGCTTGTGAAGAGGTACGCAAGGTAATTTGTGGCAGTTTGTGCGGCTCCACTGAAGCCGTCTATTATTGGCTTGTCCGAACAAAAGGCCAATAAAGGTAACAATTATGCGGTGTTAAACTGGCAGCTGTTTTTACAAGATATTTAATAAATTTCAATTCCATATAATTTTACGCATCTATAATTTGATTTTTATTATGATTGTTATTATACATTTTATATAATGTATACAATTGTGTTCTGGATAAATTACGATTCCTAGGCGCGTATAATAATATTCCCTTCGGAATCCTCTCAATATACGGAAAATCGCTCCGATAGTTACAAGACCTAGCTGCAGTTAGTACGATATATATGATATTCAGCATATGTAAAAATATCCCCTAAGTCCGAATTTATTATCCAGTCATAGGAAAACTTCTAAGGTTTCAGGGTTTTCTAATAGACATAGTATATTTGCACAAAAAACAATCCTGTCCTTTCTGACGATTAACTGTGCAAGTTTCGTCGGATCTTGATATCTCCATGTCCTAACTGCATAGTGTTTTCAGAGTGTCAGTTGTACATCTTTTGATTTATATGTGTAAAAGTAACTATTTGTTTGACGAATTCACTCTAATTTAAGGCAGTTTAAACGACGATGCGCTTTATACCCTTAGGTTCTGAGTCCACACTGGCGCGTGAATGAAACGAGGGAGCGACCGATGGTTTTATATGTTCATTTTGTATCCTGATTTGAAAAATTTGTCCATGAATTATCGAAAACGATTCAATAAGAAACGCCATCCATTCCCTAAATCCAAGTAGTAGCGTCAGTTTAGACAAAACAATTGGCGAAGAGACGTGTGCCTGCTGTGAATTAAAGCAATCGTCTTTACAAATATATATTTATCTTCATTAGCTGGCATTTGTGTTCTTGAATGGAAATCAAACTGAACATCGTGCAGTTTGATTTTTATTCGGAGGAAAAACATTAGGAGGAAGGACATTAAGGGAATTCCAGTCTTAAAAGCTGAGGATGTTAATGCTAAGTAGAAAGGCAAATTTATTATACGAGCGGGTCCGAAATCCTTTTTCAAGCATCCAGTGTTAGCAGAGTCAATCAGCAGGGCTGGGGAAATCTCGTGTCCATTGGGAAAAAGATGAGTACCCGGCGGCACCGGGGATCGAACTCGGTACCTAGCGAATTCGAAGCGGATACTCCACAGAGAGTTAATTCAATCTCCTGGTGATCTGTAGTAACATTATAAAAGGGGTGAAACAGCGGCGATATTTCAATATCCCGAAGGTAAAATAGAAAATAAAACGAAGCTTGGCATTTTTAGCAAAACAGTTACGGGCGTTCAGCCTTAAAGATATCGTGCTTAATTCATGCCATCCATAAACTGGGTATCATTTCAAATGTTTAAAATTATAAACGGCATGTCGAGAACCCTTTACGTAGTAAGTGTAATTAACACTAGCCATTGTGAATGCACAGTGATGCGCCTTAGACCTCGTTTCAACACGTGTTGTTCAAGGTATATTCCTCACGGATTTCAGTCAAATTCTACTGCATGCGCTATTTTCTTCTTCGTCTTCTATCTCTGTGTGTAAACTTTTCCTGTAAATTTTTTTCTAATTGTATTTGCGCTGCAGTACAAGACAACATGGTTCCTCCTGCCCACGTTAAAAATAAAGATGGATTGATTTTTCCTTGGTTGCCCTAGTGATTGCCAATTACCCTAGACGCAGGAATTTATTTTCATGCACGTATATTAAAAAAAATAAACTATTATGAAATTAATTATACGTGGGAAGATGTGTGGGCGATTCCTCTGCCCGAGGGATGCGCACGACAAACACACAGTGGGCCGTATAACAAACATATTTAATCTCACAGGGATCTTGTCGTCCGGGTGGCTGCGGGTCGTTTCCGTGGAGAGCCGGGAGGGAAGCGGGAGCGACGAGCCAGGGACCAGGAAGCGCCAGGGACCAAGAAGAGGGCGAGGCGGCGGCGCGTGCCTTCTTTTATAGCCCCCTCGCGCGGGACCGGTTATCCCCGCGCGAGCGGGGAGAGGGAAACAGGCACGCGCGCAGGGAGCATTGGGAAGTGGCGCGGCCTTCGAAAGCGCGGCGCGCCACGAGCCCTACAGATGCTATCTGTGTATTTATCTTTTATATTGCTGCTTTTAGCGGCATTCACCAACTGTATGGTTACCGTGGAAGTCAGGATGTAAATTTATTGTCAAAGACAATGTCAAAAATTTACGCATGTTTTCTGGTCTAGAATACATGAAACTACTAGAAACAGGAGGGGTATAAGCGTCAAAAGTTCCAACATATAGAAAAGATGTACTGGCTGAAAAGTCGATGCTACTTGACATCAATAAATACATTAACTAATTTGTCATAATCATCGTCATAACGCGGACGAGGCTCACTGCAGGGCGAAGGCATCTGCAATATTTCTCCAATTAATCCGGTCCTGCGCTAGCTGCATCCACTTTACCCCTGAAATTATCTTAAACTAATCCGACCCGTGTTGAGATTTGCTTCTCTTGGAATTCCTTAGCGACCATCGGTCGTCACCTCTACGCACTACATGCCCTGCCAATACCCATTTCTTCTTCGTGATTTCCCTTCAAATATCATTAGCTCGAGGTATTTCTCTGACCCACTTTGCACGCTTCCTATCTCTTAACGTTACACCTAGAATTTTTCGTTCCATAGCTCTCTGCGCTGTCCTCAACTTAAGCAGAACCCTTTCGTTAGCCTCCACGTTTCAGCGCAGGTGAGTACAGGTAAGATGCAACTATTGTATACTTTCCTCTTTAGCGATACCGGTAAGCTGCTAGCCATAACCTACGAGTACTTGCCAAATGCGCTCCATCCCAATCTTATTGTTCTAGTTATTTCTCTTTCGTGGTCCGGATCTGCGTTTACTACCTGTCCTAAGTAGACATATTCGCCTAACCCTTCCAGTATTCCGCTACCTATTGTAAACTGCTGTTTCTTTTCGATGCCGTTGAACATTGCCTTAAACTTCTGCGTATCAGCATTTTGGCTCACGTTTCCGCTTTTTCAGTTTAGGTCATCAATTATTATTTGCTATTCGTCCACTGAGTTACTTTGCAACTCAATATAATCAGCGAATCTCAAATTACTAACATATATGCTCCATCAACCCTTATTCCTTTCTAAGTAAGCTGTTAAAATTACTGGAGAGATCGTTTGTTTATGGGAATTTTGTTACTTTCTTTGTGTAGAATTACAGTTGCCGTGCAGCCTCTATATACTCAAGTGCTTTCACAGGCGGCTCATCTACATCCCGATTTCGCAATGCCTGCATCACTGCCGAGGTTTCTACTGAGTCAAATGCTTTTTCGTAATCAATGAATGCTATGTATAAGGGCTGGTTATATTCCGAGCATTTTTCTATCACCTGATTGATGGTATGGATATGATCGATGGTAGTTCATGTACCTTTTCCGAAAGCCTGCTTGACACACAAGCTGGTTTTAGGAAAGGCTACTCTACCATTCACTACTACCATAATTGTGGATTTTTCTTTATCCCGGACTCGACTCTGTTCTTGCAAGATGTAGGCGTTCGTCTTCACCAGGGCGCGCGAGAAGAGCTCCTCAAACGTTGTAACCACTCTTGGCTCGACGGTGTTGTTCCTCAGGAATGGAAATCTAGGTGGCTGATACTCCTGCTAAAACCAGGGAAATCTCCGCTCGAGCTCGCGTCCTACAGGTCAACAGCTTTTGTCAGTTGCGTGAAAAAGGACATGGAAAGAATGGTTTTGACACGTCTTGAGTGGTACCTCGAGCACTACAAAATATACCCTAAAGCAATAGCCGGCTTTCGACGGAGTCGCTTCTCTATTGTCAGCGTCGTTGACCTAGTGTCCATAGCTCAACAACAGAAATTTCGAATGAGACGTCTGTCCATGGTACCCCTTGATGTGAAAGGTGCCTACGACAACGTGGCCCATGATGCCATCCTTGATGCGTTGGAAACTGTGGGCATCGGCGGTCGAATGTGTGCGTGGATAGAAAGCTATCTGACAAGGTGGTGTGCTTAGCTCTACTTTGTATAATCTAACACTCATCGCCCTCCCAGAGAGCCTCCCTCCGAAAGTCCAGATATCAATTTACACCGATGACATCTGCATTTCGGCCTCCTCTTTGACGCATCTCCAGGTGCGTGCAAGGCTTCAGCGGGCAGCAAAGAATAACTTCGTCTTATCTTCAGAAGCAAGCTCTCAGTGTTTCACCGAAAAAGTGTGCGCTAGTGGCGTTTACACGCAAATGTATGAACACATATCCGGTATGCACCGACGGTCACAACATTTCATACTACAAAACTCGTCGTTTCTTAGGGATTCTGATAGACCACAATCCATCTTGGAGCCCTCATCGGGCCCTATTGAAAAAAAAAAATCTAACATTATCGCTCACTTATTCCGGTTCGTTGACGGAAAACCATAGGGCTCGTCAGTACAGTTAATGCTGCAGTTGTACAGAACATATTAGGATTCCTGCGGTGCAGTACGCCCGTACTTTTAAACACGTGCAAGACGTATTTGCATGCCTTCCAGGCAGTCCAGGGTCAGGCCCTTCGCACGTGCCTGGGCTTCCCTCAGATCGCATCAACATTGGGAACTATTGCACTCGCCAAAGACCACCTGCTTTCGACGTATATTGCGCTATACTCCTTACGAATGCACGCACGACATATTTCAAGGGTTCCACAGCATAACTTCGCATAGATGCCTCTGCAGACACCACCTTCTTCATTTTCAAAGATCATAGCAACGCACCAGTCATCGATCCCAAAACAGTTCACTCCGGTAGCACGACCTCCGTCGCCACTGTGCTGTCTGCGGCTCCCACGTGCGCGCTTTGCTATTCCGGAGGTATCGAAAAAATTCAATTTATTTCCCTACAGCAACGGATCTAGTTTATGCTACACAATGACTATTGGGACCGGACTCGCGTCTTTACGGATGGCTCGGTACCCTACTAGTTCAGTTCTGCCTGCGCCGTTGTCGTTCCAGCGAGCCAAGCAAACATTTACCATCTAATTTCGCATAAGATTACGTCTACTGGAGTAGAACTGGCTGCGCTTTGTGCTGCTGTGAAGTAATATCTCTGAACAGACTCTTCAAAAATGGGCTGTGCTCTATGATTGTAAACCTGCCCAGCAATGTCTTCAATCGGTCTTGAGCCATGGCGACCATGAGCAACTTGTAGCGGATGTACGACATCTGCAACACCAGCCATTACAAGAGGGTCACGAAATCATCTACCAATGGCTACCAGGCCATAGTGGAATTGTTGGCAAAGACTTAGCTGACGATGCTGCTCGATCGGCTCACGATACAACCGACATAGTCCAGATACCATTGACAAGAGCCATCGCAGCAAGGCACCTTCTAGACCGCTCGCCCGAAACGTGACAAGAAAATCATAGTCAACGCCAGGAGGATGGACATACCGCTTGTGCCGCTTGCACTACTTTAACCAATTACTTAGTGATATGACTGTGGCGTGATGTGATATGGCATGTCTGTGAGTGACTGTTCTAACTGCAACCATCCCTCTCTCACAACTTTTATATCCACTCACCCCCTTCCCCCCGTGCAGGGTAGCAAACCGGTTGCTTTTACGGGTTAACCTCCCTGCCATTCCTCCCCATCTTCCTCCTCCTATTCCTCCTCCTCCTCAACTGCAGAAACCATTCGGTCTTCCCCGCTGTGATGCTACAAACTTGTGTCACCTGTGGCTAGGAGTGGCGTTTCCAAACACCTATTGCCATTTCATCGGAATGGCAGACTCTCCAACGTGTGAGCATTGCGGGTGTGATGAAACGATTGCGCACATACTTTGCGACTGCCGTCAGTTTGAGCGTAAACGTTCCCTGCTGGCTGCTATACTCCGCCGCATAGACTCTCGCCCTCATACTGAAGCTAAGATTCTGGGCCCTTGGACGACACCTTCATCAGAAAGGAAAGCAGTGAAGGCGCTCCTTAAATTTTGAAAGGATTTGGGGCTGGGTTCCAGACTTTAATTGTACGCTCTCTACCACCTTGTACTATAGATCTCTGGACATGTGACAGACGGCTCTGTTTGGCGCTCTTTCTTTCCTTTTTCTCCCTTTGTTCGCCTCCCAACGTGTAGGGTAGCCTACTGGACATCGCGTAGCTAACTTCTCTGCCTTTTTATTCTACTATTTCTCGCTCTCTTTCCTTATCCCTGCGGTGAAATCCTTCCACTATCTGTCAATAAGCGAAAAAAGTTCTTGTGCAATTTCGCTTGAATTATTGTCTGTAGCGACTGTATAGACCATTTTCCCTGCTGAACTATTTATTGTCTTTCTCAGTGGAAATAGCGGACTGGTCAAGCAGCCGCGAGACCCACTTTTTTCCGTTGGTCTTCAGGTTGTGTATCACGCAAAACTGAAATAAAGTTGCGGGTTTGTTGCTTGTACCCCATTGGAAACGCAAGTAACCAAGTAACCGCAGAGGTACTTGCGTGCCTAATTTACTTAAATACGTTGACTGGTCGGATATACTGATTATTTTGCAAAGCGAAAAGCGACCACCACATTCAGTATAGTGTGCCACTCCATGAACGAATCTGCACAAAATTCGAACTCACAAAATTTTCTTCGCCCTGGCTCTAAAAGCTTATCCAAGGATGGCATACTTCTACTGATTTGGCATCAAAGTGCTTTGTACGGCATCCAATTAGAGAGCCTTTTATAAGGGCACGCAGATTGGGTGAGCAGTACCCGAAAACCAGTGCATAATTAATGACAGCAGTCTCCGTCCTATCAGACTCGACACTAATCAGCCATGAAGGGTGCTGGCAAATCTGGCTGTACGAATTCTGGTGAGAGGGCGCAAAGGGAAAACGTGATCTTATGACACATACGCCAGAAAGAAGAACGAAGATAGGAGCATACTAAAAAAATGAAAATATTCAGAAACTGCGCTGCAGTAACTGCACAGTGGATAAATGTGCGTGTCAACCGCCAACAAAATTCACCTATAGGCTGTTGAGGTTTATATAGGTGGCCATTGTTTTATCGTCTTAGCAATCGGTTCCTCGAGTTGACCAGCCACCATCTACATGTTCCCACTGAGGTTCTAAAATACTAAAATCTATTACAAGCATAGTAAAAGCGATTTTCTTCCCCAGCTCAATATAGAGCACTTGTCATACTTTCTTTTTGTTCTTGGAGGGGGGGGGGGGGGGAGAGAAGTTGCTTGTACTAAAATTATCTCGAGGTGTTGTCTTCCTACCTGACCGGGGAAAGCGGCGAATGGAACGCGCTTCTGCTTAGGGGCATTATACAGTGGTGGGTCGTACCACGGCCGGTCTCAGGGTAGAGCGCGCGCTCTTTCTTACGGCCTTCTCAATCGCCGCGGGAACAATGGGAATGTTTCGCCTTGAGTTGCGCTCTCCGCCACCGCAAGGGGCGCGACCTGCTCACTGTTCGCTCCGCGTCTGCTTCAGCGGCGGCGGGTGGCTTTTGCCTGGTTTCGCGCTGTCGCTCGCGAGTTTCGTGGTTAGGGCAGCACCGAAATTAAAGAACACAGAACGTAGATGATGCAGCGGCATGTCGTCAACGTACTACACACGTGAACGGATATAAAAAACACTGTCGTTCAGCAAACGCTCGACAAGCTTGGCATACATTTCGCCATGGTAGCTACTTTTGTCCATTTTAGTCCGAATTTTTCCCAAGCCTGTACAAGAATAGGAACAAAAAAAAAAAAAAAACTGAATGAGAAGTGATCACATCGAAGCTTCTTCAAGGCTAACATGACAGCAACTCGTCTGCTACAGCAAAACAGTCTTTAGCGCTAGATGCGAAACCATTCATGTAACACCGAAGATGAAAATAATTTCATAAGAATGTAATGTAAATTGCAAAATGCTTGCATGATATAAAAGATTAGTATAACAGTCTAAGTAAACGTTGTAGGGTTGAGTTTTAAATGTTATTACAATTCATATATTAGACAATGTGTGGATACACATTTTTTTAATTTTGCAAATAAACATTGTTTTAATGAAATTTTTACATGATATTAAGCTTGTTATGAAACCACTAAAAATAGTAAGATATTCATGACACCACTTGTGCTCGAAGTGGTAAAAAGAGGCCAATAAATGATGAAGGTGATACTCGATGCAGTGACTTACAAATGAGTTCAGCTGCTATATCGAAAGTATGCAAGAAACTTTAAAGCGTTAAAGAAGGACACTTTCACTGAAGACTCATTTCAAGCCCTATATAGCGACCCATTGAGGCTCTCTTCGGGAAAGTAAGGTTAATGTGCGCAAGGGAATGACATATGCTAGATGCGAGGGCCGCAACAGCTAGCGGCACTGTAGCAGTGTAGCAGCTAGCTACATTGTCAAGACAGACGTTTCATCTGAGAGCAAACTCAAGGCACTGAAGTAAGTGATGGCATCTCCTACCATCCCATTTCCCACTGTCACATATTCCGGTTTACCTTACGCCGCTGGATATATCGTTTAGTTAATCAACTTCGGGTGTGACGCTTGCTCTATTCTTCTTGAAACTAGCGAAAGAAGCAGCCCCATGTAGTACGCTTTTCTACGAGGACAATATTCTAGTGGACTGCATTATCTGAAACCAGAGCTTGTTGCTCTATTGAACAAACTTTTTTTTTTTTTAGAAAAAGCTGCCGTGCACCTACTATACACACAAATGTTTTCGAAGTACTTAAGATCCTGATTGAGTCAGCATTTCAGAATTCAGCACTGAGTTGCCCGAAAGGAATTGACAACAGCTATGTTATTAGGTCCGCTTCTTTGATATTTGAAACATTTCTCACAATTCTTCTTCTCAATTAATTATTCCAGGAAAGTGACAGAGAAGACAGAGAGGCCAACTCCTTATGTGCACAAGCCGTGCAGGAAGATTTTGAGACTGAATTTTCTAGACGCAGGTCGCGTTTTGACGAATTGATGAACATATAGTGCAATGTGTAACTTTGAAGGACAATTTTTTTATTGTTTGCCGCTCTTTTCGATTCTGCTTAACTGTTTATGCCGATTTCCTTGATTAAAAGTAGTCGCGAGACTACATATATACATCTTCGGTCTTTCAACCGACTGATATGTTTTGAACGAAGCTAGAATAGCCCACTCCACTAGACAAGTGTAATTTTTACTATATGAGTAAATTTTTGTTCTTTACTCTGAATATGAGACGCGCCATGAATTTTTGCCCGTGCCTCTTCTGATCTAAACGAAGACGGTAGCGGTTGACAGAATCTCCACCCAACAGTTCACCATGCACTCACGTCAGGTCGCGCTACACCTGCTTAAAACATTCAAATGTACTTTGCATAGCCTGGTAAATTTAGTTTTGTACAAAACGTAGGGGTAAAAAATGTTAAGTGTTCCCGACGCTTCATTCGACCGTGCAAGGCCGCACTGACGAAGGAGCGCTCGCGTAAGCGGATTGTTGACTGTATTTTATTCCTCGTACACGATAAATATTCGATGCTGATTACGAATTTTGTATAAACCATAAGGGGCGAAATGTCAGGACCTGCCAGTTGCAACTGACGCGGGCGAAGCTAAAAGCGAGCGCGCTTTTCCCTTGCGCGTGAACGGCTGTAGCGGAGGAGCAGCAGTGGGGCGGTGGCGACCCCACCGAGGCGCGGCGGGCGGTAGAAACAGACCCCATTGGAAAGGCCGTAAGAGAAGAGAAGCGCTCTCTCCCTCGAGACCGGCCGTGGTCGTACACACGCTCGGGGCTGCCGCTCCGCAGACAGCCTTGGAGGAAATACTCTCGCCACCTGCTGGCCGCACGAACAGCTTCCGTTCGTGCGCGCCGCTTCTTGGCGGCGGCAGCGCTTGCGGTGCTACTTTATCGAGAAACTCATTCACGTATAAAATATGCGCGAGCGGAGAACCGCTATCGAATCCTGTTTTCTTTCGTTTTTTTTTTTTTTTTTTTTTTCATTTCGGAATTGTTTTTGTCTGTTTAGCATGCAAACCAGCTGGCTGCTGATTGCGCGAATGGATGGTCAAGGATGAAACCTTAATGGGGCGCTAAATGCAATCGTCGTCGTCTGTATTCCGGTCGCGTTGGAAAAGAAAGTTGCGTAGCTTTCGAAGCCAAGTGTGCGAGATGGCGGAGACAGCTGGCGCATTGGTATGCTGACGCTGTTGTGGGACACGGGGGCGAAGGAGAGTTGCTACACATGCACCTCGGGTGCCAGCGCGTGGTTGTTATACGCGATAGACGACGCGACCTACGCTTTGCATGGTCACGCCACACAGTGCGAAGCCTGTTCACTCTTGGAAGCTACTGGCAAAAGAAAAATGCCTGGATGCCGCTTCGCCTGGCGCGAACAGAAGAGCTAGATAGGAATAGTCTATTGAATGACTACGTTACGGAAAGGAAATGCTAACTACAAAGTGCCATTATAACTGTCGTTACTGTCTCATTATTGTATATTATTAGCAAGAATTCGTACAGTAACGGCGTCTCGATAATACTGAGCATTTCCAACTGATTATGCTTGTGGAAGTGGGGCGGGTATTCTTATGCGTATGCGAATCAGGCAATATCTAACGCTGGCGACGTCATACGAGCTGTGAACGAAAATATTAATGCACCTGAGCGTTAAAACTATTTTTAAACGCGGATCACTGTGTCCAGGGTGCGTAAGACATACCATGAAAAGTGCATGAAAACGTAGCTCGGAATCTCACAGGAAGTGTTAAATTTAATGTCTGCAAGAAGATAAATGTACGGGAAGTATATATGTCGATAGCTTTCTTTCTTTCGTTTAAGGTGCAGATATATTCTTTGTGCTGCACAGTACTGGTTTGTAGACTGCGCACCAGTCGGAAAACTTAAATTTACTCGCTGAATTAGCATGTTCTCGCGAGTATTGCATATACATACTTTGATATCAAACTGTCGTCAGCTTAGACGGGGAAGGGTAATGCTTGAAGTAATATTACGGTTATAACTAATGGCGCTACTTATATTATTATTACTGATGCTACTAATAGCAGTGCGTATCCCGAGAAAGTCGCTGGGTAATCAGAGATAGCACGAAATGAACCATGGGCTGGAGGGATGCTTTACTTGGCTAGGTGACGTTTCAGCAAGAAGGCTTGCCATCAACCGAGCCCAGAGTCCCCACACTAAGCAAAGTTCTCTTGCCAAAACTTTGACTTGCGGATTGAGGCTTCCCTCTTTTCCGTAATTCATTTTGTGTGACCAAGAGGGCCACCTTGCTTGTTCTCTATGCAGTGTCTTTCCTGAACGTAGCTAGGCAGCATGATTTGCTTCTCAGCCGTGTTTAGTGCCCTGTAGGCACTTCAAAGAAAAAAAAAAAAGATATGAAAGGCAAGGAGAACTGTTTTATTCTGTCAGAGGGATGAGAAATATACCGATTGTTTTTCTTTTTTTACAAAACAGTGTCTCACCGTACCTGAGGTAGTGTCGAGTTTATTTACAGTGGCTCTGCTAATGCTTGAAACATTCCCTTCGTGTTTGCACAATATATTTGTTGAAACGTGTAAACACTCAAATACTTAGAAATTTAGGACATCTGTGAAAACGTTGCTGAAGGTAATTTTATCACATATTTTCTAACATCACGGCACAAATTATTATACTCGCGATGAGTGCAGGAAAGACTTCAGGAGGAAAATTTCGCTATGTATCGGAAGTTCAGAAGCTGTTACATCAAGGTGCTCATAGAAAAGTACGTGAAAATAAGCAGCTGGAAAGTTTTCTGGCAATTATTTTTAAAAAACGCAGGCTTTTATGGTAGTTTTGTCGGTGTGTTTTGAACGAAGCTATTCAGGTAGTGTGTGACGAATATCCAGAAAGTCGTTATATGGTTCGTGAAAGAGGCGCATTCTTACGATCTTCTGCAGGGCACGCAACGTTGATCAGAGAAACGAGAGTTTTAAAGCGCTGTTGGCTAATATTTGTATCATTTTGTCGCGACAAAATTGGATACGAAGACGTAAACAGATTACAGTATGTTGCGAATTAAGTATGATGAGAATTTCAAAGGTCGGATGAATGCTAAATTTTTGTATAAATAAACCTTTTATGCACTGAATTTTGTCCGAATGAAAGGGCTAAGCACAGTCATTTTTTTGAAGCCGAGTAGTTTTGACGTATTTGTACCTTTTCAACGTGTCTTCAGACAAGGCTAACTTGCTCGAGAAAATTACACTGATGTTTCGGTACGATTGTTTTTGGCTTCAGTGAATAAACTTAATTGAAGTTAGAATGTTTTCGAGACAGTTTCCCGCACTTACATTTGGGGACGCTTAGCTACATAAGCTAATCCCAGCATCAGTGTTAAAATTGTTTTTTTCACATGATTCTGAACCGACGACTAGCCATTATTACTAATGACCTGTCATCTGTAATCATTATTATGAATAATGCGACCTTTGTCAAAATGTTAGAGGGAACATTGATAATAAATATTACCGCATCTGTTCACCTGAAGAATTCTGAATCCGCAAAATGTTCTGAAAAAGAAAGGGGAGTGGTATTTCAGATATGATATTTAATGATTGAAGTGACTTAATTACTGCTGCAAAATCATTGCAAACTAAACGTTGACTCATGAAGTTTTGCTTATAAGTGTCAAACAGGACTGTGTAATTTCGCCCACGGTTCTGAAAACGTGAGAAGACATTATCGGTATCGCCGACGTTGGGCGCTTCAGAAATTTCTCCGTATGTTTCCGTGAAGCAAGTTACACTGTCCTGTCCTTTTACCATCAGCAGACCCTGCTCATACAAGCGACGTGGAATTCGATGCCAACCTTTCTGCCATATATGTAGCCGTTCACATGCCAGTTGCGCATGGTTATCAAGCTTGACTGGCCGCCTTTCTTCGACGGCACGAAGTATGGCAATTTTGAAGGTCACTGTTTCAAAAACACCTCAAAACACTGCCGGGGCTTCTAGCAGAGTATTTCAGAATTGTTAGCTGCAAAGGCGCACCAACGTACGATGTATCTCATTACTTCATAAACGGGGAATGTGATTCTAAAGCACCTCAAAACTCCATCTAAACGGCAACTCCTTTGTGGAACTTGTTGTTTGAAAGAAAGAAAACAGGCATGAATATTTTTTCTTTGTTTTTAGCGAGCAATTTTCGCTTAAACAGCTACAGAAAGGGGAGGGGGAGGGGGGTAAAGGGCACTAATAAACGTGTTCAATGTTTAGAACGAGGGCTTTCGAGCAATAACTCGGAGTATAATTTTTTCCTCTGCCGATGATGTTTCATTAACAGACAGATTGGAGATTACGAGCGCTGCGACGGAGAACAACAACGAGAGAGTATTGACAAGGACTCTCTCGTTGTTGTTCTCCGTCGCAGCGCTCGTAATTTGCAATCATGTACCAACTAGCTCAACTTTCCGTATTACAGATTGGAGCTATCGATGGACTACGTACCAACCTTCATAATAACTTGTATGACGTGAACTCTGCCTGATTAAAGTTTCAGATATAGCACACATGCATTGAGAGCTCTTCGTTCCATCTGAATTGAAAAAAAAAAAAAAAAACCTCGAACTCTTGGATCACGACAGAAGTGATACATTTAAAAATAAAAATTAATTGTCTAACAAAGCAGCTAAGCAAAAATAATAACGTAGGTCTGTGTGATCAAATTGCATCTTTTTCCCGTCAATTTAAGGCTAACGTACTCAGTGAATAGCATAACTTCTGCAACATCAGTTAAGTAAAATGATGCGTGAAACACCAGCAAAGATTTGGAGATCATTAACTCCAAATGCATCGTTCACTGCTACTTCCTTTATAATTTCGCTATAAAAAATAGTCCGAGCTCGGAGCCAGGAAGTATAATCCATGCATTCAGCGAACAGTTCAATCCAGTTTTCAATGAAGGTAACGGGGCAACTCCAGAATTCGATAAATTCAGGATGGTCCCACCAATCCAAGACATGCAAATCCCTGAACCTGGCCTGCTTATACTTCCGTTAAACCTAGATGAACGTAAGTCTCCCGGCCTTGGTAGCCTGTCAAATGCATTCTTAAAAAGATACGCTAAATAGACTTCTAAAATCTCTGCTGTCATTTTTATTGCTTCTCTTTCCAACGGTATTGCACCAAATGACTGACTATCTAACAAAGACTATCTAACAACCGCCTGATAGATTTAACACGAACATGTTGTAAATTACTTGAGAATATAATCTACAAACACATCATTGTTTTTATTTGAAACATACAAAATTCTTTCTCCGGCGCAGCATGGTTTCAGACATGGTTTGACCACCATTACCTAACTCGCAGGAAGAGTACATGGTATTTCCTCAGCTATTAATGACGACAGCCAATTAAGCGCAGTATTTATAGCCTTCGCGCAGGGGCCTTAGACAAGATTTATCACAATAAACTGATGATCAAACTGCGGAAAACATTTAAAAACAGCAAAGTATGCAGAAGGTTAGAACCATATCTTGCGTACTGTCAGCAATACGTAGTATTTAATGAAAAAACACTCGAAAATATCACCGGTTCTCACAGGCATTACATAAGATTCTGTTGTTCTTGATATTTATAAATAATACTGTAGATGAGCACAGCGTGAAAATTATCTTTACGCTATGATTGCATACTATACTCCGTAGTGACCTCCCTATTGGATCAAATAAAAAATAATACAGAACAGGATATCGTGATGCATTGGTGCTACACATGGTAGATGACAGTATATTACCAGAAAAGTGCCATGATATCTGTGACTAACAAGACGCAATTCATCATGTTCGACTACATCGTTAATGAAAATTTACTGCCATGTGTTTCCGAATATAAATGCCCTGACCTGCATATATGTGAGACCCTGTCATCTTCGAAACAGGGCACACCGGCACCTCAGTCGGTAGTTCACAAGGCTTCCTCCCAACAGGACAAGCCTTAAACTCATTTTTCCGGGGTGGAACCGCGGACTGCCAGCGCGTGTGTACAGGCAATAGACACAAACCTTCCTTTGCCTCCGCTAAAGCGGCGGCAAAAATCTCTCGAAAAGAAAAGAAAAGAGAGAAGTTACATAACAGGCCCAGATAATATAGAAACTTAAGGTGTGACAACGTTCACATAATTCAATATAGCATTCCTGATACACTGGAACTGTTGTGGCCTCATTAAAAATTACACTGACATAATAGATCTTTTAACCTTATTTTCCCCAGTCGTTCTATGGATGCAATAAACCAACTTAGGATCACGACACAAGAATATTTTAAAGAAACACGATGTCTGTCGTTGCGAACGAGAAGAAGAAAACAGGCTCTCTGGAGGTGTCGCGCTCGTAGTTCAAAGTGGGGTCGCAACCCGCGAAATC
Organism: Amblyomma maculatum; assembly: GCF_055883805.1. Classification (NCBI taxonomy): domain Eukaryota; kingdom Metazoa; phylum Arthropoda; class Arachnida; order Ixodida; family Ixodidae; genus Amblyomma; species Amblyomma maculatum. Next base: position 79,631,826 of record NC_139350.1, read on the forward strand.
ACTATCAACACCAAATATGAAGGCGCTGCAGTAACTATTCTCCATTCTAAAACCATCACAATATGCAAGGTATACCTCCAGCCTCGCTTAAATGTAACACTTCACGACTAAGAAGAATTTATAACACAGCTACCGGAGGCATATTTACTGGTAGGAGATTTTAATGCCCACTTCCCTTTTTTTGGGGGGTAGTGAGCAAACTGATATCAGAGGCCACATTTCAGAAAATTTTATTCTCTGCAATAATGTCTGCCTGCTGAAAGCAAGAAAACTTACCTATCACTCGCCAAACACTAAGAAAATGAGTTGTCTGGATTTAAGCCTTCTGTTTTTAATGATTTTAAATTGCACGATTTAGAAAATCTGTATGGAAGCGACCATTTACCTGTAATTATCAGCACGACATCATCACCATCACTAATTCCGACAACGTCACGAAGATGGAAGCTTCATTTAGCCGACTGGGCATTTTTTAAATCCGAAGCGAGTCTTGCTAAAATATATTCAGATAATGTGAGCATCAATGAAGTCAATGAAATGTTCACTGCCTGCATCATTGCCGCAGCACTCTTGGCCATACCACAATCACACGGAGTAATACGTCAAAATCGTAAGCCTTGGTATACACGAGAGTGGAGGAAAGCGAGAAAAAGACAAAATAACGCATGGGGAATTTTTTGAAGATGCCCAACCCATGAACATTTAATACATTTCACGAAGGCAAAAGCTGACGCATGATATATACGCCGCAACGCGAAAAAAGAATCATGGCAAAGATACGTGTCGTCCATCAACAGCTGCGTCACATCTAAAAAATGTGGGAGCGAGTTGCGAAACTCAATGGCCACTGCTCACCTTTTATAATAACTTTTCTGACAGTTCCTGGCACACAAACAACAGTCGAAAAACAGGCAGATATACGAGGTGAACACTTCTCAATCATTTCAAGGTTAATTCATTATTCAAACTCTTTTCTCAAATGCACAAACACAGCCACAAAAAAAAAAAAAAAAAAAAAAAAAACAACAAAAAAACTTCCCACAAGTGGCGGCTTGAACTAGTCTTACAGTAAACAAATTACACATAAAAACATCTATACAGTACTCTCGTTTGGGAAACAGACTGCACCCGGCCCTGACCAAATCCATCACGGGATGTTGGCCCATCTCAAGGCGCCCACTATCGAGACACTTTTGAGTTTTATAACAGGGTATGGGTATCGGGCAAAATTTCTGATGGTTGGAAAAAAAGCCATTATCGTACCATTATTGAAGCCCAGAAAACCACCAACTTATCCTAGCAGTTATAGACCCATAGTTCTTACGAGTTGCCTTGCTAAATGTTTCGAGAGCGTGGTAAATAAGAGGTTAATGTTTACTCTCGAATCCCATTAGCTTATTGATATACATCAAAGCAGATTCAGAAAAGCATGTGCTAACCGTGTACCGCCTCGTTCGCCTTGAAAACACAGTTCGAGAGGCATTCATCCATAGTCAACACTATCTAGCAGTCTTTTTCGATATGGAGAAGGCGTATGATGCCACCTGGAGGGTTGGCATTCTGAAAGACCTATCCGATCTGGGCATCCATGGAAGGATGCTGAATTGCCTGAATGACTTTCTATCTAATCGCAACTTCCTTGTACGCTTTGGATCTACCCTTTCAAAGAACTTTATTCGGGAAAATGGAGTACCTCAGGGGTGTATTCTCAGTGCTACACTCTTTATCATAAAAATAAATTCCATAGCCAAAGTAAATCCGAAGTCCGTAATGTACTCGGTTTATGTTGATGACCTCCAGATTACATGTACATACATCATCCAGCTTATCAACGCGTAAAAGACACATACAGCTCGCATTAAACAAATTTGGAAATTGGACAGACAAAAATGAATTTAGGTTTTCCCCACAGAAAACTGTTGCTGATTCCTTCTCCTTCAAGAGGGGCTTGCAGATTGAGCCTACTCTTCGCTATACTTCTACTACTCTTCGCTATACACTATACTTCTAATAAAGCAGGAACATAAGTTTTTAGGCGTAATATTTGACAAAAAGCTCACATTCCTACAGCCCATAAAGTACCTAAATTAAATCTACCCGATCTTTGAATATTCTTAAAGTTCTGTCGCGCAAGCGTTGGGGATCTTATACAGCATGTCAGCCACCTCATTTACCGTTCTCTGGTACGCTCCTGTCCGGATTATAGATCTGTAGTCTATGGTTCAGCAAGACCATCATATTTAAAACAGTTAGATCCAGTAGATAATCTCGGTCTGCGCCTGTCATGCGGAGCATACAGAACGTCCCCTGTAGTCAGCCTCTATGTGGAGGCAAATGAGTCCTCACTGGAAGGCAGAAGAAAAGCACTAAAGCACTTACGTGTGCATACGTTCTCAGAATAAGCCCACAAAAAACAAAAACAAAAAATCATCTTTGCTACCCAATCGTCACAACTTGTCCTTCCAGAATTATATTTACCAATAAGCTGCAAGCAACGAGACCTCTGATACTACGGTTTGAAGGCATATGCCAGGACCTCGGTATATTGCATACACTGCCTGATATTGCTCAAATCATCAACCCCCTTCCCCTATTGTATAACTTTCCTCCAGTCTGTGACTTGACTTTAACACAGTTCAATAAACTCCAAAACTGTAAAGAGCATATCGTACATGAATATCGCACCCTGAAAAATACCGTAATTGCACAGAGTTTTATACAGACGGTTCAAAAACTAACTTCTATGTTGTAATAGAAGAGGCATGCGGGCTAGTTGGTACGGTGACATGATGAATAAACAGAGCCCGCCCTGTTTGTTTCTTGCTCTTCGTCCTCGTCTTTAGCGCTGTTTATTTATCATGTCTCCTATGTTGGTTGGGAAATAGTGGAGCGGAGGTTTTAAAAAGTAATTAGAATTTATCAACGTGCATCAATATTTACAGCTGAATGCTATGTTGTCCTGCAAGCTGCAGAAAAAATTATAAATGAGAGCATCGAGAATAGTGTTATTTACACAGATTCGCTGAACGTACTTGCAGCTCTAAATTTCAAAAATGCAGTCATGCCATTACTTGGTAATATAGTACACAATATAACAAAAATAACAGCAGAAGGGCATAACATAACGTTATGTTGGGCTCCAGGTTACGTACGCATCGACGGCAATGAGAGAGCGGAAATTTTCGCTGCACAAGCTCGCAACAAAACTATTGAGAAAATCAGCATTCCACATAAAGCCTGCCTGAAGTTAATACAGTGTAAACAGAAATATAAGTGGCAGTCTATGTGGATTAACACAGAAAATAATAAATTACGCCTCGTAAAACCCACAATAGATGAATAGAAATCAAGCACACATCATCCACATTTAGTAGAAGTAATAGTCTGCCGTCTTCGTCTTGGCCACACACATCTTACACACAAATTTCTACTAATGTAACATGATAAGCTCACTTATAAAGAATTCGGAGAAAAGCTCACAGTCAACCACATCCTAACTACATGCCCAAAACTTGAGACACTACGAAAAAAGCATTTTACTATTTTCTATGCCCATGTCATCCCATTCCACCCGAGCTTGCTTTTAGGACAAAGCGCAATAGGACAAAGCGCAATCCGATTTGCGTGCACTGTTGCGTCAACGCCTATTTTTCCGTATTTCATCTTTTTGCCACGTTTGCTTACTATAGTCGATTTTACCGCATATAGCTATTTTGTTATGCTTTGCTACATGGTTATCCGTATATTTAGTTTGCACTGTCTCGATTGCTTGACTTTTCTTCTGTCCTTAACGTTTGTTTTACCCAATTTGTCAATGTTGTACATTTTTGTATTCTTTTCCTTTGTTTTTATGTTAATGTATGACCCTTTCCTACCGTTGTCTCCCCCGCTAATGTAATGTCCCTGATAGGGATCTTTAGGGAATAATAAATGATGATGATGATGATGATGATGATGAATAGTAAACTTAACAAGTGTTTTTAGTTTCCTAAAAGAAGCAGACTCTGAACAAACTGGTGATTTCAACACATCTGTTCTCACTTTTCCGACGATAACACTTTTTAACCTCGAGCTTGACGCATGATAGCCTTAGTTGCTTATGCGCCATAAAACCCAACACAACGCACATAGATTTGAGGACATTCTCAGGGATCATCATATTTCCACTATTTCCAACAGTGCGATGGCAATCTTTCATTACCTCAAGAGGGCACTTCAGGATTATTCAAGTAGTACAAAGCTACTAGCGTTGAAGTCCCCAATTCATACCATCCTCGAATATGCTAACGCCATTTTGGACCAATTTACAGATGTAAATCTTCATAAACTTGAAAGGGTGCAGAGCAGGGAAGTAATTAGGCTTATTTTTAACAAACATGGAAAAACGTCTGTTACTGAGCTCATTTAAAAAGCAGAAAAGAAGAAAAAAAAAACGTTTTTCTCAACTTAATAGAGTTAGTCATTCACGCTTTATGATTAAAATATTAAAGGGCAACCTAACTTTCAACAGCTCGCAATATTTAACTTTGAACCCGATGTGGTGGTGCAGTGGTTACAGTGCTCGATTAATGTGCCCAAGGATGCGGGATCGAACCCCTGCCGCGGCGGCCTCTTTTCGATTGGGGTGAAAAGCAAGGCGCCCGTGTGCTCAGCGATGTCAGTGCACGTTAAAGGACTCCAGGCAGTCGAAACTTCCGGAGCTCTTCCCTAAGGCGCCTGAGTCACTTTGAGACGTTAAACCCCATAAACCAAACCAAATCAAACCAATTGATATTTAACTTTTTTCATCTGGTTATGCCACTAGAAGTCGCCATGCCAGCACTCTGCATGCCAAAAACAATGTATTCAAATATTCTTTCTTTCCTCGCAAAATGAATTGGAACAAACAAGATAGCCACATAGTTCAAGAACGTGACATAAATAGTTAAATGTCTATCTGTGATTTGATGTATGAACGTTCACACTGTGCTTTTACTATGGCTCTCCCGAACCTGTATTCGTTTTGTCACTATTTGTACGATGTTTATTTGTGTATTTTGTGCAACCTGGCTATTGTTGCAATAGTTTGACTTTATAATTTTGTTTACATTTGTGGTATGAATTCGTTTCCGCATGTCTGTCTCAATGGTCTTGCGTCCGCATTTTTCTTTCCCTATCTCACTCTCTCATATGTCACTGTTATTGTCTTTTGTAACCTGTAACAGGCTGTCTGTTGGTGATTAGCGGTATTTTATATAAATAAATAAAGAAAGAAATAATAAATAAATAATTATAATTAGCTAGTGGTTTAACTTTGATGAACCCTGGAGGAAAGGGAAAGCTTCATGCACATGGCTACGCTCACTGCCAAGCTTGGATTAAACACATTGTGCGTTTCTCCAAACGCAAAGCCCGTTCTTCATCGGTTTCATTGGCAAGTCGCCTTTTCAGGGCCTCATTTCGACGTGCCTTTTTCGCATCCGACAGTTGTTCGTTCTCCTCCATCTCGCGAAGTGTTTTAACCTAGGCAGGAGCCTGGGGGCTCCTATTTTACATGTATCGCTCCTTTGGCGCCCTCCACTTCCACGTCACGCTGACGTCATCTCACGTGACCTTGACTTGACAGTGGTCACGGGTCACTTGGTGGCCTACGTGACTATGTGTCAATTACATGGTGACCACCAGGTCACGCGAGCTTGACCTTGACATTATTCACGGGCCACTTGGAGGCCTACATGACTATGCCCCAAAGTCACATGGCGACCACCAGGCTTAAACACAGAAATTTGACCTCTAAATCTCCCGCAAGGTGAAAACCGTGCATACCCGACGGCTCGGACTACCTGGCGTAGTGGAGCTTTCGCTTCAACATCGAAAAACGGCGTTTTCTGAAATTCGCGGGCAGATAGGGTTGCGCCTGGTGGTGAACTTTGGGAGCATTCTTGATACTAATAATGTCACTGGTATCAGGCTGCCATTCACTGCAGCCAGGATGGCCGGGACGTCACGGACACACTACCGGATGATGCAAAAATATTCGCTCGTACCCTGCTTGAACTCCTGAGGCATGCGCGAGCGAAGTCAGTGCTTCGCGCGCATGCATGGTTCAGGTGGTGTCAGACTACGGAAAGACGAATTATTTGGGCACGTGTCACTCTCACTCGTCAACAGCTGTCTTCAACTTGCTCTCCGTCGGTTGGGCCAGAACGTGTCACACCGCGGAAACTTGTTGCTCATGCGGCGCCTTTGTCAGGAGCCGGCTCGTTTCGATACAATTTAGCCCAAGTTCTGCGCTATACACGAGACTGTGAAACATGGAATATAGCGCAAGAGGTTTTCCTTTAGTCTGAACATGCTCTGAAGATAAAGGAGGGCACGTAAATACCCGCGGGCATCGTATTGAGGAATATCGTGCTGTTGAGGCACCGCTTTCGTGCACCGTTTTGAGCGTCGCTTTCGCTGTGTGCGAATCTGGTGATTGGGGAGAGAAAGCATTGTTTACACATTTTATCGAATGGAAATGGCCATCGAGTATAACTTTGGCTACATTGAACGGAAATCGGGATTTTTCAGATCGCAGGACGAGCCTACAATCACCACGAAGAGCCGGGCGGACCCGGTCCGCTGAGCGATACAGCAAACGACCCGCGTCAGTCGTCAGCGATACTTGTGCAGAGGAAATTAGGCCAATTGAGAACGGTCGCCGAACGCACGTCTTATCAAGCTTATTTTTTTTTTTTTAGATGGGTTTCCCTGTAATGCGATGACGAAATACGAACCTTATTTTCAAAGGTGAGGCCATCGACCTGCTCCGAAGTACCGTCCGCTGAAACTGACTAAGCCTTGTGATGAGTACGGCAGGCAACGTTGCGGATAACTTTGTTACCGAGACGTCCCACAGTAGTACAAGGGTGTAAAGAGAGCTTTCGGACGGTCCTCTAGACAGTGCCAGTTTCAGTGTGCTCCTCTGAAAACGGGATTTATATGAAAAAATTAGTTGTGGTTTAGCTCTGACTGAATTGCAAAAGCAACGGCGAAAGCTTCTTTTGCCGGCTATACATTATTCCCCTATCACGCCCTATCAGTGTAAGGTGCTGCATTATTGGGGACGCTTAAACTCATCCTTTAAGGGTATGACGCGATAGCGTAAGCTACCAGCCCACATGTAAAGTCACGCTTCAACCAAGCCCTATGGACGTGCCTGCGTGTCGTAGGGGTAACAAGAATGCAAACGGTTCTGGCAGGCTGATTATGATATCACCCTCCTATATGAAAGGAGCGACTCGAGTTGGCAGCTCATGCCCGTGGCATAGGGGTAACGTGAATTCAAATCTCATGACAGGCTGACTTTTTTTATGACCGTAGCTACACCTCTTCAAGGCGTAGCTGCGGCCACCCAAGGTCTCGCTTTGGCTGTCGCAGCATTGCTTTCGTAATAAAAATGTACATTGTTGATGTAGGTTCGGACGCTGACATGGACCCTCCTCCAACAGATATCGCTGTTTTCTCGGCTAACGACGCCGATACCGCCAAGCATGGTTAGCGATAACGCGGCTAGTGGCGTAACCGCGGTTTGGTTAGGTGCGCGATATAGGCGGACCGGGGGTTCGAGTAAAACTTTACGCTATTTACGCTGCGCGTGTAACGACGGTATAACATAACCAAAAAATTTGAACACTTTTGAACACATTTTTTTTTTACATATTGAGATAACGATAACAATCAATATATTCGCCGGTCTTCCACCGATCGGCTTCAGTTTTCTATTCTATCAGTTTTGAAAAACGCACCTCGATAATTTTCTATGGCAGTCTGATTGCGAGCACAGGAAAAACGTCAGAAGCAAAGTATTGCATTGAGCTCATAAAACGCATCTCAAGATATAAAAAACATCTTAAAATATGTTATACGTCTTTCCTGAATATTAAAAACGCAACCCTTTGGATTTCAGGGCAGTCTTATTTACTCGCTGTGAGCGCGGGAAACGCTTTAAAGGCAAATTTATGCCAGGCATCGGAAATTTACACTAGTCCCATCAACGTTTGCATACTAGTATCTTTCCCCCATAAAAGTATTTTCCCCTGGTTGCCTCAGAGTTAAAACATGTCCCTGTATCCTGGACTTGAGAAAGTTAAAGCGTAGTACGCGGGTGATCTGTTTGCTTGTCAGTTGAAGCGTATCGTGTATCGAGCGCTGGTCACTGAAGCCAATGTAGCACCATTCGTCGGTTGGGTGAGCGAACAGTAATAGTAGGAATAGAGGAGCGGTAGGCGCCCCGACAGCCACTTCATATGACCTTCTGACAAGATCCACCACCCATGGAGATGCTGAACTGAACTCGCGTTAGCTGCTGCCTATAAAGGCGAGAGCTAAGCTTGCAACCTAGAAGCACAGTACATGCGGTTGCGGTGACCATGTCATGTGGTATGCCGCTGTCCGTGATGAGTCAACTGAGGATCCGCCGTGATCTCGTAAGCCAACCAAGGGTGCGCGTTTCTGAAAAACTGAAAACAGCGTCTCTATGCATGCTTTCCTGCACATGTGGCATCGCCATGCACCGACGGGTTAGACTTATATGGCACGGCATCTGCATGCGATTGTACATAGTTTGCGAACATGGATGAACTTCTCCATCGGGTTTTCTAACAGCAAACTTTCCCGATTATGTCCGGTTTGGTCTCCTCAATGAAAGCTCCAAGTGACCAAGCATGGGTACCTAAAAAGCAGACCGGCAGGTAAAATAAATGCGGGATTGTGGAAGTTATGCGACGAAACAAAATTCATTAAGACCTCGAGTTCATCGGTAGCCATCAAAAAAAAAAAAAAGAAAAAAAAGGAAGGCGCTTTTTTTTTTTGTTAAAAACCGTAGGTGTCGTCCACTATGGCATCTCTCATAAGCTGAATCACTTTGGAACGTTTATCACAAAGACGAAATCAAACAAAGTCAAAACCAACCAGATATTTTGAGCATTTTTCTTTAAATTCCACAAAGACATATTTTACTTTTCGAGATGAAGAAGAAAAAATAACTAGTTTTTTATTGCAATAGCGTGGCGGCACAAAAGGGATTATTTACTAGGACGATAGAGAGAAAATCTACTAAGGGCTGTCGATGAGGACCTGATATCAAGGCGTCCACATCCGGAGGTCGTCCTGGGGGTGAAGAAAGAAAACGGCTGTCTTTCGGGCCGGTGACATCACTTCGCGCGCTCATGTCCCGTGCTCACGCGCAAGCCGCGCGACGAAGAGGACACGAAGGGCCGAGGGGCGCCATGGACGCGATGATCAGGGTGCCGTCTCGGACCTCCAAGGGTATCTTGGTGGGGTTCATCTGCTGCGGACTCCTCGTTGTGTTTATGCTTTCCCTGGCGACACTGGCCCTGGTCCGACCCGACGCCCTGCCGTGGCACAATCGTCGCGGTCGCGGGCACTCGCTGCTCGGGAATCCGGAGGCGGACGTCGCGGCCCAGGTTCAGGACATCGTGGCACCCGAAGACGGCACGACCGGCGAAGCGGCTCCAATCAAGTGGCAGGCTCCTCCGCAGACAACAAGAGACCGTGGGTCGTTTGCGCTGCTGCCGGCAGAACTCTATAAGAACTCGAGTCACCAGTACTTCTGTTTCTACCAGGTAACGCTAAGCGAAACGTGACCTGCAGGCCAACGACTCGGTGAGAGGCGTATGCCGAGTGGAAAAAGAAAGAGGCACGAAAAATACGCAATCCGTATTAAACGTGCCATTAACTTGCCATGTTTTAGATGCGATAACAGCCAATGGCCGTCTAACGTAGTAGCCTGTTTGGCAACTTGGTGACTGCCTGAGAATAGCTTGCAATGCCGACGAGGAGTTTATGAAAGAAAGGAAGCGACACAAGCTTGCTCTTTGCGGCGTATTTTTGTTGTTAAGGATTGGATGTCCCAAGGGTAACGCATGATTTGTGGGGGCGCTGTAGTGGAGGGACCGTAATAAATTCCTCCATGAGGGGTTCAGAACGTGCACTGTCAACGCATAGCAAACTGTGTGTGCTTTTTTTTTCTTTTTTTTTTTTTTTTGCTTTTCGTCCCTACCGAAAAGAGAACGCCGTTGCCAGGATTGGATCCCGCGACCTTGGACTCAGCAGCTTCAAGCGGCAACCGCTAAGTCACCGCTGCGTGTATTGTGTCCTGTACGCGCTGCAAGCTATTTTTCACAGCATAAAAGGTGATGGAGCTTGGATTTCTGCTTCTCTCCTAGCCTTTAGGCATCTACTTTGTTCCTAGTCTTCCTATTTATACTCTTGGTTGCTACGCTTCTCGTTGGCTCGAGCGAGAAGCGACATATGCTGAAGACAGGCGAGTGTTGGTTTCCCGCGTGCAGGCCCGCCCCGATAGGCCCGAGTCTGCCGGCCTGCTGTTCGGACTCTCCATCTTCCCCTACCACCTGTGCACTCACGCGGTGTTTTGCTGCTCGCACGTCAACGGCTCAACGCTGCACATTGAAGCACCCGCAGAGGCGGACGGGTTCCCGCGCTACCTGCGCCGTCTGAACCCGTACCTGCGGCCGATGATGGGCTTCAGCGGCAAGATGCCCATCTCCATGATGACCGGCTCGGACTGGATATTCCTCGAGAGTGCGCTCGTCTGGCTCACGGTATACTCTTCCGTGTTTTAGTGGCAGCCACGTGGTTTGATTCAAAATGGTATCCCTTTCTTTGTGTACTGACCGAGGTTTTGTGCCACTAATGAGGAGCCGGGACCGACGGCAGAGCGCTAGCTTATCGCAGCGAGTGGCGAATGCTCTGCCGCTGATTTTCTAAAGCTAGCCTAGAAGAGAATTGTAGATTCTTTCCTTTTTTTTTTTTTTTTTTTGCAGTAGTGTTAATGCGCATCTATCGGCCCTGTAAAATGAGCGCTCATTGGGACAAGTGTCTGGCAGATAATAATTCGTACGATCAGCTATTACGGCCCATTTTGTAGTCTGTGGCGAACGTGGACCATTTATAGCATTCACTGCGAACTCAGGAAAACAAAGGTCGTGATGTGTCGGGTCAAAAAAAACAAATATGTGACGACCAATGAACAAGCCAGCATCTTAGACGGTGCATGCAAACTCCGTATCGAATGTTATGGAATGTCATAATGTACTGTGCCATTTTGTGCTTATCTGAGTTGGCAGAGGGTTAACGTAGAAAATTATGCTTGCTTCCAACTGCGTCTTCTATGTTTTGTAGGCAATAATATGCACCTGAAAACATCGAAGCGCGCTGATACCTTCGCTTGCATGTTTTTACAAATAATTTCTTCAAAGAGGACAGTAATGAAAGCGCCTAAGATCAATTAGCAACAATGTATTGAAAGATATATAAAACACCAGCGGGGTAGCTATCCTTGCAAACGACTTCTCATTCTCGTCCCCGTGTGGGCCGTATTAACACGAAGCAAGTGAAACAAACTCATCTCTAGTGGGAACGGTTCTTTTGAGGATTACAAAGAAGCAGTACACGTCCTGGTATAGTGGGTTGAAAAAAATAGTCTCCGAATGCCTAAGCTAACGCCCTGCCTGAAATGGCGATTACGTATTGCCATATATATAATTTTTTTCGCTCTTTATTCATTAATCGCAGTTGAAATAATCTGCGTATTAGGTCTGCAGTTGCGGTGGCTGCCGCATCGCTTGACGGCGTCATCCTAATATTTGCCGAAGTAAGAATTTTACTCGTCTTTGAAAGTTGCCTTTAAAACCGGGATAGGGCGATGTCTTTTCGGCGCAACGAGCCAGTACGCTATGCGTAATACTTGCGCTTATTAAGCTGCACCGCCTTTTGTCGGCCGTGTGTCAAACCGAAACGTTGCGACTCGCATGTGCTGTTGGCAGCCTCGCGGCTACGAAGGCGCCGTGCTCCTGTGGAGAGTCTCGTTGGAGACCCTGGCGGCCCGGCGCGGCTACACGGACCTCCTGGAGCGAATGGCCCGCCGCTTCGAGAAGGAGCACTTCATCCTGAGCGTACTGGTGGACACCGGGGACAGCCTCAAGTCGCGCCTCGACCTCGGCGAGCTGGACGCGTCACTACCGACCGGAGCCGAGGGGCCAACCTCAGCGTCCATTCTGCTGCACCCGATCGTAGGGGAGCCCCCTTTGGCGCGCGTCCGGGGTGTCGAGGACCAGCGGTCAGCGGTGCTCTATGAAAAGGGCAGGCTCCAGGACGCACTCAAGAAGTTGCAGTCAACGCTGAAGCAGGTGAGTACTTGAACTCATTGGTAACCACGGGCAACGATGTGACACATTATATAGCTCTGCTCTTAAAGCAAATGTTACGGTTATGCGGTTGGCTGCCGCAGTGTCATATCTTTACAAACACGTCCAAACACAGTCGGATCTTCGTCTGCTTTCGATGGAATCAAACCTGCATGGCAGTAGCAGAACGTTGTAGTTTTCATTCAGCATCACCACCTAAAATGATTCGTCCACAAAAGCATCTAAGTGACTGATTGATAAAGGCTAAAAATACCATTCAAGGCAGCAAAGTTGTATGAAAAGCTTCAACCAGCCAGCTTCAGCCAGTACCATAGGACAAAAGCCCCCTACGTTTGCTGTGTTCTAAGCGCTAGGTGTTTGCATTTGTAGGGATATCAGAGCTACGCCCACAAGAGGAACGGTATTACGAAGTGTTACACAACGCAAGCGAAAGACCTGCGCTGTGGCGCGGTACAGCCTCGTTCCTGCAGCGCAATCTACGTTTCTATCAAATTACATGAATACAGCAGACCACTCCCTCTAATGGAGCACAGCTTGAGTCGAATTTTTGGGAAGTCATACAGCATCGTTAGCGCCTCAGTTGTATAGCGCCCCAGAAGTTGCGCATACGTATACGCAGATTCAGAAGTTGTAGATGTTGTATACCCGCCTCGTCAGCGGATAGCCGGCACAATGTGTCTTTCCCATTTGCAATCGTGGCGCTGTTCAATTCTCCAAAAAATTCTGAAAGAAAAAATAAGCGCTGTAACGGCGTTCTTTGATTCCGCCGGCGCGTCGGAATTGGCGCTTCTTGCGCATCCTGTCCGTTCAACATCGCCGCTGAGTCTCGGAAGAGACCAAGCGCTCGGAGGAGGCAGCGCCGTGCTGCAGCCAACGGCTGTATGGGCGTCTGCGCCTCAAGACTTGCGCAAGGTAGTGCCTTGTCTGCCTCGCCCTCGCCAGCCACATGCTCTGTGGGCACTATTTGTTTGCCTGCAGGCTTCGGAGCTGTACTTGGGGGTTTGTCAAGGTGCTGTCATGAAAGAGTCTCACAGAATTGAGTAGGCGCTCGCACAGTCGGAGTGGAAGCTCTGAAGGAGCTCTGTCGCACGACACCGTAACTTGGCACAGACTACGTGCTTTGTTCTGGTTGCAATGACGTCATACTGAATTCATTAGGCGTTCCGCAATATGGTACCATTGAACATGTGCAAAAATAGTGACCACCCTAAGGACATGCCTCTGAGATCGCGCACGTGCCGAGCCCGCCATCGTCATTGGTCTGATGGGAACAGAGTCGGTCGTTGTCCGACGGAGCTCAAGCCTGCCGACCTCTGGCAGCGCACCTCGAGCCTGAGCGTTTTTTGGGCGGCAAATGCAGTATCATACGCCTTCATGAAGTCCTGAAAAGTTGAAAACTAACATCCAGCTGCTGCGCGAGCAGACCTAGTTCATCATATCGACCTGGGCTATCGATGCTATCCGCTGCCTGGGGCTCCCTTTCGTCAGCATGGTAGCGGAACCCTGCTGTAGGCCGCGTCTGTGGCGGGTGTGCGGAATTCTATCACTGCCACACCAAAACATTTACGAGGTCCAAGGACGCTAGAACAGAAAGGACGCTGCAGTCTGCGTTCTTCGACAGACTTCGACAGTCTGTGTTCTTCAGGCCTCCTGACCCCGCGCCGGCATTTCATATCTTCCTCGAGCTGCGGACCATGTTAATCGTTGTTACAATATAATTAGCCTATAGTGCGCTGAAAGATTCCAACTTGCAGGGCTAGCGCCGTACATGGAAGCAGTAGCATTTACAATTACTAATATGGGGATCTCGGTCAAGATTAAATAGTACACCGCCGATGCGTGGGTGAATTGTGGCAGACTGGACCTGTAAATTAAAACGTAATCAACAGACAGGTACCGCCCCATCGGGACCATCAGAGCTGGTTTAGATTTCAGGAATACACGTGCATGTTGCGCACTTCTGCCGCACAATTCTCTAATGAACGACACCACTGCCTACTCCAGACAGAGGAAGAACCCTTGTCGCATTCCCTGGGCTTGGCTGTTCGCGACCGCCGTTCTGAGGGCGTCAGCAATGAGGCCGCCAGCAAACTGTGCTACATTTTCTCGTTCGCGGGTGTCACGTACAAGTTCTGGGACAGCAATGTGACCGGCGTCCAAGAGTTGGTGTACGGACCTGGAGACGCTGGCCCCAGCACCAAGACGCCAGGCGAGCTGGCGTACTACGAGATATGCAACGAGGCAAGCGCTAACAATTACATATCCGTAGAAAGTGCGTAGACTATAGTTATATATATAGGTATGTAGTTATATAAAGACAGCTGGCGCGCTCAGGGCTTTAGAAGGCCCATGTGTCCAAGTGCTTGCAGCTCATGTGGCAGTAGCCTTCTAGCACGCGCCTAAACTAATTAACCCAATTCTGTCCTTCTGAAACCAAAATATTTATCTTGGCTGGTACCTAAAGATTATAATTTGTAGAAGTTTTGGGTAGTGTCAAAAGATTGTTAAGTTCCCAAATTTATTCAGTAGTTTGCGCCAGCCATTCGATACCTCATTAATCGCTTGGGCCTTTAATTGGAAGGACGTTGTCCTTCCAGAACCTGTGGAAGAGATGTGGAGCTTTTTAGCCTAATTGCGAGGCACACGCCTCTCAGTGCTGACATGTATTGCAGATGTAGATGTCACCATTATCAACCTTAATGACACAGCCAAAACACATGAGCCAGGCTTACCACGGTTTAGCTGAGGATCAACATTGCAATGAGTCCAGAGGCACGACCATTTGTAGTTTGAAAATGACTGCTGGGGAATTCCATGATCATTTATGGTCATGGTTATTCGTCTAATGACTTGCGATAGACGCCTCCGAGGCGACGAAATCATGATGGCTTTCCTCCGAAGTAGTGAATGATTCCATGATTGCTCACTTGTTATCTCGAAACGGTGCGAAATCGCAGATATGGGACTCCAGCCAGGTGTTCGAGTTCGGCGTTGTGTCCAAGCAGGGTGCCAACTGGGTGTCGCACCTGACAGAGTTCGTGGTGCCACCGCTGGCGCGCTTCCTGCGCTACAAGTTCAGGGCACGGTGCTTCGGAGTCTGGAACCTGTGGCACGATGACTTCGCAGGTGTGTGTGGGGGCGGTCAGTACCCGCTCATGAGGAACCTCTTCGGCGTGTTCTCGGAACATCGGTAGCACCGCGGCGGGCCTGCGGAAATAAAAACATCCCAAGAGCAGCGGAGAAAACGGTGGCTAAATGAAGCGTGTCTGTGTTTTCTTCTATATAGAGGTGAAGTGTGCTGACAAGAGGTCATAAATCACGTAACATGGAGGGTGAGCATAGAAGCTATCGCTTGCCACTTTCCACCATGCGTGTTAGCGGTCTTGTTTAACTATAGACACCACAATACTATGCACGCATGTGGCTGCACAATACAGTAGCCAGCATTCTTCTAAAACGCTAACACAGGGGAATTATTTATTTATTTATTTATTTATTTATTTATTTATTTATTTATTTATTTATTTATTTATTTATTTATTTATTTATACCATTGCCATTGAATAAGCATCAGTTTAGCTGTGTTCAATGCCTTTCTATATTGGGCACAGCATCGCAGCTTCCAGTTGCGCCTCACAGCTTTCTAAAGTACGCTTTTAGCTGTGCAGCAGTATCTGATTTAAATGATGAGGTTAAGTAGAACAATAAGAAACAGGTTGAAACATTCGCATTTCGCGTCTAAAAAGAACATGGCTACTCCACTGCGCCGCACTACCCATGCGGATGTCCGAGATTGCAGTTATTGTTCCTGCTTGTAAATTGCTTCTCCTTTCCTTTATGCGTCACTGCTTAACCGGAAATTGTGGCGCTCTACTCCTGAAAGAATAGAAACGGGACTTCAAAGCAAGCTTGCAGTCAAGAACGAAAAATACAGGGATTGTGTTGCAGTACGGTCATTCTACATTAGAGGCAGTCTGGGAGTAAATGAAGCGGGTAGAGGGGTAATTGCTAATTCCCATTTGGTTTCGGTGCCTGCATTTTGGCTGGCTCGAAAAATCAGCTCGTGAAGCAGGAAAATGCCTGTAAGCACTTCAGGAAAGCGCTTTATAAGGTATAAATTCCGACGTTGCTGTGAAATGTGACTATAATAGCTCACACTGCCACGGACCTGATTGTAGCTACTTCCGCGCTGAGTAATAACGAGGATGAAGCAGATGCAGCCACGCGAGGAGCTCTCGAGCTGGGATAAATTTCCGCGATGAAACTATTTCGTTTTCAAGTTCCCCTCTACTTCTGCGGTGGCTCTTCTGGTTCGTGACAGCTGGCGGTAGTCGCTGGGGTATTATTCGCCAAGAGTCCATACTTCTGCTAATAAAGGCAACAAGAGTTCGGTGGCGCTGGCAAATGCTCCGAGTTTGGCGAAACTCGCGATCTCTCCTAGCTTTGGCCATGCCTTCAGATGAATGACCTAATGATATGGCATAAAGTTCAAATTTCGGGACGCCTTCCAGTTTGATAGCTTTATTTGCACTGTAAAAAATTGTTGTTGAAAAACACAGAAATAGAAATTTTCTGGCAGCTGTCCTGCCGGAAATTTTCTATTCTGTTATGTTTTCTGTTTTTAATTTTTTTTTCTGTCATTTTAGTTTTTTCTGTTCACAATAATAGAAAAGTTTTGTAAATTAGCAGAAATGTTCTGTTATACGGCGTTTTTTATTTTTTAATTTTTCTGCCGCCGTGAAAAGTATGATCCAACTATATATATATATTACTCGTCTTTCATTTCACGTTTTCTGTCTGTAACAACAACAAAATTGCGTTAAGCGCCAATTTCTTTATTGAACACCATTTCTAAGGCAAAATGCTTGCCAACTTCATCTCACAAATATCTCGTGGCGCCGGAAATACACGATGGCATCCATAAAGTTGGCCGCGCAACAGTCGTTGTCTAGCCAATGAAAAGAGGCAAGTGAAAAATGCCTAACAGATACCACTGTAGCAGGGAGCCAACCAGCAACGGACCTCAATGCGGCGCCACTAGTTATATTCTTTCGAATTGAAGTTGTTACGCACCCGTTCGTCGTAAAGCGCCTTCGGGTCCTAATATTTCACTTTCCGTTCAGCATTTACCTACTATTGAAGTAAAAATGTGTTTGCGGTAGAAAATAGAACAGACGACAAAAATATATCGAATTGTTTGCATTCTAATTGCGGTCTCGGCTGGAAAACAGAAAATTGCTGTTTTTTTTTTCTTCTTTTTGTGAACGTATTTCGGTAAATAAAGTAGGACAGATATTCTCTCTACGGGGACAGAAATTTTCTTTAAAGATACCTGTAATTTCACACACATTTTTTACTGTGTACGTTCATGCTACCCACGAGCTTTCACGCGCTGAATGTAACTGTTCCGCAACCGACAAGGAACGCATGACAATATTATGGGCGACGTTTTTTCCCTACATGCGGTAGAGAGTTTCAGGTAATCACAGATCAACACGCTGTGTTGGTCTAATTCAAAAGCCCCGTATGGATAGCTAGCAAGTTGGGCCTTATAATTACGAGAATCCGACTTGGTCGTTCTTTAGAAGCATGGTCGCAGGCACAACTACTCTGACAGCCTGTCGCAACTACCCGTGGAACCTTCTCAAGACACCGCAGAATACAATTTTCCTGGCGCATTAAGCTTATTCTAAATAATTGCCAGACAATGGGTCGACGAAGAGCGAAGCCTGCTCACAGAGCGTCGAGCATCCCCATCACCTGCACGGCTAGCGGTCTACCAACCTCTGGCCTTCGAGGTGACGTGCTCTATGAGAAAAAAATCCACTGACTGACAGTTGCAAATGTTACCTATTGGTAATGTATCAGCTGAGCTCCGAGACGATCGACGACGAGCACATTCTAGAGTACGGTGCAATAATTGCTGACGCAACCTCTCCTCGTGTATGAGGCGTTACATTAGGACCTACCGTGAATGCCAGCGTATGAAGGTACCACCTCTGAAAACAGCTAGCACGCTGCACTACACCAAGCCCCACGATGCACGACTTCAGAAAGCAGGCATGGACCTTCTCGCACCATTCCCTTTATCATAGGCGGGAAACAGGCGGATAGTAGTTGCGACGAACTACTTGACGTGTTACGCCGAAGCGAAGGCTGTGCCGCAAAGGTACTTGTGGCGTTAAAAATTGCGCACTTCTTTATGCGACTGATTGTACTCCGACACGGCTCTCCATCCGTACTAATTATAGATCGGAACAAGACATTTACAGCCCAGATTGTGCCCAGCATCTTCAAGCTCAGCATAGCTCATCAAACGACGACAGCATACTATCCAGGAAACCCCAGAAAAATAGACCTAGAGTATAGTGGAACAAGACGCCGGCGGACATGATTCCCATGCAGTACGTGTATGTAGGACACACAATGAGCGCGTTAGCTTCGTGTATAACACCGCGAGTCGAGAAACAACCCGCTTCAGACCGTTCCGTCTTGCCTACAGAAGATACGGAAGAGAGGTGCTGATGATGCTGGACGTGTAGGCGCATGTCGACATTGCAAGAGACCTAGGCTCCAAGCAGAGCAAGCCTGTCGGCTGGCTCGCTTGAATATCAAGGCTCTTCATATTGTTTTACCGCGTGCGGGTATGGGCCCCTGTCTTAAAGCCCAAGAAGAGGTTTCTGAAAAACTTCACCGCTATTTCGAAGTATGTATACTATGCCGTGACGGCAACATGTATTATGAAGTCCTTCCTATTAAAACTGTAACAGTCGACGGTCGTCGACCATGAACTGATACTCGCCCCTTCGTCCGCCTAAAGCCGTACAGTCTTTGTCAAAAGTTTAGAACCCAGGGGATCTGCTTCTGAGATATACCATGTGGCTCGTAATGCATTCCCAGGTTTCCAAAGTTGCTGAAGGCAAGAAGGCTTTTCGTCCTACCCTCTCCAATAGCTAGGACTTCCACGATTGTTAAAAAATTCATAATATACAACTTAAAAGCAAATCCTTTGGGCTCTAAATTTTGACAAAGACTGTACTTCTCACGTTGCTGCATGCAGTGCTCTTCGCGCTGACTTTTGAACTGTTCCCACCGTCTCCACGTTGCTTTTTCTTTTTTTCTCACCGCATACCTTCCTCATGGACTATATCTAGCAGATTTCTTTTATGATATTCTTGTCTAGTTTTCCTTTGCTTTTGCTTCTTTCCTCCTTTTGTGCACACTTTCTTCTACCGTCGGGATGATGATATTCTTTCCCAGGGTGACTACTGCCGCGCGCCTCCCTCGCGCTACATCCGCGCTCAGCCGCATCGAGTACCATGCAAACAGTTGCGTAAGGATCGCTTTAGTTAGGCTATATATATATATATATATATATATATATATATATATATATATATATGTGTGTGTGTGTGTGTGTGTGTGTGTGTGTGTGTGTGTGTGTGTGTGTGTGTGTGTGTGTGTGTGTGTGTGTGTGTGTGTGTGTGTGTGTGTGTGTGTGTGTGTGTGTGTGTGTGTGTGTGTGTGTGTGTGTGTGTGTGTGTGTGTGTGTGTGTGTGTGTGTGTGTGCGCGTCCGTCCGTCCGTCCGTCCGTCCGTCCGTGCGTGCGTGCTGAAAGCCGAAAGAGGTATTTGTAGCCGGCAAATCAGCAACAGAACAAAATATTCATCTTTACTTTGGTAGTTCCCTCGGGATACCTGTTGCTATCGAATCTCTTTTCTGGCATTTTTACTATGTGCGGTGTGAGGAAAAGAGGATTCAGCAATGAAGTCACGGCCGAAGAAGCCGAGGTGTACCAGTTTTTAAACTTTTATCTCATTAACTACAATTTTCTTCGCTGAGATATTTAAATGGTGTGAAAAGCCTTTCTAAGCTGATGTCCATCTTGTGAATGTGATTTAGTGTAGAGGCTTCCCTGCGCCATGCGTTTGCCAAGTGCAACTTTCACACCACCAGGGTTCGACGGATGTCAGCGTGGGCATTCATGTGAAGCTATAGGGAATCCTTGTAGAAGAGCATCCGTTTAGTCTTTTTGGCTACGCATCTATAGTAATTGGTTTGCTTGACTGATGACTTCACATATTCTTAGCGACAACTAGCAGAAATTATTCTTTAGCTCTTTGAAAGAAAAAAATGGAAAACGCAACTTTTTGCTAACATGTAGAGCGAGCTATGGAATAAAGATGCGAACTCGGCCAACAGGAGCAAATAAACACTGAAAACCCTGTGCCTTGATTTATCTATTTTACCCATGTCTTCCTTTCGTGGGCATCGATAACAAACAGGAGGCAGAGAGTGCGGCATGCACACTGGCGCTCGTGTACAGCTAACTGCTCGTGAAGAACTTGTGGAGCGCCCACGGTGCTGGGAGTACAGAGTGTCCGGCACACTGTACTTCGTGCAGGGCACACGAAGTACTGTGAAAACGTGAATATTGTGAAAGAAGGCCAGGTCCAGACGGCAAGGTCGTGAAGGCAAGGCAAGGTATGCCGTGTCAGCGTTTAATCTGATGGAGAAAACCCAAGCGCGCGCCGAAGCCGGCGCCGCGGGACGATGATGATGGTATGTACAAGAGGAAGAAGATCATGGTATGTACAAATGAAAGAAGATCCGTGGAGGGCTCACACAATCTGCCCGGGGGGTCGAAAGCGGCCAGCCTGGCCGCTCCTAACCAACCGATGTACCGCGGCGCACAAACGGCTTCAAGCGAGATACATGAACAATTTCAGTTCCACGGTGGCGTCGGTCAGTTGGGGGATCAACAGGTGTGACTTGGTAGTTTACTGGGGATGTTTGGTTGATTACCTTGTAGGGACCAAGATAGCGGTGCTGAAATTTATCACTAAGGCCAGGGGTGCGCAGTGGTGTATACAGCAGTACTCCGTCACCAGGACGAAAAGAGACCACGCGATGTTTCGAATCGTAGCGACTCTTGCGGTCCTGCTGGCACGCTTCTGTGTTGAGACGGGCAAGATGACGGCATCTGGCCACACGGGATAAGAACTGGGCTGGTAGTGATGAGTAGTAGTCGGGCGTAGAGAAGAAGGAAGTGTCGAGGATTGTAGTGGGAGGACGGCCGAAAACGAGGAAAAATGGGGAGTAACCGGTAGTCCGTTGTACTGCAGTATTATAGGCGAATGTGACGAATGGTAGAACAGTATCCCAATTTTGATGATCCGGTGTGATGTACATGGATAGCATATCCGATAGGGTGCGGTGAAATCGCTCAGTGAGACCGTTAGTCTGGGGATGGTAGCTTGAGGTTGTCTTATGGAGGGTGGATGACGCACGAAGAACTTCGGATACGACTGTCGATAAGAAGGCCGTCCCGCGGTCACTTAGAAGCACCCGAGGAGCGCCATGACGCAATACAATTGACCGCAAAAAGAAATTAGCTACCTCTTCAGCGGAACCAGTCGGTACAGGGGCGGTCTCAGCATAGCGTGTAAGGTGGTCGACAGCTGTTATAATCCAATGGTTACCCCCATTGGAGAGAGGTAGGGGACCATATAAGTCGATGCCGACTACGTCGAATGGTGTGGCGGGACAGGGAAGGGGTTGTAGGAGACCAGCGGGGGAAGAAGTCGGCCGCTTGCGACGTTGGCACAGGTGGCAGGAAGCAACGTATTTAGCTACGGTGGTAGACAGACCAGGCCAGAAGAATCGTCTTTTCACGCAGTCGTATGTTTTGTTAAAACCAAGGTGACCTGCGGTAGCGTCAGCGTGGAAAGCTTCTAGTATACGTGGGCGAAGCACACGCGGTACGACTGGGAGCCAGCGAGTTCCATCAGGATAATACACGTAGCGGCGTAGTATGCCATCTTCAAGCTTGAAATTGCGAAGCTGTCGGCGAAGCCTAGCGTTGGGTGGGCTCGAAGCGCCGATAAGGCGGTCGATGATGGGCCGACAGTAGGCATCAGCTAATTGCTGCGAGCGGAGAGCGTGCTTGTTCTCAGAGTCGTCAAAAGAAACTGCAGTGATATGCGTCGGTGGAAGCGATGATCGGCTGTGGTCAGAGGTGGAAATGCATTGTGAAGAAAAACAGCAGGCTGATTCTGAAACCGGGCAGCGAGAAAGAGCGTCGGCGTCTTGGTGTTGGCGGCCCGATTTATAAACGACGTCGAAATGGTATTTTTGCAGGCGTAGAATCCAACGGCCAAGTCTGCCTGTCAAATTTTTCAGTGAAGATAACCAGCAAAGAGCATGGTGATCGGTCACAACTGTGAAATGCCGACCATACAGGTAAGGGCGAAACTTTTGAACAGCCCAGACGACGGCGAGACATTCCTGCTCGGTAATGGTGTAGTTTTTCTCAGCTGGAGTCATGGTCCGACTGGCGAAGGCAATCACTTTCTCACGTGAAGTTGCATCGCGCTGCAGAAGTACAGCGCCAAGACCGTGACCACTGGCATCAGTGTGCAGGATGGTAGGAGCGCTGTCGCTGAAGTGGCCAAGAACTGGATCTGATGTGAGGGCGTGCTTTAGGTCGTTAAAAGCAGTGTTGCACTGTTCAGTCCACACGAAAGGGCTGCGCGCTTTAAGTAGTTCATGAAGTGGCGCAGCAATAGTTGCAAAATGTCTTATAAATCGCTGGAAATAGGACGCCAGGCCGAGGAAACTGCGTAAATCTGTAGTCCGTTGCGGACGAGGAAAGTTCAAGACCGCGTTTAGTTTTTCAGGGTCTGGGCGAATGCCGTCATGGCTAACCAGATGTCCTAATATTTTAATTTCCTTCTCTGCAAAGTGGCACTTCTTGGTGTTGAGCTGAAGGCCCGCTGAAGCAAGACACGTGAAGACTTCATTCAGGCGCGTGAGATGGTCGGTAAATGTTGACGAAAAGATAACAATGTCATCCAAGTAACATAAACAGGTTCTCCATTTGAGGCCACGGAGTACAGTATCGATCAATCTTTCAAATGTTGCGGGTGCGTTACAAAGGCCGAAGGGCATAACATTAAACTCGTAAAGTCCGTCAGGAGTTGCGAAAGCGGTTTTTTCTTTGTCGTCCTCATGCATAGGTATTTGCCAATAACCTGAGCGGAGGTCCAAGGTCGAGAAATATTCGGCGCCTTGGAGAGAGTCAAGGGCGTCATCAATACGCAGCATCGGGTAGACGTCTTTGCGGGTAATTTTGTTGAGTGCGCGATAATCAACACAAAATCGTACCGATCCGTCCTTTTTTTTAACTAATACTACTGGGGAGGACCATGGGCTTGTTGATGGACGAATAATATCGCGACGGAGCATGTCATTGACATTTTCTTCAATTACTTTTCGTTCCGAGAGAGAAACCCGATAAGGCCGTCGGCGTACAATTGAGTTACCTTCGGTAAGGATGCGGTGATGTGCAACACTAGTCCGTCCCAGTGGTGGGGAAGTGGCATCAAAAATGGCTTGGTGGGCTTGAAGCAATTGCAGCAATTCTTGACGTTGGTTTGGCATGAGGCTCGGATTGATTGTCTTCGACAGCATGGAAAGAGAGACTTGCGATGAATCGCGTTGCGAAGGTAGCGGGGCAGTGAGCACCATCATGGATATAGGGTGAGCATCCACTATGCAAGGCAGGGAAGTTCCTTTAGTCAGCACGAGGGATTCACGGGAAGTGTTCGTGGCAGCTACTATTGCTGAGCTGCTGCGGAATCGTACAAGGCTTGATGGGAAGGCGATTCCACGTGCAAGATGACGATGGTATGGTGCGATGAGTAAATCCCCGTCACTGATGTGTTCGGAAGAAACGGTAATAAGTGTTTCGCACTGTGGAGGCAATACAGTATCAGCTGCGGCAATGAGGAAATGATGCCGTCCAGAAATGTCAGATGAACAATCACTGTCTGTCATATGGATGACACGGTCGCCACAAGAAATTAACGCTGAAGTGATTGATAAAAAATCCCATCCAAAAATCATCAAATGCGCACACGGTGAAAGCACAGCAAACTGCACATGGTGGCGGACGCCGTCTATAACAACTCGAACTGTACACTTTGCTGAAGGGTGCAGAGGGACGCCATTTGCTCCACGAAGTTCAGGTCCATCATATGGTGTCGTTACTTTCCGCAAACGGTGGCACAAATCAGCATGAATAACAGAAAGTGCAGCTCCTGTGTCAATCAAAGCTTCGACCGGTAATCCTTCAGCTAAAACGGAAATCATATTATACGGGCGACGAGGAGGACTTTTTGTAAGTTCGCAAAGTGCAGTTTCTCCTCCGGAAACTGCATCGCTTAGTTTTCCGAATTACGGACAGGAACAGTTGTTGCTGGTCGAAGTGGCGAAATAGAGCGGCGGTATGGGGAAGGGGACCGGCGTCGGGATACATGAGCCCCACTTGGTTCAGACGAGGATACCGGCGGTGGAGAGAATCGACGAGGTTGACTGGGAATTTGTCGTCGCTGATAATATGCAGGTGTGTCACTTTCGAAGGCGTCATAACCACGTCGCTCGTTCTGAATGCGACGGCGACAAAAGCGAGATATATGTCCTCGAATTCCACAATAATAGCACACTGGGCGAGAGGGGCGCCAAAGTGCGTAATAGGGCAAGGTCGTGAAGGCAAGGCAAGGTATGCCGTGTCAGCGTTTAATCTGATGGAGAAAACCGAAGCGCGCGCCGGAGCCGGCGCCGCGGGACGATGATGATGGTATGTACAAGAGGAAGAAGAAGATCATGGTATGTACAAATGAAAGAAGATCCGTGGAGGGCTCACAATATGATACGCTCGCAAGCTCTTTCCTGTTTCTTCTTGATAATAAGCTGCCCGCGCTCCATGGAGCTATATGCGAGACGGAATTCCTTGTTGTCGACAGAGAAAAAGATTATTTTGTCATTGTTACACGCTACGGATTATTTTGAATGCTACGAACTCATCGAATGTGAACACTGGGCTTGAAAATTGGCTTGAACCACACGTATTGAGCCTCATGCCTGCTGAGCACTTCGATGCACTGGGCTCCAAGCAAAACGTCACTAATCCATAATGCGAAGGTCGAGGCAAATTATGAACATGCTTATCGCTGTTCTGGCATATTATTGCCGAAACACTCAAGCAATGCATGGCAGAATGGTGAGCAGGAGAGAGGATGTTGGATGTAGTTAGTTGCAGATGCGAAATACATGTATACGTTAAAAAATGAAGAAACTGCATTAGGAGTCCTTCATATTGCTTGTGTAAAATGTTTTTCATTCACTTCTTTTTTTTTTTTTTTTTTTTTGTGGATAGCTGAAACTAAAGCAGTTCCTTTCTCATTTTACACAAACTGAACAACTGAACTGGACTTGGTGTCCTATTTTGACACCAAGTCTGTAAATTCATAAATACTTACACACGGGGCAACGAATTTTATTGTGGGGTCAAGGGACTTTATTCATGAAAAAAAGAAAAACACCACAGAGAAAACATCTGGGAGCACAATAAGATTTTATTTGTTTATTTATTTATTGTTGTCACGCAGTGCGAGACAATACAATAGCGAGTGAATATAAAGTGACCATGATACAACAACAAGCGTACAAAAAAAAAAAGAATGACAAACAGGATTACACAGTGATACAATCAAATGGGTGCAAAGTGCGGAGAAAAGAATGTAAATAAAAAATGCATTGTCACATGCGATTCACTAATTCACTGTCGAATTCCTCATGCGGCAGTGAACGAAATGAGCACTCAACTGAATTCCTGGTTTTCATAGTGCGCGGAAAATAAGTATACTTAGAAGAATCTATTCATGTCTGTAACGGAACTAAGTTGAGTGGGGTACTGCGTTGCGTGTGTGATGCAGAAGGATTGCTGAACTGAATTGGCGCTTCTATAGATAATGTGCTATGTACGATCTTGTGCAAAAAGAGTGATAATGTCATACATGCACCTGTCAGCAAGAGAACGAGGTGATAAGATGGTGGCATGAGTCGAGGGCGAGAAATTGCGGTCATAATTAACACCAAAAATGTTTTGGTCCATGACCCCTTTCCAGAGCATTTCACCACAGAAGAGCCGAGCCCCGGGCCGGGGAAACCTTGTACCCATTGAAAACCGGTGGGTACCTGCAGGCACTAGGGATCGAACCTGGCGCCTCCCGAAAGCGAGGCGGATGCTCTACCGGAGCCGAAAGGGTTAAACTCAACAGCTTTGAGGCAGCGCTTTAAGTCTGCGACTGCGCTCCTTGTGGCTCGTTAAAATATATACAGCCGCCTTCCTTTCGTATTTTGCGCTTATTTAGGTGCAGGCTGATTGATGATTGCAGAGTCGCGATGCCGCTTTTCGCAAAAAAAAAAAAAAAAAGGAATGATATTAACGTGTAAAACTGGGAATGAGGAATGGGAGGGAGGGGATATTTCCGGCTGCCCCTTCAGGCCAGAAGTCTTAGTAGAAAACCTTTTAAAAAAGCCTCACAGAAGAGAAGAATCTTGTCGAAGGAAATTGGGATTTTTCAACTGCGGCTCTAGGGGCTGAGATGCGAAGAACGGCTCATTGACGAGAAGAATCCGAGTTGCTGCTCGCACGCTGTCCCCAGGAGGACATACTCGCAGATTCCGGCAGAGACGTCCTCGCTGCCTCCCGGGTGCCCGTGCACGGTTCGTTTACCGCGCGGTGCGCGGCGGCGCTCCCACTGTGACAAGCGGTTCCTAACGGGCTGCCAGCTCACCCTGCACTGAGCCCCTGGTCTCTCTTTTCCTGTTAAGCGACGCGTTTCACTGGTAACCAGCAGCGATGCCAACGGCGGCCGCCAAGCAACAAACACGAAGTGAAGCGAATCCGACTGTGCTGGGCGCGTTCGCCGATTCAGGAGGCTTTGGATGTGCATTGTTGGCGGCGCGTTTGTCTTCCCCCTTCATCTTCTGAGCGGCTTTTACCATTTGCGTACGCTTCGCGTCCCTTTTTTTCCGTTGACCTCGCTCGCACGGTGGGAGGTCGTCGTGTCTCGGCGACTCCTTATGTGCGAGCCAGGCTCCTCGCCGCCAAAAGGGAGCCTTATCGCTTACTTTTTCTTATACGAAAAACAGCGCCGCTTTGTGAGGGCGCACAAAAAACAGCAACGATGATATACGGCGTAGCTGTTTAGTCGAGGTGTCCGCTATATACGTTTTTCCTTATATTTACCGAGGTGTTCGTTCGAAGTAGTGCAAACCGGCTGTTTTTCTTATGCACAAACGTTATTCCGTCTCGGAGCACGAAGTTACCCCACGAATTGCGGTACTGCACGTACGTTTTGTTAATTCACTGCAAACAATGCATTGAAGCATATTTATGCGCCGATGAACATCCTTTATTTTACTCCTATCGTCGCGTCTTCTTTCCCTTCTGTCATCCGTGAGAAGCAACTCTAGGCTTTATACATCTGTAAAATATTGGTGAACACTTCTGCCAACTGTCTGTTGGAATCGATATGTACCCGAAGCTAATCTCGCTCAATTTATGACATCATTTCATGTTTGGCCTGGTCTGCTGGAGCCGCGTTTTTTTATGACCATTTCTTTCCATGTAGCTATCACCTGATATATATGGACTGAGAAATAGCAGTTCACGCCGCTAGCTTGCGACGGCTTCGAATAGTGCACGAACTAGCAAGAGAAAATACTATCAAAAGAGATTGATTTAAACATAAGTACGTTGATCATTATTTTGGAACAGACAGCATGCAATGGGTGTAAAAGGCGGAAGCGTCCACACCAATCTATATTGAAACAATATAGCGATAATAATATGCATACAGGCGGGTGAATGGCACGGGCAGATTATCGAAGAACTGATTTTCATGCGCTCTCAGGGCTTATGCTTCGTTGCATTCCATTCTACAGCCGCCACAGCCAGTTATTCCTCATTGGAACTTTATACAGCTGAGTGATAACAAGCCAACGGACTTAGACGACCAAGAACACAGGAATCGGCGTCGTCATTTCGCGACCGAATCATGGAACAAGACGCTCACTTGCCTCAAGGTTCCATCGTAATTTACGTTGATGAAAGCATCCACGCCTGCGAAGTAACAACTGTAGTTGACTGCGCTTGCAAGTCTGGACTGAATAAGACATCAACGTTTCAATTACCGGAACCTCCATCTTCTTTTTGTGCGGAGCTGCTTGCTGTGCAAGAGGCGCTGCACTCCGTGACCGCCATTGCAATGCTTCTAACGGCCGTATTGTCCCACTGACCGATGTTCTCTAGGTGACAAAGCTACTTAGACGCGTCAGTAGCAGCACAGAAATCTGCCAAAATACACACTGTCTAGTGGCACGCATTCCGAAGCGAATTCGTATTGAATGCATTCCGCGCGACTCTCTAAGTTGTCAAAGCCATGGGGATTCTGCGACCCGTCTTTTCACCTCAACCTCGTCATCGCCAAACCTCCTAAAATTGGATAATGTTACCCTCATTTTTAAAAAAAAAGGAGCACTTCCGACGCCATTCACGTCGTGCTCTTACACTTCCGTCTACGGTAAGCTTGCCCCGCGGTCTAACCCGTGGAGAAGAGGTGGAGCTTCGGAGGATTCGAGTTGGGGTGGCCCTAACACCTGCAGTGACTCGAAAGGAGCCTCAGTTTCGAGATTCGCACCCCCACCCTGTGTGCCCCATCTGCGAGACCCGAGATGCTGAAGCCGATATCCACCACCTGCTGTGGGAATCTCCAGCGCTGAAGCTGACGCAGATCAGGCACCTGGTGGCAGTTGGCCTCCCCCCCCCCCCCCCCCCCCCCCCCATCCCTCCCTTCTAATCCGTCGTCATATGCTGCTTGGACGCAGGGACCGCATCATCGTCCTAGACTTCATTACATCAGCCAAAATTTCTCCCTTTATTTGACCATACCCTTCATCTTTGATAACATTCCTTGCAGCCCCGAGGCAGAAACATCATAAAAGAATATCTGATCGTCGATTAATGATGCCAAGAAAGGAACAAGTCACGTTGTATCTTGAGTATTTCTTGTCAGTTTTGCCCTAGAATGTTTACTTTAGTTACTATGACATAGCGCACGTGCGCGCACACACACACACACACACACACACACACACACACACACACACACACACACACACACACACACACACACACACACACACACACACACACACACACACACACACACACACACACACACACACACACACACACACACACACACACACACACACACACACACACACACACACACACACACACACACACACACACACACACACACACACACACACACACACACACACACACACACACACACACACACACACACACACACACACACACACACACACACACACACACACACACACACACACACACACACACACACACACACACACACACACACACACACACACACACACACACACACACACACACACACACACACACACACACACACACACACACACACACACACACACACACACACACACACACACACACACACACACACACACACACACACACACACACACACACACACACACACACACACACACACACACACACACACACACACACACACACACACACACACACACACACACACACACACACACACACACACACACACACACACACACACACACACACACACACACACACACACACACACACACACACACACACACACACACACACACACACACACACACACACACACACACACACACACACACACACACACACACACACACACACACACACACACACACACACACACACACACACACACACACACACACACACACACACACACACACACACACACACACACACACACACACACACACACACACACACACACACACACACACACACACACACACACACACACACACACACACACACACACACACACACACACACACACACACACACACACACACACACACACACACACACACACACACACACACACACACACACACACACACACACACACACACACACACACACACACACACACACACACACACACACACACACACACACACACACACACACACACACACACACACACACACACACACACACACACACACACACACACACACACACACACACACACACACACACACACACACACACACACACACACACACACACACACACACACACACACACACACACACACACACACACACACACACACACACACACACACACACACACACACACACACACACACACACACACACACACACACACACACACACACACACACACACACACACACACACACACACACACACACACACACACACACACACACGCACACACGCACACACGCACACACGCACACACGCACACACGCACGCACGCACGCACGCACGCACGCACGCACGCACGCACACACACACACACACACACACACACACATTGTCAATCTGTGCGCCACGAAGCGCCCCTTACCTTAAAATTTCAGAAGTGGGTTACAATAGACCCACTGGTTGTAACGAACAGCTGCCAGAGAGCCTGCACCTTGGCGAATGGAATGCATGAATTTTTCATCCTGATCGCTCAGCAGAACTGCGAACCCAGCAATCTTGCACAAACCGTCCGAGCTTTAAAAATTCAGTTAAAAAACGGAAAGCGTCCGAGCTTTTTGTTTTAGAAGCCGTCATCACCCTTTAGTTTTTCGAAGGTTTATATTCCTTTACTGGTGAGTTACAGCTCTAAATGGAACACTTTTGTCTGCTCGGAGGGGGAGGGGGGGGGGGGTAAGATAGATAATAAAAAAAGATACGAGAAAGCGAGGGCAGTGATCCTGCGCATCTTCTTCTCAGAATATCAGCCGCGTAGCAGCAGTTACAAGACATCACAAAATTGTCACTACATCAATCAAGGCTTGACTGCTAACAAACAAAGCACTCTTAATGACATAATACTGCCATAGCGTTAAAGGCTCCGTTCCCCAGAAAATCCGGCATCGGCGATGTGAACGAAATATTACGGGTATGGCTCTGCAGGAGCGTGGTAGCTGGTATCTGAATATGAACGCGACGTGACTGGGTGTATGCTATCACGAGTCCACATGACATGACCACATGACATGGAGGCGCAGCCAAACTCGAACTTCGTCATTGAATGAGAGGGTGAGATTGGAATTCTGCTCTACCGAAACCTTGGATACCGAGTTAGACACACTACCACAGTGTTTCTTCTAGGCTACGCAGGAACGTTCGTACGGCTGACTTATAACAGGCCTTCATAGCTTTGTAGTCTCATTCTCAATTTATTTTGGTGTCTGACAACTGGGTACTAGTCGTCTGGGATAATAAAGGTAGGGATTAAAAGATTGCTGATCAAGCGTATATAAAGTGCATGTACCATCGCGAAGATCCACAAGGGTAGCCGGCAAACGACAGCCAGTAACGCTATCGCGTCATATCTTTAAAGGCCGAGCTTATGTGCCCCCCCCCCCCCCCCCCTTTTTTTGATAATTTTGGAAGTCTTTGTTTTAACCCGTCGCTTAGAGCAACTGCAAGTTTTAAGGACGTTACGCGCTGCGGTATATCCTGCAATGTCTTTCCGCTGGGATTATATAAAATTCGTCTAAACATCGCGCAAGGGCAACTGCGCTATAGCCACGCTTCCATGTGGACGATGGCCCGGTTGTCGAATACCATCTCGCTGCAGCAGCTGCAGGTTACGATCCGCGGTCAGTGCACTGAAGTCCCGTTAGTTACGGTTGGCATGACACCCTTAATGGCGCCTCAGCAACGACGCACGCTCAGTGCCCCGCCATATAGCTCGTTTGCTTTCGCTTTCTACCATTCCGGTGTGGTCGCGAAAAACAAAATAAAACAGAAGCAGGCACAACGTGCTCACGGATCCATAGCCACCCAACTGCACCCAGTGCGCAACACTTCGCTGTGTACTTTTATAGCTTCGTATGTTCAGCCAATAGTGCTGGAAGCGTCGACGTTTCCATGCGCTTTGCTCGCATGGCCCGCTTTGCTGAGCCGCGCTCAGCTCTTGTGTAGCGCGCTCTCTTTCTTCCCAGCGAAGAGAAGGCGATAAGGTGAAGGGGGTGGGATGCCGCTGGTCGAGACGGTGGCGTTCACTCAGTCGGAGGGCAAGCGCCGCGCCTCGCTGCGCGCCGTAATGATGGATGGATCCGCGCGGAGGCATTCCAAACCGTTTACTGCTTGCCCTGGCGTGTAACGCCCGAGGATTATACACGTTAACTTTGGGCCCTCTGCCGCTGCCTTCGGCCCGATTCTCTCCAAAGATAAAGAGAGAGGAGAGAGCCACAAGCAGAACCACAACGACAACACAGAAAGGAAGCACATTCAGATCGAACACGACGGGGCCGTTGCGTGCGGGAACTGAGGCGAGTGCATGCCGCTGTGTCTTTCACTTCCTCGGCGGCCGCCTGCCCTTTCTTCAGTGACTGTCCCGAAGGTTCGGAGATGGCGAGGACGGGAAAAGGATGCGCTTCGCTCAGCTGTGCGGCGCGGCGCCGATAGTGATCGCTTACAACTCGCTATTACGCGCCGCTTCACAGGATATTGTGTGGGGCCTCCGTGCACACTGTCGAAGTCACGTGGTCTGCGCTCTGGTTGCTCTTTGCATTGCGTGGAGCTGGGCCTGCCTGTTTACTACAGCTTTCACCACGAGCGGCACTGGCTAAGCACTGCAGAAAATTCGACACCTTACATAGTGTGATGATAATAAAAATTGGTTCACAAAAAAGAAAAGGCGCATATCTGTCGCACGTTTTCTATGAACACCTGAACCGCGTCGTAAAGTTGGGAGAAAGGTGTGAGTGAAAGTGGAAAGAGAGAAAAAGGAGCCGTTGCAGTGGAGGGCTACGCGGTAATTTCGATTACCTGGGCATCTTTAACGTGCAAAAGTTGTCTGTAATTGTACATACGTGTCTTGCTCGAAATTTTTGCCTCAGACTATCGAAAAGGTGCAACAGCTGATCAGCGGTGCTCAAATTTCGCATTAGGAAGTAACGTAATCGTCGGCAAATTTTTTTTTAAGGAAACAAATAATGGATTACCGGTAAACATCACTGTTTGAAAAATTAATCAATTGATTACAAAATTACAAAATATGTAATTATCACTAGAAATCAATTGCATACAACTCTGATTCTTATTCAGTATAGTGTGAGCAACGCCACTCTTGTTGCACAATCCGATCTCCCACGGACATGCATTAAGGGAAATTAGGCTCCCTATGGGAAATGGACTCGTGCTGCCATCCTTCGGCGCTGTGCGGAACCCGTCTTACACGGAATAGACTGTGCAAAGTAAAGCCAAGGTAGCGGCCCTGGACCGTCGTACTTTGCTGCCCGTCTGACGCTACGAACGGATGGTTGTGCTTGGCCGAGATGAGACCATGTCCTCTTACGAGGTTCAGTCTGATATGCCGATACAGTACCGCATTTCATGTTTACCTCTGCTGTGAAAATATTTGTGAGGCAGACGTGGAATATATATTGTACTATAATTTTATTAGCCTTTCCATAAAACTAGTCTAAGCTTCTGGTGAAATTTCGCTTCTGAAGCTTGTCTTGGATCTCATAACGAGTAATTAAGGAGCCCATTGTAATCGCGGAGAGCGTCTTTGAAAATAGCAGAAAATACAAGCCTGCCGAGAGATGTGCGAATGTATTGATTGCTATGGTGCACTTGTACATCATGCATATATATACGTTCCAAAAGCTCTTTTTGGAGAATTTCTAATATATTTTTTGGTATATGAGCACATAACTATGCGCAAAGTTACTGGTGCGAAATAAAAGACATGGTTGCGCTTAAAGAAAAAAAAAACTTAACAAGCCGGAATATTAGTCGCCCACGTCGGATGGTAACTCCACTCAGGGAATGATCAACTAGCACGAACAAGAAATCGAAGTAGGTAATCCTTATTCTTGTATCTTCGTTACCAAAATGTCAAGAATTGAAATCTGCTCGTTTTCATCATGGACCTCAAGAAGTTGGTGTAGCTTCTTTTTCAGAGCGCAGCATTGCCCGCAGGAAAGGTCATGTAAGTGGCAGCCCTCGTTATCAGCCCTTTCACTAGAAAAGGATTTGGCCAATACACCATTTGCCTCCTACCTTTAGTTCTTGCGGATGCTGTGCAACTTACCTTGGTGACGGTTATATAACTACAGCGAAGCGCTGAGTCTTAGGAACGACAGGCCTGCTCACAATGAGGCTAAGCTAGCAGTGCTGTTCGAGGAACTAGCGGGTATTAGATAGAGCGCCGTAGGGTTTAGCGAGGTAGAAAGACTGATGAAGCATATGTATCGTGTTGAAGCAAGTACACATACTATGGTACCGCACCGAGCCGATGAGAACTAGATGTGGGGATACTGACCAATAAGGATTCAGATTACAACAAAGGGGAGTTCTACAGCACTACCTCGAAGGCGGAAATTGTAATAAAACTTTACTAGCGGTAAAAACTCAATGCGGCATAGGCCTATGCGCCTACATGCCCGGGTAACCTCAGTGGTTCAGTGCTAGCTTCTAAGGCAAGCAAAGAGCAGGCAGGTGACCAGGGATAGTCGAAGTCTAAAGCACAGGTTCTAAGATTGCAGGTGTAGTTTTAAGCAGAATTTGCAGAACGATATAGTTTACTGCTCATGAATAAAGCGAACGGGAGAACCAGAAGTCGGCTTAGAAGAGCGCGAACGATACAAGTAAGCGTTAAATCGATTTCATATTATGCGCGCACCCGGGCATAGAGCAGGAGGCGGAGGTGATGCTCGGCTGGTGAGATGTAGTGCTCATCGGATGCTGAGGTATTCAATTAGTCTAGATTTGGAGAAGGGACAGAAGAAACTTTAGTAAGAAAAAATATATATATTTAAATTACACGTGAGTGGAAGCGCGGAAAAATTCAGGATCGCGCTGTGAAACAGATATTCAGTTTCAACGGATGACGACCACGTTAAAGTTCAGGCGATGAGTGATACTATCCTTAACACTATTACGGAGTTCGCAAGTAGTGATTAGAGGCATGATACTGGGCATCCTATCCGTATAGCGAATAGGTAGCCTACAGCGCTGACATGCCTGAAACCTCCTCCTTTTTCGCATTGTTTGCGCCCCAGGCCATGGATGGCTCTTTCCCTGGCTGTAAGTGTGCGCACATGCACTAGTCCGAGATCTGGCCTGTCAGAAACCAGCGGAGGAAGAGGCTAGCACACCAGGCCGATCCCAAGCTGAAGAAGAGAGAAAACGACGAGGCACAGAACCCCCACGGGCCCTCCAAACTAAGAACCACTCACGAGCACTTAACCCGGTTAACCGAGTACTACAAAACAAAACAATGAATACACATTTAATCATCATCATCAGCCGGACTAAAACCCACTGCGAGAAAAGACTTCTAATCACCGATGTCCTGCGCTAGTTTCATCCACTTTACACCTGCAGACTTCCTAACAACATCCTCCTATATAATTTTTGCCGCACCCTTCTACGTTTGTCCTCCCTGCTTGGAGGGAGCCTAACCGATTCTGCAGGCATTTTAAATAAAAGTTGTTCTCTCTCTCACCCTGCTACGCTTGCTTTCACTAGGAATCCAATTCGTTACTCTTAGCGACCATCGGTTATCTTCTCTTCACACTACATTTCTTGCCTATGTCCATTTTGTCGTCTTGATTACGACTAGAATGTCATTTCTCGAGGTATTACTCTTACCTACTCTGCACGCTTCCTCTCTCTTAGTATAACACCTACCATTTTCCGTTCCATAGCTATTTGCGTTGTCCTAGTATGTACAGTCCTTTTCATTAGCCTCCACGTTCAGCCCCATAGGTGAGTACCGCTAAGATGCAACTGTTATTTTACTTTCCTTTCGAGCGATACAGGTAAGTTATTAGTCATAACCTGCGAGTACCTGCGAAAAGCGCTGAATCCCAATCTTGTTCTCCTAGTTATTTCCCGTTCACGATCCGAATCTGCGGTTATTACCTGTCCTGAGTGGACACAGTAGCCTGCGACTTCCAGTGTTTTAGTCCTCTGCGCATTAATTGTTATTGAGATAGCAATACCGCGGCAGGTTTCCGCCCGCCGCGTCGTCCCGGGAAGGGCCCCGTTTGACCTTGAACAGCCGCGAAGAAGAAGAAGAAGAAGAAGAAGAAGAGAAGAAGAAGAAGAAGAAGAAGAAGAAGAAGAAGAAGAAGAAGAAGAAGAAGAAGAAGAAGAAGAGAAGAAGAAGAAAAGAAGAAGAAGAAGAAGAAGAAGAAGAAGAAGAAGAAGAAGAAGAAGAAGAAGAAGAAGAAGAAGAAGAAGAAGAAGAAGAAGAAGAGAAGAAGAAGAAGAAGAAGAAGAAGAAGAAGAAGAAGAAGAAGAAGAAGAAGAAGAAGAAGAAGAAGAAGAAGAAGAAGAAGAAGAAGAAGAAGGAGAAGGAGAAGAGAAAAGAAGAGAAAACAAAAGAAAAAGAAGAACGCTCAGTCACCGGCTGCTAATGCTTTCGCTCCCCATTCGGTTCAGCAGCATTGAACCCTTCTTATTTACATGTGGGCTGGCAGCTTACGCTCTCGCGTCCTACTCGTAAAGGATGAGCGTAAGTGTCCTCAATAATGTAGCACCTTACACTGATAGGGCTTGATAGGGGAATAATATATAGCAGGCAAAAGGAGCTTCCGCCGTTGCTATCGTAATTCAACTAGGGTTACCCAGAGTTAAACCACAACTAATTTTTAGGACTACCTTCTGCTTTCCCTGTCCATGTCATCAATCACTGTTTGCAATTCGTCGTTTGAGTTAGCAAGGTAATGTCATCAGCGAATCGCCGATTAGTGAGGTATTCTCCATCCACCCTTATCCCTATAACTCCTCCCATTTAAGTCTCTGAATGCTTTCGCTAAGCAAGCTGAGAATACTATAGGGGAGATCGTGTCTCCTTGCCTAACACTTTTCTTTACGGCAATTTTATCACTTCTTTACGAAAGACTATGGCTGCTGTGCAACCACTGTAGATATCTCCCAGTTCTTTCACATTCGGCTCTACACCCTGATTTCGACATGCCTACATGAATGCTGAGTTTTCAGGCAAGTGAAATGTTTTCCTTGTGATCAATGCTATATATGTATAGAGCTAGGTTGGCTATATTCCGAGCATTCTTCTATCACCTAGTTGATAATACAAATGTGATCGACGGTAGACTACCCTTTCCGAATACCTGCTTGATCCTTTGGTTGACTGAAGTCTGAGCTTGTCCTGGTTCTATTAGGGATTACTTTAGTAAGCGCCATGTACATTTATTTATTTGTTTATTTATTTATTTGGTTACTATCAGGGACGTTGAGGCGTTACAGATAGAAGTGGTTTAACTACTTATACAAAAATTAGAACTAAGGAGATTTTTTTAACATAGGTGATGACGAAGCGCAGATTTGAAAGCTTCTTGTTCGGAAATGGAGACGATGCAGGCGGGCAGGTGATTCCAGTCTGAGCTGGTCTTGGGGAAGAAAGAGTAGAAATACTGGTTAGTCCTGGAGTTTGGAACATTAACTTTAAATGATGGTCAATGCGGGATGATATGTAACTCAGAGCAGTGAAAAGACTTTGTTTCAAGGATTCATTTTTGTAATATATTTTGTGGAATGTGGAAAGTCGAGAAAAATGACGCCGCACCGAAAGATCTGGGAGATCTAGATATCTCTTTATGAGTGTGACACTAGATGAACAGGAGTAGTTATTCAAAATACAACGAGCTGAACGATTCTGGAAAGATTCTAAGATATTAACAAGAGTCTTGATGTTAGAATCCCACACAGAAGGGCGCGTATTCCATCTTACTACGAAGGACCGTTTTGTAGAGAAGTAACTTTAAAGAAACCGGAGCAAGGGAAAAGTTACGGCGAAGGAAGCATTCGGGAGGTACCGGGTTCGATCCCTGGTGCCGCCAGTTACCCACCGGTTTTTCAATGGGTACAAGCTTTCCCGGCGTGGTGCTCGGCTCTTCTGGGGTGAAAAAGGGTCACATAATGGGCTTTTGCCGCGCGAGGCGGACGTATTGTTGTCCGATTGCGGAACGGATCACTGCCCCATCGGCGAATCTATAGTAAGCTGAAATTGGTCTATAAATTTTCAAGTACTTAGCGTTCCCTTTCTTATGGATTAAGAGAATGTTAGCGTTGTTTCAAGATTCTGGTACCCTCGATGTCATCAGGAATTTCGTGTATAGGATGGCCTGTTTTTCAAGCACAATATTCCCACTATCTTTCAGAAAATCTCTGGTTACCTGATCTTCACCAGCTGCTTTACTCCTTTTTGTAGCTTCTAAAGCTTTTTTAACCTTGTTCTTTGTTACTGGAGTAAAGTCTGATTGCTCTTCACTATTCCAAATCTCATTATTGTCGTGATTACTTGGGCTACAGTATAGGCCAGTATAGAACTCCACGGCTACTTTGATTACTTTATCTGTATTACTAATGGCATTTCTCGACTTGTCCCATAGCGCATACATCTGATTTTTGCTGATTTCCTCTTTACTGCTTTCAGTCTACCACGGTTCTTTAAGCATGCTTGATTTCCTCCATATTATACTTTCTTATGTGGGATATCTTAGCCTCTTGATCAGTTTTGCATTTTTGATAGCTTTGACATTCATTGCTGAACAAAATGCCTTGCCCTATACTTGTGGATACAGCTGTTGACGTTAGAGGACTCAGGAGCCCTGCTAGATGCGTCCACGCCGGCAGAGAACTTGGCAGATAGAAGCAAATGCAGATGAACGCACTAGCAAGTGAAACCGTGCTCTCCCGAGGCGATCGTATTCGCTGTTTTGCATGCCCCGTTGAGCATATCACTGCTCTTGTAAACGCAATATGCGAGAAGAGTGGGCGCCTGCTTCGCTCAAAGCGGACGAGCAACGCCTCAGCACGTGAGTGGAGAAATGCAGAGCAGCTTGACCTACGCCGAGGCTGTGTTCTGCAGTGAAGTAGCGATATGGGACAACCATGGCCGGTGCTGCAGCGCATCAATTCCATGAAAAAAAAAAAAAAAAAAAAAAAAAAAGCTCTCGACTAAACGTGACTTTAATAAAAGCTTCTGAAAAATTCACGATAAATGGGTCATCAACTGAACTCCATTTTGAAATTTTTGCAACTGGCTCCTCAGTATGAATTTTTTTTCCGGGATATGCGCCACGACGTACTATTTTCAAACTTTGGCGTTTTTTTTCTGTAAGTTTTTCAAGTCAACTTCAGCATAAACATTTTTTTTCTCCAATTAGCATGGCATGGTAAGCCTATTAAATGTTTCATTTTGATCATGACTTTCACTGTGAATTCAAAGCAAACTGCAAAACAAATTGATGCAATTTCAACAACAATAAAAAAAAAAAACGGACTAAAACTTTGTTGTCAATTTGTGTTCGCTATTTTTTCATTCATAATATAAAAGTGCAACTCATATACATAAAGCAAGCCCAGATTTCTTGGGCATCTCGGAGCTTGCGCTATATGTTGGCCGCCCGTAGCGATCACCGCGCAACCTGAGAGGTTGGTTGTTAGCTCACGGACTTTAAGGTCCCAAAGCGACTCAGGGTATGAGGGACAGAAGTGGCCGTTAGATCTCAAGAACTTCGACCTCAGCTCAACTTAAACAAAATTTCATGACTTCACTCAACCTCAACCTCACTAATTGAGGTTACCGCTCTCCTGAGGCGACCTCACTAAAATTTTCCAGACAGTATACTAGCGATCTCACTCAGCTCACCTCAAAATATATTGTGAGGTTGAGATGGGATTCTTGACTTCAAAAGAGAGAAAGAAAAAAAGCAAGCAATACATGAGTTATTCCCTATACGAAATTAAAATACCTCTGATGAGAATTTTCACCCATTCAGATTG
Source organism: Amblyomma maculatum (assembly GCF_055883805.1). Taxonomy (NCBI): domain Eukaryota; kingdom Metazoa; phylum Arthropoda; class Arachnida; order Ixodida; family Ixodidae; genus Amblyomma; species Amblyomma maculatum. The sequence goes on from NC_139350.1 coordinate 79,671,830, forward strand.
ATGACTGCCATTCATTATGTCCTGGGTGCTTCGGATAACTTCAGCCGAGGGTTTAAAAAAGCTGGCACTACTGCTGGATGAACCTAAATGAGCATTGCTTGCCATTACGTGGTGCCCCTCAGAGTGTTTTTTATAGCCCACCAATATGCATAATTAACTAAGAATAATCACCCATGTTTATAAACATTCTCTCTAGGACAGAATGCAGTTTGTTAAGCTAGCTGTATGGAGTTAAGAAACGATCGGTGCAATTTTTTCTAACAGTGTACCATCCATGTGGCCCTTCTTTTTAATATTTAAAGGAAAGCCCGCAAAATACGAAAAAAAAAAAATAGCGCGTGAGAGTGCACACATCGCTGATTTAAAACTCTTTTCGCAACGCTGCAGATACGGTAGCGCAAGAGAGCGGTCATACCTTTTCCTTTTATTTTTCGCGGTTTTTCTTGAAATTCTGGAACTATACATGGGATAAATTTGCAGAAGAAAATCTGTATGCATTTTCTAGGTGGCGAAACGTATCTTAAATAAAAAGTGCATAATTGATATTAGTCAATTATCTAATTCAGCGGAATTAAAAATAGTCCCAAGAGGGCCACATGGAGGGAAACACTATGTCGTTTGGTGAAGCCAGCTGCGGTGAAGTGCTTTTTCTTTGTTCCTCTGTTGAAGTTTCGTGAAATACTCCGTATATACAATGCGAAGTGGAAATATGCCATTAAATGTGCATGCTGTGGGTTTGGACATGCTTGGCATGATTTCATGTAGAAAAGCCTGATGATTTCAAGCCCCATCCTCTATAAAAAAAGATGCATTATGGCCTAGTGGTACGGATACCTTCCACTTTTCACAGTTAGTGCACGAAGAAGCCACCTAGATGCTACCTTTTGCGGCTGGCAGATGGGAAAGTGGAGAGAGGGAAAGCCCCACTCGTAAGGAGAAAGAGGTTACCGGAAAGAAATTTTAGCTTAAAGAGTAAGGATACAACCGATCCTCCAAGAAAGCACGCTAGCTCAACTTCTAACGCTATATAACGAACAAAATTCAAAGCGACAACTGCACTCCTTCCAGGAACAACGTCTTGTGAAGTTGGACTACAAGGACATGGCGAAACCTCTAAAAGAGTGGAGCGGGTCGCAGCATCCGGTCTTCTTTAAGGGGACAGCCGACCCTCAAAAAGCGGCACTGGTCACAGGACAGCGTGCTTGAAACCCAGTTCGGAAGGACTGCTCCTAAGAGTAAGCAATGTAAACTGTGAAAAGCCTCAACCTCGAAAGCCAACCTCACTTAAGGACGACCTCATTCAACCTCAAACCTACGCGTGAGGTGAATGTAAATTTTCTCCTGTATGCGACCTCATCTCGGCCTCACATCAGCCCGTGAGGTTAAGGTCGACCTTATGATGTTGCCCACTTCTGATGAGAGATACCGTAATTGAGAGCTCCGAAAATTTCTACCACCTGTGTTTCATCAGCGTACACGTGTGCTTCATCGAACAGTACACCTTACGCTCGTGTACTGTTCCTGTGCCGGCCGGGATCATATGCGGGTCCCTCGGCTTCGGTGGAGTGTCACGGCGGTGGGGAGTCACTGAAATTGAATATATTTAACTTGTCATTTTGCGAAAACTAGATAGTCCTCAGAGCGATTGGGCGAATGTGGCCGACACCCGCGATGTAAAAAACCACCAATAAAAAGTGCGAAAGGGTTTTGCACTTGCTTCCACGTGCACTGTTTTCTTCGCATGCGCGCAGCGTTACTACTTAGTACGTGCTCGGCCCCTGTAGTGAAGGTTGTAGCATAGCAAAACATCTAATATAGGAAAATTATTGACTGGTTAGGGGCGGAGATGGTAGAGTTCTCACTCCGAGACTGTGTTAGCTGAAGCCGCTGCCACAGATCTCGCAACTACGGTGTGAAGCGATTCTTCTGGCGGCGGTGATCAACAAAATCCCTCTTTTTATACGACCAGAGTTCCTTTATTTTGTTTATTTTTTTCATGTTGACGAGTTCCTGCTTTGTATATCGTGGTCATGCGTTTTCGTGGTAACAGTACGCGTTGTTTAGACTTGTGTCACAAGGGTTACGATCAGCTTGTCGCAAGCTTCGATATCAGTTTTAGATGGGGGCGTTGCAATAATCATGACTATATGTGCTGGGAATTGGAAAAATCGGGAAGCGGTTCAGGGGTAAGAATACGTTCATGGAGTTTTCGCTAAACTGATAGCCAAGTGGCAGTCTATTGCACAAAACTGCTATGCGTAGTCGAAGGCCTGTAGTCCCCATAGACAGACAGAAAAAACGTTTGTAAGCTTTATTAATATGTAGGAATTCAGGTCGCGTAGTCCCCACGCGACCCCACTGTCCTACTCGCCTATTCTAAAACAGCTACGGGGAGCCATTGGGTGCCGCCGCATCCAACCGCACAAATCGAGACCGACTGGCCCGCGTATGATTTGAACTGCATCGAGATGACTTAGCAGATTTAATGTAGAAATTTTCTCTCCAGCGTGTTGCAGCTATATAGTCACAACAAGTTCGTTGCCGAAGGCTGCTGAATTTTAATCACTGCGCTGGTTGCTCGGTGAACAAAACTGACCTATAAAAAAACTCACCCTGTTATTCCGCGAAAACTGGTTAATTTGGTCAGGTGATTTATAACCGAAGAGGCTATATGCGCCTAGATGGATTGCGAACCGGATCGGAAAGGCATAAACGCGAAGACCGACCTACCGACCGACCGACCGACCGACCGACCGACCGACCGACCGACCGACCGACCGACCGACCGACCGACCGACCGACCGACCGACCGACCGACCGACCTACCGACTGAATGGCTGACTATCTGACCCGGATTTTCTCTTAATACGGCTAGAAATGCTTGTGAAACATTCTGGCGTATTTGAACGCGCGGCGTTGAGGCAAACGTTCTTTGCTCTTACTATCCTCCCACCGGTCGTACCCTTCGTGCCACTCAATCTCCGTCGCTGCAGCAGCGTTGCACGTGCGCAGAGAGCAGTGAAGGTGTAATAATGTGCCAAAGAGCTGTTCCATAAAATACATTCAGTGCTCTCAACTATTTACGAAAGCCGAAAAAAAAAATCAATAAATATACCGAACATTGAAAATGCTCTTCGTAATTTTTAGCGCTCAGAGGCACGCGCCTTGTGGTGGCAGCCACGCAAATTAAAGTCATCGCACAAATTTCCTATGATTGTAATACTTTGGTTTAATGTGTTATAATATCGCAGTGACTTCACTCTGCCATTTAGTAAAATACGCCTACACATTTATCGCACTGCCTAAGAGCCGTACTTTTATTTTCGGAACACCGAGGAAATTGCGTCCGAATTCCCTCCTGGGTACGGCTGAAATGCTTTTTAACGCGATAGCGTTGACGGCAGCGCCTTCTAGAAAATCCGGCTTCGGCATTGGCTCTGGCGTTGCGAGCGAAAAACATCTGTCATGATCCCGCCAGGAGGTAGTTTTCAAGTGACATGGCTACGCACTTACTACGTGTAAGGTTTTCTCACGCCACGAAGCCACATGACATGGACGAATTGACAGGCGCTGTCAACTCGGGATTCACCTTTGAAATGGGACGGTGTGATCGGAACCAAGCATTGAAGGACCCTTCGATCCCCAGTTAGACGCGGTTCCCCTAGGCCACGCTGGCCTGTTCGCGCGGCTTGGTTAAAGCGGGGCTTTATATCTATGTCTGGTGGTCTTTGACAAAATGGGGTATTTTATATGATATGATGAGTATGTGTAGGATAATATAGGCACAAATAGGAGGTCACTGACTAAGCTAGTAGCAAGCTGAATGGACGCGAATGAGAATCCGCAATGAGAGCTGGAAAACGGGAGTTTTTAACGCTGTCGCGTGAGGTGTCCCGCATTTCAATTTTTTTTTAGCACTGTACGCTTTTGTCTGACAAGAACATACTTATTTCCGCACGAAAAAAAATTTGGAGTTAAAAACTAAATGCTTTTCTCTCCACTGGAATCAGTTTGTTTCACTGTAATGTCGTCGAGGGAACCGAGCGCTCCGTGACATTTAACTGCATAGACGCATAGCGAAGAACTGGACGTGATAGCTGTTTACTTCTGAAGCGGCCTGTGACGGTGATACCTACATATTTACCCTCCTAGCCTTTCTAGTTTATGAACGCTCGCCAGTGTACCGGCCCAAGGCAACTTCAGTTGGTCCGCAGTGTTCCATTAGGTATAATATACTTCCCGTCAACACTGACACCTAATACATAGTTGCATGTTTTATTGTACCTAACTGCAGTTTTCTTGAGTACAAATCTCAATAATAACTTTCCAATAAGGGCAAGTGTAATATATCTTGACTTCTTGTGTCGCTTCTTTTCCACCTCCAAAACGCAAAATTATTCGTATTTCAAGGGGCCAATACTAAAAGGTCCATGTACAGTGCTACGCAAAAGTGGAGAGACCACGCGATACGCAACTATTGTGGTTTTTCCGTATAAAAATTCGCGCCTGACAAAAGTACTCGGGCAAGCATGGCAACGATATCAATGTTGGTATCCTATGCAGATCATGGAAGCAGCCGCTGCAGCGTATGAAACAACTGGCCTCCAGTTTTGTCAATTCGCGTGACACATCCACTTTTTGCGCAGTACTGGGCATTCTAGAGCGTAAATATACTAATTCCATTAGGGCGTCCAGAAGAGCACCGCTCGCAAGTGGGACGTTTCTTTGCAAAGTAAAAACCCGTTATTATCGTGAGTGTCAACACAGCCTTCCTCGACAGAGCGACGTCCTTTCCAGGAACAGGGGGTTCATTTCGGATGAAGTGGGGACACCAGTTCGTAGGCCGGTGTTTCGGTGAGTACGTTGACTGGGACGGCCTCACTGTCATCATTGCTATAGTGTTTCTTTTCTTTTCTTTTTTTGTAACAGTGTCCCTGCCCCTATGATTCCACGAAAATTGCTCCAGTGGGCGGCGACATAATAAAGCACCTGCGTCGAATGTTGGTCTCGAGCTCGGGCTCGAACACGAAGAGAGGTACGACGTGTACGGGACCCGGTCAATAATGGAAACCACAGGGTGCATCATTCCTGGCGGCAAAAGCTTGCGTGAGTGCTCGCGTAGGCTCAGCTGTTACGACCCAATAAATTGACTTCGCAGAGACCGGGTATTGAAAATTGTCCCATTATATTGTGATTTCCGGTAGAATTACAGAAGGTGACCCGTAATCTTAAGCCTACGCTCCGCAAGAAGCAAACGGTTGGAGATATTTGTTCAGATATTTTACTGTTTTACAAGTATCAGTCACCACAAGCTGACGTAAAATGTGTACTTACGGCACCCAGCCACGAATGTGTGTTCCGAGCTCAAATTCCAGCGTTGTTCCTTCGCCCCAGGAAGAAAGCATTTCACATATCCGTGGGGGACACTTACTCTAGTAGTTCAAACCCACACGACGCTATTAACTGGGATGTTCTCTCTAAGCTGAAGAATGAGCAGCATTTATAGACGCTCCTTGTGCTAGTGCTAAGCCCACCGTTCGGCCTTCGCGAAATGAGTGTCTAGAATACGCAAAATTGATGTCGGGCTTTGCCGAAGCTGAGGTAAACGAAGGCACCTGCTATTCTCTCTTAAAGTTATCGCCACCTACCTGGGCACATCATGCATTTTTTTTTTTTTTTTTTACTGGCGGGCGGGCGGGGCAAGCCACCACGCATCACACACTTCAACATCACTTACGTAATTATGAAAAGATCACCGCAGTATTAATTGCCGTTGTCTTCAGGTAACCTCAATAATAAGAACGCAAGCATTAGGGCCTTTTCTGCACTGGGAACCATGTAACTTATTTTCTATTTTCTACTTATAGGCAACGCTTGCCGCAAATCGGGGGTGCACACTTTTCTCATTGACTCTGCGTATATCAGGAGCATATAAGTTTTGTTTAATTCAGAATAGTTACACAATCCCCCCTGCAATGACATCACTGAACACGGTGATGCCACACACAGGAAATGCTAAAATGGAAGCTGGTAGCGTGAATATCCCGTCCTCGTAGTTTTCTTTGATGGGGCGGGGCTTCAATTGTCGCGGCGGATGAAACGCCACCCTTGCTGCGCAGATGCGCATATTGACTCTTTATGTCTACGATCGACAACTGAATGGGCGACATGGCAGCTAGCTGATGCGAACATCAGTGTACCATTTAGTTTGCACTGACGTATTTCCACAAGCTTGCTGGCAGACACGGGATAGCTTCGTCATCATCATCATCCGCCGAACTATACCCACTGCAAGGCGAAGACCTCCCTTATATTCCCCCAATTAACCCGGTCCTGCACTAGCTGCATCCACTTAATCCCTACGAAGTTCTTAACCTCATCCGCCCCCCTAAATTTCTACCGCCTCCTGCGACGCTTTCCTTTCCTTGGAATCCAATTTGTTACTCTTATAGACCATCGGTTATCCTGTCTTCCGACTAGATGTTCTGCGCATACCCATTTCTTCTTATTGGTTTCCATTGAAGAATGTCAGTAACCTGGGTTGTTTCTCTGACCCACTGTCCACGCTTCCCATCAACGTGAAAGTCTTACTTCGCTATGTTCGCAGATTTCTGTCCGCAGACTGTATAATTGAGAAGTGGTAGGGGTTAATTAGTGGTGTAAATCGATAGAGGCTGACCTAATGTTGCTGCAGGAAGAATAATTAGGTCAATACGTTCATTAGGTAATTATTTACAGGCAAAAAATGTAGAAGTTGTCCGCAGCAGTTGTCAGTAATTGAGAAGTGGTAGAGGTTAATGAGGGGTGTCAATCAATAGAGTGTAACGTAATGTAGTGTCCGAAATAATAATGAAGTAAATAAACTAATAAGCTAACTAACTAAAGGCAAAACACTCAAAATCGTGTCCAAAGCTGTTGTAATTGAAAACTCGTAGAGGTTAATGAGGGGTGTCAATCGATAGAAGGTGATATAATGTTGTGTGCGAAAAAATAATTAGGCTAATAGGTTCATTAGGTAATTAATTAAAGGCAAAAATGAAAACATAAAGGCGAAACTGGTCTCATTAGCGAATGGCTTTGCGCCATATTTGAATGTATGAAATACTACAATAGTTAATTAAGTCAGTCAATTAGGCTGACGTCAAAGATGTGTCGTCACGCAACCTGATGTCGTGTCAAAAAAGGACATAGGAAGGGATTGGCGCGCAATTTGAAAATACCAAAGAGTAAAGTAGTTAAGGCAGTCAGTTAGGGTGACGTCACTCAACCAGAAGTAGACCCTAAAAAGGGGATAGGAAGGGATTGGCGCACAATTTGAAAGTACCGAAGACTACAATGAACAAGAAGTGAATTAATGTGACGTAGTTAATGTGACGCCACGTAACCGGAAGTAGAGCCGAAAAAGGGAATATGAAGGGATTAGAGCACGATTTGAAAGTACTAAAGACAAAAATGGGTAAACAAGAAGGGAATTAAGCAACTATAAGCAACCAGAAGCAACCAGCAGCAGCATCCGTGCTTTCGCGAGACTCCAATGCAAATTCTGCTGTGCGAATTTTTACGGTGAGAATGAACCATGAGAATTTATCCCCCATACTACAATTTGCGACATTTTCTGGGTATATAACGCCTCAGTTTGGTTAAACCCGTGTGTCACAGGTATTTCGGCTCGGCGAGATTAAGATATACGCTGTGTGCTTCCCAGACTAAACAATAAATAAATATACTGCTGTAGGGAATCGGCTCGATGCTCGTGACGCCCAGGTGACGGGGGCGGGAGTCCGATCATGAAGCGTTGCCTCCGATCAAGGGCGCCTTCAATTGTAGCGAACTGGCCACTGGCGCACGTTTGTGAGCGTGCACTTTACGATGACGCCGACGAGCTGACTCGGTCGCTCCATTAGCGCAGCATAGATGTCGTTCGGTCATTAGCAGGATGGGCACGCACGCGCGTTCCACGAACGGAGTATAGGGACGAGAGAATTAGGCGTCGGGCAACGCTCGCGACTCGGCCTGCCATCGATGCTCGCCACCTTCGTTACTTATTTAAGCCCAAATGACTGCTCCGCAACTGGATATCCCGGGAAGGGTTCTCGCGAATTTCTGCGCTCGACCTGGAAATTTCCACGGCGTGCACAACGGGAGAGCGTTGTTCTATTGTAGTCGGACAACGACCGTGGCCGACGGTCCACACAACTGACGCTTGTTGGTTTTCGGTAGTTTTCAGCGGTCGCGTGCGCCGTGGCGACTACGCCCTTTCCCCGAATCGTGGATAGCATTCGAGCTTTCTAAACGTGTTTCTGTTTTTGCTGCACGCATTTATCACTGATGTTATTCACACAGTCAGCATAATAATAATAATAATAATAATAATAATAATAATAATAATAATAATAATAATAATAATAATAATAATAATAATAATAATAATAATAATAATAATAATAATAATAATAATTGGTTCACAGGAAGGGAAAGGCGCAGTATCTGTCACACTTGCTATGTGGACACCTGAACCGCGCCGTAAGGGAAGGGATGAAGGCGGGAGTGAAAGTAGAAATAGAGAAAGGGGAGCCGTAGTGGAGGGCTACGCAGTAATTTCGACCACCTGGGGATCTTTAACGTGCGCTGACATCGCACAGCACACGGACGCCACTTCGTTTCGCCTCCATCGAAGCGCAGCCGCCGTGGTCGGGTTCGAACCCGGGAGCTCCGGACAGTAGTCGGGCGTCTTACCACTGCACCACCTGACTTCGATTTCATGTATGCATGGGGGTCATTATGCGATGTATGCATTCCGGCGCTTAAGCAAGGCCTACTGTTTTGGTTGGAACAAAGTATGAAAACGCTTCCTTTTTTATTGAGGTTCGTGCTGCACGTTGGGAAATAATTCTGCCAGCTTTCAGAATTTTTATTACTGTTTTTCATGAATCTCTGAACGGGCGTGCAATACGCAGTGCGCTCAACGCCGCTTCACAGCGCTGCCCATAGGTCACTAGCCGGTGTTGTAAACTTATGTACAACTTAGTTAATTGCGTGGTTGTGGAAAACTTTCGACAAATTTCGGCATCATCAGCACGCCGCTGCATTTTCCTTCCTCACGTTCGGAGGCCACAAAATATGCACTCGTGATGTAACACATGCTCTATATAACGCTGCAACGACGCGGCAGTTTTCAAGGCAACCGTTTTATCGCTCTCCTCAAGGGTAAAAAAACTCTGAGGTTGCCTCTGTTTCATTCGCGATGTACCGTCGGAAGAGAAAAACTTGGGGACGCTTCCCTTCTCCCTAACTGCTCCCTAAGTGCGTTACGCGTAACATTATAAATAGTCAAATTAATTAGTAATGCTAATTACCTACGCACTGCTATAGAGTGATATGCACACTTTGTGAGGTGAAGTGCTCACATGTCTCTGTTTATCCTCACTGAACGATCGTTCCTTTCTGCAATAGAGGTAGCTTGCCCGGCTCGAGAATCTAGCATAAAAAGTTCGATTCGACCTCTTCTCAAGAAAAGAAGTTTGGACGCGATATTCAGTGTGCGTGTGATCTTGAGTCGAACGCAGGGAAGCAAGCCGCGCTGTCAGATGCCGTTCACATGTACTACTGCCAGAACATACGTTCGTACAGAAAAAGGACGCAAAAGCTGCTGCCAGTTACCTCGAGTGGTCCCATCGAGCCGCTAAGCTCGATGTTGTCGAAATAGCACCGGACGCGTAGCACTCTTTGCTCTGCTTTCACTTTCGAGAGTTTGAATAAGTGACTCTTTCGACAACGGTTATCCTAAGCAAGTAAACGTCGCTAGGATCCCGCAAGAGTCACGTGGTGTTATTTCCCAGAATATCGGAATTTTCTTAATGAAGGTCGTTCAGAACCTGATGAATGCCCAAATATCCGTGTACCACAGACATTGATTAACCATGGTAGTTATATGATACTAAGTCGCAAAGTAAAATCGGCTATGTGGGATGCAAAATAAACAGCATAAGCTGACGCGCATTTGAATAAAATAATAATAATTAATAGTAATAAATTGGTTTACAGGAAAGGAAAGGCGCTGTATCTGTCACACCTGTTCTGTGGACACCTGAACCGTGCCTTAAGGAAAGGTATGGAGGTGGGAGTGAAAGTGTAAAGAGAGAAAGGGGAACCATAGTGGAGACCTACAGAGCAATTTCGACCACCTGGGGATCTTTAACGTGCACTAACATCGCACAGCACACGGACGCCTCTCCGTTTCGCGTCCATCGAAACGCAGCCGCCAGTGGTCGGGATCGAACCCATGTACTCCGGCACAGTAGTCTTAACCACTGTACCAGCGCGGCGGGGCGAATGACAACTTTCAATGTATATTAAAACAGCTCAGCTGTTGACCGTATATTTTGCTGAAAGCTCGTGGAAAACGTTTGTATTTGCACTCGTATACCGCCCTTATAAAGCCAAGAGAACAAAATGAGAGCATTCTTACGAAACTCTATGCATGCATTACCTTGGGATGACATTGATTACTGCCTCAAATACTTGTTTCACTGAGCAGACTGAAACAGGTTGCCAGGGCAATAGGCGAAGTTACAAGAAATATTTAAAAGATCGAGCTCTTCTTAAAAACACTGTATGATTTAAGTTGCCGGTAATATTCTGCGTTCTCGAGAGTGAAAGTGCTTGTGAAAGGCAGAAATCCCACCAAACGGTTCGTCGCGCATGCTTTGAAACATTCGCACGTGTAAGTTGGTTTCGAAGGCAGCGTCGCTTAGCGCAATGTAGGCACACTGCGTTTTTGCCTGCACCCTCACGTCTCTGGCGACCTCAGCGCCATATTTGCTTATAAACATGACGCTTCTCTATCTGCAAAAAAAAAAAAAAGAATAAATGAAAAAAATAACATGGTTCTGAAGATGCCATGCCGAAGACCATCATACATCAGCCGCAACAGGGCTGACCTACCGGCGTGATACCATTTTATTGAGCCCGCAGACTTTCATTTCCCTATTGCGTATTACATGAACCCAAGCCTTGCTGTTATAGAGGAATTTTAACTCCAAGCATCTTTTGTTGTCCGCTTAAAATTACACGTTTCGAACTGACGCGCTTTAGTAAATTGCGCATATATCACTGTAAAAAATATCCGTCATTTTAATGGCCCTCCTCTTCTCAGTTTCGATGGAGCTACTACGTCAAAAGAACAAACGGTGTCTCGGTGTCAAGTAGCGGGAGAAGGAGGAGAGAGCAGGAGTCCTAAAAAACAAATATGCGCGCAGCGATGTGGTGTGTTCTTTGCTGCCGTTTGGTTATGTAACACAACCCGTGATCCTCACTTGACCTATCGCATTATAGTTGTGGTTTGCTCTACGTCAAGCGAGACCAGTGTGAGTTGTGGTTTGCTCCACGTCAAGCGAGACCAGTGTGAGTTGTGGTTTGCTCCACGTCAAGCGAGACCAGTGTGAGTTGTGGTTTGCTCCACGTCAAGCGAGACCAGTGTGAGTTGTGGTTTGCTCCACGTCAAGCGAGACCAGTGTGAGTTGTGGTTTGATCCACGTCAAGCGAGACCAGTGTGAGTTGTGGTTTGCTCCACGTCAAGCGAGACCAGTGTGAGTTGTGGTTTGCTCCACGTCAAGCGAGACCAGTGTGAGTTGTGGTTTGCTCCACGTCAAGCGAGACCAGTGTGAGTTGTGGTTTGCTCCACGTCAAGCGAGACCAGTGTGAGTTGTGGTTTGCTCCACGTCAAGCGAGACCAGTGTGAGTTGTGGTTTGCTCCACGTCAAGCGAGACCAGTGTGAGTTGTGGTTTGCTCCACGTCAAGCGAGACCAGTGTGAGTTGCGGTTTGCACCACGTCGAGGAAACCAGTGTGCTGCTGCGTGCGAAATCAGGGGTGGCAGAGCCTTCTGGACGTCTCTTTCACAGTTGTAAGGCGAAAGCCTTTAATGGCTTATACTGTCGTCGACAAAAGCTGTCCGCGCGAGCGGCGCACCTGATTGCTCGACAGAGAAGTGACGTCACCAGCCGCCAAATTCGAAGCAACCAACCAGAAGTATTATGCTCAATCACCATTGAATCGATACTTAAAAAATTAATTAATAAACCTTGCCTTCCATCAAGGAATCGAACCTCCATCCCTTGGATCCCCAGCCCAGCACTTTACCACTGCGCCACGCCCCAGGTTTTCTTTTTCTTCTGACATGGTATTTATTACACGTGGCAGTGTACAGAAACGGGTATGTACACAAACTATATACAAAGCACTCAGCCGTTGCTGAGCTGCACAACAGAAACCACAACTAAAAGGCTGACAAAAATAAGCACCGTGTCACCAGCGGAAACCAATCAGATTGAAAGTCATTTTCCTCATAAATATCCTTCAGCTGCAACATCATTCTGCTTAAATGGAGTCTAGGTGGAACAACAGGTTCAGCGTTGTGATCCAACATGCGTGTCTTCCAGAAGCTATGAAGTCCAATAAGGAAAAACACGTCATATGGTTCGTAATCAGATTGTGTAACAGCAAGATACCGCACACTGTACGAATGTAGGACAAAGTGTTTGCTTAGAGTTCTTTGCAGCACGTCCCAAAAGAGAATTGCGTCCTTGCAAGTAATGAAACAGTGCTCAATTGTTTCAGGCACATCACACAGACGGCAGTTTAGAGAAGATAAAAAAATATTTTTCCTATGAAGCCTTGTGTTAACAGGTAGAGCTTCCATGTGTAATGTAAAGAAAAATGTTTTCGTGCAAGGAGAAATCTGAATTTTACGCACCCTCTTTAACACATCATGACCCTTAAGACCAAAGTACAAAGAACGATACAGTGGTGGCGGAAAAAGCAATGCTATCAATTCCTTATATAGTATCTTGCGCGAAACCGAATATAAGTACTCATTCGATAATCGTACTGTCAAAAACCTCACCGAAGCATAAACTTCCTGCATAAATCATAGTAACTCTGGGCGGCCAGTAAAATCTGAAGAAACCACTAAGTCGGGAAGCAGATTCATGAAATTAACTTGTAGGAATGCTCTAATAATCGGATGTGAACAATCAAGAAAAAAAAAAAGAAGCAGGCAACTAACTGCCTTACATACAGAAGCACTAAGCCGAGCCCCCCTGCACAAACAGATCTAAATAGGTTGTCATGTCGAATCGGCTCAAAATTTGATTACCAAATAAACGTCGCAAATATTCGTTGAAAACGCTGGATGTAATGTCAAGCACAGTGGAGGACCTGAAGCACGTAATAAATTTTTGTGGCCAAAAACATGTTGCAGGCCTGAGCCCTACCGAAGATTGAGAGCCGATAGGGGATAAATGTATTAGCATAACGCTGGACTACTGGAAATCGCTCTTTCCAGTAATTTGCACTTGACTTAAATGCATGCAGTGGAACGCCCAAATATTTAGGGGGGACACATGACCATTGTACTCCTGCATATAGGGGCGGTGTTGAGCCACACGAACCAAACCAAAAACAGGAACTCTTGGAGTGATTTATCTGAGCACCAGAAACAATGCCAAATTGTTCTATGCTGGATATAACTTTTTCTATGCTTGGTTTGTCAGTGCAGAAAAACGCAAGATCATCCGCATATGCAAGCATTTTAACCTCATTTCCAAGGAGAGGGAAGCCATGGATACTACTGTTATGTAAAACACTTAGACAAAGTGGCTCCAAGTAAAGAGTAAAAAGCAGCGGAGACATAGGTGAGCCTTGCTTCACAAAAGATTTGATTAATGCGGGGCGTGATAGGTGGCCATTTACAATCAGGTGAGTCGAACAAATCCTATAGCAAAGTTGCACCCCCTTCAGTGCTACAGAACCAGCCTTCGCTCGCTCCAGAAGAGAAAACACGAATGAATGACGAACTCGATCAAATGCTTTTGCGAGGTCGACCTGAAGTAAAGCAACCTGATCATGAGAGCAGGAGCACGATTCGAGGATTGTGCGCGCAATGTGTACATTACTTTGAATGGCACGGCCCCTCAAGCCGCACGTCTGGTGAGGGCCAACGAGAACCGACATTGCCAACTGTAGGCGATTTGATAAAATTTTGGCGAAAATCTTGTAATCCACATTTGCCATTGTGATTGGTCTATAACCTTCCACTCAGCGTAATTCTTCATCAGTGCTCTTTGGAATTCGGACTGTGTGGCATTTTGTAAAACTGTTCTTGCTTCTATCCTGCTAGATGTCTTCGTGATGAGTTTTGATGTAGAAGCCCTTCCCGCCACGCCCCAGATCGTGAAGCGCTCTTCATAGTTCACCTTGTCTACAGTGAGAATGATAGCGGGATTCCGCGAGTGACTGATGCTGCGCCTTTCCTTTCCTGTAGACGAATTATAGAAAGCCGGTCAACTTTAACGCGTTCAATGAAATGCGGGTTGTGTTCGACAAGAGGCGCGCGATGTACTGTCATGACAGGTCATGGCGTCACCAGGCGATTCGTGCATAGACGAAGCTGACCCCGCCGGGCTTCCGATCCAGGCGTCAGTGCACCCTTTAATTTGGCGCTTCCTCGAACGCCGGACCACACAGCAAACAGAAGCAGACCAAGATGCCTAGGAGGCGTTAGTACAGCAGGCATTTGATAGATGCCTGCTGTAAAGGCGCAGTATCTGTCACAATTATCCGTGGACACATGTACCACACCATAAAGGAAGGGAGGAATGTGAAACAGTAGTCACCCTCTTTACTCGAAGCATCAGTCACCGCCACATTCGCAAGAACTGCGTGGCAGAATGCGGCACTCAGGCTTTCGCCTTTCACCATTTTAGCCGCCAAAGTGCTTCGTAATTTTTCGTTAAGGGAAAGTTGTAGGCACGAGGTATTTGTATAGAGAGCGTGCATTTTTCACGCATGTTTGTGCAAAGTTGGTCTCGTTTGGTTTGTGCGGCTTGACGTTACAAAACGACTTGGGATTTGGGAGATGCCGTACGTATAATGGCAGGCTTGGGATAATATTCACCACCCGGAGTTCACTAATGCGTGCACTGGCATTGCACAGTACACGGGCCCCTTGCGCGTTTTGCCTGCATCGAAGTGTGGAGCATCCGTCGCTGATGCGCCTATGGCATCGAGTGCGTTGCGCTATTAATACTCAGAGCGTCGAGCCGGAGTACTGGCGGATTCGAGCCCGGCCGCGTTGCGATTTGAAGGGGTTATTAGGAAGGAGTAGCTGTGGAGATGGGGTTGCTGAATAATTGTGCGAATGGCGTGGAGGTGAGCCGCGAAAGGCGCCCGTGCGCTGTACGATCTTGCGCGGTCTTGCAGGGGCATGCATATATTGAGGGTAGATGTCTGGCTTTTCATTCGTTGAAGTGAGATAAGTTAAATAGAATGCAGCAGCGACACGGATGAAATATTAGCCCAGTGCGTGTCGAGAGACGGTTGTTTTATTGGCTTGTTTATTACTTATTACCCCGCCGAGGTGGATTGGCGGCTAAGGTGGTGCACGGGTTTGATCCTGGCCGCGGCGGCTGAGAGGGAAAAATAGCAGCCTTGTATTTTACGGTTCCAGCACGCAGAAAAGAACCCTAGGTGGTCCAAATTATCGGGAAACCTCTACTTCGGCGTCCCTCACAGTCTGAGGCGTCTTGTGTCCGTAAGCACCAAGAACATAGTCTTTATTCTTTTTTTGTTGGTGTTGTTTCTGGATGAGCGCTGTAGCTTAGCCATGATCTAAGCAGTAGATTAAGTCCATCAGCGTCACTCACGGCGCATTGTGTAGGTAATTCTTGATGCACGCATGGGCCGTACGTTGGGCGATATAGGGGCATAAATTAAGTAGTTCTCTGTACGCAGGGTGTCAGCGGAGGGAGCGTGCGCTGGACGTGTTCTCTTCTCTCGCGAAGTAACAACCGCATTTTCTGCAATCCTAAGCGAGATTAACATCGGTCAGCTACTCGATTTAGGACGGACGGCAGCGCAATCAAGCGCGACCAAGTCATCAAAAAAAAAAAAAAGAGCGGCCGCAGCGTTCCGGTTGGCGTAAGTGCGTCGCATAATATCCACAGCGCTTTTCACCACCTTTGTGGCTGTGAATTTCGGCTACGCGCACTCCGACATTACTTGCTATCTCTGGCTAATCGCTGCCGTTAAGCCAGCAGGCCTGTCTTTACGGCTGGCGTATGTTGACCGGAACGTTACCGTGTGATGCAGCCCGCTTCTGTTGACTGACGGGCAAATACTCGACACCGGCACACTTGTCTAGGGCTCTGAATCGGTGACCTGTAGGTCTAAGTGAAAGTTTTTTTTTATTTCTTTTTTTCTTTTTTTTTTAAAGGCAGGTACTCTTTTAACACTTCGCTTCCTTCGCACCGGGCATTTTTCGAGCGCTCTTGACACGCTTGTTCAAGCCTCCATTGCATTAAAATCCATTTTAAAATCCATTCCTTGTTTTAAAATCTATTTGTTGCCAGTCCACCATGCATCACGTCCGGTAGCACGCAAGGACGCTTCGTTGCAGGCTGTCGTATCCGAGGGCAGCGCAATAAGTGTTGTATGCAGGCCATGCGTAGTGTATCGCTAGAAAGTGAGCATTAGTCTACGCCACTAAAATAATAAAAGCGAATAAACGAAACGTCGCGGTAGGATGCTTGGCGAAGGTATATACTATAGACAATATCACGCTGGTATCGCAAAACCGACAAGAGACGCCGTCCGCTTCAGCGGGAGCCGCCGTGGTGCCGTGGGAACGCAATCGGAAGAGTGGGATCAGTTTCACTCTCACTCAAAAATGTGAAGCTGAGCGGCGCCACTGACTTAACGCGGCACACGTAAACGATATTGCATCGAGATGCGCTAGGAAATACGATCAAGAGGAGCGCCGTCCTTCGGCGCTCCTCTTGTGAGCTATCATATAACTGGCCGCTGCGGGCCACAGAGCGGCCACGTCGGCCCAACTTGTCTTTGATCTACCATGTCCGCCTGCAGTCCGCAAAGAAAGGTGTTTGATAACAATACTTCCCGTACCACGGTAGAAGGATCACCGATGGCATGGTCGCCATGCGGCTCGCGAGAGACCCGCCGCCAAGGTCAGCACGTATTCAGGTCGCTGGCTAGCTAGCTCACCAGTAATTCTGCATGGTGCAGGTGTAGTTATTTAATGCTCACATCCCCCCCCCCCCCCCTCCCTTTGCTTGAGCAATTCGACCGTGGTAGCGGCTGCAGTGGCCCGTAGCGTGCGCGCGGCTTAGGCGTCAAAGAGAGCTTGAAAACGATCTTGTAACAGACAGCCGCTCACCCAGCGACCTAATATTAGACAGTTTTAGTTTCACGTGCGTACAGAGTTACGTACGCAAACGTGAGATGTCTACGTGCGCTGCACGAATTTCGCCAGGACCTCTTTTAGTTTCACGTACGTGGTGTACGTGAAGCAAAATGTATGGACCTTTCATACAAGCCTCGAAAAACTGTGCGTACGTGTTATGCCGCGCCATCTAGTACAGATGAACCAAACTAATTTTGTTTAGTCGAGCTGCCTTGAGCCGAGCCACGCCGCGGCCGTAGCGAAGAGTCGGTCGAATTGGAAATTGCTGTTCTCAACGTCGTTGCTCTACAGTGAACAATTAGCAAGACGCATGCCTATATGCGTCCACGCACAGCGTGTCGCATGGAGTCTTCGAATGGATTGCATTCTCTCACGTCGCGAAGCATATCCAGATCGTCGCTTTTGGAAAAGTGAATTCGCTGGGCAACAGAACCAACAGAACTCGGTTTGGTTTGGTTTGTGGGGTTTAACGTCCCAAAGCGACTCAGGCTATGAGAGACGCCGCAGTGGAGGACTCCGGAATTTTCGACCAACTGGGGTTCTTTAACGTGCACTGACATCGCACAGTACACGGGCGCCTTGCTTTTCGCCTCCACCGAAAAGCGGCCGCCGAGGCCGGGATTCGATCCCGCGTCCGTGGGTACAGTAGTCGAGCGCCGTAACCACTGCGCCACCCCGGCGGGGCCCAACAGAACTCATGCTTACAACTTCACAACCTTCCCCCTACAACGAATTGGCTCTGGTTGGCTGCCGGCTTGCATCTGGCACTCTAGCCACTTCTCGCTCAACTCTGGTCTGGCGTGACCTCGCGAGATCGTTGCTTTGACGACGACAAACGCTTCTGCGTCAGGCTTAACAGCTGAAAAATCGTCCTCCTATCTAAAAAAAAAAAAAAAGGCTATTTATCACTTCAAACTTTACGCGAGGGTAAGATTGGGTAAGCTTAAAGCGAATACAACAGTTTAGAACACAATATCGCGCCGAGGAATTAGCGGCGAAGTTGTTATTGTTGTGAAGCGGGCGGGCAGGGCGTCGCCATGTTGTCAACTCTACGTACGCCAGCAACGTGAAGACGCCAACGTGAAAATCCGAATCTCACGTACGTCCGTGAAACTCCCGCGGACTCTTCACGTTCTGCGCATGCGCACTGGTCACACGTAGGCGCTTCACGTACGTGAAGCTCCCACGTACGTGAAACTAAAACTGTCTATTGTTTTCTTTGTTGTTGTTGTTGTTTTTTTTTTTAAATGACCGCTGAAAGCCTCAGCCAGCTTTGCTCAGTGCTTTAGTGGGCGAATGTGCGCGCGGAAAAAGCCGCGTGCGGAGCGCTACACGACTCCAGTCAACATCAGAGTAGCGCTTGTTTTGCCAGGCCGGCCACTTTAGGCCGGCCAAGCTTCACCGCGTCACCGGGTTGTGTGGCGCCACCGTGTCGCGGGATGAACGTTGCTGTTCTCCCCTTGCGTTAGCGGTTTCGGAGGGAACGCGACCACGGCAAGCGGGAGAGAAGGAACCAGCGTTCTGCTCCGGTACGCGCAGGCCGGTATGCGCGGCCGACCATCGGACGCTTGTTGCCATCGGCTTCGAGATGGGTCCCGGGACCTGTGGCCCTGTTCCTGTGTTACTGCGACCTTGGGACCTGCAGCTGCATCTCAACCGCCTGCTGCCTGATTTATTTGTGACTGCGTAGGCGGGGACGGACGAGAGGAAGACGCGAGAGCGTTTTCGGACACGAGTGTGTGTTTGGAAACGAGAGAGATTGCTCGAGAGGCTCTCAACGAAGGCCGGCTGTCGTCCTGCTCTCCGAGTTCTTTGTTTAGGCTGCAAATACCTGTATAAAGCTCTTTTCATTTGTTCTTCTCAACTCCGTTTCCTATCGTCCGCTTCATTGCTGTCCCCAACCCGACACCACGCTGCCCGTGAATCACCATATGCTGCCCACTTAGCAGGTAATTAGCATGGTAACTTAGCAGGTAATTAGCATGGCAAGATGGCAGTTTTAAATAGGTTGCATTAGTGCATATCATGCATATGAGAAATGTATTCTATATCATCGGCTAAATACATTTTTTTTTACTTTATAAATATTGCTGAAAATGTAGTCTGGCACTCAATATGCGCTACAACGCACATGATGCGGTAGAAGCTCAGTTTTTGGCCCACACTGACTATACCCTTGCCCAGAATTTATTCATTCGGTTGAAGAAATGGACAACAGAGTTCATTTATTACTTTTGCAAGTTGCATGCTCTCGCTAAATGCTCATTGATTTATTATTGCACGGATGCCACAATTGATTAACTCAGGACGCGTTTTAACTTATATTGAGCCCGACAGTACATTCTATTCACTTTGCTGAATTGGAAGCACCTAGGTGCTCCGGAAATTTCCGGAAAAAGGACTCCGGAAATTTCGACCACCTGGGGTTCTTTAACGTGCACTGACATCGCGCAGCACACGGGCGCCTTGCTTTTCGCCTCTATCGGCCGCTTTTTGATGGAGGCGAAAAGCAAGGCGCCCGTGTGCTGTGCGATGTAAGTGCACGCTAAAGAACGCCAGGTGGTAGAAATTTCCGGAGTCCTCCACTACGGCGTCTCTCATAGCCTGAGTTGCTTTGGGACGTTAAACCCCACAAACCAAACCAAACTTTTTATCTCATAAAAACATGTACGAGAACGCTTTTCTTTATTTTTTTTCTGCACCTAAATAAGAGATTCCAAGAGACCTGATATTATGAAGTTAACGAATGACTTGCCCTCCTCCTTCGTCCTGCATTGCTTGGTTTCACCCGGAATCGTGAGATGAAATGAAAAAAGTACCGATATTGTTTCTGGCTCGATATTTTTATGTCTAGACGGACGAATATAGTGTGGCAAATAGAGCGCGTCCCCTTTGTGCCGCGATCTGTCCGAGAGGTAAAGATCAATCGGATGCCAGATGTCGGGGTAATACATTCAGACATTCTTTCTTTTTTTTTTTTAATCAGTCGAGATATACGTGAATGGAACCGATTACATGCTAGCACTGAGGAATGCAGTACTAAGTAGATGTCTCCGATACGCTCCTCTTCTGTTTTTAGTGTGCGACGTTTGTTAGTACTTTCGTCAGCATGGTATTTCTTATTGTGTTTTCTTATATGGCATCAGTTACGTTCGCGCGCTGCACAACAGAGGACAGGCTCACAGTTGGCTCTGTGGCATTTTTACAGAGCATAGCTCAATCCCTGACTGCGGCGAAGGGAGGAGATCGTGCACAGCAGAGAGCGCGATCCCTTCGGTCTGCATGCTTGCCTCCTTTCTGTTGTTATTGTTTTTATTTTACATTTATGTACTGTAACTATATGACCCTAATGGGGAAACGGCATCTCTGGATGCACACGCGCTGCATGCGACTAAGGAGCTTCAGAGACACCAGCGTGCAATTAATTAGTCCAGTCTTTGAAGGAAAACAAGTGAGTGTCCCAAAGAAGGTCCTCTCAGACTGGTTGCCGAAATGGTATGCAGGATTCTGTTCGGACATAAAGGTGTTTATATCGTCTCTTTTTTTTTTTTTTTTTTTTTTTTTTTTTTTTTTTTTTTGGACATGGGTGGGACGTGAACAGATTTTGTTCAGACGAAATTCAACGGCCGAGCCTACGTTCACGACTGCTTAATTTGTTCGCGTTTAACCCTCTTGCCAAGCTATTGCGACCCTTCTGTATATTTTTTAATGAAGACGTAGGGTTCCGAAAAACAAATTAGCTAATCTTGCAATCTTCCACGGGATCAGAAGAGTTATGGACAAACACCTAGGACACTGAAGTCATCATCACCGCCGCCAAGCGAAGCAGCATATATAGGGAAGGAACTGGCCGGTTGGGACCTCATAACATCGACAGTATTTCTTTTCAACATTTTCTGAATGTATTTCTTTTTCTTCTAATTTAATGTATTCAGCCGCAAGATAATGTTCAGATAAATAAAAAAAAAACTTGACTAACATAATTTTTTTTTTCGAATTAAGAAAAAGCGCATATAGTCATTGTCGTGATCATCACTAGGGTCAACAGCATTTCTCGTTTCAGTATATAATAAGAATTGACTTATTTTATTCCCAATGCGAATCTTATTCATGTGGGTCGGATGAGATTAACTCTCTTTATTGCATTATGGGCCCATGCGTAGTAATGTGGTACCCATGTAGACCATATAATGAAAGCTACCAAAAAAAGGCGGGCGAGGAGGGGAAGGGGATCGCCACTTTAGTACAGAGTTGGACGTGGAGTCTCAGTAATTTTTCTGCCTTTATTCAGGATATTAACTGAAGTATAAAATTAAAAGTAAAAACAACCTTTATCGACCCATGCTTGCCTATATATTCCAGGATTATCGAGAAATGTTTATTTGCTTTAAGTTACGGTTTAAATTAGGGGTTCTGTCTATTCTTTTCTTTTTTTTGAGGTCGAGCGATCGACGTAAACCTCACAATTTGGGATGAGGTTGAGGGAGGTCATCAAATATTTTTGAGTTTAAGGTGAGGTCGAGATTTATGAGGTCAAATGCTCACCTCTGTGACTGTGTATATATATATCTGTTTGTGTTTGTGTTTGTGTGTGTGTGTGTGTGTGTGTGTGTGTGTGTGTGTGTGTGTGTGTGTGTGTGTGTGTGTGTGTGTGTGTGTGTGTGTGTGTGTGTGTGTGTGTGTGCGTGCGTGCGTGTGTGTGTGTGTGTGTGCATGTGTGTGTGCGTGCGTGTGTGCGTGTGTGTGTGCGTGCGTGCGTGCGCGCACGTTTTCGCTGTTATTCCCACGTTTAGGAACCTGCACTTGAGAAGAATTAATTTAGCATTGAAAACATTCCAACCAGTTTACTTTTTGCTACTGAAGTGGAAACGACGAAAACATGGCTGCGTCGTTAGCGCTCGGAATAGAAGCATGCGACTCCATTTTATGAACATCAAGTGCGAGAAAGCCAATTCAAGAATCTTTGAAATGAGTATTTTTCACATTCAGTATTTAAAACCACCAGGAAATATAAGCACTAGGCTGACTTTCAGTGTTTACGACCTTCGGTTTCGCAGTTTAATCTCGCTTTTTAAATAAAAACGTTGAATATGTTTTACCTTGTTATTAAGTGGCGTAATTTCCTAGATCGGTTACGTACGCATTGTAGTCCCTGCTGAACACTCCTCCTGCACACAGCTTTTAAAAGAATCGTTCCGCAGTCTTAAAGGAGAAATCGTTAAGTAAAAAAAAAAAAATAAATCACCCTGTATAAGCTTTACGACTGTCATGCTTGCAGTGCGTTAAGGAAAATTACCCTTTTTTGCTATTGATGATGAAAGAGCATAAACTAGAGCAACGTGAGCCATGGTTTCCAAGATAGGGCATGGAGGCAGCGCTTGATAATACCGCCGCGTCGTTCAGCGTTGAGGACATGTATTGGCCTTACGAACACCGCCATACGAATAGATCATGTCACGATGCTTGACCCTTTATTCTGCGCACACTGATTGGGTCAAGACGGTACGCGGCGTCGGTGTGGGCATAGTTTTTGCAATAGATGCTCTAAAATGCATAGCGCAGCTTATTCTAACCTAGTGCCAGCTTTTCTGATAGTATTCGAAACCTGAAGAACAAATTCGATTCGCGGAGGATAGTTTAGAAGATAAAACTTTGATGATCATTTCAACAACTGATTAGTAAGGCATGCGATTTATTATTCGAATATTCCTATAAAGAAAGGTGTTAGCCAAGGAGACACAATCTCCCCAGTACTATTCACAGCTTACTTGGAGGGTGTATTCAAAGACATGGAATGGAAGAAGTTCAGGATAAGGTTAGGTGGGAAATGCCTGAGTAATCTGCGATGTGCTGATGACATTGCCTTGCTAAGTAACTCAGGGGATGAACTGCAAAGAATGATTGATGACCTAGACAGGAAAAGTAGAAAGGTAGCCTTGAAAATCAATATGCAGGAGTCTAAGGTAATGTTCAACATCTTCGGGAAGGAACACCAGTTTACTTTAGGCAGCGAAGCTCTGGAAGTATTAGGTGAATATGTTTACTTAAGACAGGTAGTAACCGCAGATCCGGAGCATGAAAGGGAAATAACGGGGGGAATAAGATTGGGATGCAGCGAATTTGGCAAGCACTCACAGGTTTTGACTAGCAGCTTACCGGTATCGCTCAAGAGGAAAGTATAAAACAGTTGCATCTTCCCTGTACTCAGCTATGGGGCTGAAACGTGGAGGCTAACCAAAAGAGTTCTACTTAAGTTGAGGACAACCCAGAGGGCTATGGACCGAAAAATGGTAGGGGTAACATTAGGAGATAGGAAGCGTGCAGAGTGGGTCAGAGAAATAACTCAAGTTACCGACATTCTAGTGGAAATTAAGAAAAAGAAATGGGCATGGGCAGGACATGTAGTGCGAAGAGATTATAATCGATGGTCGCTTAGGGTAACAAACTGTATTCCAAGGGAAGGAAAGCGTAGCAGGGGCGCCAGAAAGTTAGGTAGGCGGATGAGGTTAAGGAAGTTCGCAGGGATCAAGTGGATACAGCTAGCACAGGACCGGGTTATTGGAGGAATATAGGAGAGGCCTTCGCCCTGCAGGCTCATGATGATTCGAATATTTCGAATATTCTCGCATTCTAGACATGCCCTTCGGTCTCTCTCTATTCTTCCACTTCCCACTTTCTTTCTCTCCCTCTCTCGCTTATTTTATGTCCTATCTTTCTTTTATTTCACTTTCTGTCGCTCTCCCTTTCTCTCTATTCCTCCCTTTCTTCATCTATCTCTGTTTTTTTGCTATCTTTACACCTCTCCCAATTCCCCCCTCTTCTTCTCTATCTCTTTTAGCATTTCTTTTTCTATCTTTCTTTATCACCTTGTTTAATTATCTCTCTCTGTTGTTACCATTTCGTCTCTCCGCTCTCTCTTTTCTCTCTTCATTCCTTTATTTCTTTCTCTCTTTCTTCCTTTCTCTGTGCCCTTTTTTCATAATTCGTACAATACGAAAACCAGGGTGCAATCAAATAATTAAAATTCATGTGCACACATTACTCTCGGAGGACTTCTCAAAGCAACTACTTTCAGTTGTGTCAAAACTCTGAACAGAATAAACGCACTAATATAATCAGGGTGTTAATATTAACTGTGAGAACGCGGGCTCTGCTTCGTTGTTTTGTTGCTATTTTCTTTGGACCCATGCCTGCTGGTTGCGTTTGCGAAACGCATGTGGAGGTTCCTGCATCCTGACTACTCCATTTGCAGCCAGGATATCAAGCGAGCGTGTTTCTTGATGCCTTATTCCTTCGTTGCACGCTATCGTTCGGAACGCAAAGATAATCTTCACTCTTCTGTCGGCACTTTCTGCCTGGCAATATTCACTCTCCAAAATAATCTCTCCTATATGACGACGCGTCCGCTGCCTGCGACGCAGATGATGTCTCTTCCCCTGCTGCGTGCCCCTTTCGCCGCCGAGAGAATCGCACGTGGCGATCGGAGGAGCGCTTTCGTTTGCCCTCGGATGGTAGCGCGCATACTTTTAGCTCCCCTTGGCCCCCGCTTTCATGCGCGCGTCGCGAAGAATCAAAGGGTTTTCGCAGACTTGTAATAGAGTGAAACCACTGCAAAGGCTGCGGGTATAAAGGACGGCAGAGACGACGGGGAAAACAACAGGAGAGACGCGGGCGCGAAAGCCCTGAAGGAACGTTTGCGGAAGGAAAACAATTTCGATTCTCCCTCTCTACGGAGCTGCTTTCGGATTTCTCGCCTCGCAAAGAACAGGAAGAAAAGTGCGAGAAGGGATGCTGGGATGCGCCGCTGCTGCAAAATAATACGAGGCGCGCAGAGGCAGGGATGAGACTGCTCGCTGCTTCGCGATCCCCCTCGGGCCCCGAGATGCATTGTGTCAACAAATTGCCTCTATACGCGGAGAGAGAAGGAGGGAACTAGCGCGCGAAATTGCTTGTTTTTTTTTTTTTTTTTTTTTTTTTTATTCCCGCGCTCCCGCGTCCGTCCGACACGTGCGCCCCGGGCGCCTTACTCAATGCGGCTATTTTCGAAAGGTCGTGCCTTTGTTGGCAGGTTCTTCGCGCACTGCGTCCTATTTCCGGAAGGATATAGATTGAATCGTCAACTCGGTTTCCGCCCCGCGTTTACCTCTGCTGCGTCCGCTTCTCCTGCGCCGGTGCGCGACAGGCGGGGATGCTCCCTGCGACGCTGCGGGCAGAGCGTGGGGTAGTGCGCTGCCTTCAGTGGTCTCTGCGTCTTGCCCGGGCAAGATGCTGTGTGCGGGGCGTAAAAGCCAGCCTTGCGGTATCCGTAAAAGCTCGCCAGGAATAAATTTTCAGGCAGGCAACAAGAATATGGTGGCAGACACCGAGTGCTGCAACTTTTCGCTGTGCTGCTGAAAGAATTTCCTGCTTTTTTTTTATTTGTTATTCAAATTGCTATATGTATGAATCTAAAAACAAAAGAGTAGCTGTAAAAAGTAGCGGTGCAGGCTCAGCCAACCAAATAGAACTTCAACGCTTGGTAAACAGCGAAGGCGTGCGAGACAAACGTGGAAGGAAAATTCTCTGTGAAGCAGTGACCTTAGAAATCGCTTTCCGTGGGGTCATTCACGTCACGTGGGTTGTGGCTTGTCGGTCGTTTGACGTACTACCTTCAATTCTAGGGGCGAATCCCCCAGTCGCTGGTTAAAACAAGGCAAACATTTGCCTTCACATATGGACAGACACACGGGAAGAATATAAGCAATGGGGGCGGTACTGTACGAACATTATTTGCGCTATTTGTCTGGCAACCCTTTTTTCGCAAGTAGCAGCCGACTGTGACACGAGGGTTCATCGAAGTGTCGTATTTGAAAGCGCGAATACAAAAGGGAGCAAGTGAACTGGCCAGTATTCTACGGCGAATTGTTTGCTTGAACCTGTGCATCCGTTGATGCTTGGTTACCTTTTCTTCCCTGGTATGGAAAGGAAGCTTTACTGGAGGTGTCTGTCGGCTCGTCAACATGTCGCTGATGGAATAGCGTGCTACGTCACGGGCGAGAAACTAAATCCAGGCACGAAGCGGTTACTGGCTCCCAGAGGACGACACAGGTGATGATCTGCATCAGCCTCGTGAGCAGCGTGTATTGTTTTTAATGTCTATATTTTAGGGCCTTACGTTCCCTAAATATAGCGTATTCAAGCGGGCGAAGTATGGCAGAGGTATCGAACTGACGGGTCTCAGGGGCACTGCAGAAATTTTCATACTTTCTCTGCCACATGGAATGCTGAGTGTACTCTCGAAACATTGTGCCAAGCAGAGTTGTACGCAATTGACTGCTTGTAATTAATTACATTTTCTGCAATTTTATAATCAGTCAATTACTTTTCCAAACAGTAACGTTCCGGTTAATTTAGTTATATTTGTTCTGTAACTGATTACGAATAATCTGTTTCTTCTTTAAAGGAAAGGCTTCAGGGGCCTCACGGCAGTGCGCGCGTCTTCCTGACCATGCGCACCGTCGACGGACGACGGAAGGCACCCCACCAGCCTTTGGCTGAAGAACTGAAGTCAGACGATGTTTTAAGCTTTTCGGTGGCCTTATCTACAGCCGCTTTTCACAGCGCAAAAGCCGAAGCGCGAGGCTCGATAGAGGATGTAGAAATATCATCGAAGAATTGCGCAACTATAGAATATAGAAGCTGGCATCCAATGTATTTGTACAGTCAACACCACTCTACCGTCGAGTGCTTACACTGAGCGAGTGTTCAGCGCAGCGGCTGACGCCTCTACGACGGAACATGGCAAAATCAGCGACATTATTTGAGAACAGCTGGTGGTGAAAAGCATCGCGCAAAAAATGTCAGGCAAGCAGTAATATATTATTAGAGGTTGAGCGAGTTTGTATTGTTGCAATAGAGTTCGAAGAAAAGTAACGTTATGGTAATTCAATAATTATTCGCTTATTTTTCTGGGGCTGTAATTGATCAATATGATCAGTTAAATTCCGGATGAATTAATAATTGTAACTGTAATCAGTTATATCTGTATCGCGTACAACACTCGAATTGCCAAGTCACTGCTCGTTTTCGCACCGCGTTATTCGAGCCATCGACTGCAGAGGTTGTTGATTCTGCACATGTATTTCGACAGCTCCCCATTTCTTTGATCTTCGCCCCCAGACAGGCCGGAAAAGGTCGAACAAAGGCCCCAGTCAGGGCTCCTTCTAAAGGTGGAAGACTGTCTCTGCAGCTTTGAGCAAAACTGTTTTGTTCTCTTTGACGACGCATATAGCGGCTCTTTCTGATAGAATATATGTGATTAGACCTGGCATATTGACTTGTTCTTTAACACAAAGTTTACCCACAGATAAAGGACATTATTTTTTTTTAAGACTGTAGCCGTGTGCCAGACAATTTTACGCGTTGGTTGAGGAAACGAAGCGCCCGAACGCGGGCGCAACGCTGTCACATTATGTACTTGACAGAAGCTTTGTCAGCTATATCAATCTCGCAACTCCAAATAAGAAGTTCGCAGGGGTCAAGTGGATGCAGCTAGCACAGAACCGGGTTAAGTGGAGAAATATGGGAGAGGCCTTCGCCCTGCAGTGGGTATAATCAGGCTGATGATGATGATGATGATGACTCCAAACTGGGAATGCTGACACGTTTTACATTCCGAAATATATTTTTGTTCTGCTCCTATTTGTAAACCCGAGGCAAAAGTGCTTAGTGGCAACAAATCTCATTATGTTCGGATATGTATGTGCTCTTTAGTTTATACCCTTAGGCCAACAACGTCTGCCGGCCTGCGTTTGAGGCGGGCCCCCCTCCACCCGTCCTATAAGAGATGGAAGGCAGGAACTCCTTCATCCACTGGTCTAAATAAAAGTTCTACTCTCTCTCTCTCTCTCTTCAGATAAACACGTGATGAAGATGCTTTCTGTTCCATGTAGAAAAAATCAATTCCTAACATAGGAGCAGTTGCTTGCAGGAGCAGTATTTTTGTGCATCGCCCAAGAAATGCAGTCCGCGACGAATCAAATCCGGAACACTTACTGACACGACTTTCTAGCACTGCACAAATAAAATCCACACAACCGGTTTAATAACACGTCTCGGGATAAAATAAAAACACAAATAACTCTAACCATTGTCTGCCGGCTGATCCTCTTTCTAAAAGCAATCATATATATATTTTTAAGTACTTCCTAACCGATACATGAAGTTTCCATATAATTCTGTGCGGAGTCGTGTAACGCTCAGCTTGCTATATACAAGTGCCTGAAATCCAATTTACTTCTAAAAATCTGTTCCAAAGCATAAAATTTGCTGGCGTATATCGGGTATAAATTACAAAAAAAAAAAGGAAACATGACAATTTGCTACGGCTGTAAACGGGGCAAGTTTCTATTTTAATGTTAAAAGGTCTTGACAGTTATTTCTGGTTCCAGTGTCTCCAGTGTCAGCTAGAACACGGTCTGTCCAGTTTCTTCTGGACCAGTGTGTCATACCCTGTAAAGGGAATATAATATCATTTTTGATAATATACATGTGGCTATACATATGTATTACACGTATATATAACAAGATATATTTCAATACGATATATATATATATATATATATATATATATATATATATATATATATATATATTGTCGTATAGATCGATGGGCGTCCGCACCGTTAATTGAAACGGTAATTGTAACTGTACGGGTAACGGCAACAATTAACTACAAAGCTAACTATACGGTTCAAAGATACCAAGAAAAGGGGTTTCGATACTTCAGTGGAACGTTTTTTCACATCCCATACCGCCGTTCGAGATATATAGACGACGCAATGTTCCAGCTAACAGCAAACATTTTGCAAGTTTGCTCTGTATTTTTAAATATGACAAGTACCGGTTATATAGGAGGAACGTTTTGGAAAAAAAAAGAAAATTTTATGAATATAAATCCTTAGAGTAACCAAACAAAGAGTTTATTACGAAAAGTTAGGCGACGTTATGGGATAAAGTAGTAGAGAAGGTGGCCGGATATGAGGGTCTGAAGATGCCTCCAAAGAGTGTGAAGGGCGCTAAAGTCACCCCTAGCAAGGGATGAGTGGAGGAAGAAAGAGGGTGAAGAAACGTTCTGAGGACAGCGAATATAGAGAAGTGAATGAAGAGTGAGATGCGCAAAAAGGGAGGTAAGCGACCACGTCAACAAAATATTTAGACGGTGAGAGGGGTATCCGGTGGCTTGACGAGCATGTCTCTGTTCACATAAGTTGATGCGAGCAGTGAGTCCGTCGTTGTGTGATTGTCGTGATACCCCGGGATGGTGCGAGCTGTCCGAATCTCCTGAAGGAAGAAATGGGCAATAATAGGGCGCCTGTTTAGACATTAGTGCATAGAGGTCTTATGGGAGATGTTTCGGCAGTGCCACTGTAGAATCTCTAGATCCTAGCCAAACGTCCTCTAGGACAGGGTATATGCAGAGGCTTTTCAGTGGACACGTGCGATTTAAGAGCGTTACTCTCTCGTTGCTTACATTCGCCGGTTTTTCATCCGATTCTCCGTCGCTCTCAGACTCAAAATGGTGGCCAAGTCACGTAACCATAGCTACAGCAGGCAAATAATTTCTTAGTTACCACGTGACTACACATAGAATGAAGTCCACCACCTGGTCCACTATGTGTGAAATCATGATTCCCCAAAGCCTGAGGTTCCTCACCACCGCTGAATTGTCTACTATACTATCGACCAGCCTTGTTAACGCCACCTTGGTATACGTGTGTGGGTTGCTATTTACTATCACTCTTGGTGACAAAATTGCGGCGCACTTGCTTGAGCTACAGACTTCTGAGTGATGTCACGGGAATATATCGCAATATAGCGACCAGAACTGTTTTTCGAGTTGAAGCCTAATATTTTGGAAAACTTTGATAGAGCGCAAACACACACGACCACTAAGGACAAGAGACGAGACACAAGCGCCGACTGTATATGTAAGCTGCTGTGTATATAGGTGTTGCCTTGCTCCAATAAAAATCAGTTGACAGTCGGCGATTGTGTCTCGTCTCTTGTCCTTAGTGGTCGTGTGTGTTTGCGCTCTATCAAAGTTTTCCAAAAATGAACCAACTCGCCCAAAAAGAAGTGTTAATGAAGCCTAATATATGCGAGCATTTCGCCCAGGTGACCTTTGTTCCTCTGAGCCGGGATGGGGTGTCGAGGGGCCGTGGCAGGCGAACCAGCGGTCGTAGAGAGGTGCGGGTGGTACCAAACAAATCTTTTTTTCGTGATATACACGTTGATACCTGAATTGAGGACCGACCTAGGCATAAGTTTTCTAAAATTCGAGCTATTGCTCTTGATCATATGCGGTGGTCGAGCTCTTTTTTTGGTTGGGGCGAGTGACTCATGCAGAACGAGAACCATATAAGTGAAATACTCCATTTGATTTGATTGAGCTTGAAATGTTGCAAGAAGAATGAAAGGTGGCAGGTTTACGGCTGGTGCCGACGATGCTCCACTTCAGTTTTCGTGGGTCTTCCGGAAACAGTGTAAAGCCCGTATCTGCCGAGTAGTCGTAAGCCGGGACATGGCGGGTATAGAGGAAGAGACGGGAAAATTCTCGGCGACCACACAATTTGCACAGGAGGAGGAGGAAGATAAGGAGGTGGAAAGGCAGGGAGGTTAACCGGTAAAAGAAACTGGTTTGCTGCACTGCACGGGGGAAACAGGGTGAGTGGATATAAGTGATGGTTAAGAGAGACATGGGTGAAGTCAATATAGTCACATTATAGCCATATCACATCACGTCACACTCATATCACGTCGCATCACAGAGAAATCACAGCCTATCGATCAGGCCCATGGTTTTCATGAAGCGGAGCAGTGCCTGGGAGGTCTTCACCACCGACGATCGCCGCGGCCAGTGACCTAGAATCTTGATTTCAGTCACTTCCATCTAGACGCTCCAGCCCACTGCAGAGACACTGTATATGGGGCACTCACAAAGACTGTGGCCTATAGTCTCGTCGCACCCCCAGGTTGCACATGCAGGGCTATCTGCCATACCTATCCCAAACGAACAAGAGTTCATGAATGCTACACCAACCCACAGGCGGCACAGCAAAGTTTCTTCACATCGGGGTATGCCGGGGGGAAGCCAGAGCTTCAGGATAGGGTTCAGGGATTTTAAGCGGGAGTTTGCAAACTGGCCAGACTTCCACAAGAAGAGCGTGTGTTCCCGCGCAAGTGCGCGAAGCCTGCCCGCTGCGTCTGCCCAGGAAAAGGGGATCAATACACTATCGCGGTCTTGGTGGGCGGTTCGCGCGACCTCGTCCGCACGGAGATTGCCCGCTATGCCGCTGTATCCTCGAAGCCATTGGTAGATGATGTCGTGTCCTTTATTGATGGCATAGTGATGAAGTTCTCGTATTTCCACGACGAGAACGGGACAAGCATATCATAGATTTTTGCGTCGCTAAAAGAGGGCAATGTGATACATGAACGTATGTAAACGTATATATAAACGTGATTGTTGCCTGTATAGAACTCTCCAGTGATGGCTGCTCTGCCCAGAACAAGACAAGTCCACTTGAAACATCGGCTAATAGAATAAGGCTTCTTCTCACCCTCGTTCGGTATCATTCAGCTGTGTGCACTTATCTTCTTCACCTTATTCTACAATGCACGCAGAAGAAAGGGGAGAAAAGAGAGCGAGGTAGCTTTAGCTCTGTCTCTTAATGACACCACCACAGAAGTCTTCTTTAATGTTCCTAAAACTGCAGTTGTAAACTTTTCCTGGGGCAAATATCTATACAAACAAGCCCTTCAAATTCCAAACAAGCATCCCCAACCTGATTGCTAGATTCAAACAATCTCAGCGCCACCCAGCACATTCCTCATACCGAAGAAATGAGGCTGCCCCCATTTTCACCTAAATTTCGTCAGCCGGCTGATGGCTGACCACAACCTGGGTCCTCCCAGGGCGCTCATGAGGAGGTTCAACGAACGAGAAGGTAGAGGAAATTACCCAATTCCACGTAAGTCACTGCACAAAATTTAAAAGCTACGTGCAGGTAATTGAAAAGTGTCTTATTTTTCAACCCTTACAAGTACTCATTATATATCCAGAAAAACCTCACCTAGATGCAAAAGTGGCGGCTCTCTTACGACGGACTTCAAAAATATTTTGAGCGACCGGCCAGGGCAGAAGCCTAGGGCGAGACTACGCCTTATAACACTTTGAACTTGGAGGAAGTGGTACAACAGCGACCACCACTCGAGTTTTAAGGTTGCCGAAAGCCAAGGGCCAAGGGTTTCCGGCCACCTCACGCCGCCTAAGAGAAGAAGAACCCAACAATTCAAGGTCATATTTAGCATATCTCACGAAAATAATGTTTCTCCTCCTCCTAAAGACTGCCCTTCCGACCATTCCTGATAATAACGGTTCTGCTTTCCTCTTTCTGCAACAATTGGTCCGCATACTTGCGATTCATTGATGGAAAGGCTGAACACGGGATTAAGGCGATTGAAGTACACGCTTCTACCAGTTTGGTATTCGGAGAGTAGAAATCAATCAAATACTTCGGGTAGACAGGAAGACGGCGCAATTATGTTGACCTCGGTTTTTTAATTGCTGTTATTTTTTACGCTCGAGGATAAAGCACAGAAGCTACAAAGTTAGCCCTTCATCACTACTTTGCTTCGTATTAAATATAACGTCCGCAGTAGCACGGAGATGAGAGAAAACTTTCTTAGTCTTCAAAAGAGAAGCATACAAAGAAGCTTAGTACCGAGCCCACCAGGTTATGATAGGCGTACTGGCGACACCTCGTGGGAAAGTCGAAAAACGCTTCACGCCAGCCGTCCTCAGACTCAGAGCTCTTTCTTTTGCCACCACTGTCCCCCACCGAAAAAAGTTGGTCGGAAGCATGGTCGGGACTGCGGATTTCCATGAAATACGAGTTCGGCGCTCCAAGTCGTAGTCATTTCAGAAGCATACCTATCCCTGTTTGCAATAGATATAAAGTGAGCCAGCAGACACTGACATCACAAAAAATGCATATGGGATTTATTTTCTTCGGTATTGATCAATGGGAAATAAGAATGTGATCACAGAAATAATTGATTGGAAAGTAGAAGAAAGGACAACAGACGACGGCTGTTCTAAATTTTCTTCCTAATCAATTATTTCTAGGACTACACTTTTCTTTCACCGACCGTTTCTTGTGTTTTCTACAATTTTAGAATTGATCATTTCCAAGATAATATTCTTATTTCGTTTTGATCAACATCGAAAAATATCCCCCATATTTTCCTTCGCGTTAGTGGCTGTTGGCTCCGTTTGTATGCATCTGATAAAAGGCGCCTGGTATTCCTTACATTTGCTTGCTGCCCGAGAGAGAGTTACTCTGCATCCACGTTTCTCTTCCTTTTCTCTTCAAACAACAACACGTCCCTTCAGAACTTCGTGTCTACTTCAGATTTTGTTCACTATTAGATGAGAAGTGCTGAACGTTACACCTGTCTTTAAAATGTCATGTGACCACGAATACTAGAGCTTGCCAGAATGCGGTTATGCAGTAGTTTGTGGGGATGTGTGCGAGCTAAAATACAAAAATAGAGATCTACTTTTACAGATTAGGCCCGTTTGTTGGTATGCACTGCATTCTTGCGTGGTGCTACAAGAAAATCGCAACCCGCCATTCTTTCCTCTATATCCTACAGTTCTCTGTGTCACACTAATATGCCTCATAAATAAGCCGTGCTGAGGTAGGCCGAAGCGGTTTCAGTTAGCGCACCTTAGTGTTCATGCCCCATGCTGTGAATATGTCGCTGTTTTGTTTATGCTGCGCTAGCAGTTTTGTTCAGTGCCGTTTGTCTTCAGTTCCTTCTTTGTTGAGATTTTGGTGTGGGCGTTTTGGTGGTTCGCAGCGAATATTCTGAAAAATAGAGCGAAGCATGGGACAGACAAGAAATAATGAACACATCGTCACCGACTAACACCAATCTTATTTAAGAAACAAAACACTACAGCCGACAAGGTTAACAAAAAAAAAAAAAGTAACTGTAAAGAGCCAGACACAGAAAATAAACACAGTCGCTGTCTTGGCATAAGTTGAGAGGTGTCACAGATGCGTGAGCACAGGTAGAGGACAGCTACGATATGAACGCTGCTATAACCAGCTGCACGTGTCTCTCTTCTAATAGGCACCCTGCACCCGCTAGGCGCCGCCACCATCAAGGCTGAGTTCAGTGCCCCACGCGACCGGTTCCTCGTCCCCTTCAGGAAGCCTCCCTTCACGTCTCCGCAGGGATGGCGCCTGCTAGTAGTGGGCCGCTGGTTTTAGAGGCAGGATTTGAAGCTGTTAATGGCGCTGAAATTTTTTTTTTCAAGGCGCGCATATCAGGAAAGAAACGAGGGTATTTTAATGCAGGCCATGTGCAAGACATGAAAGAGATAATGTCGCGTGATGATGTCGAAGTAACAGACCGGTGCGTTGGCAAACAAGTATCAGTGCGTCATCGAAAATTATCAAATTAAAGGTAAGGAATATATTTACCTGCTGGCTTCTAACATCCTGACTGTTGCACTGCTAGCTTTATGCCATGTACCAACCGGCCCGGATTACCGCTACATTGTTACAACTTAAAGAGATGCCTGTAAAATCGTCCGGAAGAACTATACTTGTACTTGCGCTTTTGTAGACTGCGAGGAAAATACTTGGGTCGTCCCTTCTGCCCATTTTATGACTTCAACAAGCGCCTACTTCAACAGCGTAGTGTGGGTAAAAAAAAATTAGTTGTGGTTCAACTCTGGTTAACCCTGATTAAATTGCGATAGCAACGGCGGAAGCTTCTTTTGCCTGCTACATTATTGCACTATCACGCCCTATCAGTGTAAGGTGCTACATTATTGGAGACACTTAAGCTCATATCCTTTAGGAGATATGACGCGAGATCGTAAGTTACCAGTCTTCTTTTTCTTCTTCTGCTCTTCCTCCTCCTCCTCGGCTGTTCAAGGTCAAGCGTGGCCTCCGCCGGGACGACGCGACGGCTCGAAACTTGGCGCAGTATTGCTATTGCAATAAAAACGGAGCTCCAACTTACATTTCGCGACGAACAAGCCGAATGCAACACTGCCGCCGTTCCGTCTCTCAATGCCGCGCTGGGCAGCCGTAAAATTTTGTTCCAGCAGGCGGATTCGTGTAAGTATTGCTGCAGCATACAACGAAGCAGTATGTCCGGCTGATTTTATGCGGCCTTTGGGATCGAAAAAGACGCGCAGAGCTCATTCGTGAGTCGCGACAACGCGCGTAGCACGGTACAGCACTGCGGGTGCCGTCGTCTGCTCTAGCCTTCCTGACAGAGAGCCCCGCCGGGGTGGCGCAGTGGCTACGGCGCTCGACCACTGCGTCCAAGGACGCAGGATCGAATCTCGGCCTCGGCGGCCGCTTTTCGGTGGAGGCGAAAAGCAAGGCGCCTGTGTGCTGTGCGATGTCAGTGCACGTTAATATACCCCAGGTGGTCGAAATTTCCGAAGTCCTCCACTACAGCGTCTCTCATAGCCTGAGTAGCTTTGGGACGTTAAATACCACAAAACCAAACCAAATCTTCCTGACAGAGACGCGCTTGCCGCCGTGAGTGGCGCGCACGTCGCCCCGGAGTTAGATACGCAGCGGGCCTATAGGGTGGACCTAAAATATGATTATGGCAGGCGGGGAAAGGGCATTTGCAAGTCAGTATTGTAGTTTGCAAATGCTGTGTTTTTTTGTCCATAATGCCCCCGGACCCTATTTATCCAGTGGGCCTAAGTGATTTAATGGGTAAGATAATAAAGCATTTGCACTCTGCCGAAAGTTATTTGCATCAGAGAACAACTGGAAGAGTTCCTAAGAATAAACTTTACTTTCATTTTAGTCTGATTTTCAGCTTCTTTTTCAGCGCGTTGGTATGCAGTTGACTATAGAAGAATTTGAAGAAGCGCTAGCATACAAAACTACAAACGATAGACGAACGACGAGAACCAGAAGCGCTGTGTCTCGGCGTTCGTCTATCTTTTGTGGTTGTGTGTGTTAGCGCTGTTTCAAATTTTCCCATGGCCAAAATGAACGAACTCACCCCCCAAAAAAAAGTGTTAATGATATACAGCTGAGCAGGGATATATCAGACGCAGTATTTCGAATCCTTTATTGATTGCGCATCATCATCATCATCATCATCATCATCATCATCATCATCATCATCATCATCAGCCTGACTATACCCACTGCAGGGCGAAGGCCTCTCCCATATTTCTCCAATTACCCAGGTTCTGTGCTAGCTGCATCCACTTGACCCCAGCGAACTTCTTAACCTCATCCGCCCACGTAACTTTCTGCCTCCCCCTGCTATGCTTTCCTTCCCTTGGAATCCAGTTTGTTACCCTAAGCGACCATCGGTTATCCTCTCTTCGCACTACATGTCCTACCCATGCCCATTTCTTCTTCTTAATTTCCACTAGAATGTCAGTAACTTGAGTTATTTCTCTGACCCACTCTCCACGCTTCCTATCTCTTAATGTTACCCCTACCATTTTTCGTTCCATAGCCCTCTGAGTTGTCCTCAATTTAAGTAGAACCCTCTTGGTTAGCCTCCACATTTCAGCCCCATAGGTGAGTACAGGTAAGATGCAACTGTTGTATGCTTTCCTCTTGAGCGATACCGGTAAGCTGCTAGTCATAATCTGCGAGTTCTTACCAAATGCGCTTCATCCCAATCTTATTCTTCTTGTTATTTCCTTTTCATGGTCCGGATCTGCGGTTACTACCTGTCCTAAGTAGACATATTCGCCTACTACTTCCAGTGCTTCGCTACCTAACGTAAACTGCAGTTCCTTCCCGAGGCTGTTGAACATTACCTTAGTCTTCTGCATATTGATTTTTAAGCCTGCCTTTCTAATTTTCCTGTCTAGGTCATCAATCATTATTTGTAGTTCATCCCCCGAGTTACTTAGCAAGGCAATGTCATCAGCAAATCGCAGATTACTGAGGTATTCTCCATCTACCCTTATCCCTAACTGCTCCCATTCCAAGTCTCTGAATACTTCCTCTAAGCAAGCTGTGAATAGTATTGGGGAGATCGTGTCTCCTTGCCTAACACCTTTCTTTATAGGAATATTGTTATTTTCTTTATGCAGAACTATGGTTGCTGTGCAGCCACTATATATATCTTCCAGCACTTTCAGGTACGGCTCGTCTACTCCTTGATTTCGCAATGCCTGCATCACCGCCGAGGTTTCAACTAAGTCAAATGCTTTTTCGTAATCTATGAATGCTATGTATAAGGGCTGGCTATATTCCGAGCATTTTTATACCACCTGGTTGATGGTATGGATATGATCGATAGGAGAGTTAGCGATTACCTTAGTAAATACCTTATACGTAACAGACAGTAAGCTGATTGGTCTGTAAATTTTTGAGGTCCTTGGAGTCCCCTTTCTTATGAATGAGGATAATGTTTGCATTCTTCCATGGTTCCTGTACCGTCGATGATACCAGGCACTGCGTATACAGGGTGGCCAGTTTTTCTAGCACGATATCCCCTCGTCCTTTAACAAATCTGTAGTTATCTGATCCTCTCCAGCTGATTTCCCCCTTTTCATAATTTCTAATGTATTCTTCACCTCGTCCTTTGTCACTGGTGGAACGTCTGACTCTTTTTCCATACCGCCAATCTTACTACGGTCCTGACTACTTTGGCTACTGTAGAGATCTGGATAGAACTCGGCTACTTTGACTAACTTGTCCATATTCGTGATTACGTTGCCCGCCTTGTCCCTTATCGCATATATCTGGTTTTTGCCTATGCCCAATTTTTTATTTTTTACCGCTTTAAGGCTTCCCCCGTTCTTTACAGCATGCTCAATTTTCTCCATGTTATACTTCCTTATATCGGCCACCTTGCTCTTATTGATCGGCTTTGATATCTCGGCCAATTCTATCTGGTCTGTTGGACTGGAAGCTTTCATACTCTAGCGTTTCTTAATCAAATCTTTCGTCTCCTTAGCCAGCTTACCGGTATCCTCTCTAACTATCCTACCACCTACTTCTACAGCGCACTCAGTAATGATATCTCTGAAATGGTTGTTCATTGCTTCTAAGGTAATGTCGCCATCATCGGTTAGAGGTGAATAACTATTCTATAGCGAGATCCTGAACTCTTCTGCCCTCCCCCTCACAGCTAATTCGTTGATGGGTTTCTTTCTTACTAATTAGTGGCGTTCCTTTTTCAGGTTTAGGCTAATTCGGGACCTCACCATCCTGTGGTCACTGCATGGCACTTTCCCGATTACCTCTACATCTTGCATAATGGCGCGGGTTGAACACAGTATGAAGTCAATTTCATTTTTAGTCTCCCCGTTAGGACTTTTCCATGTCCATTTCCGGTTCTTCCGTTTGCTGAAGAAAGTATTCATGATTCCCAAGTTATTGCGCTCTGCAAACTCAACTAGTAATTCCCCCTGCTATTCCTAAAGTCAATTCCATAGTCACCTACTGCCTGGTCTCCTGCCTGCTTTTTCCCTACCTTGGCATTAAAGTCGCCCATTAGTACAGCATACTTTTTACTTTTCGCATTGCCGATTCTACATCTTCGTAGAAGCTTTCAACTGCCTGGTCATCATAACTACATGTGGGTGCATAGGCCTGTACAACCTTCAGTTTATACCGCTTATTAAGCCTAATTACGATGCCTGCCACCCTTTCATTAATACTATAGAATTCATCTATGTATACTGCCCGCTATATACTTATTGACAAGGAAACCTACTCCTAGTTCTCGACTCTCCGGTAAACCTCGATAACACAGTACATGCCCATCCTTCAGTACAGTATATGCCTCATTCGGCCTCCTAACCTCACTAAGCCCTATGACATCCCATTTCATGCCCTCTAGTTCCTCTAACAGCACTGCTAAACTAGCTTCACTAGCTAGGGTTCTAGCGTTAAGCGTTGCCAGGGTCAGTTTCCAATGGCGGCCTGTCCAGCGGAGCCAGAAATTCTTAGCACCCTCTGCTGCGTCACAGGTCTGACCGCCGCCGTGGTCAGTTGTTCCGCAGCCGCTGGTGACTGAGGGCCGGGGTTTTATGGAGCTAATCATGAGAGGTTGCGGCCAATTACTGCGCCAGGGTGGCCAACTCCTGTTCTGGGGAGGGAGTGCGTTGCCGGAGGTGTTCACCGGCATCAGGTCGCACCCCAAACCTGTTTATGCAATTCCATCGACACCCGGATTTTTTTTTTTTTTTTCCGTGGAGAATTGCGCTGAGCCGGGATTTGAGCCCCGGTCCTCTTGCATGCGAGGCGGATGTTCTACCGCTATGCCACCGCTGCACCATTGCAAAAATTTTAAGCATTGTTTATACTCTCGACACAGCCCATAATCATACGTGGTAGCGTATATTGATATTCAACATCGCTCGTCATTGAATGCATGGAACTGAACGCTGTGCCCCTGATAATGGCGCCCTTCGATCCCTCTCCACGCGCGGAGACGGGTCAGCTGCGTGGCCTAGGACACCTGATCGCAGTACTAACGCTCGTGTTCGTTGCTCACACTGCGATGCGATGCGGGCAGGGCACTATTATTAAGGCGTAAGATTGTATGGTTATGCAGGCGGGTTTCGCATTGGCGTGGCCTTGTCGGAGCTGTAGAAGAGGAAATCGCTGGTATATTGGAAAAAGAACGGTGTGATTGGATAGAACGTCAAGGAAATGTGTCAAGTGACAAAATAGCTGATGTGGGTTCATTAGTTAATTAGAGCCTATTGATTGTGTAATTGGGAGCTAAGATGGCCGCCGGCCAACTTCCTGTTTCTGTTCTCAGCTTCCGGCCACGTGTCTCAGTGGAACGCCCCTTGACGTTCCTTTGAACGCATCAAAGTTCCCCGGCGTTCTATAATTGGTTGACAGGAAAGCAAAGGCACTGTATATGTCATTCACGGAATCCCGCTGACACATCTGGCTGGCAACACAGCAACGCTCAGGCTTACGCATTTCTCCAGTGCAGATTCTACAGTGATCTCAGAATTTTTTTCTTCTAATTTTGCTATTACCCATTATATGGTGCCCAAGCTTCGTGGCTGTCATGTGCTGAAGCTTACTTCACTAAAACCGAGAGACGACCATTGGCTGGCCTGTTTCGTTCATTTCACTGCCGAAGGCATTGTCGAAAAGAAATCCACCATAATTTTGATGAGGGATTGATCTAGGTATTTTGTCACTGATGTCAACAGCTAGGATTATTGATCGTATGGTAAGTGCGGTGTTCGTTAGTGTCAGTTTCAAATGTGGTGTGCGCCAGTTTCGGTTTCGGAAAAGAGCCCACCACCAGAGCTCCGAACAGCTGCGCATGCGCCCGCCGAGTGCACAGCCTCCTCTCCTGTAAACATACCCGCATTGCATATCCCCTTAGTGTCTCTCCCATAAACGAACGCAGCAGACACATGTAACAGCAGGCAGTGGACATTTCCGGAGCATTATTCGCTGCATTTTCGAATGCGGTTGGGCATTGCTCTGCCACACGAGCAGTGCGCTGCTAGCGCTCCGGCTTACGGTACGCCGATGCATGAAGCGCGTCATTAACGTGAAAGAAATGCATTCTTTCTTCTAGGCTACAGATATACTTATCAGTGTGTCTTTTTATATAAAAATTGGTTTAAAATTGGTTTAATGAAACGAAAGGAGCAGTATCTGTCACACTTTTTCTGCGGATACCTAAGCCGCGCCGTAAAGGAAGGGAGGAACGTGGAACTGAAAGAAAGAAGAGAAAAAGATGTGCCGTAATGGAGGGCTACGAAGGAATTTCGACCACCTGGGGATCTGTAACGTGCACTGACATCTCACAGCACAAGGAAGCCTCTTCGTTTCTCCTCAATCACAACCCAGTCGCTGGCGGTCGGGCTCGAATCCGGATACCCTGATATAGTCGAGCGTCTTAACTACTGCACCACCGTAGCGGGGCTCCTTTTATATATCGAAACATTGTTAAATCGAACGGTTTCGCGACCCCCTTCAAGTATACGGAACAAGGTGTTCAGTTCACCTTTCGTTGCATGTGAAGATGCCACGGGGGCCACGGTGGGGAAAGTTTAGGCGCTGCACGCGTCGTCTGCGACATCGAACCCTATCACCGCAGCAGCAAGCACCTGTACGAAAAATACAAAAAGCTTCACTACCTCTAGCTTCACTACCTCTAACACTGTAAGGTGGAGTTAGAGGCCGCCATCTTGGCTATAACGTCACGCCAAGAGCCGCCATCTTGGATTTGGGATTCCGAAGCCATGCTTCTAGAGCGCTATAGCTATGCCGCCATTTCGGCCCTTGACGCCATAGACACGTGGTTCCACTTGCAGTCGCCATACTGGGCTATGACGTTATCATCGGCACTCGAATCAGACCGACATCTTGAATTCCTCGGACTTAAAGATTTTTACGCCAATCGACTCGCTGTGCGCACGGACACGAAATCGAGAAACGTAAGCAGTGGGAGCTAACGCTCCTAAAGTCGCGAGCATGGCACTGGCAGGTGGTAAGCGGCAGCTGGCATGGCCGCACACTGACTGGACACAGGGTTGCCCGACGTTGCGTTGGGCCGGAGCTGCCAACTCGAGCCTCCCCTTTCATATGAAAGGATGATGTCAGAATCAGCCTGCCAGGACCCTTAAATACACGCACTCTTAGGCCGCGAAGGCACGTTCATACGACTCCTTTATAGCGAGGCTTTATACTTGGGCTGGTAGCCTACTCTATCGCGTCCTACCCTTAAAGGCGGAGCCCGAGTATCCGCCATAAAATCTTTATTACTGCAGCACACCGGTTTAGATCGCTTTCGTAGTCCGGCATCATGCCACCTTCTCCGCAATTTTTTGTTTAGAGCTCACCAATGAATCAGAAATTTCCCTTTCAATGTTTTCAGCGATATTCAGTAGTTTGAATGGTGACGACATGCACTGCGAATGTGCGTTGACGAACGAGTTTTCTTGCGGCGTTCGAGTGCCAGGTTTTCGGTCACGGGCCTCTTGGGGTTCTAAAGCCTTTTCCTAGCCCGTTAATGTGCATTTTGTTGGGCAATATTTGAGAAAGGGATGGCTTACGTACGGCCGAAGTGGTGCGCTACAGCACGGCGCATTGTTTTTTATTTCCCTCCGTACCCAGCCACTAATAATGCCTTGAAGCACTTTCGGTTCTCATGTTTTTGTTCCCATAAATTCAAGACTGTGGAAGAGTCCTAAAACTTTTACAATCGAGGAGCTGCTGAAGCACGGTTGAGTACTGGACTTAAGTCCTACAGCTCCTGTACCTTATACAGCATGACTTAAGCGCGAACTTAAGAGCTTGTCGGCGTCAAAGGCTTTTTATGGAAGAAGAAACGCGTTGAGTACTAATACGAGAAACTTCTCCGCAGGTTTAAGACCTGTTTGACGAAACATGCGGACTAGAAAAACCACCTTTGGCGTTTATTCTCTTTACCGAAGATAAAAACACAGTGCACCGCGCCTTCATTACTAACCGCGGCGGAATTACTAACACTGGACATCTAATAAAAAAAAAAAAAAGAAGGCTCCCCGGCGATAAGCGCTGTCCCTGGGGCATTCTCACTGTCATAAGAGAGTTTCTCGTCCTCTACTTGACGCATGTGGTGCAGTCCCACTAAATTGGAGCAAGTGAGGTGCCTTAGAGCGACAGGCTCTGATAAATACCAGTCTTGCACGGAGTTGTACGAAGCAGAGAAAGAATAAATGATATTAAGAAAATCTTAAAAAAAAAAAAAAAACTGTACGAGTAAGTGTGATTCAGTATTTTTGATAACATAGTCGTTTCCTTTTAGACTTCTGTTAGTTATCGTATACTCGTCGGCGGTTGCGGGCCATTTTTAATTCCTGAAAAAACCTTGTGCTGATAGTTCCGTGTCTCGCTTGTGGAGGCTGGCAACGCCGCTTCATTCACGCGAATGGGCACGCTCGACCTCAGAATAGCAGGTGTCCAGATCCCCTACAGTTGCGACTAACTAGGTCGCACTGACTCCAAAAAGCTACATCCACAACCAGATGAATGCTCCGAATTGAGGACATCTTGCGAAGTAATACACGATTTCGATACGGAATCTTAAACGCACGTAATTTTTAAAACTTTTTGCAGCGCCTTGTTGAATCTGTCGTCACCTTAGTTCCTATTTTCGTTATCGCTGATTGCATCTCGCCGTAATAAAATTCATTTCATATAAAGTTTACGATGAAATTACTGCTGAAAAACCACCCGGAGTGTATTATCACGCAAATATATACACCTCGTTAATGCGTATGAAAACTGTTCCGTGGCGTCCTACGTAGCCAGTAAAGAAGAAAAGAAAAGGCTTGGTTTGATTTGGTGTGTTGGGTTTAACGTCCCAAAGCGACTCAGGCTATGAGAGACGCCGTAGTGGAGGAAGAAAAAAAAAAAAAAAGAAAGGTACTCGATTATTTGGCTAAGCAGCATTTGGGTTAGGCACAACGCACTGGAGGTCGTCGATCTAATTTCGGTTACCTGGAGATGTTCAGCGTGCTCTAAGATTCCAGAACCCGAGCATTTTCGCTTAACTCGTGATCTGCCTGCCAGGAATCATAGCCGTTACTTCGTGATCGCTTACCGCAATTCCAAAGGCGACACTGCGGTTACGCTGCCTCGTGCGCTGCTTCGCGTGATCAACCGGCTTGTACAGGAAGCGTCCAGAGTCTGCCGAGCGCGCTTCTTGAAAAGCCGCTCCCACGGCGACACCACAGACACGGCTTCCCGCGTGTTGCAACACTCGGATGCGGAAGTTCCTTTGCGTGCAGCGCTTTGGTCAGTCTGGACCCCAACAGCAGCGCGCCGCACACAAGCAACAAAAAAATAAGAGAAGAGGCAGTCGTAGCACGCGGCATACAACCCACCGGACCGCAAAAGAAGAGTGGCACGCTGCCCCAAGTTCTACTCAATAAAAAGGTTCCGTAAATACTCTGCGCGCCTTCATATCCCGAAATCTGCGAAGAATAATGACCGCAACGCGCTATAAGTGTGCGGGGAGAAATAAAACGCGGTTCCGTGGCCGGCAGACGCGACAACGATGAGGCGAAATAAAGTTTTAAAGCGCGTCCCCACCCGAGTGCCGTCGCGGCATGCACCAAACAAAAGGAGATGGAACCGTTTTTCATTTTCGCAATCGCGGGGTCCGCCGATGATGAGCGATTCCCACGCGCGAGACTTCCTGCGCCGCCACCGCCAACTCGCTCGGCGCGGCCACGGGCTGAATACGAAATAAAACACGCTCGCTCTTCCTCGCTTCTGCGTGTCTAGGGAGGGAGAGGGCACTTCGACGCGCGGCGACGAAATGCCGTTCAGTCGAAGCCACCGCTTCGCACCGCAGCCGACAGCGCCACAAACGGCCACCTCGAGCTGCACAAAAGGGAGTAGAGGCTGATAAAGCGAAGTTAAGATGCGTCGTATATCTTTTTTGCTTTCGCTGCTGTTTTGGGGATGTCGCTTTTGCGAGATGACTTTGTATATATACTGCCTATGTGTGCACGCACGATGATTAATGCTATCCGGAAGCGCTCTTAAAGAGTCCCCTCACGTGTGATGCCTCGCTGTAGCGGAGTTGTCTGAAGGTATGATCAAGAAACGCCGTTGTGCGGCTTCCCACGTCGCCCGGATCCTTGCGCTCTACGGAAATTCT
This sequence comes from Amblyomma maculatum, assembly GCF_055883805.1. NCBI lineage: Eukaryota > Metazoa > Arthropoda > Arachnida > Ixodida > Ixodidae > Amblyomma > Amblyomma maculatum. The sequence goes on from NC_139350.1 coordinate 79,716,788, forward strand.
TGTGCGTGTGTCCTGGCTTACACGCGCAGGCATTTTTCGAGCATTACGTGGCTCTTCTTCGTTGTTTCTTCTATTGGAACCACTGATGCGGACGACCCGTGAGAATAAAATGAAGATGGGGGAAAAGGGGCGAAAGGTGAGAATTCGCCAGATGCATATTGGGCATATTTTTAACCTCTGGTTTGGAATAATTGTTGCTATCGGTGCAGAGCTGAAACCAGTGTACCACGCCAAGAGAATGTCTCGAAGGCACCCGTGCTGCCAACAATGCCATCGAGGTACGTCGTTTCTGAAGCGGTGTTTCTTGAATTTGTTAATAATTACAAAAGCGATGACCATGTTTCCAAACCTAGTAAGGGGCCGTACATCAATAAAATTGAACTTGGAGTCGTAAAAAAAGTTTTCCGCTGCATTAAAGGAGCCGTGAAAAGCTATTCACTAAAACTAGAAATGGTGCACGAACAAGAGAAGAGGTATACCATCCGCCCTCTCCGGTACGCAGAATTATTCAAGATGGCTTTACTGACACAGAAGACATCAGCGATCGAAATTTCCCTTCCTCTAATCTTCTCTAAACTCAGTGCAGTGCGGCACTAAAAAAAAAAAAAAAAAAAAAAAATAGAGAGAGAGAGAAAGAGAGAGAGAGAGAAAACAAGCCACGACCGCGGCTCACAGCGCGGCGTCCTGCCTGCGTCACTTTGGAGCACGCAATGAGAGGGCGCACCCCTACATGTCCAGCAAAAGTCCGCACGGTGAGTTGTCGCTCTAATAGGCTGCGAGAGGTCGCCAGGAGCGTACTTTAAAAATTGTTTGCAATATACCGCGTTTAGGTAGAGCTTTTATATTTGACTCGGGTACTCAACATGATCATCTCGACAAATCTGTTGCATTAGGTTTTATCATAAATATCGTTTCAGGATCCCTTTAGCTGTAAATACATGCTGAATTGGGTCGGCGATAACGTTAATATGTAATCACATTCCATGATAAGATAAGCACTCCTTATTCTTCCGCGTCAGTTGTTGCTTATTACTTTGTAACTTCCAAAATATGCCTTCGTGATAGGATATCACGACTTTACAGAAAGGAAAGCTCTATGGCGAGTCTCGAAATTCTGAATCTTACGAACAAATCCTATTCAGTCGAGTGTTGGTCGTTAATAGCAACGCTTTACCTAACCGACTGTGCAAGTCAAAATGGTCCACTGAACCAAATTTTAAGCTCTCTTCCTGGAGATGAATGAGCAAAAAGAGCGTTGATTTATTTATTTATTTATTTATTTTGAGAAGCAGGCCCACGAGCTTGTTTGACGGGAGTCTGCAGAAGCATAGCTCACAAAAGACAATGATATTAGACCTTAATAAACATGTATCACCGTGTGAAATTCGCTACGCTCGGTAAATACTTTATAATTTCCTTTTTTTTGCCACACAGCTTTGATTTCGGGTTTCAGCTTGACAAGCGATGGCTGCAATGTCATAAGTGGGTATGGGATGATGTGAGGTACATAAAAACTGCATTTTAATAGCACTTTGTCCAGAAGCGGAGACTTGGGCTTCTGTAACAACTTAGCGTGAGAATTTGCGTCAAAGGTTACAAAACATCGAATATATTGGACAATTTCTAGGCGTCATGCCATGTCACTCTCGTGGGACATTGGAACCTTCTGGCGGTAACCTTAAGCCCATACTGGAAATGCAAAATGCAAAAATTTTAGTAAAATAAATTTGCTGTGGTTTAGCTTGTGGTTAAACCGGGAGTTATGCGAGAGCTATCTGCATGGTTACGCTTAGGTTCGGCTTGAAAGTAAAGGTATGGCTTTTGCACATAGTAGTTTACTCTGTGGTTAAAGCTTTATCACTTTTGACCGCTAAAGTGCAATATCGCGCAGTGGTCCGAAGCTCTCCGCTGCGGCATCTCTTTATCTCTGTTTCCTCCCCCACCTTGGCGATGAAGCTATAGCGTAAGCTTCTAACCAACATATAAAATCCTACTTTAACCGAGCCGTTTGAGCGTGTCTTCGTGGCCTAGGGATAACATGAATGCAAAAGTCTTGGCAGGCTGATTCTGATATCACCCTCCCATATGAAAGGTGAGGCCCGTGTTGGTAGCTGCTGCCAAACGTAACCTCAGGAAGCCCTACGTCCAGTTAGTGCTTGGCTATGTCAGCGGCCAGCTAGCGCCTCCCACGGCTTCTTCTTTCTTCGCTTTGCGGACAGGCACGGCGAAATGGCGACAATGTGGCCAATATAGCTATCGCTACAAAACATTAAGGCGACAGCATTTAATGGCTCATACTGTCGTTCGCTGAAGGTGTCACACTTTGCGGCCACCCTAGGTCACGCGATGCCATCCAAGATGACGGCCACCATGGGTCAAAGGGGGCGACCTTGGGCCCTCGGTTCCCAAATGGGGATGTATTAAGGCGTCAGCCTTAATACGCTTTCGTAACGCGGGAGGCGGTATCTGGCAGCTGACATGGCCGAGCACTAATTGGGCGTAGGGCTTCCTGACGTTACGTTTGGCAGGCGCTGCCAAACTAGGGCCTCTCCTTTCATATGAGAGGGTGATATCAGAATCAGCCTGCCAAGAGACTTGCATTCACGTTATCCCTAGGCCACGCAGGCACGTTCATACGACTCGGTTAAAGAGGGGATTTATATGTTTGCTGGTAGCTTACGCTATCGCGTCATACTGATCCAGGCGTCCGTGCGGCGCCTTTCATTTGGCACTTCCTCGAACTCCGCACCACACAACTTACAGAAGCAGACGCAATAGAACCAGGAATCAGCGAAAAGGCTTTCGCCTTATCGCACTTTAGGGGTCCAAAGTGCCACACAAACATTTTTACTTAGCGCAGCGAAATTTCACGTGGCAGTCTACGTGGGAACCACACACGCAGTTCCGAAGCAAAAATTGCAAAATTCCACCCCTTTAAAACGGAACTTAAGTGTCTCTCAGATTTTTGCAAACTTCTGGTTACAAACTCGTTCTTGCCTATCAGTACGGCTAACTCGCGATGCATACTCATCGTCATTGCAGGTGAAATTTATCTCGGTCGAGCTCCGGACCGACGTGGCACGGAACACCGTTTCAATTAAAGACAGCGCAGAAAGGGGCGTTTACTTTTTACCTGCTCCAATGAGGGCCGGTCAACGCCCAATTAAGGCCCTCGAGACGAAGAGGAATGCGTCTAGAATGCGGAGAAAAGGCGCCGCGTCGTCGGCTCTGAAAGTGCACGCAGACGCGCGGGTGCCGGAGACGCACGCATCTTGATTAGATCCTCCAAACAGCCCCGCAATGGCATCGCTTCGCCACTTGGTGGATTCGCAGCTTCCGACGCGTCCTCGGCAGTCCCGGCACGCCGCCCGGCCGCGAATAAAATGAGACAAGCGGCGGCTGCTTGTCTTTGCGGCGTGCGTATATGTGTGCGTATATTTATGCACGAAGCAGCACCAGAACAACCCTTAAACAGCAGCAGAAGAAGCACCTCGGCAGGGAAACTGTGAACGACGTTACAGCTTGCGGTGGAGAGAGTGAAGGTAGTCGAACAGCGAAGCCACGCCGCCCTTTGGAATGCGACCGTGCCGCCGCCGATGTCTGCCTGGGTGGGGGAATGCTTGCAGTATTTATATACATATATCTTCTATAATCAGACAGCACGGAGAGGAACGACAGTTTAAATGCTTCGGCTCCCTCGTCCTCTTCGGCGGCGCCTGGGAAAGCCCGTCACCGTATAGTACTCTGTATGTATTTCGACGGCGGACATAAAACAACTATCGGGCTGCCGGCATCGCATGGTGCCGCCGAGGGGGTCTGATCGGCACACGGAGACGAGGGGCGTCACCGTCAGCTCTACCGGCGCGTTTTCTTGAATTCGCCCTCGCCTCGCTCGGGCACCAAGGCGGCGGTTGGGGTGGTCCCATGGGCAAACGGGTCTAACTCCGATACCAGCCAGACAGACGCACGCACGTGAGGACGTAGCGCGCAAGCGGCGTAATACCACACAACATCGATACACCTTCCGAGAAATATACTAGCGGCGACGTGCGAGTGGAGTTTAAGAAAAAAAAGAAAGGAAGATTATATTCCGAAATTGGGAGCTTGTGGGGGGCTTCATCGCAGCTTATATAAAGGACGTAGCCTCTCGATCGCCGCAAATTTACGTCCGCACCGGTTTCTTTTCCCCGGAGTCCAGTCCATTGCATCGGATTCCCGATCTGCGCGGCGCGTTTGGGGCTGGTCTGGCGGCCTGACCCGCCACGAGGGCTCTTTGGCCTTCGCGACGATGCAGTGTGTGCGTTTGTGCCGCCGCCCAGTCAGTTCTTGTGTTGTGGTCACGTACCCGCGCGTGGTTGCCCCGCGGCTATCCCCACCGCTATAGGAGAGAGATTTATCGCACATGCGCGCCGACGCGGCTCCTGTGGCGTCAAACCCGAGGCCACCTCGATAGTCGACGACCAGACTGGTACGAAGGGGCGCAGTGTCCCGGCGTATTCAGGCCGACACTGAGCTCGAGGGGCGCAGACACCAATAGGTTCTTTTTTTTTAAACACTTCTTTTATAACTCTTCATGCTCGCTGCTAGGAACGGCGCTGCTGTCCTACCAAAATCTACAGCAGTGTAACAGCGCTTCCTTTAAGGGGCTCCTGCTTGCGACTGCATGAGACAGATCACCACAGCTCAGTTAAATCACTCCCACTATGTGGCAGCAGTAGTGTACATGGACACGCCGTTAAAGCCCTTACTGCAATTTGCTTCGCCTCAAAGTGTCATTCCATCGCTGCATTTTGAGATCATACTTCTAAAGCCACGAAGTCACGAAAGCCACGAACTGGCGAGTACATGAAGAGACAAGTGTATCACCCCGAAAAAATGATTGCCACATTATTTCGCAGCAGCTAGGTTGGTATATCTTCTTCGTATGCACCGAGCAACTTTCGGTGGCAGTGCTTAAGATGTCAAGGCAGGCGCTCAGCACTTTGCGCATTCCTAGCTCACGAGGACAAACCGAAATGTCTTAGGTAGCTCAGTGCTCTGATAGGTGAGCAGAGGCTCACGAACGTAGTCGGATAAGTCGGAGAAGTCATGTGGCACATAGCCCTGAACAGAAGGAAGCTTTCGCTTTCGTGCATGTTTCGTGGTGTTCTCAACGGATCAGCTGCAAACGTTTTCTAAGCGACCTTCACTTCATTTTCATACTGCCGTCTATCGACTTGATATGTCGTTGTTAGCTGCTAGCGCCATCCCTACCATGACGGTCTGCTCACCACAAATCTTTCGATCCGAAGATATCAACGTCGCGATCGAAGAAGATCAAGACGTTGATGCTGGATGCGTCTGCCCCTCTTTCACTGCCATCTCGGACTTTGGTGCATGGAGGGTTCCAGCATCCACACGTACTGTCTTCACAAAAGTATAAACAGAATGCATACTTTGTGATTTGTATAGAGTATAAGCCCTGATGGCTCCTAAGGTAAGGGCGAAAGTTCTCCTTACACACAAGCAGAACAGAGGGTGCAGAGAGTGCTCTGCCGTATACGACGGAGAAACAAATAATGCTTCCCGATTACTTTAGGAAAGGACTGCCCCACTTTTGATTAGCCTGCACAGGTGAGGGAAGTCACCGTGAAACGTACATGTATAACCTTTTTTTCCGCTTGTCAAACGTCTGCAGGGTAACTTTCCTTCCGCGTTCCGTCATTCCGTACGCACTTCGACCTCAGGGCTCTACTCAGGAGTTTAGGCATCAATAACCAGAGGAGCCATAACCGAACAGCACACAGTGATAATTTCGCCCACAGGCGCGGGGGGGGGGGGGGGGGGGGGGGGGCATTTTGTGGTCTAATTAGATTCTTGGAATGAGTTTGATTAGTGTGCATTGGTACGGTACATATCAGGGCTGCCCAAAAAGTATATGCCCCTATTTTTCTGCCCCACCGGGGTGGTGCAGTGGTAAGACGCCCGACTACTGCGCCGGAGTACCCGGGTTCGAACCCGACCTCGGCGGCTGCGTTTTGATGGAGGCGAAACGAAGTGGCGCCCGTGTGCTGTGCGATGTCAGCGCACGTTAAAGATCCCCAGGTGGTCGAAATTACTCCGTAGCCCTCCACTACGGCCCCCCTTTCTCTCTATCCACTTTCACTCCCACCCTCATCCCTTCCCTTACGGCGCGGTTCAGGTGTCCACAGAGCAAGTGTGACAGATACGGCGCCTTTCCCTTCCTATGAACCAACCAACCAACCCCTATTTTTCTTTCCTCGAACACAGTTAATAATAAAGCTATGACAATCACAAATATTACACCTGCATACCAGCCGGACTTATTACTTTTCAATGATATGGCGGTCAATTTTTGCATCTCAGCGCCACCGGTGAACACAAAATCATGCCTTTATTGTAACAGCTTTCCATTAATGCGCTAGTATTTAAGGTCCTGTTCGGCGGGAAAGGCGGCATCGGCTTGACTGCGAAATCCTGACTAGGTGAGAAGGGTGTTGACCTAATCATGGCGCCTGAAAGAAAAAAAAAAACTGGATACTAACCTCTGCCTTCGGTCACGGGTCAGTCACGCTGGTGTGAGCGCTGCCGTTGTCGCCTGCGTTGGCCCCGTTAAACAAATAACCTGGTACTAAGTATATATACTTATAAGTATTTGTTGAACTTGCCGGAAAATCTGTATTGTTAACCACGAGGAAGTGATGACATCATTAATGTGTTTGTTTTACTTTCTATGCATATGTGAACCTGTGATGACGTCAACCTCTCTTTAATTTTAATATTTCATATGCTTGCCTTTTTTATTTTTATTTTACTGTAAGAGTTTTCGGTTATGCCGTTCTGTAAATACATAAGTGTCAATGCCTGTACGAGCAAATGCATGTCTACGGGGCATTGTAAACCACTCCTGTAAAATTCCCTGATTAGGATTGACCAGTATCTCAAAAATAAAATAAAATTAAAATTAAAATATGCACGCACACTCTTGTTCATCGGGGCACAAATGCATGCATGTTAGCCGAGATCACATTGAGAAGCAATATATGTCCAGCAGATGCGGTCGCTCTTATTTCAATGCCTGGCGGACCCTCCTCCGCGGGGTCTGGAGCACCCTATCACCTGGGAGAACTGGCGGACCCTGTTGCGCTCTGAAGTAGCTATAGGACCGGTCAGTTTGAATACTCCTACGGACCGGGCGGCAGACGTCATGAACCGTAGAGATATGAACGTTTAAGTGTAGTGGGGCCGTGTGGGTGCACAAGGCCTGCGTCGCGTGCTCCAAACTTCAAAAGCAGTTCTTACTACTACTGGTACTGGAAAGCATTATCTTTAAATTTCATGAAAGTTGAATGAACGTTTTGGCGCTCTCGTATTTTTCTTTCTGTAGCTGTTCTGGAAAAAAAAAAAAAGGCTTTGAACCACATTATAACGCATGCGAGCTACTGTTTGTCTCCTTATTATAATGTAAACGTGGGTCTGAATACTGCGCGTTACAGTATTAAGGAATTTATATGCCGGCCGCGCAAAAGCGCAGAATATGCGCAATCCAGGCTTTCGGCTTTGATGGTGCTGGATAACCACATAATTTTCGTGCCATATTTGCGTTAAACTGCTTCTGGGTTACCAAATTTCGGTTTTAAACCTCACAAAATTTTCTCAATGAAAGGCTAAAGTATCAACATTATAGCTCTATACGACGTTTCCAATCTGTCTTCCGTCCGTCCAATATGACAAGCTGTCTGGAAAAGGCGACTACTTTTTTTAATAAGACCAAAGCCGCTAGAGAACACACAATACGCTGAAATCACAAAGAGGTCAACAGAAAAGCGCATGCACGTTTAAGAATCCCAGACGATCGAAATTTGAGGCTCCATAACGACGTCTCTCATAGCCTGACTCGTTTTCGGAGGGTTATATATCCTATAAACCAAACCAAACCGCACCACACCGCAGTACAAAAGCGCACCGCAGGTGGAGTGCACACGCTTCTACAATTTCACTCCTTTCAATAGACAATGAGCTCCAAGCAGGTTACACCCAGCCTGCGAGCGGAGCTCAGGCGCGTCTTGTAGCCACGTGCCGACCCTTCCGTTGTTGGCCCGTCTCCGATGACGGGGTGGTACTGAGCAAAGTCTGCGGTTCTCGACAGCCTTATGTTTTTCTTCCCTTTGTTGCGATGGCAACAGGAAAGGGAAAAAAGAAAAACGGGGAAAGTAAAGAAAGAATTCAAAACTGCGAGGCTACGCGAAGAATCGCAGGAGGCGTTGGTAGAAATCTACTGTTTCTTTCTCTTTTTTTTTTTTTGAGTCCGTACATTTCGGTTTGTTTGATTCTCTCCATCTTTTCAGATCCGTCTCGGCCGCAAAGACGCCATGTGTAGGATTTGTAACGCGGTGCGTTTATTTTCGTTCTTGCTCCCGGGTGAAAGGACGCTTCTCACGCCGCGGTACCAAAAGTTCTAAACGTAACTCCGGGGAACAAAGCGCTCCTTATCGAGGAACGCTTTTAAGCCCATCATCGAACGTTGTGTGTTTACACAGCGAACTGGGATGCCGCTGAATGGGCGCTGATACGTGACACGCAGGAAATCTTGGAAAAAGATTAAGAGGAAAGGAAACGTTGCCTGCACAGACTAAAATGTGACCTTGGCTCATACGCCCACAGTTTCTGTGAGCATAGTGAATACAATGAATAGAGCTGCACACAGTGTCAGGCTTAGGTTGTGTATATTCACTGGGCTATTTCTCCTCGCCTGGGAGATTGCCACACATACAAACGAATTAAAGTTCCCAAACTTTCTTCGCTTGTAGCTTTAACAACGTCTAGCATAGTCGAGATATGATTAAAACCACGTTTTTTCTCGCAACCTTCCTGCGGGAGTTTGTTTTTTCGGTCTGAGTGCCGCGCTACAGGCCTGTACAATGCATCGTTATTATATTATGGACATGTAGGCTTGCTAGATGTTTCAAAAGATCTGTGAGGATTTTTTTGACCATTGATTCATTCTCAAGATTTCTTCTGCTGGCTCGTAAAAAAAAAGAAACAAAAATTGTGCACTCACTCACTCACTCACTCACTCACTCACTCACTCACTCACTCACTCACTCACTCACTCACTCACTCACTCACTCACTCACTCACTCACTCACTCACTCACTCACTCACTCACTCACTCACTCACTCACGTTAATGCCTAGTGACAGCGTCACACCAAAGTCCTGGGCACTACATAGCGTAGAAAATTAGGTTGGCTTCGTCTAAAAGAGCACGAGCTTTTTTTATTCATTAGGAAGAAGAGCAATACGCTGAAAATTCCATCGTCACAAAACTCGCCGAGCAATAGTCGGCAATTTTCCCACCACTCTGCCACCACCATGGCAGATGAAGGGGATCGTCGTGGATTTCTTTAGGCCCTGGATAAATTTCGCCAACAGTAATCCAAAGTCATGACGCGGTAGACGCTTAATCCTCAGAACAAGCTAAGCGCGCGAGATGTACGGGAAAACGAACAGCGCTCAGGACTTACCCTTAACAGTGGTTGCTTGGCGCAATATAAAAAGTCCGCCTTGCAGTATCGTTTGTTTTTCTAAAATAAGCGATAGCTTACTATGACAGAAGCTGAGAAATAAGAGTATGGGAAAGCTTAATTAGACTTGAATGGTTATAGAAACCAATTCTTTGGTGTTTTCTTTTTTTTTTTTTTTTCAAACCATAGATCACAATGCACGGTTTAAAGCGTTGCATTACTTTACGACCTCGAAGTAATATATAATTGAAACAGCGGCTACATGTTATATCGGTTTCGATATCACTATATGAACGATTGCTGTGACATGAAGTTGTTTAAGTCACGCGAGACTCATACACAGAAGCAGAGTTTATAGACACTTATCCGGAATTTCAGTTCACGACATAACATAAGCAAGACTGTTTCAAGTACTGCAGTGCCAACAAACTTTATATCAGCAGTTATACTATTGATCTTCTCATGGCGCACGTGACCTGGGCTTAGCAATGTCTTAATACGGACAAAGGACAATGACTGTGCGGAGAGAAACCACTGAAGGAGCCTCTAGGCCGTTTTAGAACGGGGTTAGATCGCATACGGGGACCACACCTACACTTCGTCACAGAGGCTGTTCGCAGCACTGCGAAAGGCGGGGGCGTCCCTGTCCAATCAGTATCGTGCGTGCAACAATAGACGATTGGGCTCCTGCGCGTCTCTCGCCCTCCGAAATCGTTGGGAGTACAGCAGCCGCAATATTATATAATATAGGGCGCAGGGGCGGGAGAGCACAATTACCTATTATAATGAGCGAAATCCTGAATGGGCAGGGCTCCCCATGTCTTTTCACAGCGCTGCAACTCTCTTCTGAGACAAAGTATATAAGCGACACCCTTCGCCCTTTCAAAGTAGCCTTGAGCGTATGCAATGGCGTCCCACTATGCATCCCCATATCCTCGTATCCGATAGGGTCGCCCTATTTTAAAGATCGGTATTAAGGCCATTGCATCATACTCTTAAGGTGGAGCTTCGATTTCCCGCTAAATGCACCAAATGTGGGAACACAAGAGAAGAAAGCCGTCGCACGACGGCGGTTGTGGCAGGAATATGCTATTCGCATTTAGTTGCTTGTGTTCATGTAGCACTGGTGTGCACATGATAGCCAAGAACGAATGTACTATTTTCCGGCTCATTTCATACCTTAATCATTGTAAGAGTATCTGCGTAAACAGAGCCTGCATAAAATGATCGTTCGGATGAAAACTCGTTGAATTCTTGACTTTGAAATCGAAAAGAACTAAGCCGAAATTTTACCCGCTGACGCTACCAAATTATCTGCTGAAATTTTCTGCTAATTTCGGTATAGCATAGCAAAGCGAAATGCTGGTAAGGTGGACCAATATATAAGGAAAACAACCAAGCGATCTTCCCGAATAAAATCACGTGAGTGTTGCTAGGAATAATATGAGGTACGCACTGCTATTTTTTTTTTCGTTCCGCTTACTTGAATAATTTGGAGACGCTAACTATATATGATTTATAAAAGTCTTCCAGGATCCAGAAATATGCGTAAGATGAGGTAGGGGCGCACAAACGAAAACAATGGTTTATTTCCGACGTTTCGGCCGGGCCCTTGTTTTCGTTTGTGCGCCCCTACCTCATCTTACGCATATTTCTGGATCCTGGAAGACTTTTATAAATCATATATATATATATATATATATATATAAATGAATGCCGGGAAGTTTAAAATTCTATGGGGAACACGGTATGCCGCGATAGCGTAGGCGACCACCGGACATACGAAGCCTCGCGTTAAGTAAGCCGTATACAAACGTGCCTGCACAGCGTAGGCGTAACATACATGTACTATTCGCACCCAAGAGCACTGGGAGATCGATTCATATTACAACTTCCCCCCTCAAATAAGCAACGCTATTTGGCAGCTACTCTCAGCTTTCTGATATCATGTGGTACCGTTAGGTCGCACAAACTATCGAAGAAGCCCGCTGTAGTAGTGCAATGGTTACGGCGCTCGACTACTGTGCCCAAGGACGCGGGATCGAATTCCGGCCTCGGCGGCCGCGTTTCGATGGAGCCGAAAAGCAAGATGCCCATGTGCTGTGCGATGTCAGTGCACGGTAAAGAATCCCAGGTGGTGGAAATTTCCGGAGTCTTCCACTACGGCGTCTCTCATAGCCTGAGTCGAGTTGGGATGTGAAACCCCATAAACGAAATCAACCAAGCAAGGTGCTCGGCAATGTCAGCTGCCAGCACCAGCACCATACCCGTGACTTTTAGCTCACAACGCCTACTTCGACGCCGTTCCTTAGTAACGGGACCTTTAACGCTGGTTGTTTGCAATGTTCTTGACCCCTGAGAGAGTTATTGTCTGTTTTTTTTTTTTTTTTTTTTTTTTTTTTTGATGGCGGCATAATCAAGATGGCTATCTGTACCAATTCATGCTTCCAGATTATTTGTAGAAGTGTATCTGTGCATGACACGAAACAATTTCTCCTTTTCTTTGTTATTTGTTCTTTACACTGATTTTGCCCATCCTGTTTGGACCAAAGAGGTCTGCAGTGTCATGGAAATAAAGTAAATAAAATAAAATCTCGTAAAATAGCACATAACAGCGTGTTCCGTGTGCCCATATGCCTCTACATGCGACTGAGTAAAACGCTGCTAATTTTGCTCCTTTTGTGCCTCTCTTCTACTTCTACTTCTACTGGCTTCTACTGGTCGCGAGATGCTCATCAACGGCTGCTGTCAGCGCGCTTCTTTGCCGCATTGGCTGAATCACTGCGCTCACCTCCGAGCCAGCGGCAGTGAAAAGTCATCTCGTGGGCATCGCAAAAGGATTGAACGCTGGCAGCGCTTTACCCTGTCTCGGCTGAGAGCGCTGTAGTTGAGGCGCAATCGGGCGCACGGAGCGCGTTTACCGCGGTATTTCATTTTTGCCATACAAAAAGGGCTCCGCTAAGGCGACCTCGTCGGAGGCATGTGGATCGGGCTATTTTCACGCCGCACAACTTTACTGTTCACGCCCAATTGTCTGGCGATAATTAAACAAAATTTGTTAACATCAACTAATTATTCAAGTAGGCCGAGCAAAATACACCAGTGGGCCCTTTACGTGACTCCTAATAATAGTGATTTCATTTGAATAATAAATAATGCTTCAGTTCTTTCCCCTTCAAATATTGGTCATCTTGAGGGATCACTGCCTTGTCGTGGCGGAGGGGCTTGCGAAACTCGATGAAGTCGTGAGCTCTGCTGTGTAGGGCCACCCAAGATAGACAGGTCACGGCAGAGAGTTCTGACAAAATGTGATTCACTGGAGAAGGTAATGGCAACCCACTCCAGTATTTCCTGCCAAGAAAACCCTATGGCCAGTCACAATACCATTATCGATATGGCGCCGGAAGATGAGCCCCCCAGGTTGGAAGGCGTCCCACATGTTACTGGGGATGGACAAAGGGCGATTCCTAGTAGCTCCAGGACGAATGAAGCGGCTGGGCTAAAGCCAAAAGGACGCTCAGTTGTGGATGTGTCGGGAAGCGACCGGAAAGTCCGATGTTGCAAGGAGATATATCACATAGCAACATGGAATGTAAGATCTATGACGCAAGGTAAACTGGATATCGTCAAGCGAGAAATGGACAGATTGAACATTGATATCTTGGGTATCAGCGAGCTCAAGGGGACCGGAATGGGAGAATTTAACTCCGGCGACCATTATGTCTTTTATTGTGGGCACGAATCCAAGAGAAGGAATGGGGTCGCTCTCATAGTAAACAGAAGAATGGGCAAAGCAGTGCTAGGGTACAACCCCAAAAACGACCGAATGATTTCACTTCGGATCCAAGGTCACCCTTTCAACATAACAGTTATCCAAGTCTATGCACCGACCACTGCTGCTGAAGAAGCTGACGTTGAGAGATTTTATGCGGACCTACAAGGCCTTCTAGACCGCACCCCATCATCAGACGTCGTTTTTCTCATAGGAGACTGGAATGCTAAGGTCGGGAGTGAAGAAATATCCGGAATTACAGGCAAGTTCGGTCTTGGTGAGCCAAATGAAGCTGGGCAGAGGCTAGTAGAGTTCTGTCAAGAAAACAACCTGACCATAGCGAATACTCATTTTCAACAGCACAAGAGGCGCCTGTACACATGGATTTCACCGGACGGTCTGTACAGGAATCAGATCGATTATATTATTTGGCGGCAGAGATGGAGAAGCGCTATACAAACAGTAAAAACAAGGCCTGGGGCCGATTGTGGCACCGATCATCAGCTTCTTGTTGCCAAAATTAAGCTTCGATTGAGGAAAACGCAGAAAACTAGAAGGCCTTTCAGGTATGATCTGGATCAGATCCCATTAGAATATGCTGTGGAAGTGAGGAATCGATTTCAAGAATTAGATCTAGAAGACAAAGAGCCCGAAGAGATGTGGACTGATGTTCGTGATATAATACAAGAAGTTGCTACTAAGGTAGTTCCAAAGCAAAAGAAATGCAAAAAGCAAACTGGTTATCTGAAGAGGCTTTGCAAATAGCTGAGGAAAGGAGGATGGCAAAAGGTATGGGGGAAAGAGAAAGATACAAGGTTCTCAATGCGGATTTTCAGAAAATAGCAAGGAGAGATAAGAATGCCTTCCTGAACATACAGTGTCAAGCAGTTGAGGACAACAGCCAATTAAGGAACACAAGAGCTTTGTATAAGACAATCAAAGATATCAAAGGAAGCTTCTGTGCTAAGCTAGGCGTGATAAAGGACAAACGAGGCAAGGACCTCACTGAAGCCTCAGAGATAAAGAAGAGGTGGCAGGAATACACAGAAGAACTGTACAAGAAGGACCCGGATGTGCAAACCCAACATAGGACGGTTGTGATTACTGATCTCGAGCCGGGCATCCTGAAGAGTGAAGTTGAATGGGCCTTAGCCAGCCTTGCTAAGAACAAAGCTAGCGGAATTGAGGGTATTCCAGCTGAGTTGCTTCAAAAGCTCACCCACGACGCTGTTAACAAACTGCATACATTATGTCAAAAGATTTGGACAACCCTGCAGTGGCCACAGGATTGGAGGAGGTCAGTTTACATCCCCATTCCAAAGAAAGGCAGTGCCAAAGATTGTTCCAACTACCGCACGATCGCGCTTATTTCGCATGCTAGCAAGGTGATGTTAAAAATCCTGCAAGGTAGGCTGCAGCAGTATGTGGATCGGGAGCTTCCGGACGTGCAGGCTGGGTTTCGCAAGGGCAGAGGAACTAGAGACCAAATTGCCAACCTTCGCTGGATCATGGAAAAAGCAAGAGAGTTCCAGAAACCCATTTACTTCTGCTTTATTGATTATGCGAAAGCGTTTGACTGCGTAGATCACAGCAGATTGTGGCAAGCTCTCCAAGAGATGGGAGTTCCAATTCACCTCATCTGTCTCCTCAGGAACCTTTATGAAGGGCAAGAGGCCACAGTCTGAACTGGGCATGGTCTTACTGATTGGTTTCCGATTGAGAAAGGGGTGAGGCAAGGCTGCATACTGTCGCCCTGCCTATTTAACCTATATGCAGAGTGCATCATGAGGAAGGCCGGTCTGGACGAGTCTTCAGCTGGAGTGAAGATCGCTGGAAAACGTATCAACAACCTCAGATATGCGGATGATACCACTTTAATGGCAGAAAGTGAAGTGGAACTCAAGAGACTTCTGATGCGCGTACAAGAAGAGAGTGAGAAGTTTGGGCTTAAACTGAACATTAAAAAGACGAAGATCATGGCGTCTTGCCCTATCAAGTCCTGGAGCATCAATGGACAAGAAGTGGAAGCTGTGACAGATTTTCTGTTCTTGGGCGCCAAGATTACCTCGGAAGGAGACTGCAGCCATGAAATTAGGAGACGCCTGCTTCTGGGAAAGAAAGCAATGATTAGCCTTGACCGCCTAGTAAAGAGCAGAGACATTAGTCTGCCAACCAAGATCCGTATAACCCGTGCTATGGTCTTTCCAGTTGTGATGTATGGATGCGAGAGTTGGACTGTGAAAAAGGCTGACCGCCGAAGAATTGACGCGTTTGAATTGTGGTGCTGGCGAAGACTCTTAAGAGTTCCTTGGACTGCCAGAAGATCAAATCAGTCGATATTGTCGACCATAAACCCTGACTGCTCATTGGAGGGTCAAATTCTAAAGTTAAATCTCAGCTACTTTGGTCATCTGATGAGAAGAGAGGAGCCGCTGGAGAAAGATTTGATGTTGGGAAAGGTTGACGGTCGCCGGAGAAGGGGTAGGCAGCGAACGCGATGGTTAGATGGCATTCTCGAGGCATTGCAGATGAAGCTATGTGATGTTAAGATGATAGTGAGAGACCGGAAAGCGTGGCGTGACATGGTCCACAGGGTCACGAAGAGTCGGACACGACTGAACGCCTGAACTGAACTGAGGGGGGCAACCCGTGTAATATCTTTGATTGCACTATGGTTCATTCTGACAAGGAGCTTTCGATTTTATTTTCTTGGTTCATGTTTAGGTGGCTTTGGGTACTACTGAAAAACCGAAAGCTACTCATATCGCAGCGAGTCCTCAACAGCAGGGGAATATAGTTCGAGGCGTGTTGCTTCCACCGCCTTTAACAGACCGGGTCAAGGGACCTGTTGCTGTGCGCGCTGCGTACAAACGACGTTTAGGCGTGAGTACCCATGGTGGGCGCGGTACAGAACGCGCCCATGGGGTGGAGCTAGCTTCTCGGCTCCTTTGTCACAATAAACGACGGTCGCTCCCCATGTCAACAGCGACTACGACGCCTTTCAGCGCCTGGCTTCCACTTACCTGTCCCCTCACGACGGAGCTTTACTCACGCCCGTGCAGCGCCCTCACGCATCTTCGTCGTCGTTTGTCTGTAAATTGCTTCCGACAAAGCTTCTCCGTATAGAGGGATTGTCGTTGCGCCTCTTTGTTCGTCTCCCCACAAAAATGACCAAAGCAAGGCGTTTTATTTGAACGCTGCGCTTGCAGTGAATACTTTTTGTAGTGCACTTATTCAGCCAAGTATTTAGAAAGAAAAAAAAAGTCACTATGCAGCAGTCGTTCCCAACATACGTTTTGAAGCCGCATACGGAGCTGGATATTTGGGGGTGGGGGGAGACGAGCAGGGAAGGGTGCTCAAGCGTCTTTTCATGAGTGTGTGCTCACCGATGAAGCACCTCGCAGCATACTCTGCAAGCAAAAGCCCCGGGGTCTGCCAGAGTAAACATGATGGATGCCGGAGCCATTCAGTTAAGCCAACGTTTTGCTTCTAAAGTAGAAATAGCGTAAAGTACTTCACAGTACGTTTTCGAGAAGAGCTAAGCATTCAGGAAGCGCCGACGAGTTTCCTCACTATGATGAATTTCACTTGCCATCGGCGGACCCGGGTTTCACTTTTACAACCCGAGCAGCGTTAATGATCCCCCACCTACCTCTTGCCCGTATTTTTTTGCCTTGTTCACTCCCACTTCCAGTACAATGAAGCCCAAGCTGTTGTTTTTGCAATCTGTTGTAGATATCTCCAGCTTACGTCTTACTGGAATGCGTTTTTTTTTTTTTCTGTGCACACCCAAACAAAGCACGATAATTTAAATTCTCACTTAAATTCATTCGTACTAGCCCAACCAAGCCGACCATCTACAACAACGCCATGATAACAAGTAATGCTTAGGCAGCTGTTCTGCGGCAAAACTGACAAATGGTGCATCCTAAACGTTGGGTGCATGCTACTTTGCACGGTCAGTAAGACGCTCCCAGGCTTGTATGCGCTTAAGAAAACCTCCACCTTAATGTCGTGCGTGCAAATCAAGCAATATGTACAGCCTTTGTCAAATGTGCATAGAGCTAAAGGGATTTCTTGCAGGGCCATGTTGGTTGGGTCTTTATGCGCCAATATACTGCAATGATTTCCCTACCTAACCGCGCTGAAACGAATATTAAGATTTTGCTATGGCCTGGTCTATAAAAGACAGGGGTATTGGGTCGCTACCAAATACTCAGAAATTCGAGAAAATTTGAATATTTTTCGGTTAACCATTTTTCGAATACAGAATTAACCGAATGAAAAACTATTCGAATATATTCTCACACCCATTAAAATCCTTATACATTTTTCATTTACTGTATCATTTATAGAAGCTTGAGAAATACTGCTCGGGCAAGTCATAATGATGGGGCGATTTTATTGCGCGATAAAGCACTGTCGTCAGCACACAGACATGTGTTTTTCAGTTTTAATTGTTTATTAAGCGATGGTGGTTTATTAACATCATCAGAGAATTAGGGGGCCTAGAACGTATACCCACCCACCGAAGTTAGTGTCTTCGTTTGCAGAGCGTGCACTCAGAACTTTTCGGCAACGGTCTAAACGAACCCGGAGATTAGAGAGCTGTACACGTGCACCCCTTCCGCACTTAAGCGTTCTTCTGTGAACGGCTGCCCCTCAGCGGCACGAATCGCTTACCTTGGTAGGTCCTGTGTTCAGCGCTGGGCGTGGGTACTCACATACCGTCCTCGACCTGAACTCTCCCTTGTTCACGCTCAGAATACTTGCGCTCTTCATTGTTAGAAGATGGAAGTCCGGTCCCTTGAGTTTCAAAGGGACAGCTTCTTGCGGTAGGGTGCCTCGATGCGCGATCCCCTCCGCCTTGCGGCTTACAGAGGCGATGCCTCCCGCTTCGGAAAGGAACCATCGTTTAAGGTTGACAGATTGGATTGCGACTCGCGTTATGCTGGGAATGAGAAACGACCCGGAGAGGCGAAAGCGGGGAGTGTCTGTGGCTCTTTGCGATTCGACTGTGCAGTCTCCAAATAGTAGGTTCCTGCTAGGTAGTACATGAAGCACTGCACTCAAGCATGACGAATCATTCCGATGAGTTAAGCGCTTTTCTAGCATCGCTAAAAATTGTGACGTCTGAGGTAGCACAGTGTAAGCTGGCGTGGCTTTTATGCCTCGCAATTTTTTTTTAATAACCAATATTGTGAATCTGGCAAATAACTGGGCGCCTGCTGTTAACAGGTAATGCAAATTAAAATGTTTTACGCGAACAGCGAAACTTATCATATTGCCGTCTCCGACAGGCAGCGTCCTTCCAACCACATTTGGAAGGAGGATAACCAGTGCTCGACATGAATGTTCAAAAGTTCGGTCCCTCGCTTATAGTGTCTGCTGTACTTTGCTTAGGGCAACTGTGAGGACATTTTGCGGTGTGGTTCGAAGTTGTTTTCTTTTGGGGGGTTCTTCATCTCTTGGCTTTTAGCTTAAGCTCTTCGAGTGAATCTACCCATACCTCATGTGTACTGATTCTCTGTGATGCTGTTAACATTAAATAATAAAAAAGCTTTTGCATAATAAAGCCTTTAGCTGAGTGCTCGTTCATCGTAGATACGCGCTGTAGTGCGTTGCCTTTGGGCGTTATAAAAGGTATGTAGGCTTGTTTTGCATTAGAGGTCTCGTCATGAAAAGCAACAAAGGTGGTACAAAGCACGGAGCCGCGAATGTATGCTTAGGGTACGAGCTTTAGCATTCGTATCCCTATCAGTGAAAAATGTACATTTAAAATGGAAAGATAGCTGTGCTCGTTGACAGTAGCGTAAGTATGTCTAAAATGTTCAGAGCCCGTGGGAGGTCCCTTCTATGCCGCGTACTAGAGCTGTTGTAACATCCGCGATAGTGGTAACTGTCGGAATGGTTAATATACCATAATCTCTTTTACCTTCAATAGATTTTACAATGTCGAATTAGAGCTTGGGAAAGCAGTGGGAAAGTCTAAAATAAAGGGGAGGGGGGGGGGGGGCAGGCTAAGGGTAGACGTAGGCATTTTCCATACTTATCAGTTGAAAAAAAAAAAA
The DNA here is from genome assembly GCF_055883805.1 of Amblyomma maculatum. Taxonomy (NCBI): domain Eukaryota; kingdom Metazoa; phylum Arthropoda; class Arachnida; order Ixodida; family Ixodidae; genus Amblyomma; species Amblyomma maculatum. The sequence continues at coordinate 79,736,157 of NC_139350.1, forward strand.
AATAATAATTTCGGCACGAATTAGGAAAGTTCCTTAAACACGCACACAAAAAACAAAAAAAAACAAAAAAAAAAAAACAAATGGTGCCTCAGTATACACGGTCACGTTATCCGAAGAGGGGGTTTTAAGTGTCAGGAAGGTAATACAAACTATTCATCTTGCCTGCATTTCCACCATTTATCGCGTGGGCCGGTAGCATTTTGACGCTACTGCACTCGGATCTAAGGGTGTGAGAATAGTGTGGATATGCCGCCACGTGAATACCATACCAGGTGGCACTAAACTTTTCCTTCCCCACCTACTATCTACTATTCGCGCCAGCATGTCCCGCTGTGTTGCTGCGGTAATTTGTGGGGGAAGAGTTTGGAAGAAACATATGACTGGATTTATTTGAACGTCGCGCATATTTTTAGAGTAGTAATGGCAAAGAAGATAGACTATCGCATTTGTTGGGAATAATTTCGCTGATGCACAGTTTGAATCCTTCAACGAAGAAAATGGAATGATATCTGATTCCCTATTCAATGCTTTCGAATTACTTTGCGCTCATAATTACATTAAGGTGGGAAACTTAGCACATTGTCTTTCATTCAAACCCTACTTGCTAGGAACAAAGCCATGTATGCCACCTGCGTTGAACGATCACAACCGGAAAGTCGGCACTCTTTTTTTTTTATTCTTTCCCAACACATTTCATACTTGATTCTTTCGCTATCGGCTGTCGTTCCATCGTCTTCACAGCTCCGAAGCTGGAAGACGCAAGGAAGTCCACTTGCGGAATGAAATCTGTAGGGATACCACAGGCGAGGTGTTACTGGCAGGGAAAGCGATCGAGCAAAACTCTGCCTGTTGTAGTGTACGTATACATTGCAGCCCGCGCACATCTGGTGTGCACATAACGGAAGGCATGGCGACGATTGAAAAGACGTTGTCGCTAGCTTGACCGCGTATAGTTTCGGTTTCTGAGCTTCGATTCCAGGCCGCGGTGACGGCGGCGCATTGACTAGCCAGGTAAATGAAGCCACGGTTCGCTTTCGACACCAAGTTGCACATCGCCAGTTATTTTATTTAGTCTGCGTTTTCGAAGAAGTTTCACCTGCTGGGTGCGATGAAGTGTCATAGGATTCGCCAGCTTTCACATTTTTTTTGTAGTTTCATCCACGGATAATGCAGACGTTTCTTCAGACCTCTTTAATCTGAAGGACAGAAGTCTCACTACCTGCCCATTATGCTATTTTCGCTTCACTCTGTTTCAGTTCACGCTTCACACATTTTCAGTTTAGGTACTCACATGCTTTGCAAGGAATCAATCGGCATAAGTTTTTGAGCAATTTTCTTTTTGTTTTTCATGCATGGTGCTAAGTGAACATTTAAGGTAGTTTGAAAAAACAAAAACAAAAAAACTACCCACAATTTTGCGGAAAATCAAGTTTCCCTGCTTACCGTTTTTTTTTTTTTGCATGTTGAATGAATATTCGAGCCTACATTGGAAATAATTTTTTTCATGTCCATATTGAACTAATACTAGCATATCAATACTCACACAACCGTATTAATATCTCTTAAGACTGTTTTCTTGGAAATGAAGCTTGTTCCCATATTCATTCAACGTTAGTTGTACAAGAGGAGTATTGAAATGTACAGGGAGAGTAAAAAGTTCCCAGGCCACCCCGAATAGCCAAGGAGCGGTTGTTCTCCGCTATAGCAGCGCTGCTATCAGATGCGCACCTCGCCGCGCGCCGGATACGAGGGTATGCGCTGAGAGGGGGTTGGGCCCCTTCGTTCTCGTTCTGCTTGATGGCAGAGCAGTGGAAAAGATAGTGCGGCACGCGCCTTCGCGGTTCCTACTTCGCATTTCGCTGCGCAGTAGCCCATGGCTCGGCCGATGACCGTTCGCCGGAGTGGGGCGTGATGCTGGGGTCGAATGGTCTCAATATTTAGTGGTAGTATGCGCGCTTCTCCGTACGTTTCGCCTTCTTGACGTGTGATAATACCTTGACGCCAGCTCCTTCACAGATCGCAGGGCCTCACTGTGTTTTCTAATCGTTTCATTTGCTAGCCATTTACTGCACGCGAATCGGGATGGAGCACTCATCGTTTGCTTGTACAGCTAGCAGCAATATGAAAGGGAACACGGGAGCGCGTGGCCTCCACGCTTTGAAAGGTTCTGTCACCGACAGGTGATAAAAATCAGTGGTAAAGACGCATCCAAAGTAAGCTTGGTCGGCTAGTCTTTCCGAGCGTACCCTTGGTGCCACCCATTCTCGTCTTGTGTTGGTGGCAGCGCTTTGCAAGACGCGGAGGACACGCGCTCCTGTGTTCCCTTTCATATTGCTTCTATAGCTGTACTTCTTGAGGGTATTCGTTGCTGCTTTATCTCCAGCTACACCTCCCCGAGCCTTGTATTAGTGAACGTGATCAGCATCCTCAAGCACGTGAAGACCAGCGAATCTTTGGGCTTCAGCACGTGTCACTAATAATTAATGTGCGAAGTATTTCATACATTTACGCATTATGAACTGTGAGAGTTGCGTTTGCAGAGCCTGCGCTTGCCTTCCTACTCTCAAGAGAATGAAAAAACTACTTTTTCGTACTGTCAGGAAACAACGGGCAACGAGTGCGTTTCACAACGCGAGGTCATGTCACGAGTCTTTTAGATTAGGCTAAATGCTATTAAACCCGTCCCTCGCTTTTAGGTTATAGCATAGGCAATATATGTGATTACCTGTATTTGCGTTTGTGTTGCCACTGGGTTGCGGACACCCCGGCGTTCATTTGGCGCTCAGGACGCACTCTCAGTATATACACACCGTGTCCCTGACACCAATGGGCTTACAGTTCTGCGTCGTGCACTTTTGAGTTGCTCAGCCAAAATACACACGACGGCAATGCAACTGCGAGGAAAGGGCACATATATGTCCATAACTATGCTCTTACAGTTGAATGAGTGACCTGTCAGAGAGCAGTTTGTAAATGGACATGATCACATCGGTGCGCACGTGTACCTAACGAAAGTAACCATGAACTACAAGCCGTGGCAGAGACATTGAGCATGTCCATTTACGAACTGTTAGGTGATAGGCCACTGCTCGCTTTAGTAAGGGCAAACATTGCCAAGACGCCTTTTTCAAGACTCTACTTCGGCATTGTATGAGGATTTTCTGCTCAAAATAAAATGAAAATGTAAAAATATTTTGCTTTCAGGAATTCATGTCAATATATTAGGAATGTGTATGGCATGCACAGGCATGAAATGAGTAGCTTCAATCACAAGCGCAGCGCAGCGTACGCTTGAGCGCGGAGACATCGACAGCCCGAAGGCAACACCAACAGGAAACACATCAAAGCAAATACAGGTAATCACAGATATCGACTAGATGCCTCTCAGGTGGTGAATGTATTGGTCCGCTCGACGAAAAGCGCATTATCTAAAATCGCGGGAAAGAGCCCTTCGACTAATCTAAAGGAATTCGGGATGTGACTACGTTTGGTGAAACACATTCGTTGTCCGCTTGTTTTCTGACAATATGAGAAAGTGCGCTTTTCATTCTCGTTAGAGCAGAAAGACGTGCACAAATGCAGAAAACATAACCTGACAAAACCATGAAATACTTCGCAGAAGCGTCAGCAACACGTGCTAACTTCGCAGCACACGCAGGTCTTCAAGCGCTTCCCCTGCGTACGTTGGTGTGTTAGCACACACTAATTAATACAATCCCTGAGATAGTGAAATGGCAATTACGGATCAACAAAACCCTTAAGAAGCAGAAGCAAATAAGGAATGTTTTAGCCCGATTCACGGCCAGCCAACTAAACGATTACACAAGACACAGTGATGGCCCCGCGTGCTGTGAAATATCTGATGTCGAGGGAAACGCATGTTATCGTACGCCAAGAAAGCGAAAAGTGTGAAGGAGCGCACGTAATTCAATATATTGACGCCAGTGTCACGCTTCAATCCCGCGAACGGTCGTCTGTCGCGCCACGGGCTGCAGCGCAGGGAAATCCGAAGAACCACGAAGGCGCGCGCTGGACTATCTTTTTCAATGCTTTGTCATCGAAAAGATGGAGAACTAAAATACGAAAAGACTGTTCCCCCTATTAGAGCACACCCTCGCCACTGGCGCACATCCGATAGCAGCGCGCGATAACGGGCAGCAGCCTCTTCCCGGTTATTCGTAGTGCCCCGGGAACTTGTGACTACCACTTACATTCACTCTTCACTAATTCACTCATGGAATGTTATCCTCTAAACATATCAGTCTTATATTCCAAGACGGAAGCAAAATTATAGAAATTAAGGAGGTCCTTTATGGGGTGGTACTTACAAAAAGAGCCAGCAGTCAGTGCCTTTTGTTTATTGTTATTTAATTATTTTATAATACTAATAATGGTCTAATAAGGCTCATTACAGGAAGGGAAACATAAAATGCAGGCACAATTCTCATTGCTAAAATACACTCAATAAAAAAAATTACAAATTTTCACGGCAATACTACAAGAACGTGTTTACACCTATTTGTGATTTTTTCACATACTCCCGGTGCACAATATCGCTTGGTAGTTGATTCCAGATTTCCACTACCTCGAAACAAGCAGTAGCGGTACACATCAGTAAGTGTGCTAATAGGTCGAAATATCTTGCTGTGATATTTCGCGACCAACGTTTCAAGAGAGGTGTAAATAATATTCTTGATTCATTTTTATTTTATCGTTCATTATGAGAAAAAGAAATTTAATTCTTGCTTTCTTCTTATTTCCAGCAGTCCCAAATCACATTGTCTTAGCATTTTTGTAACTGAGTCAGTGCGGCGATGTTTAGAAGATATAAAGCGTGCTGAAATCCTTATAATCATTCCATTGTTCCGTTTTAAGTCCTTTTTATGCGGACTTCGCACTGCACTTGTGTATTCTATAACTGGCCGCGCAAATGTCTTGTACGCAATCAACTTTATTTCTGTAGTCGCATTCGGCAACTTTCTGGCTTGGGTTTCGGCTTATGGGGTTTACCGTCCCAAAGCGACTCAACGAGAGACGCCTTAATGACTCGATCTAAAAGCGGCCGATGCGGCCAGGATTTAATCCCGCATCATTGGACACATAACTAGAGCACCCTAACCAGGGCACCACCAAGGCGGGGCTCGACAAATTTGTTTGCAGAAAACAAGCTTCTGAAAGTCTTTTAGATATTTTCAATATCGATGCGCCAGTTAATATTATTTTCTAGCGTCAGTCCGAAGTATCTGAAACACTTACTTCGTCTAAGGAATTAATTCTCACTGCACTGATATATTAAAACCACATAACATTCTGGTTCCTTGTTGCATGCGTATAAGTGAATTTTATTGTAGTGTGTTTCCGTACCCCATTTAAGGCACCTTGAGCCAGTTATATCTACTTTCCTGATCTGCCGGACAAGCTGCAGAGGAATAAATTAAACAATTATCGGGACGAGTGTTTTATTTTAACAAGTGGTTGAACGGTAGCAGGAATATCATGAATATGTAACAACAACAAAAGCATATTTAAAACGGAGTCACAGAATTTCACGCTTTCCCGGTCCTGTGCTTTCTATTATGACAACTTCATAGCGGTTATTTAGATATGCCTGAAGCCATATCACCGTAGCTTTGTGATTCCTAATCGGCGCAGTTCAAAGAGAATTTTACGATGCGGATCTTTATGGAAAGCTAGTTTAGTTTATGACACTTAACGTCCCAAAGCAACTCAGGTTACGAGAGCAGTCGAGCGCGCTAACGACCCCCCCCCCCCCCCTCCACACACACATATACAAATATAAATTTCAGAAATTTCAAGCCCCTGGGGTTTCTTAGCGTGCATTGACACAATTTTATTCCATCACCCTATCATTTTATTCGCACTGCTTAATTCTACTTGACCCGATGACAAGGTTTCCCAATTAATATGTGGAAAACTGAAGTCGCCAGCCGTTATAAGTCTGGTGTTCTCGTTTACACGACAATTATTCCAAAAACCATGAGATATAGAAGGCTGCCTGTACACAACCCCTACTAAATGCACAATGTTGCAATAGGAAATCTTCTACCGCACCATTTCAGAAAGTCTGCAGAGCGGCTGCAGATGCTGCTCCTTTCAAGACAATAGCCTCACCCCCTCCTGTGGAATTCCTATGTCATCTAAACGCCTGGCAGCCTAACGGGAAAATGCCATTGACACTAATCCTCATGTAACCAGTAAGGGTTCTTAGAATTGGCAAATTCACAAATCAGTTATTTCGTTTGCTGCACTACGGGTGTTTAACCGAAGAATTCACGATGAGTATTATAATATAGTCACTTGATTTGGCCATAATAGCTAAGTATGACTAGAAAATTTATCGTTGACTTTGGTTCGATCTGTCTTATGTGGCTGTAGCTGGTAGAAATAATGCTCACTTCGTTCGTGATTCCACACTTAGATGGTATTGTTAATCTGAAGTTTATGTAGCATTTTTATACCTTCGCCCCGTTATCTCTCCGTTTTACTGCTCTGTCATAGTTCATTTCGTACACTTACTGTTTCCTTCGCATAGTCATGGCTCACAGTTATCGCCCCACCCCCTTCCAGCTTCCCGCAGTTCTTGTACACCAAATCTTTTTATCTGGAGTCGAAAAGGTGTATAATTACGTCTATGGCTATCGGCTTTTTTCTTACCTATACGATGAATTCTATCTACAGTATTCGCCTGAGCACCCAATTTTTCATTAATTATCGCGTGAATCGCGGCTTCTGTAAGATCAGAATCTGATTTTTACTTTGGCGCTTCGACACCGAAAACCAAATATTATTACTCCTGCTTCCGTGCGCGTATTCAGTCGACCTACCTGCTTGTTGACGAACAAGGGTCTCTAGACTTGTTCATTTCTTCAGTGACCTCAAGAAATCTAGTCACCCTATAGCATTTTGCATTCAGTTCAGGATCCGGTCTCAGCTATTTCTGCGTTTGATGCAGCCTGTTTCTCTAGGATTATAGAATATAGGGCCAAAGCGATGGTTTACTGTGCGGTCGTGGGCTGCCACAGCCGAACGCAGATTAAAGCGCAAAAGCTAAGCCCGGACAAGACGACTGCGGGTTTTTCAAAATACCAAAGGTACGCTTGCACGAATGCGACAAGACCGGAGCTCTCTCGGAACGTCGCCGGCGAGAATCGCTTGGACGCATCAACAGACGTGGCATTCACAGCAGCACTTCGGACAGATACCAAGTGTGTGCACGTCATTTCGTGTCAGGTACGTTAACGTCTTACCTGTACTCAGCTATGGGGCTGAAACGTGGCGGCTAACCAAGAGGGTTCTACTTAAGTTGAGGACAACTCAGAGGGCTATGGAACGAAAAATGGCAGGGGTAACATTAAGAGATAGGAAGCGTGCAGAGTGGGTCAGAGAAATAACTCAAATTACTGATATTCTAGTGGAAATTAAGAAGAAATGGGCATGGGCAGGACATGTAGTGCGAAGAGAGGATAACCGATGGTCGCTGAGGGTAACAAACTGGATTCCAAGGGAAGGAAAGCGTAGCAGGGGGTGGCAAGAAGTTACGTGGGCGGATGAGGCTAAGGAAGTTCGCAGGGGTCAAGTGGATGCAGCTAGCACAGAACCGGGTTAATTGGAAAAATATGGGAGAGGCCTTCGCCCTGCAGTGGGTATAGTCAGGCTAATAATGATGATGATGACGTTAACGAGTCAATGTACGGTAGCCCGTGCGTCGCACTGGTAAAATTTTACTTTCTCGCAGCCGCGCGTGTTACGTGAGGTTTAAGTCGGGAGCGGCTCCGCGGTTGCTTTGTTTTTATGCGTGCACCTCGAATGTTCTGCATAGGAGGCATGAATAGCTGCAGGAGCTCACCATTCTAGCTTCACTTGTTGATTTTGCAGGTCGGCCGTCTAAACACTTCGATGACTGCCATCCTGATTGGGCCCCATCGTTGCACATGGGGTGCACGCATAAAAACAAAGCAACCACGTAGCTGCTCCCGACTTAAACCGCGAGACGCACGGCTGCGAAAAAGAAAGTAAACAAATTGATCAGTGCCACGTACCGGCTCTCGTACATCGATAATCGTTTACGTGCCTGACACGAAATAGCATGCAGCACACACTTGGTATTTGTCCGGACTGCTGTGAATGCAACGTCTGTTGATGCGTGCAAGCCATTATCGCCGCGACGTTCCGATCGCTCCTGGATCTTGTCGCATTCGTGGAAGCGTACCCTTCGGGTATTTTGAAAAACCCGCAGTCGTCTTGTCCGGACTTCACATTTTGCGCTTTAGTCTGCGTTCGGCCGTTACAGCCCACGACCGCACAGTAAACCATTGCTTTGGCACTGTTTGCGTGGCCCGATTCACGGTCGACAACTGCACTGCACAGGGAAATGGCGGACTACCAAAGATTACCCTGAATGCATAGCGCTTTCAGCGTTCGTGCAAGCTCCCTACATTAGCGCAGGCCTGAAATAGATTCGACATTTTGCCGTGGCTGCGAGGCAGAATGTAAAAGGAAGTTTTAATGATGGACAGCCTATTTGTACCATTTGCAAGTAAAGGAAAGCTAGCAGAACATATACGGGCTACTCCCTTAAGGTGCGTGTTGCGCCGGTTACGGGGCAACTAGATCCCTAGCACTTGTCTTCAGCGGTCGGTGCAGCATCGCAGACGGAGAAAGTACCAGCTATCTCTTGCTTAATTTGAAAGCAGCTCGCGGTAACAGAATGCGGGAGACTGTTTACTAAGTGTGAAGCGGAAGGAAGTGAGTGCGTAAGTGTGCTGCCGTTAGTCGCTTCGCTTACCTCCGCTTGCTTGAAATCTGTGCCAGTGACAGCGGTGAGCACTGTGCGCAGCCGTAAGCGAAAACGCCAATCTGCGTCACTGAGGGATACCGAGATGTCAGCATTGGCAAACTTCCCCTTGTACCTCGTCGGAACTCGGAACCAGGTGAGCTTCATAAAGTAGAATGCAGGCGTACTTATTGAGACCTGACTTAGGCCATGGGCTTGCAGAGGCGTCCGCCGTACCTTTAATGAGAATCGACTGAATATATCAGACGTATCTTCAGAGACTTGGCTTTATAATTACGCGTAGGCGAACACATGTTCGCCTACGCGTAATTATAATGCTATGTTGATGTACATCAACATAGCTTCACATTTGTGCATTTCAAACGAGCAACAGCGACGCACTGACTAAATTTGGCATGAACCATGGTTACCTTTGTCACACGGGAAGGAAACATGACAGTCGCAATAGACTTGCCCCAGAATCACATAACTAATCGACCCATCATCATCTATATAATACATCCGGCGTTCTCCCCCCCCCCCCCCCCCCCCCCCCCCCCCTATGGCCCAATGAGACAAGGGGGAGCCTTTTTTGTCTGAGTTGAGAGTCCTGCCCGGGCACAGGGGCTGTCGTGCGGTGACACGCACAAGGCGGTTGTACCTGACACAAAAAACCGCCTTAGTCACACATGGGGTGGCAATCCGACGTGATGACCGGACCTTCATCCCACCAGGAAGTTCTTCTAAGGGCAACCGTTTCCTTATCCCAGTAATGTTTTCAGTCCTCCAGAAGTTCCATTTTCATTAGCCATCATAACAACACCGGGTTTTCCATCGGAAACCGAGCAAACTACAAGCGGCCGAGGTCAAATGTCCGCGAACCTCTGCTCACTGCGGAGATATGGCGTAACTGCTGTAGGGAGAATCAGACCTCCTCCGCCCGTTTGTAAGAATTTCGTCATGGTCTGAAACCCTGCTGCCGTAGGCGGCCGCGCAGCTTGCCAGCCACACTATACTCCGTTTCATACATCAGGTGTAACGCAGCGAAAGCTACGCAAGTAGTCCGCAAGAAAAAAAAAAGAGGCGTATCACTACGCGCTCGTTTCGTGGCCGAGTGATTTCTGCGAAAACGGGCTCTATTCCGAGCATACTCGTTTGCAATAACTTGCTTCGCGTGTCTGGACATCTTCGCAGTGCGGATCTTATAGCAAAAATCCGCTCCGAAGAGACAGTCTAGGTCGCTGCGTTGCGCAGCGCAGAGGGCACTGCTGGCAAGGTTGCGGGGCAGCGAAAACGCGACACGAACGAAAACGACAAACAAAACATACAAACGTACCGAATCCGATCTTTTCTCCTTAAAAAAGGTGCTTTTTGTGGAGTTGATGGCAAATGTAAGATTTATTAAGCTTGCAGACAAAGCAACTATTATTTCCTCTCGTCAAGAGCAGGCACTATTTTTCATCACGGATGCCAGGAGCACAAACAAGGGCTCTAGGTTTGGCAGTGTTGCACTTGATGTATGAAACGGAGTATAGGTACGCGCAATCCACAGGCAAGAGAACGAGATGGTTAGGCGCTTGCGTGGGCAACGTATTCAGGTATGCGACTATCTTGTACAGGCCAGCTACACGACGCACTGAAGCTTCAAGGAGATGACACTGCGTAAAGTTGCGCAAGGAGTCCTGTCAATCGCCGCTTGCATTGACAACTAATCAATTTAATGAGTAATAAATAGATTACATAATATCGAGGGTTACATCTATAATAACGATTCGCGGAGTATCGCTTCTTTTCGGATTGCCTCGTCGGAATACCCTACGCTTCTCCCTCTTTAGGCTTTTGAAATGCCAAGAGAAATTCGATTCTTCTCGTGAACTTTTCTTCCCTTCTTGTTTCTTTCCCCCTTAACTCGCAGATTACCCCTAGCTGGCGCTAGGAGTCCGGAGCTGGTGAGAAATGTACTGGTATGTGGCGACACGACCGGGCTTCAAGTAATGCATGACGTCAGATACCCGCTGACGTAATCTTCGAGCCATGCACTTAGGTGGTTTCCCTTGATGCGTCGAATGATCTTCGCTGGCGTGCGATAACACTTCGGGCTCTCCTGCACACGAGGTTCGTACTCGGACGATTCTCCCAATTAAGATGAACTGTGTGAACGTCCTGAAGCCTTGCACGCGATAGTTCTTCACTTGTCTTGCTGTGGGAAGTCGAGTATCCGCGTAATCGTTATCTCCTTTTGCGATGCTCAACGTGTCATTGCTAACATGAACAATTATGCACGGTCAATCGTAGAGCGGCCCTAGTTCGGCATCTTTTGCTTATTTTTGGTACCATACGTCGGCTCCGATCTCAAAATCGGACACGCGGTGTTTATAGCATAGTAAGTGCGTTTCATTTGGCGCAGGTAGGCTGTTAGTGCAGCGTTAGCTTGAGCACGTCCCGCTTTAATATCGTCGGCTGAGATCTGTAATACGTTTGTTTTGTTGTCTATTCATTCGATCGTGGCACGTATACCATTGAAAAGTAATTCGAATGGTCAGCTGTTTATTTCAAACGTGAGACTTGTTCGCTCCAAATGTCTCTTTCATGTACGCCCTAACGATTTTCGCAATGCTAACAGGAATCTGCCGCTTGCTCTTTCAACAAGACCGTTTGTTTCGGGGCACAGGTACCGTGAGGTTGTTCGTGATGTTTTTCTTGGCGAAGTACCTCTTTGCTGCTCGCGATGTGAATACCCTGTCGTTTTATCCCGCTCTTCGGTACGTCAAGCGTGATGCGATTGTCTTCGCCGACGAAATGAAATACGCGTTCTTTACATTTATGGAGTACGGCGCGCGTGACATAGAATCATATTGTCGTATCGTCCACGAACATCGATCTCGCATAGACTTTACTGCTGTATTCCAGTCTCAAAGTCGTTGGTCTCAGGACCGGAGTAAATAGGTAAAGTGTCAGTGAATCTGCGTTGTTATTTGGAGCGCCGTGCTGTTGTTTAGTGCGTTGGATGGTGTTCCTATTTGTCGTTCTAATAGTCGATCAATCACCTGCAAATATGTACGGACCACAACGAGATCTGATAGCGCGCTCATGCTTCCACTCTACGTAGTTTTCGATGCCAGAAGATGGCGTCTTCCGTTGCGAGAAGCCGTATGAGAAATCTCGTGGAATTTGCAGTCCGAAAGTATCTCGTGGCCGTGGCGCATGCAAGTCGTCTGTGACGGGCCCAGCTTGTACGCAATGAGCTTGAGTTATTTCCTACGCTGTTGTCCGCGCCGGTCGTAATAGCCTGTTGCATTTGCAACATTCCTAGGTTCACCTTTTGGTCTTCGGTTGCTGTCGGTCCTCCTGAGGTCCGTTTAAAGAGTACTCGTCGCTGTGTCAGGCATGTGTTTTCTTAATCGACAGACAATCGCAGTTAAACGAATTTCATGACTAATAACTGGATTGAATGATACCGAAGGTTACATGATTAGCAGCCTTTCTCTCCGGCTCGCTTCGGAGAAATATTCTACGTTCTCCCTCCTGAAAGTCTTGAGCGCCGAGCCGAGCACGAAATTCAAAGTCCGTCTCGTGATTTGTTCTGCCAGTCTTAATTTCCTCTTGCTCGCGGATTTTCCCTATACCTGGCGCTATAGGCGTCCGGAGCTCGTGGGAGATGCATGCGCCGACAGTCCTCATGATCACTACTGGGCAGGTTGGTCAGAAGCTGGCTCGAGTGAACAATCCCCCGGCAAAGCGATGCATGAATTATAGACCCTGCTAACTTCCAAGAAGTCCACCGTGATAAGCTCAAGTAGCGCTGTATAGGTGCCTAGTTGGTTTTCTATATTAATTTACTAGCGTGCTCAGTTTAACATAAAACTGACACAAAAGGACAGGGACACAATAAAGGCAAAGAGTGCGAATTTTATTTTCAACTGCTTATTCGTTTTGCTGCTCAGCTCATGTATGCACATAACAAAGAACACATATACAACATGGTAAGAAACACTTAATCATGGACCAGAAGCTCCTATATCACCGCTTTCCAGCTGGGACGAACATTGGAGAGATCATAGCGACGGAGACAAAGCGGAAGACTAAGAATGAGGAGTCTTCATTTTAAATTTCAAGGCGCCAAAACCACACGGACACACGTGTCTATACACACAAGCGAAGAAAAACGGCCCAGAGCGCCACTCACAGCTTATTTATTGTGCAGAAAACACGTACATATATAACACTCCCGGCGCATGAGCAAGGAACACATTCAGCATCATGTTTTATAAGATCAGCAATGCTCAAAAAACGTTTTCCCTGCCTTATACAAATTTATCGACGTTTCACTGACGCACAATTTGTTTTTTTTACCAATGCAAAACGGTCCAATCAGTTCTCTGGCTTTCCTATTACCACCCCTTTTAAGAATCCGCACATCTGAAAAACGCGGTTCACAAATGCATGAAGGGCAGGATCAGATATACTTCGGTAAATTGTGGCCCTCATTATTTTTCTCTACGTTTCGTTCGTGTTCCCTGACTCGCTCATTAACAAATCGCCCGGTTTTTTCCGATGTAGGAAAGACCGCACGAGAGGGGAACTTCATAAACAGCCCCTACGGCCCACTTCATGAATGGTCGCCCATGCCTGGTATCACAGCTTTGTTCCTTTTTTTTTTTTCCCCTCTTCCTGGGCAAAGGCTTCCGAGGTTCTGGAGGTCCGAAAGGATGAGTGGCACCCCATGCCTACTCACAACTTTCTTCAGGCTGTGGGCCAATTTGTGTCCATACGACACGGCCACCGGTCCCACCTCTTCTCGAGGAACTTGCATGCGCCCTCGCTCCCATTGCCGTTTCTTTCATTAGGAGTCCTACAAGAGCCTACCTTAGATGGCGTCAGCTGCACCAGCCACGCATTATCTTTCTGCGATCGCAGCTGTCAGCCGCGTGCCCGGCAATTGCCTCTCCTCCTGAGCCTCGGGATGCATTTGGGTTCCCAAATTTTTTTAAACTTCAAGAATAAGTCATTGTGGTTATGAGGCTGAAAAGTGTTAAATATTTTTTCCATACCATTCATAGTTTTGACTCAGCGAGATGTTCAGTATATTGGGCAACGGGACTCTATGCGGTCAGCTGCATGGACTTATTCCAAATATTAAGGTCAAGCTCATGGTTAAATTTTTATTAACTTGAAAGCAAAAATAGTGAATAAACAACATAAAAATGATCCTTCGTCTGCTGAAAAAAAATTTCGCCCTTTAGTTCACTTCCTGTGGGCAATTTCAAAACATTTTCGGTCCTTAGCGATGCAGAATAACAGCCGCCATTTAGTGAATAATAATAATAATAATAATAATAATAATAATAATAATAATAATAATAATAATAATAATAATAATAATAATAATAATAATAATAATAATAATAATAATAATAATAATAATCAATCTTTATTTAATATGCGCAGGAACAACCATGTGGTCTTCGTGCTGCAGCACAAATAAAAACAAAAACAAAAATGAAAATACACAAACATGTTTACACCCACAGAGAGAACACAAAAGAAGAAATAAATAACACATGAAATGAAACTGAGACGAAAAGTATCGCGGAAAGTAAGCAATCAATGAGTAGCGTCACTTATATACACAGTGAGAGAATTTTTTAGCACACCAGGAAATAAAGAAAAAAAAAGAACGGTAGATAGAGAGAAAAAAAGCAACAACAAATAACTGACATTGATTATAGTAATATAGAAATATACATAAAATAAACAACCATTCCAGGCGCAACAAGTGCGTGGTAATTAAAACACAGGCTAGAAATACAGAATAATACAATAAAGAAATAGAATTGAACACGGGACAGTAAGAATCGAATATAAAGTTTTAAGTTGATATAGAAGTAAGAAACCGATAAAAAGCAGTTCAAGATACAGACAGCATTGAACAGGGGAAAAAGCAAAAAGTGAAGCAAAATACAATATTTTAGGCTAGAAAATGGGAGTTGTATGTAATAAAGTACTATTTAGAATACAACGCTCGGGCTCGGGCCGAACCCGCACTAGATTATACCGGTTCCAGGTGGACCGAGCCGGGCGGAACGCACTAATTCCGGGCACACGCTACTAACTCGACAGCGTGAACCTCAAACGCACAAAATTGTTCTCCTGCACCGCCTGTGTTTTCGCACGTCGTCTCTAGAGCTGCTACGCCGCAGACCCATCCCTGTATTCCTTGTAACAACTCACATGCGGCCTACTAAACCTCAGCAATCTCCACGCAAAAGAAGTCCTCAGTCACGAAACTGGCATGAAAAAGTCCAATGTTTTCAAAGGAGCTGACACGACGTTGATAACTGCCTGTTTTTTACGAAGACGCTCATGCTTTTAACGATTACTTACAATTAACACGCATATGGTGGTACCCAAATTACAAAATTACAGACAACGACGAGTAATACGTCTAGTACGTTGTCACCCATGGAGGAAGAAAAAAACTAGGAGGGAGCGCGCGCAGCCTCCACAAGCCAACATCCTCTGACGCCGCTTCCTTCTCTCTCTTGCGCGCAATGATTCTTGGGAATTTAGCCAACATAGTTGCCAGACTCAAAAAACAGCAGGGTACATGGTATTGTTTAGTGACTTTGGATGTCCCCGCGGAAAGCCTACCGAGGGGTCTGCCGAAAGTTGTGCGTCTCGTCGTAATACATAAGTTACTTTGTTTACAATTGTTGCATTGTACTCCGTATTTATAGGCACACTAGTGAGAACTGCAGGTGGCCTTTTCATCTTTGGTTTCGTCAGGGAGACTAAGAATTCGACATAACGTTGCATGCATGGGGAACTGGCTTCAGCGTAACTATGTGTATTTGAGGTCTGCATTTCCTAAATGAATCAAACGATTTTCGTTTCGAACAATACATGCACATGCCCTGACAAACAAATGTTTCGTTTCTCGAGGAGTGCGCACAACAAATACTCGCCGTTGGAGCGACAGCCCCGAGAGGTATATCCTTGTAGTTGTTGCATCCCGGCACGCAGCATTTCATATGGCAGTACTTTTTGTTGGGCTAGTTGGTTTGATTTCATGCTTGCGGGACTCGGCGCACAAAGACAGAGCACAAGAATACAACGGACGACAGGACGAAGCGATGATCAGCGCTTCGTCCCCTCGTCCTTCTTGTGAGCTGAGGGGGACCCAGCCATACTTCGCGAAATACACGGGTTCACTGCGCGGCGGTGGCAGCCCCCACGAGATCAGCCCGTCTAAAAGTCCAAAGTTCCATCCTTCGCCTGCTCGCAGCGCGCGCCTCAGGTTTCTAGCGCAGGCGTCGCGTAGCGAAGGCCACGCGAAGGCATTCCTTCAGAGCGAAGCGTGCGAAACCGCAACCGAAACCAGCTACCGCTTGCCGTATCACGTGATGGCTAATTTCTCATGATTCTTTCCATTATATATTTTATGACTAGGCTTCACTTTTCCGCCGCGGCGCTCCCTCCTAGTTTTTTTCTTCCTCCATGTTGTCACCGAAATCGAGCATATCTTTTCGAGAGTTTATACCACGGTGATTTACACTAAAGTTGATACTACAACAGAGCCGCCATCTGTTGCGAGCCGAGCGATCATCTTCATTTCCTTCTCACCTAACCTTCCCGAGATGGCGCCACACTCTTCTTCAGGTAGACACCTTACATCAGGTGGAAATTCGGCACGAAATTTGACTAGTTCAGTGGTTCGTTGAGGATGATAAGGCAGAAAAGTTAAGGAAATGTATAGCCGGCTATGTCTGTCGGCCTTGTGGCATAGCGGTGGAGCAGCGCCATGGGTCATCAGAAAGAGAGCATTGTTATCTTCATTTCGCGGTTGAAAAAAAAAAAACACAAACAAACAAACAAACAAACAACCAAACAAAAAAAACCGTCAGCTTCAGAGAAACTAGCAGACAAGCTGAGTACAAATGAGAACGTTTGGTAGCGTCGCCATTGTGCGTGAAAATGGAGGACGGACAGAAGAAAACAGCAGAATTCGTCTCCAAGAGTGGTCAAAATCATGCGTTCGTAGGAATTTTGGACAACAGTTTGTTTTTTCATAGGGAAGTTATTTATGAGCACAGATATTCCACCCCATCGTAAGGTTGTGCTGCATATATTAATACATCCGTAGATTTGCCTCGGGACGCTTTTACTTTTCGACTATTGTAACAAACACACCCCACTAGTTATTTATGGACGCCTTAAATACTCGTTACGAGCGCAGAACAAACTTCAAAAGCGGGTTTTTACTAATCGCCTGAACCTTAGACCAGACCATCCCCATGAATATACTCCACGCTTCGCTGCGGAGGGGAAAAAGCACGTGCTCCCCTTGAGCACGTTGAATAGCTTATCGTCGACATTCCCAAATCCTCAGACCAATTTTGTTCACAGGCCGCAGAAGACGGGGCAATCTGGGGCACGCGATAGGCCACAGAACGGAGCGAATTTGTGTTTGCCACACACGTTAAAATGTTTCCAAAAGTGAACCACAGACAAACCATAGCGAAAAATTGGACTAAACACTCTACAGTGAAGTACGAGTCAACAGTCAAACAATACGCTTCGCGATATATGTCGAAACATGAAAACTACGGCATGCCATTCGAAATTTAGGATGGCCAGCCTTTACCAGTTTCATATGCAGGTATACAATCACGATTAGAAAGCGAA
Organism: Amblyomma maculatum; assembly: GCF_055883805.1. Taxonomy (NCBI): domain Eukaryota; kingdom Metazoa; phylum Arthropoda; class Arachnida; order Ixodida; family Ixodidae; genus Amblyomma; species Amblyomma maculatum. The sequence continues at coordinate 79,753,636 of NC_139350.1, forward strand.
ACTAAAACTCGCGGTTAAGAATCAATCGCATTGCAAACAAAATATCTGCCAGGAAAGTTTCGTTTTTTTTTTTTGTAATTTTATCCTGAATTGAAGAAAAAAATCCCTTTACATTTAGTGTATTTATTCGACCGATTACATCTGCAAGGTAAACATATTTCATGTAATGTTAAAAAATTTGTTGCACTATTCTGCTTCCTCCCGGAAAATTTCAGAAAAAAATTCACTCGCGAAAATGTAAATATTAATAACCAAAAACAGGAGGGAAAAAAAAATTTCGAGCGAGAGGAGGGGGCGCCTCGGCAGTGGTTCGCACAGAGGCCGATTAGGGTAAGGCCGGCCCTGTGGGGACGAATGTTCTCGTGTAATTATTGCAAGGAGGTCAAAGTGCTTATGAACCACCTCAGCTGTTTTCAACCAACATTCACTTTACAAAGAACAAACCGCCGGAAGGGTCCCTCTTCTCGACTTCCACTTCTCCCAGAGTCCTAATATAGCAGAAAACAGTCTTGCGCTCCTAATATCTTACTTAGAGTAGCTTAAGGACGCTTAGTTGGCGAAATCAATTGAAGACAGCATTACCCTTTGTCTATAATATCTGTCTTTTTGAAATCGAGACGGCCCTTCAGTCTCCCACTGCAAGCATGGAACTCGGTTTTGAGACATCCATAGCGACGTAGTACGAGATAGCCAATTCAGTCTTCGATTTTAGGTCGACTTTGTTTACGCTGCAGTTGTTGGCTCACCGGAACTCACTTCAGTGCCGATCCTAAACAGCGAGTGGGGTCCGCAAAATGCTTCTCAGCCATCAACTGCGGTTCTAAGGTTGGAAACGAGGGCAGCCGACCCCCCCTTCTTTTTATTTCGTCTCTACTGCGAAACAGGATTGTGTGTATCACCTTCACCAGCTGAAAGACCATGAAAATGGCCGTCCTTTTTTTTCTTTTTAGTTTGCTACAGTTAACATTCTCCTCAATGTCAGACATCACTTCCACTGCTTGTTAGGACGCCGTGAATGTGTGTCTTGACAGCACAGAAGAGCACTGTTGTGTAGCCCTCCATTCTATGCAATGGTAAGGGTCAGTTAAAAAAAAAAGGATGAAATGACCAGCCTACAAGCGGCTAACAAATCGGCGCCTTTGGCTCTTAGTATGTTCTGTGATCAATAAGCGTGTGTATTCAGTGTGGCTGTCTATATGAGTGGCGAACTTGCCCAAACGCTGGAGTGTACGAATGTTGACCGAGCTAAACTCCTCAGCATGCTTAGACTGTCTTCATCATCGGCTTCACGCGCTCACCGAAGAAAAGCCGGAACGCGCAGAATCCCGCCGAGCTACTGCTCGCGTCTCATTTACGCGTTCAGCTTCCATTGTTGGCGTTTTCCGATGGTTTAGCATACACTGGATACTCGAAGAACGCGGGCGCTCGATCGAGTGACGAAACATACCTTGCAGCCAATTTCGAATTTCCCAGAAAAATGTAGTAAAAAATTTGTTAAAAATGATTCCAGCAGAAAAACTTCTTCATTAGGCCCACGCTTGAGAAGGATTGTCAACGCAACGCATGAAGCCTATTCGTTGCTTCTTAATTTACAAGTGCTTTGCTTCAGTATTCTCACCTCTGGGTTATATATAGTGGTGGTTTACATGGAATCGACGCCAAGCTGCAGTGGAGCCGGGAAATCGTCCAAGAAGCAAGGGGGAACAGCGCAAGCTACACACGGACAAAAAGGGGAGGACGAGATGTTTTTCTCGGTAAAAACCCGTAAGGTGGGTCGTCCATTTCGTGTAATAGTTTCAGAGACGGAGACCTGGCAGACGTCTGTTGCATCATTTTTACAGAGACAACTCAAGCTAATAACTGTTGACGACCCATTTTTGGTAAAAAATACAGGACCTCTGGTTGACTTTCTAAAAGCTAACTCCGAAATGACATTGACAGGATGTTCTATCGACGTAAAGGACTTATATTATTCCATCCCCCATGACGACTTAGTCAACTGCATGAAGGTCGACCAGCATGGAGCTATAAAATTTGAGCTACTGTCAACATACGTGAGATCCACCTTCGCGGAATGGAACTTTTCACTTTTCATTCAGAAGCATGGCATCTGTATTGGATCATCCATTGCACCCATCCTCAGTGATCTTTACTTGGCCATGAAAGATAGAGCGTTACTCAGGTCCATTCACGGAAGCAACGTGAAACAAATCTTTAGATTTGTGGAGGATTATCTTGTGTTGTTACAGTGTAAACAGGACGTCCTCCCTTCCGAAACTTCCAAAGTTCTTAGCAATTTTACAAGCACTCTGAGCCCATTGATTGTCACTCATGTACTTCCTACTAATGGCTTCATACGGTTTTTAGAATTGGGAATTTAGAATTGGGAATACGGTTTCTAGAAAATCATTCGATTTCGATTCTTTTCGCATTTCCATTGCTCCTGTTCTCACGATAACTAGAGTCAGCCAAACCGAGAGCGGATAGCAAAACTCGAATAAAATCGGGCTAATACAGTTGCAGTAAATCCCGAGAAATTATGACACTCCCTTCAAGAAACACTGACGCTCAAACTGAAGCACAAAGAATGGTTGATTGCTTCAAAAAGGCAGTTCGTGTGCAAATTTAGGAGCATTTATTGTTCTCATTTCCTGCCTGTACACAGGACTTAAAATTATTCTTCGTATTTTTTAAAGCACGATGTTACCAAAATTTATCGGCTAAAACCGTAGCAGGGACCTACACCATTAGTTTAAACTTAAGTGGTCGTGAATAGCTAAACATAACTGTATTGTTTTCTGCAAAGCAATGGGATAAAATCAATCATTATGCCAAGGTAACCAGATTTTTTTTGTTCGCGACTTGTAGGTGCGGCTACATCGTCAGTGAATTTAATTTCTCTCCCAAGCAAGCGCCAACCGTCTGCTTGTCCGCATCTACTGCAGCTGTTTCTAAAGACCATACATCAAATTGTTTTTCTTTTACGTCCGTCTATATTGCGAAACTAATATATTGCGAAACTAATCTCGAGAAAAATGTCTTGTTTATGGAACGGATGTAATTGGTTAGCAACTGCATATCAGTGCGTTGATACTCCTGATACGGCAAATCCCACACTATGGGGCTGCAGCCGAGCAGCCAATCACTTAATGCAGAGATTTAGTCGCTAACAAATGTTTGTGTGATATCAGCCAACTAGAAGTACGCAAAGTTAGGAGACAGAAGAACAAAACAAGGCGCAACAACGATTTCGCACTATTTTAAAATTTTGAGCCAAAACCGTGCAATTTCTCTTGTTCTCTCGAAACAGTGAAGCTGTTTGACTCAGACGCGGTTGCCCTGAAATAAAATCAGAGGAGAATTTAGTGTGCAGCTCCCGAAGCTACCGCCATGCGAGACATCTTTTTCACTTGCTCGTCTCTGGTAAGCTTTCATTCATAACGTGACGTCAATCATATTCGCATCCTCCTAACTGACCTGCACTGTCCCTCGGCAGGATTTTAGGCTTCCCAGTTGGCCAAAAACGCACACCACTGGTTCCCAACGAGAGTCTTAATTGCTCGCTGTGAGCGCACGGTAAACTCAAGAAACACGATTTTGGCACGCATCGGAAGCTGCATCTTTTCTATCAGTAAGTATTAGCATTAGATTTATTTTATATAATAAACGCTATCACAGTAGTTTCCCTACGGCAGTTTAACCGCGGGACAAACATTTAAAAACAAATCTTTGCTTCGTTTCTGAAGCATAAGCAAGTCCCACCAACATGTCCATCACAGTACAATACCTCATAATTTCCACAAAACTGACTGTTCAGAAGACTGGACTTAACTGTTTGCTCACGATAGTGATGACAACACCGTGCTACAGCTTGGCAGGGAAGATTTGTACTTGGCGGAAAAAGACGCGAGTAACGTTGTGACGCTGACATTGAACACACAGAAAAAAGGGTCTCTTCAAATCCTGTGAGTAATTAAAGCACCTCAAGTGAATGAGCATAGCTTTATTTCATCGTAACACAAGACAGGAAAGAGACTGAAGGAACGAAATAATTTTTACAGGGTGCGAGGTGTGGCATCCACTTTCATCGGCAGTTCTGATCATCAGCAACAAGAAATGAGAGGTCTTGCGAAGACGAATCGACAGCCGTGCTTACACAGCCTGCAGGCCTGGCAACCAAATGATGGAAGTGGTCGCGATGCTGTGACGGGTCCAGGATAACACTACATTTTCGGGTATGTAGAAGAGAGTCACAACACTCGCCTGTGTTTCTTTGACGCCGAACATGTGAATATGGGACCGCGAGCACTGTGTTTAAAGAATTGGCTCTCTTGAGGTACATATATAGTGAAACGTGTGCCCCAGCTCACGTCTTTTTATTCTTAGCACTAATTATATTGTTCACAGTTCCGTTACTCTGAAGGGCATAAAGAACGACAACCATTGCTTCGATATTCCTGTTGCTCCATTTCTTGTATACCTGAAGAGGATACGAAAAAGACCACAAAAATATCACGCACCTGATTCGATGGATGCTCATTGAAAAAGACGGGCTTTGATAGAAGCAAGCAATACGGCTCGTCACTGTGTTCATGCACGGCAGCCTCATATATGCCGCTCAATACCTAAGACCAACACAAAACAGAAAACTCGAATCTTCGCTCAACATATCGTCCATATATCTATCCTTAGCATAGCCATATGCAGCTCAAATCAGCGATATCAGCACGTGGGACTCTTTCACACTCTAGGCGAACGCACTTATTCTCTACGAATCAAGGATGAGAAATTTTGAAACGAATGGGGACCACACCCATCTATATCACAACAGTTATTCAAGGCTGTCAGCCACCACCCAATATCGTACTTGCGACCATTCCGAAAAATCTGCAGCCATGCCTTCATGACTGTCAATGTGACGTACAAGCAAAGCATCGCCGCAAGAATATTACGTATAGCAATATACATGAGTGCCACATGCTTTTAAATGGGGTCATACGGGCCACACAATATATGTACCTGGACAAACAGCACCGATCATTTATAAATCTGGGCCATATTACGAAATTAGAGGGCCTCTTAGATATCTTTTAGGAGGATAATGACGAAAGCCTACCCTTCCTCTCCTATCATTTACCTCTCACTGTTTGCCTTTAACGGCGTTCGTTGCAGTACTACATATAATTATAATTGGTTTACAGGAAAGGAGAGGCGGAGTATCTGTCACACTTTCTCCGACAGTGAGCGTTTGGACGGTACACCATCGCTCCTGTGGCTTAGTGTTCGTTGATGCGCGTTCAAGTGTGGGATTACAGATGGCAGGAACGCAAGACAAGATGAGATTCCTGGTTTGTCGATTCGAATTTAGCGGCTGGTGACGTCAATTCTCTGTAGACCAATCAGGTGCGCCGCTCGCGCGGACAGCTTTTGTCGACGACAGTAACATCCATTCAAGGCTTTCACGTTAATAAACTCAACATAACTGCATAAACCCAAGCCTATATATAAGAAATACAAGAAACCTCTGGTAAATAAACACTAAGCACCAAGCACCAAAAACCCGAAAATGAACATCTATTCCAATTTCAGTCAAGCCTTTCGAGACATGCAACGCCGGCTTGTAGAAGAAACCAACCCACACGACACTGTTATAGAATCCCGTCAACAAAACATTAGTCAGCTGCATTGGATGCCTGGTCACGCTGGAATCAAAGGAAATAAGTTCATCCAGCAACATTATCAGGATATTAGTTTCTTGGCCTAAACAAACGTCAGTGGAACACCCCACAGCATAAAAAATAAAAAATGTTTGAGATCACTGCGGCCAAACGCATTTGAGGAATCTGTAAGCACGTCATGCGTTAGGCTGCGCCTTGACGACACGGCGGCAGCTAACGTTACTAGACTAGGTTGAGCACGGCCGGTCTCAAGGGAGAGCGCGCTTCTCTCCCTCGAGACCAGCCGTGGGTTGAGTTGCCGAACTCTCCACAGGCGCCGCGTATCGCGTTCGCCTCCATTCCTTGGCTCGCCGGCAGATGGCGGAAGCGCCGCAGGCAGCTCTGTGCGGTTGCAGCACGGCGTTGGCGAAGGTATGAGAAGGCGCTGAGTTCCTTGTACAAACTAGCTTACGAACACGACAAACGTTACTAACGGTGTCTTTTTAATATTTGTAAAGCCTCGCGTTTAGGAGGCTGACTAAAAAAAAATTTGGAGGACGCTTAAGCTTCGCCTTCAAGAGTGGAACGCGATAGCGTTATTGCACCTCGTTCTCACCGCCCACTCATTCGCTCGGTAGGCTCTTGAGTGATCTAAAGAAAGGAAAGACGCTTGATTCTACAACCCGTGAGGGTGCACGGCGAAACGTCAGGGGCGAGTGGCGCGCCACGTGTCGGGGCAGCGCCGCACATTGCGAGGAGGGGTTCTTCTGTGTTTGCCGCAAGATGGCTCTGCATGTGCGCAGAGCGCAGAAGAAATGTAGCGGGAACGTACTTCGCTACTCGTGTAACTGCGACTACTGAAGTAACATGTTCATAATTAGCGATATACACCGCAGTACAACGTTCTACGGCACGTTTCTAAGGCAACACCGCATTCACTAGAAGCGATTTTGTACCGCCTTCAAACATCGAACTCGTGGCTGAGTGGTAGCGTCTCCGTCTCACACTCCGGAGACCCTGGTTCGATTCCCACCCAGCCCATCCTGGAAGTTGCTTTTTGAAGTGCTTGCCGGGATTTATCGCTCACGGCCAACGCCGCCGACGCCGACGACACCGGCTTTTCTGCGACACGAGCTCCTCAACGCTACCGTGTTAAAACTGTAAAGAGCTCTGAAAATGCTGTTGTCGCTTCAACAGCCTTGGCGTCCGCTAATCAGCTGTTGCTGGTTTTCGAGTGTGTAGATCAGTGTCATGATCAAGATTCCAATTACATTTTGTCACCGCCACTCACACGTCAAAGCTGCTTTTGAAAATTCGTTCGTTGCCTTTCAGCTCAGGTGGAGTACAATCGCGACCCAAAGTTAATGGGACGCCTGTTCTCGTGGTAAAAAAAAATGCTATAGCTCTGCCTTGAACAGTGACGTGGTATTAATAACAGCAGATAGAGCATGCACAGCGTCTCATACCTTAAAATATTTAAGACGACTGGGTTTCATGATTCCTTCGAAATATTTTAACCACAGTCGCTTCCCCTAAACACTTGATCGCGATAGCACATTCCACAGTATTTTAGCAGTAATTGGCTTTAGAACGCGCTACACGTTCGTCAGTCGCAGTTAACAGTGTTTGACAGGAAAACGCAAATAATTCGCTGAAGAATTCAAGTGGCAATGTGAAGGTCAACCGACTCGTTCTTTTAAAATAATGTGAATCCAAGGCACCATTTAATATATGCATGCCTTGTTAATACTTTAAAAGGCAGGTTTACACTGCGTGTTTTAGCGCTTAATTTTCTTTCCGACTACTGTTCCTAAGGGCGCGGGATCGAATCCTGGATGGAGGTGAAAAGCAAGGCGCCCGTGGGCTGTGCGATGTCAGTGCACGTTAAAGAACATGCGGTCGAAATTTCCGAGACAACGCGCAACACACTGAGAAGTCTTCCGAGTGCTTTCTCTTCTTTTCCGCTTCTTCTGAGAGGGCTTGGACAGGTAGGAAGGAAAGTTTGAGAAAACCTTCGGGACAGCACTTCCAACGAGGCTCCAACCTAGTCTAGTAACGTTGTCGGCAGCTACCATTGGCCTCGAGATCGAGCAGTGTCGCCACCTTGAGACGCAGCGCGAACCCTACTCAGTGTGGATGAGTGTTCGCGTTGTGTGCCAGCAGTGGTTTACGTGCGCGTGTGCAGCGTGTACAAGCGTGTCTTTTGTTTGTTTCGCGGCTCTTGTGCGCTTTTTTCTACCTATCTGCCTTTTGCAAAAGAAATGTGAGCAGGCTATCATCCCACGCTCCCAAAGGAAAAAAAAGAACATACTGGTCCCCATCGAGTGCCATGCTGGATATATAAGGGCACCATCAGTCGGTCTTTGGCGCTTATAATTACGTGACGCGCAGTGTCTCAAACGAAGCAATTCTGTCGGTAGGCGCCGTGTCAAAGCACAACAGGCCGCTGTCGTCAATACAACGCTCAGAAGTCGCGTATATTCTCGTTGCTGAATGGAATACCACAGCTACTGAGCATGCTGCTTCAGACAGCTTTTAGCAGAATGCAGTTTGAACAGGCCACTCTGTGTCCCCTGTATGCACGATCGAGTTGTTTGAGTACCTTCTTTATTATTATTTTTTTTTTTTTGCTGTTAACCCTCCGTCGTGCTGTCTCAGTGGTAGGGAGCTCGACTGCCGAGTTCGAGGAAGGGGGTACAATGGCGCCCGTTTTGCAAGCCGCTCCTCTGCTGTGGGATTTGATTGCACGTTAAACAATGCCTGGTGGTCAACGACACCGAAGCCCGCCGCTACATCGCCCGTCATAGCCGATGTCGCTTTGGTGCGTTAAACCCATAAGCTTTATGTTCTTTTTTCTTTTTTTTTTTATTTGCTGTTGAAGGTTTCTGTGCATTCGTAACAGGAACAGTGAGCAAATTTAGCTTTAGAGAAATGCTCGAACGTTGGAGAAACATATCTTCCCATCACCTAATTGTTACACTAAAAATTACATAATACACCTAGACAAATGTACTTCACCGGTAGCCTATTAAAATCCCTTTTCGTCTAAGTGCTACTGCTGTCTCCCAAGCAAACTCGTTTCTGACAAGGGGAGTAAAATATAGCTTCATATGGGCTTAACTATTGGTGTTTAATTCGGGAATAAATACATATTTATAGTAGCGTGATAAGACGAATTCCATTTCTTTCAGGACAGTTTTATATCCGGGATCATTTTTCCATGTAAACCTAATATTTTGCTTCGCATAAGATTGAGTCAGTGGTCAATAAGTATAGTGTTAAAGAAATCTTTGTCCTCAAAATTCCTTGCCAGAACATGACAGCGCCCATGCGCAGTGTTTTTGCGGCGTCTTTGCAGCTACTGACTCGTAGCCTGCACTTTATTGTTATTGAAATTTAATCGCTGATCGACCTAATTGTTGTCAAGCGTGGAAAACTGCTCTCACAAAGTGAAATTTGTTGGCACTGTAAAAAATCATTACAATACTAATTTACCGTTTATCATATCGTGACACACATATTAGAAATCCTTATACTTTCCTTCGTTTCAGGAACTCTTCATTGGCGCAGTGTTGCACCATCAGAATATCGGACATTGGCCGCAAGAAGCATTCGCCTTCTTGTGAGCGCGGTAAACTAAATCCACTCAGTGCTCTGCATGTGAGCAGTCAGCTCTCCTGTGCAGCGAGATTTCATGTACACTGTCGACGTAACCTCATTTTTGGGGAATACTTGTGCCTGGGTGTCTAGACAGAGTTGGCATGCACTCAATCTACGGAAACCCGCCGGGCAATACGTTGTCAGTGCTAAATTTAACCAGCTTAATCCTCGAGCTAAGTACGATATGTTGAACCAGACTGTATCTCAATTCTAAAGTCAGAGCATGAACCTTGCATCTGGGTGGGCTTGACACTAAATTTGCCTATCTCACACTCGTATAAGACAAGCGCGCACTTTTGAAAAACGACAAGAATAACAAAGCTGTCATTACGTAAGTTGTACACAGCAAAAATATCAGGCCCATGAGCGTGGTACATCGCAAAAAGCGTGCAAACAGTGAGTCTAAAAGGCCGGTAGTTGCGTGCCTTGTTTTCCTAACTCGCGCTTCTTTTCCGCATCATTGGCCAAATCCACGGATTTTCTTCCTGTAATACTGGAACATTCTAAACAGTAAATCACTAATGCATTGCAGAAGGCACGTATTCTTCGCCAACAAACCCGCCGTTAACTTTGAAGCAGACCTACGCCTCGTGCGTTTCTGCGAGCGCTGCCGATAAACACTATTAGAGTGAAGGTGGCGCCACCTCTAAGTCGATCTTGCGGTGAATAGCAACCACGTCTTTTGTACGTCATATACTCTGAGTATTTTGGCGTTGCTAAGATACTCAATGACGTCAAACCAGATAATGCTATAAGAACTTTGTCATTTTATGGTCTTATTTTGCTTTCAAATTAAGTCACATTTAAAAAAAAAATTTCATAACATTTTTATTCAACTCTTCCACATATTACACATCGGTCTTCTGATACGACAATCATCAATCAGGTTCGTCCACGACCACTCCAATTTATGCCCATATACGATCATGTGATCTGACGCGTCACACATGATGTCACACCTTTGACGTCATCACTCTCTAGCCAAACACCGTCTGACGCCAGACAGCCTCCTTTATGACCTTATATGGGCATATCAACTTTTGCAGACACTCAAAGTTTTGCAAAGAGATACAAACTTTTGCGGTGACGTCACGCCTTATGACGTCACACCGACGTTGACATAACACTCACGTCTTCTAAGACACGTGACCAGAAGTTCAGAACCGAAACCAAAAGTTGGCTGGGGGCCATCTTGCATCATTTTACACACATAAATAGCTCTAATTAACTAACCTAAATCGAAAGTCCTTAATTCCAGTACACCTTTTTTGATTCTCTATCCGTCGACACCATTCGTTTTCCGATATACCAACTAGTTCTCTTTCTAGAATGCCGATCAGTACTGGACACGCCAAAACTGCCGACATACCTCCTTAATGCTTACGCATTAATGATAAGCAGTGTGACATCACCGGGACAAGTGGCAAAACCGTACAAGCTTACCCCAGCCGCACACATCACGCAACACGGATTAAGCGCATGTTCTTCGCACAGGTCGAACGCTCTCTTTACCGCACTAATGCTCTGCAACTTCGGAAGGCGTGATATACCTTACTGCACCAACTATCCTACCATCAAAGAAGGTACAGAGAACATTCTGTACGCATTGAACACTCATTACATCTTATTTCTCTCATCCTCCTCTCCTTCCTGGAGTGCGTGATTGCACTTGTGCTCGGTAGATTACAAATGGGCCTTAATTAGTGGAGCTGGTGCTTTTGCTCACTAGGTCCCTGCCCTCTTTCCCTACGAATGAAGGCTTTCTCTCCTTTATGCATGCTGCGCTATCATTGTTTATCTTGCCTTGACAATGCAGCCTGAGGCTGCATAGAAAGCGTGGACACGAATACGTTGAAACATGCATGCAGGAGGATGCTTAGAAACCGCTATTCCATTTCTGTCTGTGGAAGTAGTATGTGGTTATTTTGTTATGCATCCAACAGGAAGGAAAAGGCGTTTGGGAGCCCCGGTATCTGCTCTCTGATACCTGAAGCATCTGAACTGGGGCGGCGCAAATAAAGGGATAGTGAGGAAGCAGTAGACGAAATCTAAGAGGTGAGCGATAGGGAGAAAGGGCAGGTAGGTAAAAATAGAAATAACCATAAATATATACATTGTGGCACAATGTGTGGAAATACGATCGCCAAATTTGGGAACACTGAGCATGAATTAGTGGCATCATCACCATCATCATCACCACCATCATCAGCAGCAGGACTATATCCATTGCAGGGCGAAGGCTTCTCCCATATTCTTGCAATTAACCCGGTCCTGTGCTATTTGCATACATATTACTCCTGCGAACTTTTTCACCTCTACCGCCCACCTGACTTTCTGTCGCCCCTTGCTACGCTTTGCTTCCCATGGAATACATGGTTACCCTAAGAGATCATCGATTATCCTCTCTTCGCACTGTATGCCCTGCCCATGTCCATTTCTTGTTCTTGATTTCCACTACAATTTCATTAACTCGAGTTATTTCTCTGACCCACTCTGCATGCTTTCTCTCTTTTAACGTTCTGCCTACCATGTTTCGCTCCATAGCCCTCTAAGTTGGCCCCCAACTTAAGTAGATCCCTTTTCGTTAGCCTCCCCGCTTCAGCCCCATAGGTGAGTACAGCTAATATGCAACTGTTATATACTTTCATCTTAAGCGATGCCGGTAAGATGAGTCAATCTGCACTTGCCAAAGGGACTCCATCCCAATCTTATTCTCCTAGATATTTTCATTTCGTGGTCCGGATCTGCGGTTACTATCTGCTCTAAATAGACATATTCGCTCATCACTTCCAGAGCTTCGCTACCGTTTGTGAGCTGCTGCTCCTTTCAGAGGCTGCTTAATTAGTGGCATGCATGTTTGTTATTGGTACAGAGTACATGAAACGGCAGTATATGATTTGATAGTAAAGTGTACTATACAGCTATCAACTAGTTTGCTATCAAGCTCGTTAAAATAGTTCGGACAGTAAAATATGCCACCACCTAAATAAACATTAGAAGTACAGTTGCAGCCCATTAGGTAGCTTGTCAAATGGATAAAACCGCGCAGGAGAGGAATAATAAAAGGCGCACACGAAACATACAAACAGTACTTGTGTAAGAACAGGATGCGCGCGCATACATTTTGTATGAATGCACTAAATGTTGGAGGGTTGAAACAATAGTGGCCGAGAACCAGCGACACTGAGGCTGCAGCGAGATGCAACGAAACCCGGCTAGGAGGACGTGCTGGAAAGTTTCTCGAGGATGCTGAGGGCATACTTCAGCCGCGAAAACAGCTTCGGCGGGCAGCCATGCTTCAGAGTTGCGATGCGGTACGTGTGAAACGCGCGGTCGCTGTCGACGTAGGACACAGCGGCCATCAAAGGACACAGCATGATCTTGGTATGGTCATGAAAAAAATTCATCTGAAAGGAGTCAAGGATATGTCAAGGTTATTTTGGCAGTATGAAAAGAACAACCACTGAACAAACACACACAAAAAAAAATGCCGTTTAATCTCCCTTAACTGAGCTATAGTGCTGCGATATGGCACTTAAAATTGGGCGCAGGCGCATGCGCGAGCGTCTGCTCGCGCAAGTCCAGATTTTTTTACCCCTTTCAAGTGTGAGGCAATTGCGGGATGTTGTAAGATACTTGTTATGCGCGTCACGATAGGAATGGTTCGTGCCTGCAATGCGTACCAAAACCTTGCTGTAGTTTTTTTTATGCGCGCTCACCAAGCAGTTGAATCTGCTTTAGAAAAACAATGGGATGGGTTTTTTTTAACAATTGTCAGGCAACAGCACAACTTAGCAAGTTACCTTTCACAAGGTTACTGATAGCAACTGTGTAAGCTTTTGACGCGAAGCATAATTTTGCTTCTGAAGTTTGTCCTGCGCTGACAAAACAACAACAACAACAAAAAAAAAAAAAAACAAGTCAGACTGCTATACAAAACGAATGAGCCGAGGTTATGGAAATGCAGAGCTGTAAGCTACAAAGCCGGCCAAGGGGAGGTACGCGCATACATCGATTGTTACTGTGAAGTTATAAAATATGAGCGAAATCGAGTTCAAAAACTCCCAGCAAATGCCCAAAATTTCTGATTATGTGCGCCAATCTCCCTCCCTCTCTCTCTCTCTCCATGCTTGAGAAGATATGTCCTGTGCGCGTATGCGAATGCTTACGAGAGGGCTGGCGCTTTGCATAAGTGTGTTGACATGTGCGTGCGTGGGTGTTTTGTGCCTGTCTACTGGCGTGCGTGTGCACGCGTGAGCGGGCGAGTGTGTACGAGCGTGAGTGTGTGCCTGTGTGTGTGCGCGTGATTTTATGTCTAGTACGTGCGCTGCAGTTTCAACTATGCATGTGGCGCCATTTGGGAACTGCCGTGCCAAATGGCGGATGTTTAACCGTGGCCTCCATGAAACTGGAAATGACGCGCCTGATCGCGGACGCCACTGGTTTACTTAATCTAAGGCTCCTCCATTTTTTTAAGGTAGCGACAGGTCTTGATCCAGCCGCCCCTCCCTCCGATAGGCCGGTTGGCTGCACGTGACCTCTTCGCCGCCAAGCTCCGCCCAAAGGGTCCAGCGGTGCTCGCTGCGCCGCTGAAATGCACGGCGCTCTGCGCTTGCCAGCGAGATATTGGCCGATTAGTTAAGCAAAAGTACTTCACATGCCTCTATTGCATTTTTAGGAGTGTATGTGCTCTACTTAGTGCTTAAGCGGACGCAAGAGTTACATCTCTAAACTCAAATTTTGAAGCACACGCGTGACATGCGGCTGCGCCGAGCTGCTGTGCTTTCGTCTGCCGGAACCGTGCGAAAGACGCGAAAAAGTTGTTTTCCATTCCTCGCGGTGACGATAATAGCAACAGAAGGAAGCTATGGCCTCATGAGATCGGGCATAAGATTTTTATGGCCACGGAAAACACCCGACTATGCGAAGTGATTTCTGTCTGCTTAAAAAGCCGTTCGTTTGCCCGAGATGGCCTTTGTTTGGGCATGCTAATTCATGAGCAAAATATCAAGAACGCTATGACTATGTAGCCATTACTTGTACTGTGGATGCCTAGTGAAAAGTCACTGCCGTGTCGCGCCCCCTTACTTTCCCCGAACAGATCAGGACTGCAATATAACGCGTGGAATCAATGGTGTCAAAATGCTCACAATGAAAATTCAATGCTTGATAATGCTTGTTATGGAAATTCAGACCATGCATTGATTAGTTGATTAATATAAATGAAAAATGAAACATTAGAAAAACAGGAGGGTGCAAGTGTGCCAAAATGATCGAAATAAAAAGTCAATATTTTCCTCTGCTAAATATCGGTGTATAAAGATTAAAAAACAAAAACAAAGATTTGTACCATAAAAAAGTGTAAAATCAACCGTGTGTGTGTGAAACGCTATTGAGCCATTGTTTTAACGGAGGAGTTTCGTGGCGTTGCATCGAAGTTCCACTGAACGCGCACAGGGACTCGTCAAGTTTCAAGAGGCGGCATCCAAGCTTACTGGTGACATTATTGCCCGACAGGCAAAGGAAAACAATATAAAGCAAATTAAGAATATAAAAGTGAGAAAACGTTATCCGTGAGCTTGAGCTCACTTTTTCTCCAAAATAAATATATTGGAATACTGTGTAAACGAAATAAACTCGAGCCAAAAAAGTGTTTAAAACGGAGTATACCCAAACGGTTACAAACGCAATGACGCCCATATTACATTAGAGCTTTATGCGCAACGACGTTCTCAAAAGTTGCAGAAAACTCGCAGTCTACTTATTTTTTAGTAAGGAAACGAGCCCAATAAGTTTACTAAAATATCGTTTCTACTTCAAGTTCTCCACTAACTTCAAAGCATAAGAATGAATAGTTTTCTAACCGCTGTACTGATGCGAATGGTTCAGTAGAATGGGCTGGCTCGTTTAACGCCCGCGTTTTTTTTTTCTTTTTTGGCGTTTATGCTGCACACGCATATTTAAATTATTATTCCTGTCCTTTGAAGCTTCTTGAGCAGGATAGGACACAACTCTGTTGAATTAACCGGTTTATGTGTGCACCGAGCGCGGCTTCATGAGTACGAAGTATGCACGAAAGAGTGCGGCGCGTCGTCTGCTAGCGCTGTCCCCTGGACCCCTCGAGAGGGCGCTCGAGTAGTTGTCGCTACCTTTAAAAAAATGGAGGAGCCTTAACGTAATCTTGCTTGTGGCGCCATCTGGGAGCCACCACGTCAAATAGCAGATATTTAACCCTACATAAATCTGGTTATAAGGAGCGAACTCGCCCACCGCGGTGGCTCAGTAGTAAAGATGCTCGGCTACAGACCCCGGGTATGCTGTTTCGAGCCCGACCGGTTTGAATCCGCTCTTATGTTTTTGTTTAGTGTGAAAGGGCTGCTCATGGTCATGGTCAGCCATTTGTCAGTCAGAGGCTCTATCATTCTCTGTTGGTTGGCGAACGTGAAGGATCCGTAGGGGAGACTCGCTCTTTGGAGCAGCTATATTGGACTTAGTTTGGATTATCCGCGCAATGTCACGTGGTTGTGGCCTCAGAAACAGCTTAGTCTTCGAATATTCGTTATCCATGGACTCACTACCATGTGTCACAAGCGCAGGGGATGGTGGCTCTAATCCACAAGTCTGGCGTGAGCACCTTGTTAACAAATATCGTACCAATGATATGTATAGCTTCGCGTATGAAATGTTGAAGCATGCCATATCCGCCGAAATTTCCACCCAACTGAACAGCCATTCCTTCTTTCACGGTTGCCAACACGTTTCCAGGAAGCGTTATTCGTATGAAAAGCAGCTGGCATCAATGCAATGTCGATCGTGTATTCTCAGACCTTACTAAAGCTTTGACAAGGCAGGACATCGTTCTTTAACCTAAGCAAATTAATCCAGATCATACATTCAGGAAGGGTTAACCAGTTTTCTACTAATCGCTCCCAACCTGTAGCATGTGACCAAAATGACTCATGCTTTATTTAATATCGTCTACTCCAGGGCTCCGCAAAGTACCGCTCTTTGCACATAATATTTCGAATCTATATTAGCAGCCTTCGCAGCAAAAACCGATCCCGCCCTGGCTTTTTTTGGCGATGAGTGTGCAACCTCATGCGAAAAACCGAACGCTTCTTCAGTCGCAGCGTTAAAACAATCACTGCGTGGTGTAGAGACTCGCTAATGATTTTACACGGTAAGATGTGTAAAAATGCATGCACAGCTAACTCTTCAGCCTTTTTGTGTGAACTACAAGGTACTGCGCTGAGCTAGCCATCATCATTAACCGGAATATACCCACTGCAGGCGAAGGCCTCTCTCACAGTCCTCTAATCCGCTCCTGAGCTACCCGCATCCATTTCACCCCTACAAATTCTTAACCTCAACCACCCACCCAACTTTCTGCCACCCCGTGCTACGAGTTTTTTTCCTTGGAATCTGATTTCTTACTTTAAATGACCATTGGTTATCCTCTCTTCACATTACATGTCCTGCTCATGCCCATTTCTTTGATTTCCACTAGAATTTTAATATCTTAAGTTATATCCCTGAGCCATTCTGAATGCTTCCTGTCTCTTAACATTACCTGCCGTTTTCCGTTCCATGGGTATCTGCTTTGTCCTCAAATATTTTAAAACTTTTCATTAATATCCATGCCATATGTGAGTTCTCGAACAATGCAACTAATGTTTACTATCCTCTTGAGCAATACCGGTAAGTTGCTTCTCATAATCGGCGAGTAGTTACCAAATGCGCTCAATCAAGGTCTTATTTTCATAGTTATTTCCCTTTTATATGGCGCGGAATTGGACCTGCGATCACTGCCTCTCTTAAGTAGACATTTTCGCCAACCACTTCCAGTGCTTTTCTACCTATGTTAGACTGCTGCTCCTTTCCAAGGCTGTTGAACATTGCATTAGTCTCCTGCATATTAATTTCACGCCTAGCTTTCTGCTATTCCTGTCTAGGTCATCAATCATAACTTGCAATCCCTTCCCCGAGTTACTTAGCAAGGCACTGTCATCATCGAATTGCAGATTGCTGATGTATTTTTCACCACCCTTTATCCCTAATGGCTCCTATTCTATGTCCCTGAATAAGTCTTCAAAGCAAGCAGCGAATACTAATGGAGAGATCGTGTCTCCTTGCCTAGCATCTTTCTTATTGAGAATTTTAGTACTTCATTATTTCTTGCTAAAATCGTACAAATTCTTCGACGTCTTAGTCGACCCATCATGGGAGCAGCACACCTAAATATGAATAGCAATCCTATTCATTCGAAAGTTTGCTTGAAATGAAATGTTTCGGACATCGTCATATCATCGAGTTTATTCTAAACTCGGCCATGCGACTTCTCCGTGCACTCCACTCTTGATTTTCTAGTACCCTCCTGCAAACCTAACAAGATATGTTTTTAATAACTACCATCGTACTGCCAGTACCCATAATATGAAAACTACTTAGTACCTTCTGCTGCGGTTATCGCGTGGTCCCACTCTGAAGCTACGGTTACTGTATGAATTTGCTGCCATGATACCTTTCAGCATCTGTTGTTTCAGTGACCCTTACACCATAGCCTGTCATAACGTTCCTACGACACACGCGCTGCGGCTCTAGGCCTCTGTGAGCAATAAAAGCTCTATTATTGAAATACGACTGTTTTACTTAGATAACTGCGTAATTATAAACAAGTAGCAACTTTCGTGCAGCTTCCTACTGTGGAAATTAAATGAGGCGACTTCCTTTACTAACACAGATACATGGCTTGTCTGCTCGAGCAGAAACCCAGACTGCACTGCAGGAGACTCCAGAGTGTACAGGTTGTAATAACTTCGTGTAGTCAAAAACAATTCCTGATTGCTTAATCGGCAAGTCAGCTGACAGGGGTATAGTGACGCGCGCGACCAACTCGCACATTCTTTTCGACTGCAACTGCAGATAACGAAAGAACTATAGCTCAACCAAGTCGAACACAAGGTACGATGTTGCTCTATAGTTATTTGCTTACAATATGCACCATCGAGCCCAACAAGAAGTTCTTGTAAACTGTAGATAAGTTCCTTGATCCGCTGTACTAAATATTCTGTGCATAATTATGAGAGGAGAGCGTAATTATGAGCGCCTTGCGAAGAAGTGCTTTGTATGTTGCTGCCGGAGTGCCTGCGCGCCCTGCAAGAAGGTATTGTTTTACAACGTTCCTGACGACGGAATTCGAAGCACAGTGCCCCACAAAAAAGTTTCTTCAGCTTACAAAGAGCCGTTCATTACACGCGAGCATGATATATCAATCGAAATTAAGCGCCTGCCTGCGCCAAGCGCCAGCCTAGAAAATGGTTCCTCTAGTAATGGGGCTTCTTGTAGCTGCGCATCGGCTAGAAATATGCTCTTCGCGGCTCTGTCGAATCGCCTGTTGCAGCGAGTGTTGCGGAGCCAGAGTATAGCTGTGGCTGGGCTGCAAGCGCCCCCTTCGCGTCGAGCGAGAAAACTAGGTGTCGCCGCAAGAATGAGTTACGCGCCTCACCGTATTGAGGCGCGCGCTCCGCACTGTACGACTCGCAAGCAAGGTCAATGTAACAGGTGCCGTTATCTGGAATAAAACGCGTGCAGCTGCCTATTGCCAGCGGCATCAACTAGATGATGATGAACGATGCAAAGGGGCCCCTGCGAACTGTGCGGTAATATAAAAATAATATTACTCCAAAGAACTACAAAGTAAATATAATAACGCTCAGGAATGAATGCGGTTTTCGTTTCTTGCGTAAAAAAAAAAAAAAAAAAAAAAACGTGTTATATTTATTATAATATTTTAACTTGTTTCTTACGACCTCTCTCGGCCATTTAGTGTCTGCTGCGCAGTTGCCCAAAATTCATATATGCCTCAGACCAAAGATGTTTCATCCGCGGGATGGGTGCGTCATCAACCCCGCTTGAAAGTTCAGCGTTGCGTGCTGCGTACAGAGTGGGTTATCTGTGTCAAACAGTATTTCGTTCTACTGGTTGTGATAGATATTTACAGTAAGGCGAAGACTGTGTGTGCTCGATGGGAAACTGATTGCCGCTGCATGTGCGCATTTCCGGACGATGGGACAATGCTGCGTCACAGCTCGGCCTCCCAGGCACGTCGCAAAAGTGCTGGCTTGTTTTACGAATACACGTCTCTATGAGCGGGGTATTGTTGCACCTGTTTTAATTGAACGGTGAAGGTGGTATTCCATTTCCCCCAAGACGCGTGCCTCCCCAAGACGCGTGCCAAAGCCTTCCGTTCCGCTTCCTTTGCTACTTGTTTTGCTTACTGTGTCGCATTACCGCACCAACGTTCGTTGAATGGGCTTTAGTTAGCATCACAGGGATGTTCCTATTGTCAATGGGATCTTTCTCATGAACATGTTAAA
The DNA here is from genome assembly GCF_055883805.1 of Amblyomma maculatum. Classification (NCBI taxonomy): domain Eukaryota; kingdom Metazoa; phylum Arthropoda; class Arachnida; order Ixodida; family Ixodidae; genus Amblyomma; species Amblyomma maculatum. The sequence continues at coordinate 79,773,329 of NC_139350.1, forward strand.
TGCTTAAGTTGTAAATTTGTAGCCTCATATTGAATCCTTTCAGTGACAAATGAAGCGCGAGTAAAATAATGGAATCGGGAACAGGGCGAGACTTATTGGAGCGAAGCTATATCGCAGATATTTTCCCTTCTCAGATGCATTAACTTCTAAACACTAGCAATCCCAATTTGAATTTCTTACCAAAGCTCTTACAGCTGCGTGCTATAATGCTAAATTTAGTTATTCTGTTCGTTTTTCTTTGTTCTTGGACACTGATATGTACTTTGCTTGTTAGCAAAATCTTTTCCCCTTTTATAATCTAACCGCGTCTCGTTTGGAGACCTACGCTCAGGTCATTTTGTTATCACGAGGATTAGTTCACGATTTGCATTGTCGTGAAGCGTCTATGTATACGTAATCGTGAATTAATAAAGCCTGGCTTTCTATGCAGCACAGCTTCACTCATTTATGTCCTTAGTGAAATCCCTCAAGCCATGTGATTCTGTCCATGTCCTTGCCGAATTCTTTTGAAGGCCCTTTATGTTCACAAACGTACCCGAAGTAATAAGCCCCAGAATGCGTATGCATGATGCGCGACGGAAGACTAGGCTAACGACGACGGACGCAGAACGATGCTATGATAAGGTGGTTAAAGATGCCGTAACATTTCAGTTAACGTAAAACTTGACAGTAGAAATCCATGTCAAGTAAAGTTGGCATAACAGTTACGGTGCCAATTTTTCTGCCTTATCTGAGCATAGTTCTGCTTCCGTCGTCGTTGGCCCTGTTTTTCGTCCAAAATTAAAAAAAGACAATCGAATTCCCCGCCAATAGTACGTCACTGTGACGTCACAAGCTTTTCTGACATCACACCGTCGCATGTTTGCTTTACCGCAGAGTTCACGGGGGCGCCGGGAAACTAAAGCCTCGCTCAGAGTACACAGGCTCCTATGAGAGTTACGCTGCCAATACTCTTTCTACTAAGTCGCAAGCGCATATCGCCACGCAGAACAAAACGCAGCGAACGAAGCCGGAGTCATGCAGATGCGAGCGCCTCGTTGCGGAAATCAGCTTTATCTCGACGAACACTTCATAAGCGTGGCTTTTTGGCTTGTTGGTGCGTGAACATAGCGAGATTGTAGCACAGAGCAAGATAGGACACAAGAAGAAACGAACACCACAGATAGCACAAGTGATATCTTGCCTTTGGCGTATAAATGTGCTGCATGAGTGAAATTAAATTTGTTGGAAGTTAGCGCTCGTGGTGTCCGTTTCCTCTTGTGTCCTGTCTTGCTGTGCATTACAATCTCGCTATGAACACTTCGTGTTTAGCACGCGTCACGAAGCGATCGACGCTCACAACTCGAGCATGTAGATACAATCTTGAACGGCCGCTACGGAGCGAATGGACGGCCATGAAAAATATAGGAGGCTAGGTGTATACATATCACATTGCCTGAACCACCGTCATGAAATTAGATTTTTTAAATGCCATTCACCAATATCTGTTAGCATTCATTTCCGCTCGCTCAGTTGCAGACTGGAATTACTTTGCTGAGATAACAGTTTCAATAACAGAATAATTTGTTTGAATTGCTCTAAATACTTAATTTCCTTAGTGAATGCATCAGTATTGAACTCTCTATCATTATACACAATCATTATATGTGCGTTTGTGGCCTCATTTTTCTGTAATGTATGAAAACGTTGTGCTCCTGCTCCGCTCTGGAGTGCCATGTACAGTTCTTGATACAGCGCAGCGGACGAGAAGGGGACACAAGCAAAACACAGACGGGCGCTTGTATTTGTCTCCCCTCCTGGTCCGCGTCCATTGGGCTATAACTCGAACTATGAACCATCGACTCGCCAAAGCATCCACTTCAGCCCGGTGCGGGCCATGAAAGTATCACAAATAGAAATAATACGAATAAGAAACAAATACCGCCTACAATAAACCAGAATTAAACCTGGTAGATCAAGATAGGAAGGGCTCAACAATGTCATAGCTCTCGCCTGCCATAAAGCAACAGGGAAAATGTTTTCTTGCATTTGGCTATAGCCTATAGACTGCTTTTATAGGCATCGTCTATGCTTTTCAAACTGGATTCAGTTTTCTTTTGTGTATTTGACGGGGCAAGGTTAGAGCTCTGAAACAACTATTCGAATATATTGCACAAGAACTTCAGCCCTGAGCTAGAAAAAAAAAAGAACAACAGCAATGATCGTACCTAAAGCACTGCAATCCAAAAGAGGTACCACCAGGCTTACCTGGACTGTGCCGTCGGTTAGGTAGAATGAGATCGCGCAACGCGTGCGGAGCCACGCGCCTAGGCAGGGTAGCCTGACTAAGTTGTCGCACTGCCGGGGACGAACGGCCTCCCCTAAGGCCAGCAAGTGCTGTTTCATGTAGGTGCAGAAGTATTTGAGCAAGGTGATTTTTTTGTGCAGTTTAACTGGGTAGTCCTCCAGCGTGTGGTAATGCTCCAGTCCCGCTTCGTCCACGTACGTCACACTCCTGATAAAAGAGGCGGAAAGGCATTGAAACCATGCATTGCAGCATCGACGGAGAATAGGAAGTCTTCCGAGGAAAGAAGAAAGGTTCAAACAGAAGAAAAATACAACACAAATGCGAGCAGTCCTTGTCGCCACACTTATTACAGTAAGCTTAAAACATTTTCGAGATCAGGAAACTGCTCCTCAGAGTTCAAAAACAAGTCGGTGCCTCAAACCGTTAATTTATGATATAAAGAGAGAAGAAAAAAAAAAAACACTCACGAAGGCATCACAGTAATTATGCCGATATAAAGTGCAGGTTGAAAGTTTCCATGCCTTGTAGTTGGATTTCACAACTAACTGCAGTACTTGGCAATGCGAGCTTTTCACTGCTCAGCATTATTGGCATCAAGACTACGGGGTGGAGTGCACTTTCAACTCCGACAATGTATCTGTGTTAGCGTAGAGAACTCTAGTATGAAAGAGCATACAAATAAGCGTCCAACCAAAGTTGTCGCGAGTTTTTGAGACCCGCAAATTTTCTAATACAGGTCGTTTGTGTCTAGATGCATAACCCCGCACACCATATTCTACTTTAGTGCAGAGATCAAAGAAAAATTGTCGCACTGCATACTTCCTGCTCCCCCCCCCCTTAACAATGGCTGTACCTGCATCAATTTGACTGTACAAGTGCATGAAACACTAAAATACTGAACTGAAATAGGACATAATATCCTTGCAACGCATCCTTTAAAGTATAAGGGTTGCGGGGGAGCAGTTTATTTTTTTAACAAATGGACCTGTCTTCGTGTGGGCTATGTCTTCTCAGACAAAGACATCAAAACGTTGGCTAGGGAATTTAAGCTCCTTCCATCCTATTTCGGTTTTCTTTGCCCCATCTTCTGCACCTCATACGACCGTGGAGCCTTGAAAGAGTTATTTACTAAGCGTTGGACTTCGCAAATTGTTTTTACTATGTCGTGCACACGCTGTTCGACTACTGTATTAGCCTTAAAAAGCAAACACTGATGCGAGAAACATATGCAGGTAACAAGCCCGCAGTACATTCGATGTACCCAGAAATGAAATATGTCAGTAACACGCTAAAGAAAAGCTAAGGATAAGCTTCTTCTCTAGGAGTGCAATTGGATGACAGGTCCTCTGAAAAATACTAAAAGCAGAAAGGAGCCAAAAATCTTTTCCCAGGTTCCCGTTGTAAATTAGAAGGACCTGGCCTCAGGAAGCTTTAGTATGTTTTTCACAAGGGTGCTTTTAATACGAAAAACTGCTATCGGCAAAAGTTTCCTCATAATATGCTTTCGATTTATTGATCGATATGCCGCTTTCCTGGTCGTACACAAAGAGCGGAAACCTAGGACTTGTTGCTGAATCCTGGTACAAACATGAACGAGAAGCTGCAAGAATTCACTTTTCTCAGCAAAGGACTACGCTACCTCTATCATTAGAGCAGATGATCCCATGCGTATGTATTGTTGATATACAGCCAGCAAAAGGAGGAAGAAAAGGGAAGAGAAACAGGCTGAATGAGTATGTCAGTATACACTGAAACAATGTCACATGCTAGAGAGATGAATTAGCACTCAAAATGAAAACGTAGCCAATAGAAATTTGCACTAATGTTTTATTATGACAAGCCACATGAGTCCAATGATAGGTCAAAAGATCCGCGACCCATTCGCGCTCCTCACTTGCAGCAAGCTGTAGATAAAAACTCACGGTTCAAAAGATTCGTTCATTGAGAGGCGCCCCCCCCCCCAAAAAAAAAATAAATAAAACATAAGAGCACTGCAGACTAAGCATCGGAGTAATACGAAAGCACGGAGGCTGCTGTTCGTTGCGTCTAGTTGCTCAAATTACTTCTTGTTTACCCATTTTATTCTTTAATACTTGCGCGCCAATCCCTTCCTATTCCCTTTTTCGTCTCTACTTCCGGTTGCGCGACGTCACGCCCTTGACGTCACATTATTTCACTTCTTGTTTACACACTTTAGTCTTCGGTACTTTCAAATTGCGCGAAAATCCCTTCCTATGCCTTTTTTTCGGCTCTACTTGCGATTGCGTGACGTCACATTGTTGACGTAACCCTAACTGACTGTCTTAACTATCTTTGTCTTCGGTGCTTTCAAATTGCGCGCCAATCCCTTCATATGCCCTTTTTGGCTCGACTTTAGGTTGCGTAACGTCACATTATTGACGTCACCTTAATTGACTGATTTAATTAACTATTTTAGTATTTGATACATTCAAATGTGGCACCAAGCCATTGGCTAATGAGACCATTTACGCTTTTACTTTTTACATGTTTGCCTCTAAAACCTAATTAACGTAATGGCCTAGTTATTTTTTGGAAGACAACATTACGTCACCCTCTATCGATTGACACCACTCGTTAACCTCTACCACTTCTGAGATTGACACCACTCGTTAACTTCTACCACTTCTGAATTACTCAAAACTGCTGCGGACAAATGCCAGATTTTTGCCAGTAATTAATTACCTAATTACTAATTGGCCTATTTATTTTTTCGGCAACAACATTACGTTACTCTCTATGGATTGACACCCCTCATTAATTTTTACCACTTCTTAATTACTAAACTTCGGACACGATTTTGCTGACGCTGTCTGCTGACGCGACCTGCTGACATAAATATGTGAACAAAGTAATCCTTTCGCATTAATAATTTTGTAAGCAAATAAAGTTTTCTCAGAAGTTACAGAGGAACTCACATGTTGTTGTTCAGGCGCATAATGCGGGTGTTGTCATTGAAGAGCACGCCAACGCTTTTGTCGCTTAATTCGTAGCAGAGTCCATACTTCTCGGTGAAGTCGACCCACTTGCTGATCCAAAACACTGGCACCGAAGCAGGGTCCTCCACCTCGTCGGGGCACTCAAAGCGACGCTCTGGAGGATGGGTGCTGCATAGGTGGCGCAGAAGGCGCCGCAGCTCTTTTAGGTGCGCCTCTTGCTGGCCTCTCCTCTGCGCAGGGCTTGCAAATGCTGCTGCAGGAGCCGTGCTAGGGTCCTCGCCCGCATTGGCTGCTCCGAAGAATGAGTAATGCCGTTTTGGAATGGCAAAATCAAACAAAGTGTGAAGTAAAATAAGAGGTGGGAATTGTTCCGAAATCGAGCGACCAATGACTGCGGTGCTACGTTCACCAAAAGCCAGGCGCGTCGACAACTGCCATTGTGTGAGGGTTTGGAGCGATGGTTTTCTGGTAAACCTCTCATCTCAGACTGTAATAATTAAGCTCTATATACAAAGAAAACAACTCACTTTGGCCTAATCGAAGACCCATTATACCCCAAGTATATTACGAAGTAATGGTTGCAGGAAAGTAATCTGCAAGGTCCCTAAAGATAAACGCAAGCAGGGGCAAGTAAACTGACACACATCGAGGCGACAAGGAAGGCTGAAGACAACGGTGTCGCTGATGTGTGATTTGCAGTCACTACAGATGGCCTGGACAGGCCTAAAAGCCCGTTCCAGGGAATGTGTGGAGGGTTCATGTCCATACACGACGCCAGACCCCTTACCATACCTTCCAGCGCTTCTGAATTTTACTTATGGATTCTAACCGGGCGTCTGCATTGCCCCGCGTGCCTTCGTAGCCCTCGCGGCGTCTTGCTGCTTTGCTTTTAGTGCAAATCTTGAACACAGTATGCAAGTATCTGCCAGACCAAAGGGATTTTTCTCTGCAAAGATACCTGCAAGGACAACCACTGTACCAAGCGAATCTCACGTACCCTACGACAGCAAAAAAAAAAAAAAAAAAAAAAAAAAAAAGCGGTTTCCTAAATGCACCACCCGAGGCAATTGAACGACTTATTTAAGCGGCTGTTGAACCGCATACACTGAATACAAGATAAACTCTGTCTCTGAATTAATTTTGTTACACGAGGTAGCAAGTTCTGCATCGGAGCGGCCCCACGTAAACAATTAAGAACTCTGAACGACTAGACTAACGCCCTCTCTGTGTTTGTGATAGCATAACTAACCGCTCGCCTGTGACTCATTACGTACCGTCCCTCTCCAACGGAACACTTTAATTTGTTTTTATTAAGCGATTGCAATGACCTTCAGTATCTTACACGATGTATTTTTATCACGTCGGCATTTTCCATGTTTATCATGTCACAAACGTAACAAAATCTATGCCGCAAGTGGAAGGTGACTACATAAGTGCGTGGCCCTGTCCTACAGTTTGTACTAATGAGCACAGCAAGCTGAAACTCGTCCGCACATCCAGGAGGAATAGGAGGCTGCAGTCCACCAGTCAGGAAACCTTAAGGCGCACTCTGCTTTATAGACAGACGAGTTCCACACGCTATCGTCTAAGAGAATTATTACGTACTCTGCTTTGTCGGTATGCTCTCCATCAGCTTGGGCTTCTTTTCCTGGTGATTGCTAATAGCAGAATTGATGGCCTCTGCAAAAGTAAAACATGCAACCAATGCCATAATTACTGCAATAAATACACAGCATACGTCCCAATCAGATTACGCTTATATACACTTAAATACTCTCCAGTTCCGTGTGTGAATTTTTACAAGTAATAAAGCGTTCATATTTGTCGTGGTCTAAATAACCCTGTCACACATTTAACACACACTACAGATAGTATAGGTACCTTCGCCAAAGCCCCAATTCAGTGCCAAGTTCGCTTAAATCATTGGCTGAATAAAAATTCGTGAGAATTTAACTTGAGTCCACCATTTCAGTCTCAAATTCCCATGACAATAATGTAATAATGGCAATACGTCAGTCAGAACCGTGCCGGCAGATTCACTTCACCTGACCACTCTTAGGCTGCGAGCATCTCAGGAATAAAATCTAGAATGCATTTACCCGTACTCGTAACGCTCACAAATCGTAACGCCCAGCATGTTTCCGTCTATTCCACAAGTTTTTCCACAATACTAGAGCAGTCAGCCAAATCATCTGATACGAATATACGAACACCGCATTTCCGGCCTTAATTATATAAATGCTCTTTATCCAGAGAGTGCCCATACTACAAGGTTCTAGCAACCACATTCAAAGGCTTGCCGCGAGGAAACAGTTCCTGCGGCGGAAGTGGTGACCATCAACCACTGACTATTCGAATTTTCCATCAAAGAAGCAGGCACAAGTTTATTCCCACCACTCACGTCATGATACAGAAGGCACTATGGAATAATAAATACAATAAACATTTGGATACCGCTTCGTTTTGAACTAAGAGATGACTCGATCGATAGCGCCTTTAAAACCGCCTTTTCAGCCCGCGATGCTTCAAAAACATTATCCATATTTTGTGTATTTTAGTGTAGAATTAGCACGCATCCCACACACACTTTACCAAGTCATACGCACTTCTGTTGACTTTGTTTTGGTGAAATGCAATGTTTCATAACCGGGCAATATAGAAAAAACACGTTCTATACGTGCTCCTCTAACATGTTTAGCCCCAGCGACCCCTCCTGGCGTACGCGTAGCGTGCGCGTCTGGAATGCGAGAGGGCGTGGGTTGAAACCCCAATGGCTAGGAATTTACTGTATTGCCATTTCTATTTTCTGAAATGCCCAATTAGAGGAACGCCTCGTCAAATTTGCCTTCATATGAATCCTCACCCAATCCATAAGCTTTATTTAACCATGGGAAATTCCCGCATGAAGTGATGTTATTGCGACTTTATGTCCCTATCGACTATTAAGGATTTTCTTCCAGCGAGTCAGCGCGGGCGGCGGCGGTTTTTATGCGAGGCGATGTGTTACGCGGTCGTGTGACGAAATGTGCGCTTCTTGGTGCAGTTTTGACGTGTTGACAAACTGTACGATGGGTGTGATGCTTGAGTTTAAGAGTACCATGCTGCATCAGCGCTGCCGAATTTCAGCATTCGGAACTTTCATACAATGTGGCATTGCAGGCTCGTGTTGAGACGCCACTCACGTCAACCGTATGACCTCGCCCCGCTGCTGTGGCTTAGTGATAGGGCATCCACTACTGAACTCCAGAACGTGGGATCGAATCCAGGCCGTGGAGGCCGCTTTTCGAGTGAGGCGAAAAGCCAGGCGCCCGTGCATTGTGCGATGTCAAAGCGGGTAAAAGAACCTCAGGTGGACGAAATTTCAGGTGTCCCCCATTATGGCGTTTCTCATAGCCCGACTCGCTTTGGCATGTTAAACCGTATAAATCAAACTAAACTAAAGTAAGCAGACAGAGGTTACCGAGGTTGGCTGCGGTGAACTTGGGACTAGCGGTATTTACACATGTGGTAGAATCTCACTCTCAGGGAAAGAGAACTGCGCTCACGTCATCCCTTCTAGACGCCACGTGTCGACAAGTTTAAGACTGTCGAAAGGCGGCAGCTAAATGTTGTGGAGGTAGCTGCTGTTGCCTTTCCGTCGCTTTCGACATCGGCTTCGGAAGCCCACAAAACGGCTGTGCTTGCAGCGTGGAACGTTCGACCAGTGGTAGTTATGAAAGTTGTCGCTCGCATAGCATGATTAACGGAGTGTGGCTCTTCGATATTTTAAAACTGCCTTGGTGGCGTTTTTTTTTTAATACGTTAACGCTAGAATCCCTACTCGGGGAAAATACTCCGGCATCGATGCTGATTCTCCGGCTGAAGCCTCGACGCTACAACGCTGATAGGGAAAGTAGCTATCAGGGAAGGGAGAAAAGTGGGAAATAATTCCACTAGAGTCAAAGCCTAAAGCGAAAGACAGCAAGCCTTAGGAAACTGAAATATAAACTATTGCTACGCTGCTACACCTCTTCAGTACGCGTACACTCGTATGCTCTAAAGTTGGCTGTAAAAAAGCGAAGGATGTATGCATTAATGCAAGTTTAAGTAATTTGTATAAAGATCTCCGCCAAAAATTTGGCGATACTTTAATTCGAAGCCACGTAAAACCAACATTCTATCACCGAGTGAAGCTGTCGTAAATGCTTCAGATTTAAATAAATACTTTATTTCCGTATATACACACGACAAAAAAAAAAAAAAAAATACGACGTCGTATCGCTTCCAAACGACACAGCGAGATTTGATTTAGACCTAACTGAATCGGGAATCATTTCCCTCTCACTTAAAATAGATCCTAAACGAAAGTCCTGGAACTGATAACATATCAAATACGTTCATGAAGCGTTACGAATAATGAAAACAAATAAAAATGGTCAGCATGACTGACAAATAAAATAACCCTAATGTCATAATAAATGACTCATACTATCTATATTGTCACGTGGTGGTGACCAGGGTCGATGGCACAAATGAAGAGTCGGTGATTGCACTGAAGAAACTTTATATATATATATATATATATATATATATATATATATATATATATATATATATATATATATATATATATATATATATATATATATATATATATATATATATATATATGCCGGCGGCTGTTAAAAACAATAATTACAGTTTTAAAGGTTTCGCATATGGATGTTAAAGACAGGGGGAAGAGTATAAATAAGAATACGTAATTACATTGAATTTAAAATCGAACAAACAGGTAGCATATGTTATTAAATAAGCCCTGGCAGCTCTTTAGTCCCTAAAACGCTCGTTGAGACCGTATCATTCCACATCAAATGCTTAGCATACAAGTCACTTGATCGCTTTGTACTCTAATATGGAATACGCTGGTTCCTCTTCAGTAAACAGTATATAGAAAAAATTGGAGAACATACAAAGAAAAGCAGCTATATTTTTATCTAGTATCGCAGTCACGACTCCCCTACAGAATTATTAAGGTAGCCTACCTTCCTACTAATCAAAACAGAACAAGACTGTTTCGCCTCCCCCCCCCCCCTTTCCCCAAGTTTTTTTCTTTTCCTTAATGGCAGCACGTAAACTGATACCAGTGTACCGTCGCTTGCACGCAGTACCAGAACAAAACACAGTAAACATTCAACTGAATGCTGATTTCACAAGGAGATATTCAGATTCTCATTTCTTCCAAAAGCAATCCATGAGTGGAACCATTTGTCTTGCGATTCTATCAACTGCGCATCAGTCGAAACTTTCATCGCCAGCATATTAAACCACTGCGGCCATGATCAAACAAAGCTGTGCAGTGATGTGCAGCAATGACATCCCGATTGATACTGATTCAATAACCTGTTTCTTGCTTTGTGGCTTTATTACTTTTAAGATTTTTTAATGCTTGTCTGATTTGTGTGCGCGCGTGAACGTGAGCATGTGTGCTTGTCCTACATCCTGGAACATACCACTTACTCCTAATTGTTTTGCACTTGTATTATGGACACAATACGCACATATACTGCTTTGGTTGATTTTGTATGCGCCTACTTGAACGGCGTTTGTTTCAATGTATCTTGCGCCCCTTTCCTGCAGCGGCCTCAAATGCGAGGCTAGCAGCATGTTTAAAAAATAAAAAGACAAATTTTCCGTACAGTAAAACTTTGCAGCCGCATGTCGCTCGATCCTGTAAACGAGTATAAATAATCAGCCTCTTGGTAGAGGCATAGTTCAGTTGGTTGGTTTTGCCTGGCGGAAACACCGTAAATGAGGTCAACTAGATTAGAGGCCGCAGCTGACATCATGGGAGAACTCACCCCTGCCTTCATTTCGCCCCTGGATGGTTCTCTTCCTTCCGACCGGAGAATTGGCCTTCAGTGTGTCAAAGCGAGGCTCTGTCACTAGACAGGACTCGGGCAGTAGAGATGGCAGGTATCCTAGAAAGATGAAATACCAGTTACGACCGCGTGATGAAAACTGCCATACCCGTGCCTATGAGGGCAGCAATTATGGGTGGCAGTGCTCCTGCTACAGGTACTGGGAACTGAAAGGGAAGCTGTTCACATATCCTACTGCGAATATGTTGATGCCAAGCATTTGGCGGCAGAGCACCTACAGGCGCTATGGAATAAAGTAATAGGAGATATCGCGAACGCATTTCATTCCTCAAATATCCAGAGAGTGAAAACTTAGTAGCATCAGCCTAGACTTGTGGGATCCATAATAACTCCTTTCCCACACCTCCCAGCAGGGTCATTTCGATTGCGAACCGCAGATCTGATTCCTTGGATTCACAATTTGGAACATAACGATGACCACCCTCGGTTCGCAGCAACCCGGAGGTCAAAGCGATATAGCGTAACGCAGGGACTATATCGTCAAAGGGAACAAATGTCACTAAGGTAGCCCCGCCATTTACAGCTGCCGAGAAGCATGGATCAGAGGGAAAAATGATAAACTACAAAAACGATTAAAGGCCCACTGTCCACCCTCCGGTCGAAAATATTTTCTTCCCCGGTGACTGTGAGACTTCGCCCCTAGAACGCAAGGCCGCAAAATGTTTTTGAAAAGAGTAACTAATAACGCAGTTACAGCCACCGCAATCACCCGATTCTGTCATGCTTCACTCCTTCCGTTCCCTCCCAAAGGTTTTTCACTCTCCTGCCAGAGGTCGTCTAGCCTCCACAAGACAAATTCCCCTTCTTCCTCCGCGTTTGGTGGGAGGTTCGGCGTGGCACTCCGCGAGCGCGAAAAAAAAAAAAAAAAAAAACTGCCGAGGGAGTGCGCGCCGTTGGATTCAGTCTGGCCGTGGCGAGGGAAGAGGGCGCAGCGAGCGGTAGACACCCATCCTTCTCCCGTCAGTGAGCGAGACGGACCAATGGACGTCGTTCGCGGTACGTACGTCATTACTGTGGCCCGTCGGGCCAGCGCAGGAAACGGGGAAGCTGGCTTCCCAAAGGAGAGCATGAGAGAGCTTTGAATTGTATTTTCGATGCTTTGCGGCGCGCGTGTCACTGTAGCATTTTGCACAGACTATCTCCGGTACCTGATCGAAACACTGGGCTCCTTTGCTTAAAAGGGCCTTCCCTGGACAGTGGCCCTATTAAAATACAAATCCCAGATCAGTTTAGTGATTAGCGAAGGACACAGCGCTCGCTATTAGCGAATACAACGCAAACGAGAGTGCGGCTTTGACCCTGTGCCCAATTTCACGCCGAAGTACAAACCAAGGTACAACAGAGTGACAGAGCGCGGTACAATCTGCACTGCACTACTTCTTAGTAATGCCCTTCCCCCTCCCCCCTCTAACAGAATACTCACCACACGTCATGAAGTCATCCCGCATTATGTCCTCAATGCTCGGTCTGTTCTGGGGCTCTGGCTGAAGCATCCGCCGGATGAGGGCACATGCCGGCTGGCTCACCGTAGAAGGTACACTGAACTGGTTCTTTTGTATACGGGAGTACGTTTCCTTCAACGTGGAGCTCTCAAACGGAGGTTGCCCCATAAGCAGTGTGAATCTGCAGGAAACAGCATTACTAATACACGGGACCCCACCCCGTTTGTAATGTAAACATCTGCTGCATTACACCATCACACGCAATGGGTGCATGGGGAGAAAGCAGAAGTGCAGCATGCAAAGAACAATGTCGCAATGCGGGCAGAATAAAAAGTGGAAACCGTGGAGGGACATGGCAAGAGCCTGATATATTATTTCTGCCAAAGCTGTCATGCACCGTGGGTACTTTTGGGAATCCAGAAAAGATATAAGGAACCTCGAGAAGTCTTAATAGAATTCTAATTCCTTGGCCGAAGAGGAGGGCCCCAAGAATCATTCCGACACTTTTTACATTGCTTCAATTATTGCTTTGACCCGTAGCATGACTCTGCTACAGAGCGCTGCAACATTGCAGCTGTAGGGAAGCTTTCGTGGTGACGTAGTTGGGTTTTGTGGTGTTTTTCCCAGCATGAGCATCTCTTGCATTGTACATACCCCCTTGAATATGCGTACTCAAGGCATGCCATTCACGCCATAGCAACTCTGAAAGTAAACCCCAGAGCCGCGGAAGCTGGTTCCATGGTTCCACGGTACTACTCCTAGTAAAACGTTAATACTTCGAATTTGTGCCTTTCGTAAATAGGGCTGTGCACGGACAATAGAAATCATTTTCGTCTTTCCGTTCTATGCACCCCTTTTTCGTTACGATACAAACATGTTTTTAACCTGCGGCGGCGTGTAACACTCACAGGATGCAGCCGACGGACCAGACATCCGCCTCAAAGCTGTGCCCCTTCTTGGCCAGGACCTCGGGAGCAATGTAGTTGGGGGTGCCACATACTGTCTTCCTGAGTTCACCCACGTGATCGAGCCGAGTGGCCAGACCAAAGTCTCCCACTTTGAGCTCCATGTTTTCATTGAGCAGCAAGTTGCTAAGCTTGAGATCCCGGTGGATGACACGCTGCTCCACCAAGTACTGGCAGGCGAGCAGCATCTGGTATAGAAAGTAGCGCGCCTCGGGCTCGGTCAGCACCTTGCGGCGCCGGATCATCTCCGTTAAGGACTGCGAGAAAAAAAAAATACGTAGAAACATCTCAACGCCAGCTCAATATAGAGGCCGAAAAGTTATTTTTGGTGAGAATAAATGCTAGCCATGAAGCCCGAAGAAAGGAGCCATGCCATTAACGGAAGCCAGGTGCCGGTCTTATGCTGCTACGCAAAACGTAAGTGGCAGTTATTACACTCAGTAGCACTGACACTGATATTAAACCAGGGATTCTGCAGGAGAAAATCAAAGCGGCAGGCAGTTGAAGCCTCTTATACAACACGTTGATCTCAAAAGAACCACTGAACACACGCAGTAATTGTAAGGCACCGCCTGTTGAACGTACGGCCGCATTTTTTCAGAACAGTCATCATAAGCGGTATCGCACTCTAACCAAAACATTTTTAAATTTTTTTTGTAAGTCAAAATAGACGACAGATATGGGCAGCGTTCCTTTCAAAACCGCCTTATTAAACAGTGAACAAAAAGCAGCCCACTAAATGGATCCGCTGCATGTTCAGATCAGCTTTCCTAACTTATTTTCGTAACATTCATTATCCTGTGATGCCTGCATTAACGTTCGAACCTCGTGGAATTTGCAAATTAATTGAAGCCTTGAAACTGACGTACACATCAGCTGGAATTGATATCAACGCAAAAGTACTTAAAAACACTAAAGAAATTACAAATGCCCTTTTGTCGCACATCTTTCAAGAGTCCTTGTCTTCTGTAGTGGTGCCTTTGGATTGGAAAACAGGTAAGATCATTCCAGTCCCCAAGAAAGGATCTTCGACACGTTGCCTTGACTACCGCCCGATTTCTATTACAAGCGTATGTTCTAAACTAATGGTGCATGTAGACTTTTCCCAAATAATGCGGTTTCTTATTTCTAACAAATTCTTTCATCTTAGTCAGCATGTATTTCTTAAGAACTTATCGTGTGATACACAACTCGCCCTTTTCACTAACGATATCAGCTCTCAACTGAAGAAGGGGAAATGTTTTGGCGTGTGGGTTCATCGTTAACAAAGCAAAGCGGAAAAAAAGGACAAACGACAAGGTGAGGACCGGACAAGCACTACTATCAACAAACGTTCATGGCATATGTATATATCATCATCAACCTGAATATACCCACTGCAGGGCGAAGGCCTCTCCCATATTTCTCCAATTAACCCGGTTCTGTGCTAGCTGCATCCACTTGACCCCTGCGAACTTCTTAACCTCATTCGTCCACCTTTCTGCCGCCCTCTGCTACGCTTTCCTTCCCTTGGAATCCAGTTTTTTACCCTAAGCGACCATCGGTTATCCTCTCTTCGTAGTATATGTCCTGCCCATGCCCATTTCTTCTTAATTTCCACTAGAATGTCAGTAACTTGAGTTATTTTGCAAGTTTCACTACACAACAATTAAATGTAGGAAATGCGGCAAACTTTCTATATAGCAGGGTCAGTGTCCAATAAAATTAAGATGTAATACGCCCCGACTAATTGAAATGGTACCACTCGGAACACAGCTCAGCTCAATCAAATTTTCGAATACCTAGAGCCTGGCGACCAGAAAGAACTGACTTGAAAATACCGATTCGGAGCTCACACCAACTTCAGTTTTGCCAAACAATGAACTCGGAAAAACCGGAACCACTGTTTAGCATGTATTTCAGTTGTTTGAAGCTGCACAGCCGTAAGGAAGACCTAAATAGCGTTGTGGAGGAAGTCGGAGCTTACAACCAACTATAGACATACCCATCGGTTGCAGAGCTCCATGATTATGTAGACGTTCTTGCTGTCTTCGAAGTAGCCTTGGAAGCCAACAATGTGCTTGTGACTGAGGCTTCTGTGTATTTCAATCTCCTGTACCATCTGCATTCAACAAGTGTGAGAACTGGGATGGGGGATGCATAATGACTGAGCATAGCAACAAACGAGGCGGCAGGCACCGTGCCTTTATTCTGATTTCACCCCCCCTGCGGCTGATACGGAGCTGCCACAATACACGTATCTACCCAATCACGAACGCATGCGTTGCCAAACATGAGTATGCTTAATAGCCTAAAGAATATTCATTCAATGATTATCACTCTTACAGTGGACACATGATCCTCACCTTTTGCTTGTAACTGGCCTTTCTGAGGAGAGCCTTGGGGACGACCTTACCCGCAAAAATTGTGTTTGTCTCTCTGTCCACGAGTTCATAGCATTTCGCGAAAGCGCCCTGGAAAAGAAATTTCCCGTTTAACGCAACAACAATGTGACATAAACTTGAGCTTGAAAATGTTAGCTTACAATTATACCCAAAGGGCGAAATCTCTGGTTACGTCTTAGTGGAGCTTCAAGTTCGCTCCCAGTTATTGACGGACAGGAAACCACGCAAAAGGTTACACGGACATAGAAAGGCAACTGGACAATAACTAAAATTCAACAGCCCCAATTTGATGAGTAGGGCTTATATATGCCATTGCTTTACCTAAGCGCTCAAGGGTAGATCAAAAATAATCCCAGATTTTAAGATATGCAGATAGAAAAAAAAAAAAAACCTTACACGTTGAAGCTTTTACGGCAATTATAGATAGCGACACATAACAGGCAAGCTGCGCCGAGCCGCGCTGTTTGAAACCGGAAGCCCGGGTATTTGTAAACAGAAGCAGCCTCAAAACAGAAGAAACAACACTGAATTAATGCGGATGCAAGAGAACAGACCAGTTCAGTTTTGAACAGACGGTCGGCCTTTTGGATTAATGCCGAGATTCACCACACACGTGTTCACAATTACGCTTCAGGAAAGAAAAAATTGAAGACTTCACTCTTGCGGAGAGCCGCTGATGTATAGCTAATACAGTCTCCTCCTCGTTCCTTGATGTAGAAAACATCTACAATTTTGCGCGCCATTTTCTCCCGTCTATTCAGAAAATTTGGCCCTTTTGTGAGCGACGCCCGCAGACACAATTGTTCTTCGAGCAAGCTTCGCATTGATCTGGAAGATGGGAGCCTTTCTTTTACATTCTGCGCTCATGTGTCTTCCTGAACATTGAACAACACGTCAAGCTACGAGTACTTCTAGAGAGGATTGGTTGCAGATAATCACGCTGTTGGCTGCAATACAATCCTTGTTTTCGTCGGCGCGCTCGTTCGTAGTGCTCTTTTTTTTTCCATTAGATATTATATATTAGTTTGCTAAAGTCGCTACTTTATCATAGGGTCACTGTGGACAGTGAAGAAGGGAGCGATATACTTGATAAACAAAAGACCGGTTAACGCGTGACGGAAGCGGCGAACACCGAACGCGAAAGGTATCCGTGTGACCCTTCCCCCCCCCTCCCCCTCCCCCCTTTTTTTTTTTTCTGTTATAACGTCAGAATGTGCATTTGCACCGTATGCAAGCGAAAAACATGCGAGGCATAGGATAGCCAGTGTCTGTGGTGCTGACACCAGTCCGTGCCGCCATTCAGACGCTTCCCTTTTGTGGAACAAGCGGGAAAGTACCATACGGCAACAAAGCCGTGCAGCATCGTAAGCAGTTCGAATTTACGCGGCGGATGCGGTTATACTTTCTCGAAGAACCATTGAAAAGAGTAGAGTCATCGCAGGCGTCGATACACGGGCTGGGCAAAGCAGAGTAGCGGTGGCACTTGCTGAAACAGACTTCAACGTTGATACATGCGCAGACGGAGCAAGGAATGGACAGCTGAGCCAAAACGATCAGAGAAGCGATGGTAGACGGAAGGGCTATAATGCATTACAGACCGAAGTATGCCTATCAGAAAAGGGATAAGCGCAACGTTGCGAACTTCCGTTCTAGGTCCCGCCGTCCAACCCGAACAACGTCATTGAGCGGCTGGCAACATTGCTAAGCGATGTATCACCTGGCAATAGACCAATTACTTACCTTGCCGAGGAATTTTCCCAGAACATATTCTTTGTTGCCTTTCCTGTCAGTGACAACCTCCGGGGCTTTCTTGGATGCGGTGAAAGCAAACTGGGTAGGTGAAGCGGAAGCCATCACGAACAAGAAAACTTGTGTTCAGAGTTTGATCCACGGTATACAGAAAGTTGCTGGGCGTCGGCCACCAAGCATGAAACCTCGCCCGCGATTGCTGCTGACAGCCTTACGACTCTGGTTTCGAGAGGAACCGGTGGTGATAAAAGGAACAAGTGTAATTTTTTGGTCTATGATCACGTGTTGCAAAAAAAGAAAGAAAAAAAAAAGGCTTCCGTTTGCTGATAGGGCCGCAGCCTCCTGACTGGCACTCCAGGCAGTTACCGTGACAAAGTGACGATGCTTCCTTCGCGGTTTCCGTGGGATATCTCGTAAACCCTTCCAGCCGCTCTCGCTGAGGCTTTTCCTTATCGCGCGACTTTGTCAACGTCAGTTGCGAAACAGGAAAAAAAAAAAAAAAAATCAACACGCCTGCTGCCGATGGTGTCTTTTTAAATAAGCGCTTAAATACACGTCTCAAAGCGTGATGCTTTAAAGTGTGATCGCAGTATAAATCTCTTAAAAATATATTCTTGATTTTTTATTCATTTTAGAATTTCTGATGTGAATTCGAAAGACAGCGCGCTGCCGTGGTGCATTTTTTTTTTTTTTTTACTGCAGCAATTTTTCGAAAAGTAAACCGAGTACGTATTGGTTAGTTTGAGACAGAATGGATTACGTTTCGTTCTTTTAGCACTTTCTAGAAGTACGTTAAAAGACCGCAGTGTAGATGACAGTTTAATACCGCTAGAGGTAGAATACCTTGTCCTGCGTTCCCTTCGCCTGTTCGACCGGGGTGTTTTGGTGCCCACCGTAGTTGCTTCTGTTTTCAGTAGATACTTCGACAACACTGGCGCATTGAATCTAATAATGAGTGATAGTTTTAAAAAAAAAACGTTCTCATCGTGGTAACAACGCGAAGCTCAAACCCTGATTAATTGAGCAAATAGTATTATATTGCAGTGCTTCCGAAAACAGCCGTACGGGAGTGTGCCAGCTAAGATCGCCATGCAGATAAACCTACTGCGCCGCTTTTTCGCCCGCACTCTTGGTTCCGCAGCATTTGAACGTGATGCGCATATTCCAGCCATTATGCTGATGGCCGCCAGGCTATGCTTCGCCAAAATACTGACGCACTTAGCGCTCTGCGCGGGATGCACATGCGGCTGGTGTAAACACCATCCCTCAAACCCACTTGACACTTTAGGGTTCTGCGCATGTTCAGTAGTGTCCTTACCTGCGCAATCAACAAAGCCGGCCGTTAGCCTTTTCTACACTAGGTATACAAAGGAGAAAAAAAAAAAATGGCCTTTTCATCAGCTCACAGATCGAAATTTCATAATAAAAATGACAGGACAAAGATAATTAACCGCAACAACCTAATGAAAGCGTTTTCATCTGCCAGTATTAACTAAAACGTTTAACAAGAAGCACTGGACCTTCTCGAATTCTAATTTCATATATCTAAATAATCCCATATATCTGTACTCGAGTTGAATGGAAGGAATTCTTCGTTCTAAAATAAATTATTTTGGACCTTAGCGAACACTATCCTAACTGCTGCATTATAGTTAAAATTAAAATTTATCGCTGACGTTCTCACAGACGACCTGTTAATTTTTGTCAAATATTGTTAGACCAATTCATCGCAACGCGACAAATTTTCTGTGTACACCGACACACTGACTGATACTCTCATTGCATGACACGGACGAACCACGTCCTGAAAATATGCATGTGGGACGTTTTCCGTTCCTATAGCATACATGGACTTGACTAACGGTAAGCTCAGTCTCCGTCCGCTTTTGTAGTCGATGAGAAAGATTGATTGGCACCGAAAATTTATTGCCTCCTAAAACGACTCTTAATTCTGGACTTCTTCAAGTACTGCGAATGAGTAATTTTGAATCCAGTCGTCAACCATTTCTTTTGCGGCCACTGAGATGCTGATATCAAACCAGAGACTTTGTTACAGATACGATCAATCAATGCAGAAATCACAACTGCAATGCTGTAACCAGGGCTTGCTATATGACAGTGTCCCATATTCCCGGCGGTCACCGACAATGTCCTTTAGAAACCATTTCGTCCCTGCAAAGATTCTCAGAAACAGTGCCCTAGGTGCACAAAATGCACGACTCATAATATAGGTAACACGATATACAAACAGGTAAGGCACCTTGAGCAGGCTGAATGACATCAGCTCCATTCATCTACGGGATTAGCCGGAAGAAAATCAGCACATTAAAAGTAGTTCAGTAAGTTCCAGGGACGCGACTATCAGCCGAATGTTTACTCGCTTCCCTTACATGAATGTCAACCAATGAGACGAACAGAATGACAGCCATAGTTGCCACTGAAAAAGAAAAGAAAAAGAAAGAAGAATGGAATTGATTTTCGAGCAAATGTCTACGGTGGGATTGAACGACGTGAAAAAATAGCTCATCGCACAGTTACCGGCTATTCTCGACAGTGTTGAAAGTGAACATGCTTTTTTTTCTTTCTTTATTCGCACACTTCTCTGGAAAATGACGCTTTATTCCCTCAGGTTACCCCTATGGCGTAGTACATTGCAGAAATTCTCGGGCTCTTCAGCAGAGTTTTCTTCCGCAGATCGAGAGAAAGCAAAATGTCGAGCATGGAGCCATCAAGCGTACGGCGCTTCGTAGCCTATTCCCTCACGCCGTAACTATATAGATACTCACCAGGCACTGCTGGCAAAAGGCCACCGCTTGAATCCCTCAGCGAGCAGTAACTTCCTCCATAAGGAGATCTGGCAGTGAGCCTGGCGGGTTCGGTCCCCTCTCGCTGAACGCCATATGCGGCAAGTGAAACCAGTGGTCGCACGAAGGACGGAAAGCTCGGGAGATGCCTACGCAATGTTCTGCGAGAAAAGCACGGCGGAAACCACGCCGTTTTTTTAACATGGTACCGTAAAATGACCCGTTCACCGAATATCCGGCGTTGCCGTTGAGGGCAAAAAATTACGAGAATGGCGATGCCAGGCGGTAGGTCGCAGCTAACATGGCCTGAAACTGACTTGTCGTAGGGATGGATGCCTGTCGTTACTTTTGGCAGGAGCTGCCAACTCGGACCTCTCCTTTTATACCGAAGGGTGATATCAGAATCAATATGCCAGCACCCTTGTATTCACTTGGCCCCTAGGCCACGCAGGCACATTCCTACTGCTCGTTTAGAGTCGGGTAAGCTCTAAGCCGGGTAAGCATTCATACTGCTCGTAGAAAACGTTATCACTTCATACCCTCAAAGGTGGAGCTTAAGCGTCCCCCATAAATTTCTACTATCGGCGGGCCATCTTGTCTGAGAGTTAACTTAACAAACGGCGAAGTAGTTACGGTTTACCGACCGGGCGGTACCTCATGTGAGGCGTGTAATATTCTCAAACTGCTCGAGCTCTTTGGTTCAGCGCTGGCTGGACAACGTTCTAGCTATACCCAATATTGAATTGAGTGAAAAGAGGACGTAGTCGTCACATTGATGAACTTTGTGTATTGTGCTCCAGTCTGACGTAATCCATGACTGCGATCACGGCGATTACGAAGATCGCTCGGAACCATCGGCTCTGGAAACGGACGCTGTATACACTGAGTAGGTCTCGCGGTTTTCATTGACCTCATTCACCAGGACTGAAATTGGCGTGCGCTGCACATAAGCGTTTAGTGCGTCTGCTTTGTGTGTATGTGTGTCGTGCGTGCATGCGCGTGTGTGTGAGAGCTACTTGCGCTTCCATTTTCCCGCTAGTTTAGGTTTCCACTCGCTGCTACTTCTTACGTGCGTACCCATCGCAAGGCTCGTTACTGGTGACGGTTAAAAACAATTACCAGCTTTGCTTTTCGGCGACTGAGTACATGGTTCTCCACTAGAACTGTCCAAGTAGTACCTGGATTTTGTGTTTCATGCTTCGTGTTCCGTATAAAGAGTTGCTTTGAACTTTAACAGTTTATTAACGCTCTATAATGACATTTGTATGTTATAAACATGGTACTAAAATGAACAGAATACGAGCGCACCAGGAACTTTAGACAATTATGGTCTCCGCAGAGCACCGCGACTCATTTACATCCACCGTCGGTAAACGGCACATGCAAAAGAAGGGAAGTACACTGCATACCGTAGTGAGCCGCCGCAGTAATTGCAGTAACTGCAAAGTAAGATTCCATTCCCCTCTTAAACCCAGCTGCGATAAGTTCCTTCGGCGGATGTTAAATTAAAAAAAAAATGGAGAAGGGAACGAAGTTTTATCACGGACTGCTGTCCCCTCACATGTCACCACTGCACTATACTGCGCGTTCGCGAAAATAGTCAGCTAGTTAGGTAGCTAGTTTAGTCAGCCAAAGCCGTGAGACTACTGTTACAGCTGCAAAATGGCTTCCAAGAAGGGCGTCGACTCAAGGGCAATGCTTTCGCGTTGACTCAGTCTGTGCTGAAATCGCACGCAAAGAATCCGTGGGTCTGGTGGTATTCATTCTGGACGTGCGCAGAACATATGAAAGTATCCCGCACGAGACTCTGCTTCTGCGGGTGGCGATCAACGGAATGCCACCAGAGTCAATTGGGCTGTTCCGCCTGCTCAACAGTAATGTACTGCCATGAAGTTTTTCGCCGACGCTCATTCTCAGCCAATTACTATACAGAGAGGCCTCAGGTAAATCTGGCTGATGCCTCCGGTGCTCTAGATGTTATACACATCAGAGCCCGATCATCGCCTGATTCGGTCTCTTTTCCATTTGAGATGATATTTCGAATTCCTGGATTATTCTACGCTCTGTATTCGCGGATTACATGGTGCTTCTGACCGAAAATGAAACGCAGCTACGAAATTTGTCTTGTTCTCTTCTGACCATCTGGCTTAATCGGGAATATACTTCAACGTCAAGAAGTTCGCCATGCTATCTTTTTCCAGTCCCAAAACTAGCTCATCTCTGTCGTAGCTACCAAATGGTGAGAACATATTGGAGGCCCCTGAATGGAGCCAAAAAGGTGTCACCCTTCGCACTCAGAGTGATCTATCTGCACCCGAGGAGATCGCACGAATGTCCTCCCAGCTTGCGCTCTGCATACTATGCAAACGGAGCTCATGGAGTTGCAACCGGTTCCTGCTGGTTAGCGAACCTGCAAATCATCGGCCTAATCTTTGCCGACGCTTTATTTTGTTTGTCGGTCGCCACGCTCACATGGCTCGACGTAGACAACTCGAAGTAGACCGAATACACTCCTTGGATGCAACGGTCTTGTTTCCTTGGAGGCCATCCAGGGTGTACTCAGATAGTTATCATTCGAAGCCTGGGGAGTTCGCGACCAAAATTGCGTTTGACGAGCGCTTCCGCCATTTTCCCGGGGCTCGCTGGGAGCGCCAAGTGCCCCACAATCTACTTTGCAAAGCCACGAGGACACAATAGAGTGCGCGGGCTCCTCGGCTGCGAGGCACCACCGAAATCTTCGCGCTACGCACTGGAAAAGAGAACGGCACCAAGAGCAGCCGCATAGCACAAGACCACAAGCGGGAGTCAGAGACGATCTAGTGACGATCTGGCAAGCGAAGTCGACGCTGAGACTAAACAATGGGAGCTAGCAGTAGATCGCGCAAGTGTCATTGTACGAGAAGAGCGTACGAAAAGCAATAGTGTTTGAGGCGCGTGTTGATGCACTTCGCACATTTGTATACCCGAGCCGCTTCGATTCTTCCTCCGAAGTGCAAGCCTCTGTATGCAGGGCCTCTGGAAAGTAGAGGGACTTACGGATCATTTACTGTTCGAGTCGGAGGCTTCTTCCCTCCTAACCCAGCTGGCGCCATCCTCTCATGCGCGCCGAGATTCGGAATCCCTAGCGATGTGGGAACGAAAGCTTGCGAGCAATAAATCACGAACGATCGGCAGCAGGAAATGCTGCAAATTATTCACGGAATGTATTATAAGCCTTCCTTTCTCCATTCTATAGGACCAGAACACAAAGAAAAATTATGCGCTATATTACTGAAAGTTCATAAATGCCACGTTTTTGAACGCGGAGTTAATAACTGCTTGGGAACTGCCACGGGAGGTGACACTTGTCACACGTCACAGAGCGTACACAGGAGAAACGGCCGGCATGCACCTTAAACACTGCGCTACATTTTCATTATTGGCCCAGTTTTTAGTTATCGACATTGGTTATTCTGCGACAGAAGTCCGCGAAGCAATGCAAGGATGCTTCAGTAATGTCTTCAGCAATATCTAGAAACCGCTCATCAGCACCACTTGCTATCTCGCCGTTTGACATGGGACTTCCTGTACAGGTGGGTGGCATTGTGTGGTTTTATCTGCTGTTATCTCGAAACCTTTGAGACAGGCGCCAGTCGCGAGTCTCCATAGTATGAGTTTGCGTGAGAGACAAGTTTCGAAATGAGGGAACTGCTATAAATCTGGAAACACTGACGAAGAGAGATCCACTCATAGCATTTGATCACTCGGGATACAAATCCACTCGAAGGGGTTTTAACAAAAAATAAATAGACGCGATAGCGCTTTTACACCACCTTTTTCATTTCGCATACAGAAAAGGATGCGTTTACTAGGTTCGAATCACAAATGCGCCAAACTTTATAAAAATACTTACATATCAGGAATAACCCTATTAAAGAAGCCTACTCTATAATTATGGTGTGTTTCGAACCCTTTGTTAATTAGTTAGCTTTATTTGAATCCGGGCTATTTGAAATTCCGTTTCATATCATGTGGTTGCGACGTCACGGCCTTCTCGATCAATCAAGATTATTTTCCTACCGCGCACGACGGCTACAACGGGAGCCAGGTATTCAGCAGAATGAGCTATACATACGATATCTCGTGAAACGGTTCCATGGTGAGTTACTGCACTCGACCAGGCTGCTCGGTTCTGTCCGTCGTATCCACCGCACTGTTTCGAAGCAATAACGATAATCGATTCCGCTAGCATCGACATAGCGAACAATTACAAAAGCAGAATAAAACAAAAACTGCATAACAGCCCTTGCTGCAGGCTTTACTAATTTTTCTAGTGTGCCGACAGACGAAATTAATAAAAGGTTTCGTCCTATACGTGTTCGACTTCTGAAATGCTGCCAAAATGCCTAAAAAAACACTGTCACTGAACGATAAACATGTTGCGATGACCTTGCCATAAGGATGCGCATATTTAAAAACGTTACTTGCTAATACGTTCCAACTTAGCCCAATAGTTAGTTCTGCGCAGCGCAGACAGTCTATCTGACGCAGGTCATCTTTTATAACGCTAAGGGGAAAGAATACAGGCTGAACGGCCCGCAGTGGCAGAGTTCGCAACACACCTCGAATACGTCATATAGTGCTCAGCTATATTAGCCAGCCGCCTCATACACGCTGGTTGTGAGAAAAGGTGAATACGGATCGACATTTTGAGCCCCAGCGAGACCCCGGCCTTATGCTATAGACCCGAGCCCAGCCCGGCCTGACACTGAGAGGGTTTAAGCCTGCCCGGCACAGTGCCCAAACGTAAAGGCCCGCGCACGGCCCGACATGGTATATTTGAAGTTGAAATGTTGTGACAGAGAGAAATAATTTAAGGGTGATGAGTTTATCTAAAATATCGAGATATAGAGTCCTCACGTTTAAGACAGATTTGTAGGATATACAGGGGCGCAGCATAATTGTACAATTATTCTAATTCAGTACGCAACAACAAGTTCTGCACTGATGAAGGCTAGGTGCATTTGCGTCGCTCCTATGAATCCGGCAGGCTGGAGTTTCTTTCGGCGCCATAACTTGAGGCTGGAATGACTGACAAGTTCTTAGTAAGGAAGGTAAGTTTTGGGTAAGCGCCGCTTTTTCTTCTCCAAAATCGCTCTAGCTCTAAATCTAAACAAAGGGTTCATTTAGCGGTGATGTACACGGTGATCTCGTTTGGCTCACTTTGAGCCATTGGCGTGTGCTTTTCAAGGCACCAGCAAGGCTCCCCTATTGCAGTCCCTGAGCCGAGAAACAAAAGGAAGCTCACACACCGCAGATGCTTTGATATATTAGTCGCTTCAATCGAGACCAGCCGAGGCAGAAGGAGAGCCATAAAAAAGACGCCGGAGAGATGACAGCGTGGTGCGAATATCGAAATGCCGAGCGTTAAAGCGCTGATCCCTTAACAACTGCGCCGTTGTTACCGAAGAGACGAGAACGATCGAAACGACCTCTAGCTGCGCTAGCTGCCCCTCTGCTCGGCCATTGGCAGCTGCCAGAGATCCGTTCAAGGCGAGGAGGTGGGAAGGAAAGGAATGCCGACTCTATATAGGAGAGAACTTGGAAGCTCTCGCGTGGAGAGTGTGCAGGAAAAGGCTGCGCATTCTCGAAGCCTATCGCACCATGGCCATGTTCGCCCTTTCGCAAAAGTTGCATGTACTCAAGATCGGAGCGCACCTACGGAACGGCCCCTGCGCGCAGCAATTCCAGTATGCTCCAGATTCTGGAGATGGTGGGCATGGACAGTGCATTTCATATTGCGAGAACAAAACCTACTTTTTCTATTGACTAACGGCGTAAATTATAATAGAATGCAAAAGTTGCAGCCGCGGAGGAGTACCAAGTGGACGGATGAGGTTGGTAATTTTGGATGTAAAAAGAGATATGCGAAATGCGGAGCGCCATCTCTGTGCGCTCCGAGAACTACGCCCGCCATGTTGGCTCGGTCAACAAAACAAAACCACCGCCGTGCGCCAGGTGAACAATCAAGTCCAGATGCGATGTTCTGCTGCGCTATGCACCTTGAGAGAATAATGTTACGAGGCGTGTTGGAACCAGGCACGTATCAACCTTGCCTTTATTATTTTTTTCCTGAGCGCTAACATACAGCAAACGAATTGCGAGCTATCACCTGTAAACATGCCTTCCAATGCGCAGCGTTTATTTCCTGCGTTGATTCTCCACAAACCATTGTTGGTCGTTCGCGTTAAAAATACTGTACGAACTGTGCTATTAGTGTTCTGCAGGCAAAAAAGCCAATTGAGTGACTGAAACAGTTTATTGAGAGATAAAGGAGGGGGATGTGTGGATGGGGTCCCTAGTCCGGGAATCCAGCGGCTGCCTCTGGTATTCGTGCGCGTGTCACGAGGGCTCTTGGGCCTCTAGTGCAGAGCTGGATGGGGCAGAATCAGACCCATCAATATAGGTGGCACAACTTGCATGTTTATCAACTCTGCTGTAGAGCATATTTGGCCAATCAGATCCAAACAATGAAACGTTTTTTTTTCTCTCAGCCGGCGCTGCTCAATCTCAGAGTCTGGCCGCAAAGAAAAGATTTACTGGCCTATAAAGGATTTACTGGCAAATCGGGCCCATGATACGTTCTCGGCGCGCTGCAGCCACAAACTTCTACCGGTCATATCGTGAGCTACTAACTCCTATCCACATGCCAATTTATGCTTAGTTCACTACGTGTTCAGTGTAAAGAAACTGATGTGCGGCATTTCATTTTTCAGGGTTTCTGCAATGGCTATTCTCTCCTTTCAGGCTGTTTAAAAAATTGGTAATTGGTTGTTTTATCCCGCGGAACTCGAGCAATGCATTTCAAGGCATGTATACAGCATGCCTAAAATGCTCCAAGCCATCCAATTTTACCATGGATGCGCAAAGCGGCGACTGGTTGCTCCACAACAACGCCATTCCCGCTCTGTACAACTCTGGTAGGAAAATAAATAAATGTAGGAAGCCACAAAATCATGCAGACTTCGCTCTGCACACGTACGGTTTAGGCCAAACAGCTATTGCCGTATTTGTCAAGCGTGCTTTTCATGGTGGTAGGCAAGGCCACTACGATATCACAACAAGGAATGAAATTAAACAACTGCGACGTTGCTTGCAATATTGTAAATAATGACCACTTGGCTCTAAAAGCAACACAAAAGAAGACAACAAAATCTCCTGGCCTCTGTTAACTGTGACGCTGAAAAGCCGACGTGCATCGCACGTTGTACGTAAATGAATATCGCACTACGCAGCTGACCGAACATCGCGAACGATCGTGTCTGTAGTGCACGCGGCTACTACAAGCATCCCGCCCTCGAAAGTATGCAGTGCCACAAAAATTGCTTCGGCCAGCACATGTGTGCACGCAGCGTAAATTAACCACTGACTACCTTATCACAATATTGGTCCACTTGAGAATAGAGATTGACGATAATGCGCAATGATTGAAGCAGTGTCTAAATGCGCTCATTAAAACGACAACGGGCAGATACTTTTTTATGCACACACTGTTTCGATTGCTGCCAACGTGAACGAGAAACTTCAGGCGAAGAACAAGACGTGGTAGAAATCATGCTGGCACTCATTAAAGGGTTAGAAAAGGACCTACCAGGCGAAATATGATCAGTAAAAACAGCGGAGTGGCCTAAAAGTGGATCCTAAAATTCTTATCGAGATATTGATGACAGTTTCCCCGGTATCAAGAAAGAAAGCACAGTTGACATGTCGATGACGCGACCGCTTGACCGAGCCAATATGGCGACTGCTGGAAGCTGCAACCGCGGTGTTGCCAGGCCATCATATCATCGATTGGCCGCAGCTCATGGATGCAGCCTCAGAAGTAAATCCCTTTCTCGTGCCGTGAACTAAGGCCTATGAAGATGAACTTGTAATCTCATACAAACAATATTCCGTTATCTCTTCGGAAATAAAAGGCGTTCAAATATTGAAATATATAGCATTATGAATCCAAGTCTTATTGTAAGCCACTGTGCCAACATTTATTGCGTCTGGGTGCTGGTGCTGCAATACGCGGTAGTACCATGTCCAGTGGTGCGGCAGAGATGAAGGCTCAGCGTACAGCACGGAGTTCTCTATAGAGAGCCTTGGTGCGCTCCAGATACCCAGTCTTGCTTCCGAGTGGCCGCACGGGTATGGATTGGGAAAATGAATATTTGGCGTACCTTCCATCCCAACATTCTGCGCGGAAAACGTTTTTTATTTTTATAATTTTAAACATTGTAGAACTTTGAAATTCCATTTTTACTTAAATGTGGTGTCAGTGTAAAAGAGGTGCTGCTTGCGTTGTTCCTGTTTCAACACAATCTAAGATTAACAAGGGCCTATTTGTTTCGTTGAGATATTGCCTTGTAAACCAAGCTGTCACCTTCAACGGCGCATCCGGACTTTCTATAGCTAAGGGTACGCAAGAGACGCAGCCTGACTCCATTCATTCCTTGATCCATGATACCCACCAGCGCACGAAGTGCATTCAGCGTTGGGCTACGTATACCGGCATTGCACCACTGCTATCTACGGAAGTTAAAGGGTAGAGACAGCAGGTTTCCAAATGCTGGTAGGGACTGCATGTTCACGCATATCTAAGCCACAAAATCCCATCAGTACCTGAACAGTAAAAATGAACAATTTTGGATACGCCAGAATACACTCTCCTCTCGTTGATTATACTGTTTCTTTTTTTTTTTTTTAAATCTACTCTAATATTTCGTTACAAAGGCAAATAAAATATGGTCATGCATTTCTTGCATGTTGGTTTGCTCGGCACAGGAACACATGTTAACAACAAGTTATAAGTGTTAAAAGACTCGCGTACAAACGATCGTAAGAAAGCTCCACTATCTCTAGAAATCTAGAGCTGTTGTTACAAGTTTTAAAATGCTCTCTAGAAAACTAGAACAGTTGTTACAAGTTTTAAAATGTTCTATAGTAGACGACGCTTAAACCTGGCGGCACGTTTAGTAATTGGGCAAACTACTGGATATTGTGTGGAAACGGGTATAAGACGCGAACTTCAAGTCACAAGGCATTTTTTTTTTTAATTATTAGTTGTCAGGACTATATGAATTGGGCAGAAATGTATCCGCTCTTATCTGAAGTAGTGAAGTGTCACTCATATCAAGGATATAATTTGACCCCTCCGACCGTTAAGGGTTAGAACAATCATGAAATACTGTAACACAACTTCACATTGTAAGAATGAAGCGTCAGGCAGTCTGTTCATCAATGAAATCGGCGCCAAGAAATAGGACTAAGCCTTATATTCTTCAAAGTGTGGACGTGTAGAGGGACGTCCCGCGCCCTAAATGCTGTCAGCAACAAGCCCTATGGCGCACAACGTTCGGGCATTGTCCCCGATTGACCCCTGAATGGTGAGAGTATGCACATGCACTTAGCTGCACGCCCAAAATACTTGAATTGTTTCAAGTGAAACTCTAAATTGGCGGATGTTCGACGAGAGCAAGATCCACCGGCACGATTGAGCGGCTAGCTGACGTGTTCAAACTAAATGTGAGAACCGTCACTTATAGCTGTAAGAAAGGAACGTATTTTCTTTGCTGTCTTTCCTTCCTTCATCCTACATTTTTCTTCCTCTGGAATCCCAGCGTGATACGACCTGTTTGTAAAACAACTAAAATAGATATATTTGTTCCTTGAAAGCATCAATTTCGTTTTATAAGGTCGTAGTTATGCCTGCATGACATTCCTTAGGTCTCACATCAGAGAAGGGACGATCTCCTATGCCTCACGGCAGCCGCCGTGCACTGGCTCATCGGCGTATTCCTTTCGGCTAACCTCTCGCTGCTCGTGAAGGGTACTGGAATCGGAATGCTCGCACTTAGGGCGCGATGGTATTACGGATCGTTGGATGCATTTACTTGGAATCTGTGAAAGGCACACTGTGGTGCAAAACGAAGTCATGGTCGAAAGCATTGCAGTGCGCAGGTTGTGAGCAGGCTATTTCTCTTTGGTATTGCGAGGTTTCCCGCATTGATGGCTTCGTCAGGAAGATAAATTTTGTTTCTTGACAAAATCCGCCTTTTAGGGTAGAAGTCGCTAAACCTAAAAGACTCATTTGAGGCGACTTTATCACATCAAAGTTTTTAGAACGTCTTTCTTGAAGCACCGGACTTTCTGGCAGAATTGGGCCTTCGTACTCTAGACATGCGAAACACGGCAACACATTGCCAGGACATAGTAGCTCACCGTCCGATGATGGAACCCGGTCGAACTCAAAGCAATTGCTCAATTGGGAATCGCCATATATTGCTCCGACAGGTAACGGCCATTTGATGTCTTCGCCCAGAGGGGAACTTTGGCTAGGTTCCGGATGGTCTTGCAGCTGGCTCGGGTGCTCTGGCGAAGCAGCTACTAAACTTGTATGTAGCACTGGTCGGGGTGCCGGAACCGGCGGCTTCACCCCGTCCAGCGGTATGGCGTCTTCATCCTCAGACGTAGTTTTCATCAGCTCCATGACCTTGGAAGCCAAGCCGGGACGGTTGTCAAGGGGAAAAGCCATCAACAATGAATATGCCCTTGTCAGCAAGCTCCTGCGATACGTGCGAGAACAATGGATGCTCTTCTACTTCATCTTCTCGCCGCAGTACACATGGTACATGCACAAAGTGATTGCCAGGGTTCAGTGCAGGCACAATAATCGAATACACGACTCATTACGTTAGAACATGTTTTTGTTGCTATCGCCAAAAATAGCGTTTTCGTCTTCGATGCCGATTTCAGAACAGCTCGGATTCGAATGCGTCAATGATAGTTTCAAATTGACAGCTAGTAAAGGACGCTTACAGATATTTCTTTTGCTTTTTGGAGCTGAAAGAAGAATGGTTAAGTGAAGCCAACTGTGATGCCGGCCCTTTCTTCTGAAAGAGCCTTGATTGCTTGTTGCTCCATCGACAGCATCAAAGTGCGTAGTCACTGAAATATGACTACTTTTCGACTAACCTTATAGAATTATAAAAGTTTGGACAGTACACTAAAACTTACCCTGCCAAGGTTGACCTTTGAAAAGCCAGAAATTATTCGTATTTACAGCGCGAAAAAGTTTAAAGCAAAACGTCAAAACAATCAAGCGGGATTCAACGTGACAGCTGCAGGCCATTGCGACATTGCTAACCGCACGGATGGTTCTCTTCTACTCCAACATTTATACGTGCGCTTCCGGTCCCCATTGTGTTTCATGCTGCAGAACCTAAAGCGATTCGCCTGTACATTAATTTGCCATCTGCCGCTTTGTTCGATGCCGGAACATTATTCTTGGCACATGATGGCCTAACTTGTTGATGCACCAAAAAACCTTACAGGAAACATTATTCTCTCGCTGCTCAGATCCTTCAAGTTCAGCGCGAGCATTTTGACGTCCTCAGCCCCACGTAGCGCGAGCGAGTCACAACTCCGGCGGCCAAGGTGCAAGCTGCAGTACCACCTCTGGTCTTCTGCCTGGGTATTTCAGACTGCATTTAACGACAACTAAGAAGCGCAACATTTTGTCGCATGCTCAACGCCTCGTCGTGTAGGAGACTGAGGCTTTGAGAGGGGCCGTAGTGGAGGGCTCCAAAAATTTCGATCTCCTAGGTCTCTTAATTGTGCGCTGACATTGCTCAACACAAAAGCGACTTGCTTTTTACCTCCAACGGAAAGCGGCCACCACGGCTGGGATTCGTTCCTTGGGTACAGCAGTCCAGCGCCATTACCACTGCGCCAGTGCGGCGGGTAGGAAAAATGTGTTTTAATAAATGGCTCACTTTTTTGTTTTCAGGAAATGCAAATGATGAGGCGAAAGCCAAAAATTTGGCACTTTATACCACGAGTGGTTCCAGTGAACCTCAGCTTTCAGGCGGCCAAATCCAATTTCTCGAACAGATGAGGAATCTTCAATTACAATGTATAGAATACTGGGAAGCTTGTCTCTGAGTGGAGAGTGGGTCGTTTCTGTGAAGAATATATCGGGGGGGGGGGGGGGGCTGTGTTCAAGTGGAGTGCTATTAGCACGGTGGAAAGGTTTGGCGAGCTGTCTCCATCGCGTATTGCCATGGCCCGGAAACTACAGCGATTGAAGTGCCGGGTACGGCACTAAAAAATAAAACACCACAAAAAGCAAAGTCAATAAAGCCTTACGCTTATCACAAACTGAAAACCACTATTAATAAAATAGTTTTCCGGAATAAAATTACAGCAGAGAGGTTAATAGATTGGTTGAGTCCGTCGCGCCATCTTTGTTTGCTACGTTGAACAAGTCAACTTGGATATCGGTGCTGCGTAAGTCCATTTTCTCAATGATAGGGTCCGCAACTTCTTCCTCGCTGGTTGTCTTTCGGCGAGTTAAACATCGATTGCTGCTGACAGATGACTGAGAGGTGAACCAACAGTTCTTTGTGCCCTATGCAAATTGCCGGACCATGACATGCGCTCCCCCGCTTTTCCAAAGACGCGAACGGAATCGTTGCGCAAGCCGCCTGGAAAACTAGATATTCATACAAGTAATTGCTTCGCTGCTCTTACATGTGACGAAGCCGACTTCCCTGCACTCCCTTCACTTGACCCCCCTGCTCACCCCAAGTCTTCTCAGCGGCGTTCTTACGAACAATCGACTCACCCTCGTGGATCAGATGGTACAGCAACACGGCCAGTGCACCCATCCCATCTCACAGATGAAGACGCTGCTTTAGACATTGCCATTGCAGAGGTTCTCCGACGTCTAGAACTCATTTAGCGACGAGAACAGCGTCGCTCTCACCCCTCTCGAGGATTTCTAACACCCCGTAAGCGAATTTCAGAGGAATCACCTCCAATAAGTACAATACCCCAATCACGAGCCGACCACCCGTTACCCGTGACTACATCGACAGTGGATAAAATATTAGCGCTTATGAAGCAGGTGACCTCCCTCATCGTAGAAGCTGTTCGGCCTCGCAATGGATAGTGCACTATCTCTGGTGTTGCAGTGGAACTGTCGAGACTTTGCGAATAAGGCCTCTGAAGTGAACATCCTTCTTGGCGGGAAAAAGCTAAAGGCGTGGGCCTTCCTACTTCAAGAGCATAATTCACTTCCTCGCCTTTTAGAGTTCTGCGTATCGCCTCTTCCCTCAGTCCAGTTAAATCTGCAATTTATATTCACTGTTCTGTTCCACACACGCCGATCGAACTTTCACTGTGGTATAACACACGCCAATTGGTTGTAGCACTTCTAATTAAGCCTGTACGCTCTCCACTTATTCTAGTTTCTTTTTATGGCCATTCGGGCTCCGCATCTCCAAATCTTGGATGGGCTAGTTTTTTGCGCTCTACCTATTCGGGTATTCCTATTCTAGTCGGTAGACACTTCAACGGCGCACACACTTCGTGGGGTTACCCATCGGGTTCCCCCAGGAGTGCATACATCCAGGGTATCTTTACAGACCATTATTTTCATATTTTAAACCACCCGCATGCATATACCCGTCTACGAGGTAGCCCGTATTCTCCTGAATTAACTTGGTGGCTAGGTCTCGGTAGCCCTCGTTGGGCTATTGAACCAGATACCTAGGGTAGTGATAACAGTCCTATCTTTATCTCTCTCTCTCCTTTGCGTATACGTAAAATACGCCGCAGCGTACGCATAACATCATGTGACTCTGTACGCGCTGAAAATCGTCTATCAGCATTCAACCCATGATCAGCACTGTCTTCTCTCTCTACTGTTCTTGCGTTCCACACGATTACTACCACTGTAAATGAAGACGATCCAAACTCGGACATCTTCCTCCTAAATCTTTGGTCTCTGCGTCGCCAGGCGGACCATTATGGTGCTCGCCACCCCGATAAATTGGCTCTCCCCGCTCTTCACCGGGCTAGCCCACGTGCGCGGCGCTGTGCAAAGCGTCTAGGTAGGCAACGTTGGGCTGCATGCTGTAATCACCTGTCCTCCAAGCAGGGCAAGCGACATCTTTGCGAGTGTTTCACGCCATGGAGCCCTCTTCTCAAGTTTCTGATTATGCAGAGAGCATTCGCTTTGCGTTGAATGTGGATGAGAACACATTTGGAAAACAGGCGGCCAGACAGTTTTTTCTACACAATGATTCCACTTCGATTTCTCCATCTTGTTTACTGGTCCCCGAGCCCACCGATATGATTATTTCTGACCAAACCATGGCAGAGCTGCTGGCCTCCATTGAATGCCTTAAATCTATTGCTGCTCCCGGGCACGACGGCATACCTAACTCCTTATTCCGCAACTTGGAGGGGACTGCTTTGCAGACCCTGCTTGATACATTCAACGACGTGTGGTGTTCTGGTTCCATGCTGGGCGAGTGGAAGTATTCTATTGTGGTTCCAATATCGAAGTCAGGCCATCCTCCAGTATCTCTCTAGGCCCTTCATTCAATTTCCCTTACGCCTACAATCTGCAAGCTTTACGAAAATAATCTAGCTGCTTGCTTATCGTGGTGGTTTAAATCCCAATGTTGCTATCCAGAATTCCAAATCGGCTTCCGCCAGCAAACTGGAAAGGAGGACGACCTTGCAACTTTACCTGCTGACGTGCTTAACCGCTATCCGAATAGTCACCTTGTTAGAACCGTGATCGCCAAAGGCACAACAAAGGCATATAATAACATTCCTCACTCTGCCATTCTTGCCTCCCTCAAAACTCTTCGTCTCCCTCACCGGCTTCTCCTCTCCATTCACGTGGTTCTAACAAATCGAACGTTCGTTTGCGTGTCCATGGAAAACTCTCTACTCCCATCCCCCAGTCAATGCCCCAGGGCTTCGTTCTTGCCCCAACATTATTTAATGTGGCCTTTATTACGCATGTTCGAGACCTAGAGACCATCCCTTCTATCCGCGTGCTTGAGTACGCTGCTGATATAATCTTATGGCGCTGTCACCCAGATACGTCAGTCCATCAGGTGGCCCTCCAGCATGAGTGGATGTCTTAGTATTTCGCCTCCCTCCTTTGAGTCAAACTCTCTCGCATAGTAAATAATTTTTCATTCGCTTCAGAAATAAAGCTTGCTTACGGAAAGCTCCCACTATAAATTTTATAAAAGATAATTACCTGATTCCACAGGTACAAACTGTTCGCATTCTTGTTCTTAATTGCTCTGGGACTGGCCCCCTGTGGCTGAGACCGTCTAACACCCATACCCGTGCTTCGGGAGTACGCTCAACTCAATACGTTCAGTGAACTAATTGATAAGCGGATGGCAAATAGAGCTCGCAAACAGTCTTTACAACTTTATCGTTTAAAGACACTACCTCCGTTGTCGTACTGCTAGATCACGGACAATCGCCTCACTGCTTCCCCTTCGGTATCATCCGCACGTCTGCTGTAGGGTGCATTATGTATACTGATGCATCACATACTGGAGAGCGAGGAGTTACTTTGTGTGTAGTCCCTCTCATCGGCATCTGAACTTTCACATGACACATACCGCGGATACGTGCACCCCTCTGGCATTGAAACTTCAAGCCATTTACAATGCCATTTATTCCCTTCCGCCGGTTTCTATATTCAATGCAGTTCATCTTTAAACCGACTCTGTCAGTGCTCTTAAATAGCTTTAAGCCATTCGACGCACATTCCAGATAACTCAGTCCATTAATCTGCTCTGTGCAAAGTACCGATGTCCTGTGCGCATACACTGGATTCGCGGCCATGCTCGCGATCCACATAACATTCAAGCGGATGCTATGACAAACATTAACACATCAGACGACCTCCCATCCTCCCCTCTTCCCCTAGACCCTTTCCTGTCCCACGTTTCCGATTCACAAGTTCTGCGCCAGCGAACATGCCCTCTCATTTCTTCGTGTTCGCATTCTCTCCCCGTAGTCTTACTGGGCAGGAGGAGGTATCCGTGCGCCGGACTAGGGCAGGGGCAGCTCTGACCACATCTGTACCTCATCGGTGGCGTGAAAAAGATCTGCCAGTGACTGACAGGTGCCCTCACTGTGATGCTGCACCGGAGATTAGTGATGTTCGTCACTTGTGGACGTGCCCAGCTATCACTCCGGTTAGAAAACCGCGGCTCATGAAGGTGGGCATGCGGTGGAACCACGAATTACGAGAAATGGACAATGGACAACCCGTGCACCGCCAACCTCTGCGACTACCTCAGTGAAACTGAACTTCACTCCTTCTTTTAACTTTCTATCACCTGTATTCCAATCCCCTTTGTCAACTTGTGCCTTATGGCAAACTTCTCGAATAAAAAAAAAAAGATGTCTCTGAACGCAACCTGAAGGTAACATATACACTCAATAAAGGCAGGCTTTGATTAAGGTGAAAGTAACTGCATAATGTAACCGAATTGTCATACCGTCACCTCGTGGCTGTGTTCAGGGCTGATTTTGAGGCTTATAAGCATCGAAAACATCATTTGCAATCGAAAGGAAAACGCACCTCAAGAAAGATGTTAGTGATTTATTTGAATGTTCTGCATTAGAAAAAGTAGAACAATTGCACTCATAGGATTCCAATATATTGTTACTGGGCGGAAAACCGATGAAAACAGGAGAGCAGAGGGATGTTCGATGACCGTGAGATGACGTTTAATGATGTGTTGGCGGGCCTAGCGCGAGCGCTTCTGTCCGTGCCACTGACCGCTTCTTCCTCCTTCCTCGTCCGTAACAATATATTTTATTTCTGCGATAAGTAATGTTATTCTATTGCATCACACAAGCAGAGCAAATTCCGGGCCTTGCAATGTAAGCTCATTGGTTTTGATATTGAAGATGGTTCGACAGACGCAACTGGTACGATTAGCGGATTGCTGGAAGCAATTTTAATCCAGCAAACGTTTTCTGCGTATGCATTTCAGTTAATGTACCGCATTTTACACTCAACAAAACATATGGCATCAGTGAATTGCTTTTGGTTGTTTTATTTTTGAGTCACGCACCAAGATCTTTCGTTTCTGCAGTTTTCGGAAAATGGCAATACGCGTCTCCGTCGCTGCACCTTGTGTTGATTTTTTTTTTATCACGGCGCAATGTCTCACGTGGTTATGAAGGCTCCGATTTGAAAAATTTCCGGTTTATATACCAACGCCTTCACTTATTAGACAGTGGCGTTTAGCGCCTAATGATCGTAGCTGTATAGAAGCATGGCGCATGACATCGAAATAAAAAAGGGGCGCATGCCGGAATTGTCAGTTGTGACCACCGCAGTAATATAGAAAGTGGCTAAGCTGAAGTGAAGAAGCATGTAATTTTCTTTATGTTGTGCGGGATTTTGATTACTCGCAAAAGTAGGTTATCGAGCGGGCAATGTTACCCGAGCTTTGCAAGCACGGCCTGCGTGTAACATGTGTGCGTAACACTTGAATACAGGAAGTAAGTCAGTGATCTTGGAAACTTTATTTCACGATTTATGCTTTGATAATAAACGGCGCCTATAGCAAATAAGCAAAGCTATTTTAGTGGGATTAAAAGAAACTTTCAAACAAAGCGCAAAAATTGAGAAAGACCCCACCCCTAGCAAAGGCAAAGTAAAAAAAAAATAGTGAATCAATGTGGTTTGCAGCAAGACTGGGAGTTGCTGGCAGGTGGGGATGGGGTAGGAACTGGCTTCTTTAGAGCCACCTCAAAGGCACTGTGCAGGGGGAAGGGTTGGGAAAGACAATAGGGGAGGGAGGTGGGTCCGGGTGGGAAATGGGCAACGCAAGAGGGAACACTAGGAAGTGCAACGCGCACGAGTTCTAAAGTTTCTATTGGAGTTTCACCTTTCGTGTGAAAGTCAGTAGGGTACAAAGGGCACTGCACTAAAGGTTTTAAGGTCCAGTGTTGAACAAGAAAATCCTCATCATCATCATCATCATCAGCCTGATTATACCCACTGCAGGGCGAAGGCCTCTCCCATATTTCTCCACTTAACCCGGTTCTGTGCTAGCTGCATCCACTTGACCCCTGCGAACTTCTTAATCTCATCCGCCCACCTAACTTTCTGCCGCCCCCTGCTACGCTTTCCTTCTCTTGGAATCCAGTTTGTTACCCTCAGCGACCATCGGTTATCCTCTCTTCGCACTACATGTCCTGCCCATGTCCATTTCTTCTTCTTAATTTCCACTAGAATGTCGGTAATTTGAGTTATTTCTCTGACCCACTCTGCACGCTTTCTATCTCTTAATGTTACCCCTACCATTTTTCGTTCCATAGCCCTCTGGGTTGTCCTCAACTTAAGTAGAACTCTCTTGGTTAGCCTCCACGTTTCAGCCCCATAGGTGAGTACAGGCAAGATGCAACTGTTGTATACTTTCCTCTTGAGCGATACCGGTATGCTGCTAGTCATAATCCTAAAGGAAATCCTAGGTAAGGAAATCCTAGTTTCCTGTAAGTGGCTGTTAAGTCAGCTCGCGTGCCAGCGAGCCCCGCACACTCGCACAAGATATGGGTGAGGGTTTCGTCAGCGATACATTTGGTACAACGTGCACTTGGAGCACAGCGCAGTCGATACAGTCCATTTCCAGTTCAGAGACAGCCAGAACAGAGTCGTCGGAGGAGCGCGTATAGTCAGGACGGGCGTAATGATGAGCCGGCAGTGGTCGCTGAGGATTGCCTCCTTGGCCAGACAATCAGCTTCCTCGAGCCGCGAGCCCTTGGAGCTTGAGATCCAGAAGGCGTAAGGTGCAGACATGAAAATAACCGTCGTAACAAAAACGATTGCTGCCCGCAGTGTCCTCGTGCGCAGAAAGAATTATTGCAGTATAGGTCTGCCCATTCGAAAACTGTTAACCGCACGATCGCTCAAATGTGTCTTGACGCTTCACTGAAAAAGTCATGCCGCCATAAAATACAGGAAAGCTTTCAGGCACAGACTCAGAAGTTGGAACGAGCTCGGTATCCTACTTCGGTGATAACTGCAGTCGGTGAAGTCCTAATGAAAAAGTGGAAGAAAAATAGGTTTAAGCATAGTAGTCAGGACGAGGCTATAAAATAAAGTAGACCAGTCATGATCCCGTAAAACCATAAGGTAGCGCATAATTTGAAGCATGTTGCAAAAAATTGCAAAGTACATGCGGTGTTTTTCGTCCCTAAAAACGCTTGCTTCCCTTTGTTGTAAAACTGACCATAACATGATCAAGCAAAAGCAACGTGAAGAATGCACGCAGATCCGCTTGTGGATTGCGCTGTTGGCATTGTTTATCAGGTATACCTTTGACATGCGGGAAAATGCACATCGGTCAGACTGGCCGATGTGTTAAAGATCTCCTAGAAGAGCACAAGCACAATTTGAAGAATAGAACTGGATATCATCTGCCACACCACTGTAAAACCTGCGGAGGAAAATACAAGAATTTGTGCGAAGCAAGGCAGGAAGGAGACAAAAATCTTAAACAGTAATAAGGATAAGACTGCACGGGTACTGTTGGAGGCATGCTACACGAATGAAAAAAGTAGCGATTGCCTACGCACACTATCTATTTCTATGTATAGTAGTTAAACGGTATTTTTAGGTAGGCACGTGGGTGCCTAGATTCTGTGTACAGTTCAGATTATGTATCCCTCGTCGGCATGATTTTGGTTCAATTGCGTCAGTCCTGCCTGTATATGCATGTTGTCCGTTTTTCGGCGCTAAATATGTTCAGGTGAACATGGGATTCATGACCTGTATACCAAACAGCCTTTCACTGGGACGGTAATTAAATTGCATTAATCTAACCAAAGAAAGGAGTGATTGAAGTGTAAATGCATGAATGTAGTCACCAACCTCCCCCTCCCCCCCCAAGAAAAGAAAGCATGCAAAACTCTTTACATACACGAAGATGAATGAGGGCTAGAACCAGAAACAAGTTAACGTTACACACACACACACACACACACACACACACACACACACACACACACACACACACACACACACACACACACACACACACACACACACACACACACACACACACACACACACACACACACACACACACACACACACACACACACACACACACACACACACACACACACACACACACACACACACACACACACACACACACACACACACACACACACACACACACACACACACACACACACACACACACACACACACACACACACACACACACACACACACACACACACACACACACACACACACACACACACACACACACACACACACACACACACACACACACACACACACACACACACACACACACACACACACACACACACACACACACACACACACACACACATAAAACACACGCATGTTGCACTACAACAGCGAGTACTCCCCAGCTTCAGGTGTGCTGTTCTGTTCTGTTCGGTCATGTTGGTAAAAACAGAACCGATGAAGGAAATAAAGCTTCACTACCATAAGTCATTGATTATCCCTCAGTCATCTGAGACAATATGTCAATAAATCACGGATTGATCGCCCGCCCCAAAAGAAGGCCAACTGGGGGCCAACAGCTTCAAAAAAAAAAAAAAAAAAAAAGAAATCCTCTTGAACGTTGCGACAGAGAAAAAAAAAAGAGGGAGAGAAGGAATAGAACAGGTTTGTTGACTTAATCCTTCGCCGTTGGGTCGCTGTTTTTCTGTACTTTTTTCCCTTGCTCACTTCCAGAAGACTCGTATGGTGCATTAAATTGCTAGCTCATAACTGGGATGAATTTGTCCCCGGGGATTTGCTCATTGCTTTTCTTTTTCTCTCCAATTCCTTGTGACATTTGTGTGCTTCGTTTTAACACTGCGTTCGTTTATGGCACAGGTTGAATCCAGTCTTGGTTTTCAATTTTCATCTGGCGCTGCCTTCGCGCGAGGCACGAAGTTGATTTCGCGGACTGTGAAACGTTAAGGGGAAGCGTGTTAGACTAACCGCACTTTTAAAACTGGTAAATAAAGGACCCGTTAAATGAAACTTTTTAACGGACATATCTATCTACTCGAATAAAGGTCCAAATACGTGGTTTTAAAACTGCGCTGAAGACAGCGCTAAAAAGCAAAAGTATGACCGAGAACTGCGTGCGTTAGCAAACGACTCAACTTAATCACAGCTGAAATTAAGGGGTAGTAAGAAGTTTAACGAGACACACAATGTGCGGAGCCGTTCAGCAATTGTTCTCGGGAGTTACGTTGTTCTGTCTACTGGAAGTAAAACTAACCTGGAGCCGTCATGAAGCCGGTAGGAAGCATTGGAAAAGAGAAGAAAAGAGCAGAATAAACCAGGTCGGTCTAGGGCGATGTGCTCGGAAGTTTGTCGAGAATGGCCAGAGCATACTTGAGCCGCGAAAACAACATCGCTGGGAAGCCATGTTCCAGGGTTTCGAAGCGGTATGTGCGGGAAGCCCCGTCGCTGTCCATGTAGGTCACAGTGGCCTTCAACGGGCATAGCAGGATCTTGCTGTGGCCATACTTAAAGCATATCTGAAACGAGCCAAGGCGATGTCATGGTTATTTTGATATTGTGAGACCAAAGTTGTCAGGGCACACAGATGAAAGTAAAAATCCCATTTCGTCGACCTGCTTCGCGGTAAAAATGTGTTCTGAAACCGTGCCTACATGCTAGTTACTACATGCTACTACGCTATTGTTAAAGCCATGTTTTGCACGGTCCGCCGAAGTCCTGCACGTGCACCATAGCAACCAGTTGTGTCGCTGTGAGGGTGCACCGTGGCTGAAGAAGTTGACGGTGACGGTGAGCTCTTGTACGCGCGGCATCTTCGCCGGCTACGAAATGACGCCTCGAACGACCTGAAAATAATTGCGCGGCGTGAAATGGCCCGTGAGCGTAGGAATGAAGGTCGAAGGGCTAAGCGTGCGTCGGAGACTCCTGAGGACGGGAGAGACTTGGAGAGACAGATACGTCTGTATCAGGCACGTGTATGACGGTGCGTGTCGGCCGCTGACATGCGCGGTGCGAGCTGCCTGTTATCACTTGCGGGCTATATAATCGGCACGCTTCAATAAACGTACACTCTTCTTGTTCTGGACATCACGCTAAGGCCACGTTCTTTCCAACACGGATACATGGTGTCAGAAGTGGCTGAGACGATTTAGCTACACCGACGGCGGACGAAGCATGGAACGGCTTGTCGCACCGGAACCGCTGCCTCTGGCAGGGAACGTCTCGGCATCATGGAAGCGTTTCAAGCAGAAATTTAAGATTTTCCCGCAAGCGTCGGCAGTCAAGGACCAACCGAGAAGTGAGGCTTCGAAAGCTTCGCTCCTGCTGAGCATCGCCGGTGACGAGGCACTCGATGTGTTCAACAATTTCAAGTTCGAGTCGGGCGAGAACAAGGATGACTACAGCACCTTGATACGAAAGTTCGACGCCTACTGCACAGAGGTGAGCAACGAAGTGCATGAGCGGTGCATTTTTCGCACGAGGAACCAAGCGGAAGGAGAGCCATTCGAAAAATTTTTACGTGACTTGAAGAAGCAAGCTTCACAATGTAACTTTGGGACGTTACACGACTCATTGGTAAGAGACCAGATCGTCTTTGGTACCAACAGTCCTAGATTACGAGAGAAGATGCTTCAAGAGAAAGGATTGACGTTGGAAAAAGCGGAGCAGATGTGCAAAATTGCAGAATCAGTAGCACAACAAAAAGGTGTGGCGTAAAGAAGAGGGTTGTGTGGATTTTGTTTCAAGGCGCACAGACTTGCAGCATGCACAGAAAGAGCCCAAGTGCTACGGGGAGCAATGGCAGTGTAGAAAGTGTAATCGCAAGCACAAACCGAAGCAATGCCCAGCATTTGGTAAAAAGTGCTACGTGTGTGGTAGGTTTCATCACTTTGCTATCTGCTGTAGGAAGTCAAAAGAAGTTGGCGGAGTCGACAGACTTCCGGGGAACGACTTTGACGTACTGGACGTAGGAATTGAATCTGGCACGAATGAGTGGACTGTAAATGCTG
Source organism: Amblyomma maculatum (assembly GCF_055883805.1). Classification (NCBI taxonomy): domain Eukaryota; kingdom Metazoa; phylum Arthropoda; class Arachnida; order Ixodida; family Ixodidae; genus Amblyomma; species Amblyomma maculatum. The sequence goes on from NC_139350.1 coordinate 79,816,734, forward strand.
AAGTCGGCGGTCAGGAGATTGCCTTCAAAATAGACACAGGGGCGCAAGTGAGCCTCTTACCGTTTTCAGTCTATCGAAAACTGCCATCAGCTGGAGCACTAACTCCGACGAGCACAGTACTACGGGCATATAACGGCGGCGTTATTACGTGCTTTGGGACAGTGTCGGAAACTGTTCGCGTTGGAAATTCCCACACTGTAGTGAAACTTTTCATTGTGAAAAACGGTCGTCAGCCTATACTCGGACTGGACGCCAGTGAAGCCTTGGGACTGGTTCAGCGTACCGTGAATGTTATAAATACGTCTCCTACAGAAGGTTCTCTCAAGAATTTCAGGCATATTTTCGAAGGACTTGGTTGCTTGAAGCAGCCATATCACATGGTCCTGGAACCTGGAGCAGTACCGGTCGTGCAGCCAGCCCGCCGGGTTTCTTTGGCGCTAGAGCAGCCTCTCAAAAAGGAACTCGAAAGAATGGGACGAGCTGGCATCGTTGTGAAAGTGAAGGAGCCTACTGACTGGGTAAGTCCACTGGTTGTCTTCAAGAAAAAAGATGGCGGCTTGCGAGTTTGTTTGGATCCCAGGCAGATCAATCGGCACGTTAAGAGGCAGCATTTTCCCCTCCCGAGACGCGAAGACTTGGAAGCTAAGTTGGCGGGTGCGAAATACTTCAGTTGCTTGGATGCTAACTCGGGGTACCACCAGATACCACTAGACGAAGAAACGTCAAGGATATGTACTTTCTCGTCACCATTTGGGAGGTACCGATTTTTGCGGTTGCCGTTTGGAATATCATCTGCACCGGAAGTGTTTCGCCAAACAATGACTCAAGTTCTGGACAGGCTGCCAGGCGTGCTAGTATATATTGATGACATTCTGGTGTGGGGCTCAACGAGACAAGAGCACGACGACCGACTAGTAGCTGTCCTGAAAGCTGTCGAAAAAGCGGGGTTGACTTTCAATGCACAGAAGTGCAAGTTCAATGTGACCGAAGTAAAGTTTCTAGGTGACATAATAACCGGAAATGGCATATCTCCTAACGCACAGCTCGTTAAAACAATAATTGACATGCAGAACCAACAAGCAAAGCGGATGTTCAACGTATGCTGGGTGTCCTCAACTATTTTGGGAAGTTCGTGCCGCGGCTGTCGGAAAGAACAGCGTTATTAAGGGATCTTATCAAATGTCGCTCCGATTTTCAGTGGACTGAAAACCACGCTAAAGAGTGGAAAAACGTAACAAGTTTTGACTACCGCTCCCGTGCTCGCAATCTTTGACGCTCGAAGGGACACAAAGATTACATGCGACGCTTCGAGGAACGGGTAGGGGCGGCCCTTCTGCAACGTCATTATGATGAATGGCGACCCGTGGCATACGCATCCCGTGTTCTAACACAAGCAGAGCAGAGGTATGCTCAAATTGAAAAGGAGGCCCTTGGAATTTGCTTTGGTTGCGAAAAGTTCCATCAGTTTGTCTACGGGCGACAACTGCTAATAGAAACTGACCATAAGCCACTCTTATCAATTGCGGAAAAGGCAATCGATGACATGCCACCTCGACTGCAAAGATTTTTTTTGCGCTTGTTTATGTATGACTTCTCTTTGCAGTACATTCCCGGCAAGAACTTGGTTCTAGCTGGTATGTTATCACGATCAACGGCTGATGGCAGCAGCAGCAGCCGCCAAGACACTGGCATGGATGAAGTGGAAATTCACGCAGTCGAATCCCTGGGTTATATGGTGACGCCAACGACGCAGCGCGAACTGTAGAGAGAAACTGCGTGCGACGTCTATCTGCAAGCCGTGGTGCAAAGTCTGTCAAGGGGACAACCAGTGGAAGGTGAACTCAAGCCTTTTACACAAGACCTTTCTGTGGTTAATGGAATACTTTTTAAAGGCTCCAAAGTGGTCGTACCAAAGAGCATGCGAAAGAAAAGTCTGTCTAGAATTCATGCGGGACACCTTGGCATGCAAAGATGTAAAAAGAGGGCACGTCGTCTTGTTTTCTGGCCGGGCCTAAACAGTGAGATTGTTTCTCTGGCAGCTAGCTGTCCAACCTGCAGGAAATTCGCTTACGCGCACGCAAAAGAACCACTCCTTATGCGGCCAACTCCCCGATGTGCATGGTATCGGGTGGGAGTGGACATCTTTTTCTTTGCTGCAGACTCGTACTTGGTTGCTTACGATGCATTTTCTAACTTTCCAGAGGAGCAGCAACTTCAGGACACTAGTGCAAAGGCTACAATTACTGCACTCAGCGCTATCTTCGCAAGATATGGCGTGCCACTAGAAGTGTGCACGGACAATGGTCCTCAATTTTCGAGCCACGAGTTTGCTGTATTTGCAAAAAACTATGACTTTACGCATGTGACTTCGAGTCTCCATTATCCTCAGTCAAATGGGCTGGCTGAAAAAGGTGTGCAGGTTGTCAAACGCATCTTGAAGAAAACCCAGGATTCCAGGGACGATTTCTGGCAAGGCCTGCTGGCCTATCGATCAACACCACTCGAGGACGGCCGATCCCCGGGGGAACTTTTGCAAGGAAGACGCCTGCGAGCCAACCTTCCCGACTTTGAAGAAGTGCCGCGCAGCAAGGTAGAGAAGCATCGCCAGAAAACGCAGGGCAAACAGTTGCCGAAGCTTTCTCGAGGCGACGTGGTAAGGCTGCGAGGAACTACAACGTGGGACCGGAAGGCGAGGGTCGTAGGCGCTCCTGCTCCAAGGTCGTACCAGCTTCTAACGAAAGATGGACGCGCTGTATGACCGGGCACACTATTCGGTTGACGGCCAGCGCATCGGAATGGAGAACGTTCAAGTCTGTCTTTGTAAATATCGAGCTTGACCCAGTGTGCTCCGGGTGCGAAAGGCTGTGGCCTCCGCGGGGCGTGATAACAGAAAGTGCATTCATGTACCAATCCTTGGAGCTAGCTTTGCCCGAATTGTCTGCCGAAACGCTTCAAGCAGCTAGTGTTTGCCCCACCTGTAAGGGTAATTCTGGTGCTAAACAACAGATTCCCATTTGCACCGTTAGCCACGGGCACCGGTACTCACCGATGCCTTCCTGTTTACCCCTACGCAACAATGTCGCCTATTGGTAGGTCTCGCTACATATATCCCGGCCTACCTGAGCTATGCCGTCGCCAATTTTTGTTGCAAAGGAGAGACTTATGCAAAGGAAGTGCTACAGGGAATTCATTTCTTCGCGAAGAAAAAGGTTTACCCTGAATATGCCTGGTTTTGTAATTCCGACTCCGGCTGGGAGGCTACAAGAAGGCTCCCCACGCGATGATGATGATGAAAACGTGTATTGAAAGCCACATTGGCTTAGATTAAGGGAAGGCTGATCGGGTCCTTAGTCCGGGACACCCTTAGGAAAAACCGCTGCCCGTGCTCTTTCGACGAGGGCTCGTTCTTCCTTGAGGTCCGAGCTGGACAGGGCTGCCTTCCAGCCTTCCCACGTTGGCTGATTTATTATGTCAATACTAGTATTTTGTTGACAAGCCCATACCATATGGTATAAGTTTGGCTTGTGGCCACAAAATTTGCACTGCGCCGAAAAAGACTCGGGCTCAATGGCGTGAAGTGTTGCTGGATTATTAAATGACATAGTTTGTAACCTTCGAAGGTGACACTCTTCTGATTTGCTAAGACCTTTAGCGGGCTTCGGGAATGTTTGCCTTTCTGTGCGCTAATGCTGCAATATCTCTGAATATGTTGTTAACGGAGAGGGAGAGCCTAAATCAACAAGGGAGGATGTAGAAGGATTCCGGGGAAGAAAAGCTCGGGCCAAAGCGTGTGCGTGCTCGTTTCCTTCAACTCCCTGGTGACCTGGTACCCATATTAGTTCCTTCCGTACAGCTGAAGTCCTACATTGACTCAGAATTTTGCAGGCTAGCGGCGTGATTCTGCCACGCATATAGTTTTTTTAAGCTGCCTGAGAATCTGTAACAATGTATTTCGATGCGGAGTGCGTTGCGGCTAGAGCTGTCGCCACTTCCTTCACAGCCTGCGTATCCCCGTTACGAACTGAAAGCCCGTACATGAGCTGTACTTGGTGCACCACAGATATTGTTGATATCCCCGCTACAGGACCCGCAAATTCCAGGAAGAAGGCTCCTTCTTCTCTTGAATAAGATTCGTTCATCTTCTTGCTTCTCGCTACTCGTCTAGCATGATGATGCTCCGGGTGCATGCTTTTGGGGAGCGGATGCGTAACGAATTTGGAATTCCACTATTGAGGTATATCTTGTCTCCCAGCCACTTGTGAAAAGGAAATGTTCAAATTTTCTAAGACCTTGCGATCAATCTTGGTTGTGGCCAGTCGCAATACCTGGCTTGTAAGATGGGTGCTTATCAGTTAATCAGCCGTATTGTGTGCCCCCAGTTGTAGCAGAGGCTGCGTAGATGCTTTAACCCGAGCGCCTTCTTACAAGCAGTTCGAATAATAACGTTCAGGTTGTTAAGATCGGTTTTTCTCATACGAAGGTACGGGGCCACGTACAAAATCCTGCAGATGATAAAGGCTTGTATTAGTCTAAGGGTATCTTCTTCTTGCATACCTTTCCTCTTGGTTGCGATCCGAGATAGCATAAGGATGGCCTGTTCGCATACCGTTCGGAGCTTGGTGATCGCTGCTGCGTTCACACCCTTGTTAATAAGCAGCCCCAAAACCCGCATTGTCTCCACCTCGGGAATACGTGTATCATGGACCGCGTTTTCCAGCGGTGCAGTATCCCCCTTCCCGCGCAGGTCGAGGAGCTCCGACTTGTCCGGGGAACAGCGCAGTCCGCATCCTTCTGCATACTTGTGGACCGTAGTGGCAGCTTCTTGGAGGGCCTCCTCCAACTGTCCCAAGTTGCACTTCGTTGCCGATATGGTTATGTCATCCGCGTAGAGGGCGTGGCGGATTCCCTTTTGGCATTATGTTGATCTGGCAGGTGCATGAGGACAACGTTGAAGAGGAGTGGAGAAAGGACCGCTCCCTGAGACGTCCCCCTGGTGCCCATGGGTGTCGGCTCGGACCTTGTGTCGCCAATCTTGATTTGTGCTTGCCTATCTTGCAAGAATGAATTGATATATTTAAAGGTGCGCTTTCCGCAGTGAGTACCCTGTAGGTTTTCCAGAATCTTGGAGTGCTTCTCGTTGTCGAAAGCTCTCTTAAGATTGAGCGCAAGTATGGCCCTACTGTTGCTTTTGCACGGGGGATCGATAACCTCCACCTTCAGCTGCAGTAACACGTCCTTGGTTGACAAGTGTGCCCTAAACACAAACATCGTGTGAGGAATAATATTTTCGTGTTCTATATACGTCGAAAGCCGCATTTGTGTCGCCTTTTCCATCAGTTTACCTGCGAACGACTATAAGCGAAATTGGCCTCAGGTTATTGAGGTTCACGTCCTCTTCAGGCTAGCGAATAAAGTTCACATCAGTCGCCTTCCACGCGTCGGGTAACTGTCCACTTTTCCGACACTCATTTATGTACTGCGTAAGATAATCAAGCGCTTGCCGATTGAGATTGACAAGGAATCCTACCGTCACCCTGTCGTTCCCTGGTGCCGTACCTCTCCTCATGGCCATAAGCGCCGCCTGTATTTCCTCGACATCGAACTCTTGATCAAGGTCTGGATTCTCCATGCACTGATAATCTCTTATTGGCTCGTTGTCTTTCATTGTACATAGGTACTTGCTGGTGAGTGCTGCAACCAGCTGCTGGGTCGTGTCTGCGAAGCCATGTAGGGCTCTCTTGTGGTTACGCTGCTGATTCCCACGCGACTTGGAGAGCTCCATCAAACATCTAAGAAAACTCCAAGCCGCCTTGGCGGTGAGGTTACCTTTTAGCGAGTCGCATGGAGCATGCTCGTGGCCCATCTTTAAACATTTTGGTGCTGAAACCAGAGATCAAACCAGGGACCTTGCGAGGAGCTTCGAGTGCTGCTTCCCCATGGATAGGCTGAGATCTACGTAGATGGCTCGACGGGCTAGAACACCCGACTTATCGATAAGGCAAGTGTTCATTTGTCATCCGATTTGATGACGCTTAACCAACTGACGTGCCTCTACGAGCGAATCAAGGCCAATAATGACGATCTGAAGAAGAGCAACGACGAGGTTGAAGAGCACAACGATGATGACGCCTGTTTCGAAGCAGAATACGCTACTGTCACCGAGTGTGAAGACAGCGCGACGCATACGCCGACCGCTCTTCTGAGTCGTCGCCGTAGTTTGACGTCCACAATGACCTCGCCATTGGACACTGCTGCTCTAGTCATAGCTTCCGCTCCCGAAAGCCCCGGAGCCAAGCTGCCGAAGCTCATCACTATAACTTTCTCTGGAGACCTGAGCTGCTGGAATGAGTTCTGGGAGCAGTTTGACCACCTTATTCACCCCAATCATGGTCTCAATGTGACGGGCAAATTTCGCTACTTGCGACTATTCTTGAGAAGTGAGTCAGCTTCAGCCATCGTGGACCTTCTGACAACCGGGGCGTGCTACATGGATGATTTTCCTATGCTTAAGAAACGGTTCGGCGATAAAGCACGCTTGGAGCAAGAATACATCTTCAGACTTAGGACGCTGCCAACCACATGTTCTCCAACCGACACCATGGCTATCCGAAAGCTCTACGAGCAATTACGCAGTAACATCAGAGGGTTGGAGTTCTTGGGCATGAGCAGGACATCGTTTTCTGCGATGCTTTGCGACATCCGCCTAAGAACGCTCCCGCGTGCTCTTGCCATCCAGTACCACCGTTCACTAGCAACTGGTGTGACAGCCTAAGTCCACGATACCGCAGCAACTGGATTGGAGCTAGATCTCTTGCTCGCGTTTCTGGAAATTGAAGTCGAGAGCTTGGAGAAGACCGACTACAAAGCATGTGGGGACCCGGCAATACAGTCAGACCTGGACCCAATACCATGACAACCAATATAAGACAGCGCCTGCGCAACGACCGACATTGTCAGTTTTTCATGCTCAATCTTCAAAGATCACCGAGGCCTGTGTTGTTTGCCAATCAAGCGACCATTTGACTTCGTCATGCCGTGGTGACCTGCTGCTATCAGACAAGAAGCTCCTGTCACAGATCATGCAGTGGTTTCGTTGCACGAACAAAGGGCACGGTGCGTGAGGCTGCCGTTGCAGGATTACATGCTTCAACTGTGGCGGTCGACACGGCACTAGCAGGTGCAACGCGGACGCGATGTAGGAAACCCGCCAAGGAAAAAATAGAATGGCCAGCAACGCAACCGTATGTACCTCCCTTGGACCGTCCTCGCGTATTTTGCTGCAAACGTTCGATGCCTGCGCAGTAGGTGCCGCCACCGGCTGCTATGTTCGAGGCATCTTCGATGTAGGCAGTCAGCACACGCTTATTACAGAATCGTTGGCAAGGCAGCTGCAAGCAATGTACGTGGGATCCATAAAAATTGCCCTTAATAACTTTGCAAACACCTCTGACCAAGCAGCCAAGAAACGATGCATTATAGAGCTGCGCTTGAAGAGCCAGTTTTTGAATGATGAGATCACAGCATGCTATCGTGAGTCCTCACATTTGCAAGAATATCGAGGAGATGCCCATAAATTCTTCATTCGTGGCATCACTCAAGCAGCGTGGCCGATATATTGCAGACGAATTGTCATGCCATGGAGTTGGCAACTGCAGTGGGATTAGAGTCCTAATTGGGTTGGACCAGATATGGATTGTCTTGGCGATGCAGGTCCATAGATACGACATGATGGCGTCACTCATCGCTTTGGAGTCCAAGCTGGGATGGACCTTTCAGGGTGTGAGAACTTGCTTGAGAACGGGGAAACCGACATTAGAACGATGGAACACAACAGAGAGCGACGAATGGCTCCGCTTCTTTTGGGAACTTGAAAATCTCAACAATGTCCTCAAACAGGCCACTGAACCGCGCCGCAGAGCGCCTTTCGACTTAAGCAGATAAGCAGCCAGAGCACTTCCGAAAGCCTTCTTCAGGACTTGTTCCATTTCAACGACATTCTCGGACCACGTTCTGGCAGAGTGAATGAGACGGCCACAGAAGATACTCTAAGTAGTCACCCGGACTGCCGCCGGCTGGCACTGCGCCTAGAAACCGTGAGCAGAACTCCGTGGATCCCTGTGCCAACTTGTGTGACCACGCATGTGGAACAAATGGAGAGGTAGTGAGTATCCGTTCGATACATGGTCTTAACCTCCCCCGCCTCCATGGTTGTGGCCACCATGGTGGTCAACCTATATTGCTACTTCAATTATACCTCTATGCCGCTGCTCAACGACAAGACCAAGCAACGATTCCTCCACCAGGTATCGAACTAGTGCATGGACTGCACCATCGAGCACAAAGGAAAGAATGATTGAGAGAAATTGCAGGATGCCATGCGTGACATCTGCCTGCAGGATACTAGCCATGAGGAGAACCTGACTAGCCTACTGGGTTCCCTAGACAGGGAACGGCGTGTCTTTCCCTTTGTCAGAAGCAATGACACCCAACGAGCCGCGAGTGGAGGTCATGCCAGCAGCTAGGCTGCTGAAAGGATGCTACTTGTTGTGGGAGCGTCACTCCGATGAAGGCTGCCCAAGAGTCGTGGTTCGAGGTCTTGGACTCCTAAAGCCTGACGTTGACATACACAGGCACGCCCAGAACGTGCACGACTTGAACGCAAGCCGTAGAAATTCTTCGTGGCACTTGTGCGGGCTCACAAACTGCAGACAGAGGCCATACCTCTTCTGAATACCTGGGAGGAATACCACTTTTTCTGGAAGCGGGACCAGTACTTTGCCGTTCTTCTGCGGGATCGAAGAGACTTTTGCATCTCCAAGCTGGTCGTCGAGCCCTCCGAGATGTTTCAATACTTTCCACAGTGATTGGGGAGATTGACCCACGTGCTATCTTCCACTACCTCCGCTACCGCTTCTTGACTTTCGTGTCGCCGTTCCTCTGAGAGAAGTTTCAGTTCCTTATTCCCTTGGGCCAGACCCACCACCAAGATAATGTTACGGCCAGGTTGCTTGCCTGCCTACACTCGACTGAGAACATCTACCCTTACGACATGTGGTTCTTTGATTCTGTGGCCAACCAGGAGAGTGTTAGAAACAAACTTTCGAACGAACTACAAAAGACAGTACGTGCCTTGGCCTTAGATAGCAAGAAAGTCCTCACAAATCACCTGATATCAGAAGGCTGGATGTTGCCGGCTGAATGTGAACACATCGCTGCGAAGCTTCACAACGCCGGCGTCCGCACTTAGTTCCAGCTGGAAGCTGAGGTGATAGAACTTCGCCGCTACTACATGTGGATGGCCATGCCACTGACGAGTCAGTCGCCCTTTCAAGCAATTATCACGCTGAACAATCTAGCAGCGAGCTGTATCGCATGTCGAGCGAGGGGCAGTCGGATCTGAACGCGACGGTGAGTGCGGACAGCTTGGTGCCTGGATACATGAACCAGGAGGACAGCTAAAGTGTATAAACCACTCTTACTACCCTAGAACTACTCAGCGCATTAAGGATATCGCCAATATTCTTGACATTATCCGTGCTTCTTTACGACGTTTTGGGCTTGGTGACACCCATATACTTGCCTTCGAATACTTGAGAATACATGAGGTACCTCGAAACAAGTACAAAGTTTACTAAAACAAGGCTTCTACAAGGTCAAGATCGCTGACGGATTTTTGCACTACGCGAGCTATGCAGAAGCCTACAATCTAGGAGGTCAACATCTGACATTTCGCGGCCGGGAGGGCGTTAAATCTTTAGCGCCGCTCTTCTTACCGAGCCTGCGAGGTAGAACAAGATACCGAGCCAGCGGGAGGAAGAAGACGAAAAGAAAGCGTGAGCTTGTGAGCCAGGAGCTGGTGGGGTCGCAATCTTGAGCTAAAACGAACGCATTAAATGCAGTCGTCCCAGACCGCTGTCATTGGGTGTTTGCTCTTGACCCATCTTTAAACAAGCTATATTTGAATAGGATGTTTAGAGGTTTCTTCCAAATTATAATGTAGTTGTGACGACATAATCGTACCAACTAATCGGGACTTTCCACAACTGCCGTTTACTACAGCGGTGGCTTCTTGGCGGAAAGAGCTGCATTCGCTATGACGCAAAAAAATAATAAGCACTGTTGTTAGTACAGCTCTGACTTATTTTTCGTAACACATAATGCCTGCGAGTTTCTGGTTCGAGTGCCGTGTTGCATTTACGCTGCAAATGCACAGCATTAAGCACATTCGTGCAGTGTAGAAATGCAGACCCGTGTCATAGTGCCACTGATGTCTACCGTGTGCCCGCGCTCCGCTGCGGTGGCTCTTTGGTGCTTTTCTTTCCACTAGCAAAACAAAAAGCAGAAAGGACACTGATGTGTTAACAAGGTAAGCTACCTTAAACGTCGGACGGATAATAAAGCGATGTCCGCACAGGTGCTCGAATCCCTCTCTAAGGGAAGCAGAACTGCACTCACGCCATGCCTATTAGAGGTCACGCATCGACGCAGCTGCTGCTTTTCTTTCAGTAGCTACCGTCGACGGACGAGGATCCTGGGGGCGGCGGCAAAAAACCACCCCCGTTTTTGGGCGACGGGCGGCACAATAGCCTTTGGCCGCTCGCGTAGGGGCCGCGACACATGATCCTGCTCAAGACACAACCTCCTACACTTTTGTTTCTCAGCTTTTTTTTTCTGATCTAATTTCTTTCAGGCTTCTGCTCTGCTTTTCCCTCTCTCGTTTCTTTGTTTAATGTTATTTCCGCCGGTGTCTTCAGAGCGGCACAGTGGCAGCTGAAGTGTCACCTTTTTCCCTATTTTGCCCTTACCCATCTCCCTCTGCAGCCCAGTTGCCAACACGTGTCGCCCGGTGGCTCCCCACGACCCGTGTGAAATGGGAATTCAGGAGCAGGGCCGGGGTTTGGCCGACCGAAGCATGTCATATGCCTTGACCTTATAATGGACTGTGACAAGTTTGCCGCTGAAGTTATGCATGTAAATTATATTTAGTGCGTCGCTCAGAGCGTTAAAACTAGATTTTGCTTCTTCGCCCTGAAATTTCCCACCGAGATGGCATTTAGTGCTGTTTTTCGGTTTCCATAATGTTTAGATTGGGTGTTTTCCAAAGCGGTCAAATTTTTTTCTTATACCCTCATCGCCTGCAACAACGGCGAACTAAATAGACATTTTACAGCAACGGCGCCCCTCGCGCCCATCGTTGGAATGAAATTCTAACTCCGAGGCTCATGCAATGGAGCACTCGTTCCTTTGATTGACGCGAGAGGATGCTACCCATAACGTTACATACAGTGATAGGTTTTTAAAATTTCAGTATACGTGTGCTTCCGCTATAGTAAGTGTTTTTTTTTCTGCGTCTGCGGCATGCACGCGACACGTGCCATAGCATTCCACAAGGTACATAGGTTTGGCGAACGTAACCTTCTCAACAAAATACATGCGCTCTCTGTTGATGAAGAATATGCTCGGAGATCATGATCCGGCGCGGCATATCTCTTTCGCATTTCTTTACACAGACAATGACCCCCTGAAGGTGCGTGGTGTGGGAAATTCGCAGTAACGCGCACACACTTTACGAATCGTGTGTTAATTTTTAATACTGTACAGCAAAATATTGCACTGAATATGTGAATTACTATGTCTAATCAAAGCAAGTAATTACCTTTCACTGAGTACCCACTTGCACCGACAATCATACTGTACAGAGAGGCCTGAGGCAAAGTTGCCAGATGCCGTCGGTGCTCCACATGCTGTCATCATCATCATCACCAGCCTGATTATACCCACTGCAGGGTGAAGGCCTCTCCCATATTTCTCCACTTAACCCGCTTCTGTGCTAGCTGCATCCACTTGACCCCTGCGAACTTCTTAATCTCATCAGCCCACCTAACTTTCTGCCGCCCCCTGCTACGCTTTCCTTCCCTTGGAATCCAGTTTGTTACCCTCAGCGACCATCGGTTATCCTCTCTTCGCACTACATGTCCTGCCCATGTCCATTTCTTCTTAATTTCCACTAGAATGTCGGTAACTTGAGTTATTTCTCTGACCCACTCTGCACGCTTTCTATCTCTTAATGTTACCCCTACCATTTTTCGTTCCATAGCCCTCTGGGTTGCCCTCAACTTGAGCAGAACTCTCTTAGTTAGCCTCCATGTTTCAGCCCCATAGGTGAGTACAGGCAAGATGCAACTGTTGTATACTTTCCTCTTGAGCGATACTGGTAAGCTGCCAGTGATAATCTGCGATTGCTTGCCAAATGCTCTCGATACCAATCTTATTCTTGTTACTTCCTTTTCATGGTACGGAACTGCGGTTACTACCTGTCCTAAGTAGACATATTCGCCTACTACTTCCAGTATTTCGCTACCTAATGTGAACTGCTGTTCCTTCCCGAGGCTGTTGAACATTACCTTAGTCTTCTGCATATTGATTTTCAAGGCTACCTTTCTACTTTTTCTGTCTAGGTCATCAATCATTATTTGCAGTTCATCCCCCGAGTTGCTTAGCAAGGCAATGTCATCAGCAAATCGCAGATTACTGAGGTATTCTCCATCTACCCTTATCCCTAACTGCTCCCATTCCAAGTCTCTGAATACTTCCTCTACACAAGCTGTGAATAGTACTGGGGAGATTGTGTCTCCTTGCCTAACACCTTTCTTTATGGGAATTTTGTTACTTTCTTTATGCAGAACTATGGTTGCTGTGCAGCCGCTATATATTCCAGCACTTTCACGTACGGCTCGTCTACCCCCTGATTTCGCAATGCCTCCATAACCGCCGATGTTTCAACTGAGCCAAATGCTTTTTCGTAATCAATGAATGCTATGTATAAGGGCTGGTTATATTCCGAGCATTTTTCTATCACCTGATTGATGGTATGAATATGATCGATAGTAGAGTATCGTTTCCGAAACCCTGTTTGATCCTTTGCTTGATTGCAGTCTAAGGTTGTCCTGATTCTATTAGCGATTACGATTACCTTAGTAAATACCTTATACGTAACAGACAGTAAGCTGATTGGTCTGTAATTTTTAAGGTCCTTAGAGTCCCCTTTCTTGTGAATGAGGATAATGTTTGCATTCTTCCATGGTTCCGGTACCGTCGATGACACCAGGCACTGCGTTTACAGGGTGGCCAGTTTTTCTAGCACGATATCGCCCCCGTCCTTCAGCAAATCTGTAGTTATCTGATCCTCTCCAGCTGATTTCCCCCTTTTCATAGTTTCTAGTGCTTTCTTGACCTCGTCCTTCGTCACTGGTGGAACATCTGACTGTTTTTCCCTACCGCCAATCTCATTACGGTCCTGACTACTTTGGCTACTGTAGAGATCTGTATAGAACTCCTCGGCTACTTTGACTATCTTGTCCATATTAGTGATGACGTTGCCCGCCTTGTCCCTTATTGCATACATCTGGTTTTTGCCTATGCCCAATTTCTTCTTTACCGCTTTAAGGCTTCCCCCGTTCTTTATAGCATGCTCAATTTTCTCCATGTTATACTTCCTTACATCGGCCACCTTGCGCTTATTGATTAGCTTTGATATCTCGGCCAATTCGATCTGGTCTGTTGGATTGGAAGCTTTCATACTCTGGCGTTTCTTAATCAAATCTTTGGTCTCCTTAGACAGCTTACCGGTATCCTCTCTAACTATCCTACCGCCTACTTCTACCGCGCACTCAGTAATGATATCTCTGAAATTATTGTTCCTTGCTTCTAGGGTAATGTCGCCATCCTCAGTTAAAGCTGAATACCTATTCAGTAGCGAGATCCTGAACTCTTCTGCCCTCCCCCTCACCGCTAATTCGTTGATGGACTTCTTTCTTACTAATCTGTTGCGTTCCTTCTTCAGATTTAGGCTAATTCGGGACCTCACCATCCCGTGGTCACTGCATCGCACTTTCCCGATTACCTCTACATCCTGCACAATGGCGGGGGTTGAACACATTATGAAGTCGATTTCATTTTTAGTCTCTCCGTTAGGACTTTTCCATGTCCATTTCCGGTTCTTCCGTTTGCTGAAGAAGGTATTCATGATTCGTAAGTGATTGCGCTCTGCAAACTCAACTAGTAACTCCCCCCTGCTATTCCTAGAGCCAATGCCATAGTCACCTACTGCCTTGTCTCCTGCCTGTTTTTTCCGTACCTTGGCATTGAAGTCCCCCATTAGTACAGTATACTGAGTCTTTACTTTTCGCATTGCCGATTCTACATCTTCATAGAAGCTTTCAACTGCCTGGTCATCATAACTACATGTAGGTGCATAGGCCTGTACAACCTTCAGTTTATACCGCCTATTAAGCCTAATTACGATGCCTGCAACCCTCTCATTAATACTATAGAATTCATCTATATTACCCGCTATATACTTATTGACAAGGAAACCTACTCCTAGTTGTCGCCTCTCTGGTAAACCTCGATAACACAGTACATGCCCATCCTTCAGTACAGTATATGCCTCATTCGGCCTCCTAACCTCACTAAGCCCTATGACATCTCATTTCATGCCCTCTAGTTCCTCTAACAGCACTGCTAAGCTAGCTTCACTAGCTAGGGTTCTAGCATTAAACGTTGCCAGGGTAAGTTTCCAATGGCGGCCTGCCCAGCGGAGCCAGGCTTTCTTAGCACCCCCTGCTGCGTCACAGGTCTGACCGCCGCCGTGGTCAGTTGTACCGCAGCCGCTGGTGACTGAGGGCCGGGGTTTTATGGAGCTTATCATAGGAGGTTGTGGCCAATTACTGCACCAGGGTGGCCAGCTCCTGTTCTGGTGAGGGAGTGCGTTGCCGGAGGTGTTCATCGGCATGAGGTCGCACCCCAAACCTGTTTATGCAATTCCATCTACGCGCGGATTTTTTTTTTTCATCCGGTGGAGAATTGCGCGGCACCGGGATTTGAGCCCCGGTCCTCTTGCATGCGAGGCGGATGTTCTACCGCTACGCCACCGCTGCGACACATGCTGTACCAAGCAGATATAGACCATAACATCGCCTGCTGTAGTTCCCTTATAAGATTGTGATGATATATTCCGTCGCCTGGACTTTCCCAGGCCCTACCCTCGCGGAATGCATCGCGCATCTAGCCCAAACTGAAACTCAGCTGCAAAATTGATTTCGGTGTCTACTCATCATCTGGCTCAGTTGGGCCTAAATTTTAACGCCACGAAATTGGCCATGTAGGCACGAGTTTATCTGTGACATAGCTACCAAATGGCAAGAACGTTTCGCAGGCTCCTGAATACAGATACACAGAGCGACCTATATGCTGCACATCGTGCGAATGTCCTCTCAGCCTGCGCGCTGTGCATACTGTGTTAATGGAGCCTTTCAGATTGCAATAAGTTCCTGGTGTTTCGCGCACTATGGAAGGCCGTGCGAATCCCGTGGCTAATCTTTGCCGATGCTGTGGATTGTTTGTAGCGCCCACGTACGCATGGCTCGACGAGGACAACATTAGGTGTACCGAATACGCCAGGGGTGCCACGGCACTGTCTTGGTGACCCCGAATGGCCATTATTCGAAGCTCCAGAAGACACAGGCGCAACTACGTTCTATGATTGCCTCATCTCATCTCCCGATACAAGCTGGGCGCGCCGAGTGTCCCGCTATCCACTTCTTGAGACTATCAGGACAGGATGGAGTGCGGGAACTCGCCGGCTGCGAGACAACTTCGAAATCTTACCCACTGAAAAGGAGAACCAGACCAACACCGCCGCTTTGTGGCATACCGGGTGCAGAGACGGCCTAGTTGAGATCCGCCAGGCAAGCGAAGTCGATGCTGCAGCTATACAATGCGGACAAGCAGTTGATCTCGCAAGAGTGACCGTACAACAGAGTATAGGAAGTAAAGCAGGGTTTGAAGCGCGTGCTATTGCGCTGGGCGAAATCTGTGAGCTGCTTCGATTCATCCTCGGAGGTGCAAGCCTCTGCCTGCACGGCCTCTGGTAAAACGGACTTGCAGACCGTTTAGTGCGACGGCTTGTCCCCTCCACACCCAGCTGGCATCGTCCTCCCATGCGCGCCGGCATTTGGAATGGCCAGCGATGGGAACGGAAGCTTGCAATGGAACCAAAGCTATCACAAAGGAATGGCCGCAGGAAGTGCTGCAGAGTAGTAACGGAATGAAGTATCATCCTTACTTTCTGGGTGTTTATAGACCAGGGCACACAGAAAAATAAGGCTCCGTCATACTAAAGGCTCCTTTTGCCATCTGCTTATTGCGGATTAAAGCACAACTGCCACAGGAGGTGGCACTGCAGAGAGCGCACACAGGAGAAAAGGCTGGTAGGCAACTTCTAGATGATGCACAACGCCTTAATTATTGGGCTGATTTGTAATGAGCGATGTTACTTATCCTGCGACAGTAGCACTCCGCGAAGCAATGCAGACAGGCTAAAGAAATGGCGCCAAAATATATAGAAGCCACACATTTGCACGCGTGTCCTTCTCACTATATAACACGGCAGCACCTTTGCCATGCTGCCAAAGATTGTTCCAACTACCGCACGATCGCGCTTATTTCGCATGATAGCAAGGTAATGTTGAAAATCCTCCAAGTTAGGCTGCAGCATTATGTGGATCGGGAGCTTCCGGACGTGCAAGCTGGGTTTCGCAAGGGCAGAAGAACTGAAGACCAGATTGCCAACCTCCGCTGGATCACGGAAAAAGTAAGAGAGTTCCAGAAACCCATCTACTTCTGCTTTATTGATTATGCGAAAGCGTTTGACTGCGTATGTGACAGCAGATTGTGGCAAGCTCTCCAAGAGATGGGAGTTCCAATTCACCTCATATGTCTCCTCAGGAACCTGTATGAAGGGCAAGAGGCCACAGTCAGAACTGGGCATGGTCTTACTGATTGGTTTCCGATTAAGAAAGGAGTGAGACAAGGCTGCATACTGTCGCCATGCCTATTTAACCTATATGGTGAGTGCATCATGAGGAAGACCGGTCTGGACGAGTCTTCAGCTGGAGTGAAGATTGCTGGGAAACGTATCAACGACTTTAGACATGCGGATGATACCACCTTAATGGCAGAAAGTGAAGGGGAACTCAAGAGACTTCTGATGCGCGTACAAGAAGAGAGTGAGAGGTTTGGGCTTAAACTGAATGTAAGGCCGCGGTGTCCCTTTAATGTTTCTGCGCGCGCGCCGCAGAAAATGGCGATGGAAAGTTCTCCAAGCTACGAGAAAGCGACGAGACCGATTACGTCATCTCGGCCACCGCGCTGCGCCCTCTCGCCCTCGTCGCCATACGCGGAGTCAAGCGTGCATCCCCCCGCACGATCCCGGCCCTCCTCCTCGCTTCGCGCGGGAGGGCCGCGAGTGCTGACCATGTTCGAGAAAATTCGAGGCCTCTCCAGAAGGCCGAGGGGGGGAGTCATAGCTTTGGCAGCGCTAAGTTCTTTTCCGTTCCTACTCCGCGTCTCGAAGGTTCTGCGCTGGCTATTTAAGGACGCGCCGCGCAGTTACTGAGGGTTCTGGTTCTGATTCGATTCTCGCTCGGAGAAGACAGCGTAGCAGGCAGGCCCCGACTGAGAAGTCGTAAAAAGAGCGATGCGCTCAGTTTGATGTTAGTTTTTAGCTCAGTCTCTTTTGTAAAGTGTGTCGCCTCTCTGTCTCGTTTAACTAAGTTTTCTGTACCCTGTGCTTCGTGTTCGTGTTATATAAAGTTAATTCTCGTTTTGTTACTGCAAGCTCGTCGGCCTTCGTCTCAGTGTGCGTGTGAACTGCTCGTCGCCTGCCGAATCGAGGAGCACCTTCGGAGAGGTGCGGAAAATTCGAAGAAGAGACAAGAAGAACTTGTGACGTTTACTCTGAACATTAAAGAGACAAATATCATGGTGTCTTGCCCTATCAAGTCCTGGAGCATCAGTTGACAAGTGGAAGCTGTGACAGATTTTCTCTTCTTGGGCTCAAAGATTACCCAGGAAGGATACTGCAGCCATGAAATTAGGAGACGTCTGCTTCTGGGAAAGATGGCTAGCCTTGACCGCCTAGTAAAGAGCAGAAACATTACACTGCCAACCAAGATCCGTATAACTCGTGCTATGGGCTTTCCAGTTGTGATTTATGGATGCGAGAGTTGGACTGTGAAGAAGGCTGACCGCCGAAGAATTGACGCGTTTGAATTGGGGTGCTGGCGGAGACCCTTGAGGGTTCCTTGGATGGCCAGAAGATCAAATCAGTCGATATTGTCGACCATAAACCCTGACTGCTCATTGAAGGGTCAAATTCTAAAGTCATCTGATGAGAAGAGAGGAGTCGCTAAAGAAAGATTTGGTGTTGGGAAAGGTTGAGGGTCACCGGAGAAGGGGTAGGCAGCGAACGCGATGGTTAGATGGCATCCTCGAGGCGCTGCAGATGAAGTTATGTGATATTAGGAAGATAGTGAGAGACCGGAAAGCGTGGCGTGATATGGTCCATAGTGTCACGAAGAGACGGACGTGACTGAACAACTGAACTGAACTGACCTTTGCAGGTAGGATGCTTTGTATGGGTTTTAAGGCTATTAACTGAAACCCTCTAAGAATGGAACCACATGCGAGTCCCCAATTGCGATCTTGCGTGGCATTTTAGTTCCGAAATGAGAGGACTACAATTAGTCCGGAAACACTGACAAAACCCGATCCACTCATTTCATCATTCGAGATAAAAATGCTCGCGAGGCAGTTTAAATGAAAAAAATAAGACGAATAAGATTCGCCTTGAAAGTATACCGGATAGAGCCTTTAGCTGCCCATTTTCATTCCACGTCCAGAAAAGAATGCGCTCATTCGGTTCCCTGTCAACACGCTTCGTACCAGCGATCCTTCCTGGATGATGTTCTGCGTGCTCGGCGGGCGAGCAGAGAACCTGGGCCCGCTTGCACGAAACATTTAAGTCTAGTCTTATTCTGATCTTCAGGCTCAATCAAATCTTATTGCAGTCTAAACGTTCCCTAGCCGATAAGAGGTTTGCACGAAACAAAGTAGACTGGAATAAGACAGAAACCTAAGACTGGAATAAGACTGGAACCTAGGCTGCCTCGAGCAGTCTTATCCCAGTCTTATAGTCAGCCCAACATGGCTGCCTCGAGATGCTCGCTGAGCTCTTGTTGCGCCGCGAACGTGTGTGTTCCGTGACAGCACGAATCCCCTCGATACGTTCAGCGAGGACCAGCTGCAGCGGCGTCTATGCTTCGGGCGGGGCGGCTCATTGCCGACATGCTTCGCCCTGAAATCGAGCGCCCGACGCGCCGGAGCGGTGCTTTGAGCGCCGAGCTGCAGGTGATGCTGGCGCTCAAAGTTTTTGCCTCCGCTTGATTACTGCCGGATATATGATCGGGGCCCACGAATCGACAGCAAGCCGCATAGTATGTCGAGTTGCTCTCGTCCTCGTCCACCGCAGCAAAGACTGGATGGGGTAAGCCTCTTTATCTGCTTCCCTCGCTTGTTTCATTGCCGCTTGCTTATCTTGACTCGGCGCGTTTGCTTACGGTCGGAGCAGCTGAACATGCGTGCTGTACGTAGGATCTCTCAAGTGTGTATATATGTAGTACCTGCTTTTTGAACCTATACTGGACGCGCAGAGTAACGCGAAGGTATCACTCACCGTGCGCATTTCGCGACTTAGTTCGGCCGACGTGTTTTTCATCATATGTGAGCGCGCGACGGTGTGCAAGCCTGCGCATGACATAGCCGGGGAACTAAACATCACTACGCTCTTTTTTTTTTCCAGTTGGCCGTCGCAGAACCAGCAGCGAGATGTACAAGGAGATTTCTACGCGGTCGCCAGTTTTTCGCGCGTTGTGGGTACGATCGACGGCACTCATGTGCGGATTTTGACGTTGGACCGGGCCTGTGTACGTGCGTGTGCCCTGGAAACACCCAACCCGATACCCATCGCAAACGCCTGCGCGGGAGCGTGTCAGACGACACCCGTCAGCGGCCGCGCCGCCGCATCGCCTCTGTGTATATGCAGTTCACTTTCCTTTCCCAAGCGAGGACCCTCCGGCAGTCTTTTGTCTTTTTCATTTATCTCCTATGCCTCTCTCGATCCTCGGCGCAGTCACGCGTGCCTCGCACTTTCAAAACGCCGAAACGCACGGGATGCCTGTTGCTCAATGGAATGGCAATTGGTCTGAACACCACTCGCCGACTAGAAATAAAAATATATTAATAATTAGACGGACGCCTTTAGCACTTTAAAAGAGGAATTGAGGGCAAATGCTCCCAAGGATGTTCACGCGGTTGTTACCTTTTCTTTTTCTCGGAAAAGGCAAAGTCATTATTAAAATTAGAAATGGTTAAAAATATGAGCCTGGAGACGCCCACCGCATTTTTGGAAATATGTGCTTTTGATATGATGTTTTGCTACCAGTCGTTTGGCGCGATTGCTGCCTCATAGTGTTAAAAAGAAAAAGAAAAGCTACTTCATTCGCACTGCGTGATTGAGTGCAGAGCGAATTTGCGGGCACGGAAGAAAGAAGGGGGGGGGGGGGGGGGGCTTGCTTTGATGAATTTCTACGACCTACGGAGGGAAGTGCCTGAGAATAAACGAGGGGAGCTCACCGAACTCAAGAGGTCGATGAGCGCTGGAGACATCTATTCACTCTCCTGCGCATTTCGGCTCTGCATTTCAGCTGGGATTAAATACATTATCCTCGTTTCGAAATCAGTCATGGAATTGTAGAACGCAACTGAGCGAAACCTCATAGCCAGTGTCTCGCACTGTTATATAAATTTTATGCACGATCAGACAGGCAGCGCTGTCAAAATATTCCGTTTTCAATTTTCGAAAAGCGCGCTCAAGAAAAGCAGCCGGATGTTTACATGGAACTATGTTCAGCTATTGGTCGGCGCGAACGCCGGCCGCGTTCGCGGCCGACTTCCGCCAGCCCCCCCCCCCGTCCCATTCCCTGCCGGTGGCTAAAATACTCGCCTAGGGACCAAAAGTACCTACAGTCTTCAATAAATCTGGACTGTAGTTCAGTCTTATCGGTTCGTGAAAGCGCCCGGTGGCCGCCGGGAAGCCCAGTCTTATTTTAGATTCGGATAAGACTAGACTCGGTCTTAAGACTGGACTTATACCTTCACGTTCGTGCAAGCGGGCCCTGTCACAAATACTGCAAATTTTATAAAGCATATATTACCTTTCTTAAATATCACTAATAAAGGATCGTCCTCGAAACCTTTTGCGTGATTTGGGCCCTTTCGCAATTCGTTCGCCTAATTCGAATGGGGGCTGTTTAAAATTTCCGCATGAGGTCATGTGGTTGTGATGTCACGGCCTTTTCGATTCTATGAAGATTATTGGTGCGTAGCACTACTATTTTCCTACCGCACAGACGGCTACAATAGGATCCAGGTATTTAGCAGAACGTGCTACATACGATATCGCGTGAAATGGTCCAATGATAAATCGCCTCACTCGATTAGACATGTCAGTTCTATCGGTCGGACTATTATGCAAAGTGCTACTCCAATGCAATCAAAACATCCATTCCGCTAACATCGAGACACCAAAGCAACTCAAACACAAAATCAGAGCAAAACAATGAGAGCAAAGCAAACATAGCTGCGGGCTGTACTAATATGGATGGTGTAGCCAATAAGCTAAATTGATAAGGCATTTCGACATGCGTGTGTTTGGCCGCAAAAATGCTGCCAGAATGCCTACAGGTCAGGAAAAATAAGATGCGGGCACTCAACTCTAAACATATTGCAATGCCCTTTCCGTTAGGCCGAGTGTGTCAATTATATCATTTACTATTACGTTGCTCATTTTGTTTTCTATGGAGTCGATACTGGGTTTTCTCGCGCAGGTCGCTATTTATAAAGGGTGACAGGAGAAAAGACTGAAAGGCTTACAGTTGCAGAGCTTGCAACACACGTCGAATATATCATACAGCGCTCATCAATGTCAGCAACTGTCTTCATATTAGCTGGTTGTTACTGCATCTGTAGGCAACTCAATTGTGCCCAGATGATTTATTGTACTTGCAGAAACATGACACGGGCATGTTCATGCATGCACTCACAAAGATTACCCACTCCTGTTCTCGGCGCTAAGGCACTTCGCAACACTATAAGGCAGCCTGGAGACACATGGGGAGGGACGTCTGGTTTTGAAAGGATTCGCGAAAAACTCTCGGTTCAAGAGTATCATATTCTGGTCAATATTGCCATTTTCATACCACTAACGTGGCATAGAAAACTGCAAGGAGTTACCTGTCCCGTTCGTGAAAGGATCGAAAGTAAGGGGGACTGAGTACATTGTTCTGTCTGGGCAGAAGCACTATGTCCACACGACATACATATGGTGAGGGAGCGCTCTTTCTTCTGACATCGGCAGCGGGGCAGCCTAACACGTTTTGTCATTGTTACCGATGCATGAACTAGTTGGAAGTTTATGGAGATATTGCTCCGATCCACTGAAGACTAATTGGTAACGTTTCATGGCAAAGGTCGACACTGAGGCGTACTCACGTTCCATGGTGACCGAACTTGCGCTCGGAACATCGGTCTGCACAGCCTTATCCTCATCCTTCTTTTCTTTGGTCCCGGTGGACTCTGACAGAGAAGTCGTTTTCTCAGCCATTGCAGCAAAGCTTCACCCGTCTCCGTAGCAGCCCGACACTTGGGAATGTGGCAATAGGAAAGCTTCATTTAGCCGAAATATGCCAGCGATTGTCCCGTTTTATATATGTACGAAAACAAATATTTACAGAAAAGGGATAAGCATTACTGTTAGCCGAAGACTAGGGTGAGAACATAGTTACGCCTGCTCAAAGCATGAGCCTATAATATAATGCGGAGATTCAATGAACTTTGCAAGTAAAATTGTCATCCCACCATATACAAGACCATTCCAGAAGCTAAGCATTGTCGATCATTTCAAAACTTTGAGAGTGCTCATAACGAAACAGGGCTCCACTGTGGTAGCTGAAAAGCTTCATCGTTGCGCTGATCATCCAAAGGTAGCTGGATTGGTCCGAAAGATACAGTTGTATTTTGACGGATGCGAAATACGAATACGCCTGTGTATGCTGCGATTTCAGTGCACTTAAGCAAACCAAGGTGCTCTTAATTATCTCGCGTCCCTCTGATACGACGTTAATATTGCGGCAATTACCTACAAATAAAATCCGTGGGGAAATATTTGGGGGCACTTCAGCTGCTAAAGGTATGACGCGACAACGTTAATGGTTCCTGTCTGCTATTCATTTCATTTCATTTCATTTATTAACCTTAAAGGCCCCTTTCGGGGTATTACATAAGGGGTGGGGTAGACAATCATAAAATATTGCACTTTTTTTTTTTACAGATTTTCACGTGATAAACACATTTCAATGTTGGCACTGAAGGATGATGGACAGGTGATGGTAACGACGGAGTGGGATAGGCCGTTCCAGTCTGACGCGGCTCGTGGAAAGAAGGAAGACAGTACGTCGTTTCCTCGTTCGCCTATATGGACTGCGCTACTGAGTTAATCTCAAATACCTTAATTTGTACGTCTTTAGTCTGCACAAACTCACTGACGTACTGTCCTAAGCTGCAACAATACGGCAGTACGACAAAGATTGAAAGTCCTGCTTGAGCCAAATCTTTGGAATGTGCTAGGTTCGAAAGGTCCCGAGTTCAATTCCCATCTCAAAGGAGCTACCCGACATGGCGGCTCACTAATACCACCCACACTCATAGCAAAAGGTCGACGCCCCGGCCATGTCGCGGCGGCTCTATGACACCTGTCAGTGCCATGCTAGTGATTTTTTGCTCACAACACCAATGCTGGATTTCCAAGACAACAGACCGTTTAACGCTGACCCATTGAAAAATTACTCCGCCAAAAGAGAACAACTCCTATCATAGAATACAGACCGCTTAATGAGGCTGATGAAATGGGGTAATCAGTTGTAGCAACGGTAGCGTATCGCTGATTGGGAGGAAAGAGCCAAATATAAAGAGAGGATTTAGGATAATACTAGACTAAAACAGCGGGAATATAGCTTTATTGTTCGCGCTGTTCTAATATGGATAACAAAAAGCAACTTGCCAAGCTTTGTTTATTATAGGATAAGACCTCTCCTACGTTAACCTGGTTCATAAAGGAGACGACTAAAGACGTATGATAACATAAATCGTTATCGTTAATCTTTCGACGGTTTGAAGACAGTTTGAGCAACGAATGCCTAGGCTTGCAGGCACCAGCCGCAATCTTTCCCTCCTGAGCACCACAAAATCCTATGGCATAGATGGTAAAAGTGCTCCGTGATCGTCCCTTCACTGCAGTGACTTACAGGAATTCTCTGAGTAACGAAATTGGTCTCATTATTATATGCGAACTAGACCACTAGCCAAGCTTCAACAAATTTCTTGGAGCATCAGGAAAGCTCTTCTGGAGGACTTGTTCGCTGGCAGCTTTACAAGACACGTGAGGCCTGAAAATCGGCGTCACATAGAATACTTAACGGTAGGCGGCTCAATCCTCGACGGCATTGCGCAAATGAGGTCACAACGTTTGATTGAACAAAAGTAGAATTAGTAGCGTACAGAATCCTCAATCCTGCTCTCATCGTTTGGCAGCGTCCCTCCCACGGTACACTCAAAAAGTGGAGCTCTTTGTACGACGAGCCAAAAACACTTGGCTCCAGCCGCCGTCCCAAAGACTGAAAACATGGAACCAAGTGCAAGACATCTACTCGAAAAACCAGAAGTGGAGTGGTCTTCAGGAGAGCACAGCCTTGTTCTGGGACAGCGTAGAAAGTGCACATTACGTCTCAGATATCCACAGGATTGTTCTGGCTCCGACTGGGCAGGTGATGTTTACATGACGATAAACGACACCTAATTTCTGTCACGTATTTATAATTATCGTTTTTTTCCCATCATTATTACTCTTGCCTATCCCTGCATCCACAAATGTTACCCCAGAATGTCAACGAATTACTCGGCTTAGAAGAGAACTCAAGCAGCGAAATAACACGCTACAATGCCGCTTCACCCAATGTAGTGAACTGCATGGCAGCGATATATGCCGGAAACGTAGCTTCGCGTTCTGCTTCTGATCTGCTCTTTCTTACGGAACAGAACTGTGAATGCTGTATTGGCCAGGGCTATTTCAATGTGAAAAGGAATACTGAACAATCGCTTCGCTGTGGCCATTTATATTCAAGGTTTCGAGAGCATCGGCAAAGAGCGTGCAACGCATTTAGAATTGGCGCGGATATTTTCCGAATGATGCTGTTCGACAAGTCAACGAGTACGTTTGGCGACTTTGGCGGAAGGGAATGCGTCCAGTATTTGCCACGCATTCCTAGACAAGGCCACCACTTTGCTGACACTTTCAGAAAGAGGCTCCGAGTGCAACAGCTAGATGAGGCAACCTTGCCGACAAGGAAAAAAGTGATCTTGGAGATGTATTTCAAGCTGAACTGTGAATAACACACAAAACCTCGCAGCATTTCGTTTCAGTAACTTATCGTCCACTTACTATAGCAGCATATGGGCGCAAAACGCTCAATTTGGTGCACGCAAAGCGTTATCCGTCACCTCGTCAGAAGCCGGGCGGTAGTGATTATGGAGGACAGCTTAACGACTTCTGCCTAAAATATTGTTTCCTATCTTCGACCCGTTTTTTGCTCTGACGATAAAGATCTGCAGCAGGGACCTCCAATGTGCAAATCTTGTTCTCATATTCGAGCATAACATGCTATCTTAGGGCAACTAACATGAGTTCGTGTGAGGAGCAAGGGCTAGAAGTCGGCGACTGACAACAGATTAAAACTACCCGAAGGAGACCAAACGAGTTGAATCCCTTTTTATACGAACTGCTTTAAAGGGGTCTATACAGATAAACTGACTAGCAGGACTAAAGGACGATGAATGAGAACATGAGTTAGTGATAACAGGTCCATACTCACGTTTCGTTTCCTCAACGGATCATGGAGCAGTTCATTAAGGCCCCCATGCAGCTTTTAGTGAACTCACGGGCGTGATAACCAGAGGTCCACCCTTGGGACCCTGGCAGCCGGGATAGCTCGACCTGGAACAGAATCGTTCCCGAGAAGGCGTCAGTACGAAGTGAGATACCTTCTCCCGCTGGGTGCAGATATAGACACGCTGCCAGTTTACAAAAGCTCGGGCTTTTTATATCTACGTGGGGTAGTTATTCACAATGTACGCCTGTATGCGACAACTGTGCCCGAACCGGAATCGTATTGTAACCCGAAGTCCTAACACACCTAATTCTCCTTCATCAAAATAGCCTGTCATATACTTCTGGGCATTGACTTCAACGGCCACTTATGTGTCAGAGCGCGGATTCACTATTTTCAACCTGAATTGAAATGTAGCACTCCGCTGAAAATAAAACATGTAAAGTAGGTAATATTAATTTATAAAAAATAATGGCCCAATGATAAGATTAGTGCATTATCAAACTGATCGTAAAACCTCTACTGTGTCGACTTTAGAGCTGATATGATTGCTAACTTTGAGTTGCCATGATTCTCATGAGATTTTAAGCGCTCGCAGTTGCAGCTGTGGCCCCCATCTCTATGTAAACACGCAGAGGTTCTTAGTTGGAGCGCACGGACAACATACGGCCGCATTTTTAATGGCTCCCGTCTGTGGTTTCTATCACTAGCCCTCGTTCGCCTACATTGATTGCGCTACTGCCTTAATTAAAAATGCCTTACTTCTTGTCTCTTACCTGCACATGCTCACAGCCCACCTGTCGTGAGCTGCAACGTTACGTTACGTGAAAAGCTGTACGACAAAAATTGAAAGCCCCGCTTGAACCAAATCGCAGGAATGTGCTCGGTTCGAAAGCCTCCGAGATCGATTCCCACCGCAAAAGAGCTACCTGAGTTGGCGGATCCCTCATACCACCTCGTCCATTTGTTGTGGTCTGTTAATACACAACACGCCGACAATCGAACCATGTCGCAGTGTCTATAACCACCTGTCAGTGCCAGCTCTCGACACCGATACAGGATTTCCAAAACAACAGGGCGTTTAACGCGGTCCCATTTAAAATAACTCTGCCAAGAGAGCAGAGCTCCTATAAGGGAAGAAAGACAGCTTAATGAGGCTGATGAAAGGGAGAATCAATTGCAACACTAGCTGATTACGAGGAAGGAGATAACTAAACTAGTGTATAGTGAGGACAAAGCCAGATCAACAAAAATGCATATGCAACATTAATCTTGCGGCGTAATAATGATAGTTTGAACAGCGAATATCAAGGCTGGTGGGAAGGGCGTCTTTGTTGACCTCCCGAGTTCCACAACTTCCCATAGATGAGGCGGCATGTATGGCTAAAGCTGTCTGTGAGCGCGTTACATGGCATGTCTCGATGATTTATTAACATGCTGTTTGCCGAGTAACGAACTGCGTCACATTTTTATGCACCATGTTGACCGACGGCAAGCTTCGTCACATTTTTTACAACGTCAGAGGAGCTTTTCGCCTGAACATTGAGGCTGGCTGCTTTAAAAGGAACATCAGCCTGAAAATGGTGCAACATGAATATATCACAGAATGAAGTGCTAACCTCGACAGTTTCCGATGTGAGGTCACCCCACTTGAGCAAAGCAAGTGAAAGTAGCAACATTCACAGGAGACAAAATCCTTACGGTCCGGCAGTGTTCGTCTGGCCGGTAGAAGACAAAGCGTCCCTCCGAAGAACTGCAAAGGCGCGAGGCTCCGCTTCCAGTAGTGCGAGGGAGGTTTAGCCCAAAAGCACTTGGCTCCAGCGGCCATCCCAAAGACTGTGAATATCGAACCAAGCGCAAAAGATCTGTGCGAAAAACCGGAAGCGGAGTGGTCTCGAAAGAGCACGAACCTTAATCTGGAACAGCCTACAAAGTGTACATGATGTCTCAGATACCCACAGATTTCTTCTATTACCGATTGGGCAGGTGACATTTACCTGATGATGAACAACGCGTAATTTCTGCCGTGTCATTTTCGATTATCGAGCACTTGTCACAGCATTATTACTCTTTCGTATCCCTGCGTCTATATATGCTGTCCCAGGATGTCACCAAATATACTCGGCTTAGAAGAGAACTCAAGCCGTGAAATAACACGCTGCAATAGCGCTTCGCCTCCTGCAGTGACCGGGATGGCAGCGATATATGCCGGCAACGTAGCTTCGCGTTTTACTTCTGATCTACTCTTTCTTGCGGGACAGAACTGTGAATGCCGCCGATCTTCCGCTTATTACAGCGGCACATGTGCGTTGAAGGTACAAGTGGGATCCACGCAAAATATCTATCACATCGTGATTGTGGACCTCAGTTGAACGACTTCTGCTTATAATATAGTTACGAAGTCTAGATCCGTTTTTGCTCTGACGTTATAACATTCGTAGCGTACAGCTTCAATGAGTAATTTCTACGAATGTTGTTCCCATATCTTGTTATTTTGGGGCAGCTATCACGAATTCATGTGAGGAGGCGTAATTGTGTTTTCTCAATGGTAGGGTGCCGAAACTTCTTTCTCCTCAGTTTTTTCTCTCAAAGAGTTAGACCGCGATTGTTATTGAGAGGTGGGTCCAAACGAAACCTAACAGTAACATACACTCCCTGAAGGCAGGAAATAATTACGGTGAAAATTATGGCATAGTGTAACTGTTGCCCTACCGTCAACCCCTGACTGAGTGCACGGCTGGTTTTCCGGCTACTAAGAATAAAAGCATCGCATAATGCGACCGAAAAGATATCTAACCCCAGGAAAGATGGTAGTAGTTTATAGGAATGTGGTAAATTGGAAAAAAAATCTGAAGAACAAATTGCAATTTAAGGATTCAAACGCGGGCTTTGAGGGCCGAGATAAATAGTACCCATTTTGCGATAGAAGTGACGGGATAGGCGGGCTTTAAATGAGCTGTTATTCGTTTTAGCGGTATTTCAGCTATTTGTCGCCAGGTCATGCTTCTCAGAGGACCCTACCGTTGAAAGAGCGGATCACGTTGTGAGGAGCTAGCGCTATAATTCGGCGACTGGCAAAATGCAAACTGCCCGAAGGAGAGTAAACGCGTTGTTGCCCTTAACACACGCACTGTTCTAAAAGATCCATCCAGATAAACTGGCTCCCAGTTGTAAAGGCCAAGGAATGGAATCGTGAGCGGGTGCTAACAGATTCAGTCTCACGGTTGTTTTCCTCACCGGATCGAGGAGGAGTCTTTTGTGGGCTACAGGATGCTCGCTGTAGCCTCGGGGGCGTGATCACCAGGAGTTCGACGCTGGGGAAACCGGAAGCCGGATTAGCTCGTCCTGGAATAAAACCGTTAAGGGCGTGAGTGTAGTGTGAAACAGCTTCTTCCGCTGATGCCACGTCAAATCTTGTGTCGCCGCTGCCTCGTACTTCGAGCGGTGTTCCTTTTTTTCTTCGTAGCGCGCACACCACCGCATCAACTTCGTCGTCGCTTGCATCCTGTTTGCCCAGAAGAAGACTGTCTTCTGGGATCGGCCACCTACAGCCCAGCAGACGCCATGCTTTTCAAGAGGAAACGGAGTGTGACTGCTTCCTACGTCGCAAGTGATTGCGATGTCGACAACAATGCCTGTTTGTATGGCAAATATTGAATTTGCCAACTCGCCATTTGGCTTGCATTGAAAAATAAATACATATGCACGTAGTTATCTCCAGGTGAATGAACATCTTTGTGACCATGCATAGGGATCCGTAAGCATTAGATTAAAATGTGGATGTGCTTCACGTCCGCTCCGCCGTATTGTCGAATTCTTTCCGTTCACCGTACCGCTGTACCGTAGGATCTGCTCCGCTTCAACATCAATGTCACCGTTTATAGAGCTTTTTTCAGTTCCCCATCTCCTTCCCTTAGGTAGCAGGTGGCCTACCAGCATTTCCACCCCCGAAGCGTTGCTGTCGACCTTTGAGCCTGCGAAGGTCGTCGTGTGCTACAGGAGCATTGCTTTCCATTGTGCTTCCTAGCTGCCCTGCAGCATTGTTCGCGTTTCGCTGCGTCATTATCTGCCTTTTGTTAGTTTAATGTCTTGAGACCCGTGGCACTACTAACGACTGCTGCTTAGAAAAACCGGACATCTTCAATAACTGTTCGCTTGGGACCGAACAGTCAGTTTTTTAGGTGTTCATTTCGCAACTTGGTTTTGATGTTTGCGGACATACGTATACGGGGACACAATGATGGGCACCGTCGAGTGACGCAACACTTGAGTGTGATTGGGTTTGCCTGTCGCATAAAAATCTAGATTTCTGAAGCGCACTAGGTGCGTTGCTTGATAACAAGCGCGTGTTCGCTATGGTCAGTATTGCTTCATCGTATTCCTTCTAAATGAACATTTCTTCATTATTCTTGTTTTGCGAATTTAAGAGACACGCCCCACCATAACAAATGGTTATAGCGTGCGAAGCATATACCCGTTGATGTCTGAACTGAGGCGTGAGGCGTTTCTGGCCCAGAGGATTGGGGGCCTTACAAAAGAAGCACCACACATCATTACCTTCTTAATCTGACAAATCTTTTATGATTTCGTAAGAGCTGTTAATGCTTCGTTGACCTCTCCACTGAGTTGGCTAATTTGTTTTTTTTTCTTTCGGCTAAAACGGAACTTAATAGCTGGACTCTTCGTTAAATAAAAGTTCTCGAGGAGCACGTTTTTAGCGATAGCTCCATTACGCCAGGCTTTCGCTTCTTCACCGTCACTGCACTTTGAGCCGTGGCCGCACTGTGACGTCAAACCACGGTCCTCGATTCGCCAGCATCTCGGCTCGTCCAACACCACCTAGGCTACTACAAGGCCTGTGTAAGCTTATGTGACGTCATCGTAATGAGATCATACTGAAAGTCGGCTTCCCCCTAAGCTGTTGCGTTTTTTTATACAACGTTGCTCTGGAGCTACCTCTTGAAATGTTTAGTGCTAGCGATGAAGAGGATTATAGTTTTGTTACCTGTGTTATCTAATATTGCCAGTCTTTTGAAATATATGAAAATTTTGATACAATCCACCTGGCATTTATTTCAGTGGCAGAAATGAAGTTGCGAGGAAATTTTCATCTTCATTCAGAGTTACTTGAATAAAAATTAGGACAGGCACAAAATTCATCTGAGAGCACATTTATTGTTAGATGGATAGGTACAGCTAAGAATGGTAGGCAGAGATATTACTCAGAACGATGATCTTGACGACACTCGGTATAGCCTGTCGTGAATACGAGGTCGCTTTCACGGAAGGGCTAGTCACAAAGCTATAACGTATTTATAACATAAGCTGCTTAAGCTGGGAGCCGCGATTGTCATGGGTATATTGTTACGAGTGGAAATCACGCACCGATGGGTAACACCACCCTGAAATCGATGGGCATCGCTTAGCCGCAGAACTCAACACTGAGCGTCGTCTTCGTCCCCACACCCAGACACTTCTGTCTTCACTTGCTGAATGCCAGCATTATACACCACATAACATTGCCCACGCTGCAGAAGCACAGTCCCGGTGCGTTCTAGGTAAACGAAGCAGGGCGTG
Organism: Amblyomma maculatum; assembly: GCF_055883805.1. Lineage (NCBI taxonomy): Eukaryota > Metazoa > Arthropoda > Arachnida > Ixodida > Ixodidae > Amblyomma > Amblyomma maculatum. The sequence continues at coordinate 79,848,212 of NC_139350.1, forward strand.
AATAATACGGCTTGAGTCGTGTCACGTGCGCAATGTCGGAAGCTCGTGGTGCAGAAGACTTCGGGTTCAAAGGTTCGATTTCATATGTGACGTTACTGATTCGGCGCAAGATATGGTAAGGGCCAGTATAGCGTGGTAGAAATTTTTCGTACAAGCCCACCCGCCGTGATGGGAGCCAGAGCAGAACGAGAGAGCCTGGGGCGTAGTGCACATCGCGATGGCGACAGATATAACGGGATTGCTGGGTGCCTTGGGAGACAAAAAGCTCGTCGCGTGCAATGTGGCGAGCATCATTAGCGCGGGATATGGCATAACGAGCGTAATGGTGGCGGCACCAGTAGTGGTAACGATGTATCAAAGGGGAGTAATGGGTGTCGGCCAAAGTGCAGATAAAAGGGAGAGTAGCCAGCGGTATCATGACGAGAAGAGTTATAAGAAATGTTACTAAGCGTAGATTAATGTCCCAATCCCGATGGTCGCCGGAGACATACATTGGTAACATATCGGTGGGCGTTCGGTTGAGGCGTTCTGTGAAGCCGTTGGTCTGAGGATGATAAGCGGTGGTAAATTTGTGGCGGACGGTGCACACTCGAAGTAGCTCGTCAACCACTCTGGAGAGGAAGTACAGACCACAATCCGTGAGTAGTACCCGAGGGGCACTGTGTTTTAGCATCGCGTCGTGGAGTAGGAATGCAGCGACGTCTGTAGCGCAGCTAGTCGGGATCGCGCGGGAAATGGCATAGCGCGTAACATAGTCGGTCACTACGGCAATTCATTTGTTACCCGACGCAGATACCGGGAAGAGTCCAAGCAAATCAACACCAACACGAAAAAACAGGTCAGTCGGGATGGACATTGGCCACAGGCGCCCTGATGGCAATACAAATGGCTTTTTCCAATGCTGGCACAGCTCACATGCGGCCATATAATGCTGAACTGAGCGATAGAGACCCGGCCAGTAAAAACTTCGGCGCACGCTATCATACGTGCGGCACACGCCAAGATGTCCAGCGGTGGGAGCATCATGAAATTGTTCCAAGATGGTGGAGCGCAGATGTATCGGAATGACGAGCAAGAGCTCAGTGCCAATAAGGTAGCGTATTGTGGCGTGCAGTGCTTCCCCTGGAGTACGAACATGGCGAGGGCGGGATGAGACTGGCCGGTAATCAGACGGTCGGGTGCGGAATCAAAGCGCTGTTCGTCGGCTATGTGGGGAAAGGCCAATAAAGACAGGACACATGCGTCAATGTCACAGGCCGTAGAGCTGGGAGGATCGACAGGGTGGCCTGACAAGCAGTCTGCATCTTGGTGAAGCCGACCAGACTTATTAACCACGGAAAAGGTGTATTCTTGCAACCTTGACGCCCAGCATCCCAAACTTCCAGTAGGGTTCTTGAGTGAAGATAGCCAGCACAAGGCATGGTGGTCCGTGATAACAGTAAAGGGTCGTCCAAAAAAAAATAAGGTCGGAATTTCGCAATAGCTTAAACAAGAGCTAGGCACTCCCTCTCTGTGATACAGTAATTTTGTTCTGCCCTAATAGTAGGCGGCTGGCATACGCAATCACTCTGATGCAGTCGTGGTGTCGCTGGGCGAGGATAGCTCCAATGCCGTGACCACTAGCGTCAGTGCGGAGTTCGGTAGGAGCCGAAGGGTTGAAATGGGACAAGACGGGTGGATTGGTGAGAGCAGCGATACGTTTGGAGAAAGCTGCAGCTTGGTCAGGGCCCCAAGAGAAAGGTGCATCTTTTTCAGTAGGGCGGTGAGAGGGCGAGCAAGGGCTGCGATGTTTTGGACGAAACGTGAAAATACGAACACAAGCCAAGAAAACTTCGAAAATCACTAAATGAACGTGGTGTGCGAAAAGCACGAACGGCGCGATACTTAGCGTGGTCAGGCTGAACACCAGCAGCATTCACTTAGTGGCCAAGAACTTTGATTTCCCGATAGCCGAAGCTGCATTTCTTGGAGTTGAGTTGAAGGCCGGCGCGGCGGAAATGCTCGAGAATAGTAGAAAGGTGAGAGAGGTGGCTGTCAGAAGTGGACGAGAAAACAATGACGTCGTTTAAAGTTTGATCGGTTGCAGCGGTGGCTTAGCGGTAGAACATCCGCCTTGCATGCAAGAGGACCGGGGTTCAAATCCCGGTGCCGCGCAATTCTCCACCGGATTTAAAAAAAAAATCCGCGTGTCGATGGAATTGCATAAACAGGTTTAGGGCGCGACCTGATGCCGGTGAACACCTCCGGCAACACACTCCCTCACCAGAACAGGAGTTGGCCTCCCTGGTGCAGTAATTGGCCGCCACCTCCTATGATAAGCTCCATAAAACCCCGGCCCTCAGTCACCAGCGGCTGCGGAACAACTGACCACGGCGGCGGTAAGACCTGTGATGCAGCAGGTGGTGCTGAGAATACCTGGCTCCGCTGGACAGGCCGCGATTGGAAACTGGCCCTGGCAATGTTTAACGCTAGAACCCTAGCTAGTGAAGCTAGATTAGCAGTGCAGTTAGAGGAACTAGAGGGTATGAAATGGGATATCACAGGGCTTAGTGAGGCTAGGAGGCCGAATGAGGCATATACTGTATTGAAGGATGGGCATGGACTGTGTTATCGAGGTTTGCCAGAGAGGCGTCAACTAGGAATAGGTTTCCTTGTCAATAAGTATATAGCGGGTAATATAGATGAATTCTATAGTATTAATTAGAGGGGGGCAGGCATCGTTATTAGGCCTAATAAGTGATATAAACTGAAGAGTTCTACTTAAGTTGAGGACAACCCAGAGGGCTATGGAACGAAAAATGGTAGGGGTAACATTAAGAGATAGAAAGCGTGCAGAGTGGGTCAGAGAAATAACTCAAGTTAACGACATTCTAGTGGAAATTAAGAAGAAGAAATGGACATGGGCAGGACATGTAGTGCGAAGAGAGGATAACCGATGGTCGCTGAGGGTAACAAACTGGATTCCAAGGGAAGGAAAGCGTAGCAGGGGGCGGCAGAAAGTTAGGTGGGCGGATGAGATCAAGAAGTTCGCAGGGGTCAAGTGGATGCAGCTAGCACAGAACCGGGTTGAGTGGAGAGATATGGGAGAGGCCTTCGCCCTGCAGTGGGTATAATCAGGCTGATGATGATGATGATAAACTGAAGGTTGTACAGGCCTATCCACCTACATGTAGTTATGATGACCAGGCAGTTGAAAGCTTCTACGAAGATGTAGAATCGGCAATGCGAAAAGTAAAGACTCAGTATAATGTACTAATGGGCGACTTCAATGCCAAGTTAGGGAAAAAGCAGGCAGGAGACCAGGCAGCAGGTGACTATGGCATTGGTTCTGGGAATAGCAGGGAGGAGTCACTAGTTGAGTTTGCAGAGCGCAATAACTTAAGAATCATGAATACTTTCTTCAGCAAACGGAAGAACCGGAAATGGACATAGAAAGGTCCTAACGGGGAGACTAAAAATAAAATTGACTTCATAATGTGTTCAACCCCCGCCATTATGCAAGATGTAGAGGTAATCGGGAAAGCGAGATGCAGTGACCACAGGATGGTGATATCCCGAATTAGCCTGAATCTGAAGAAGGAACGCAACAAATTAGTAAGAAAGACAGCCATCAACGAATTAGCGCTGAGGGGGAGGTCAGAAGAGTTCAGGATCTCGCTACAGAATAGATATTCAGCTCTAAACGAGGATGGCGACATTACTCTAGAAGCAATGAACAATAACTTCAGAGATATCATTACTAAGTGCGCTGTAGAAGTAGTCGGTGGGATAGTTAGAAGGATACCGGGAAGCTGTCTAAGGAGGCGAAAGATTTGATTAAGAAACGCCAGTGTATGAAAGCTTCCAATCCAACAGACCAGATTGAATTGGCCGAGATATCAAAGCTATTCAATAAGCGTAAGGTGGCCGATATAAGGAAGTATAACATGGAGAAAATTGAGCATGCTGTAAAGAACGGGGGAAGCCTTAAGGCGATAAAGAAGAAATTGTGCATAGGCAAAAACCAGATGTATGCGATAAGGGACAAGGCGGGCAACGTCGTCACAAATATGGACAGGATAGTCCAAGTAGCCGAGGAGTTCTATACAGATCTCTACAGTAGCCATAGTAGTCAGGACCGTAATGGGATTGGCGGTAGGGAAACACAGTCAAACGTTCACCAGTTACAAAGGACGAGGTCAAGAAAGCATTAGAAACTATGAAAAGGGGGAAACCAGCTGGAGATGATCGGATAACTACAGATTTGCTGAAGGACGGGGCGATATAGTGTTAGAAAAGCTGGCCACCCTGTATACGCAGTGCCTGATGTCATCGACGGTACCGGAACCATGGAAGAATGCAAACATTATCCTCATTCATAAGAAAGGGGACTCTAAGGACCTTAAAAATTACAGACCAATCAGCTTACTGTCTGTTACGTATAAGGTATTTACTAAATTAATCACTAATAGAATCAGGACAACCTTAGACTGCAATCAAGCAAAGGATCAAGCAGGTTTTCGGAAACAGTACTCTACTATCAATCATATCCATACCATCAATCAGGCGATAGAAAAATGCTCGGAACATAACCAGCCCTTATAGACAGCATTCATTGATTACGAAAAAGCATTTGACTCAGTTGAAACCTCAGCGGTGATGCAGGCATTGCGAAATCAGGGGATAGACGAGCCGTACGTAAAAGTGCTGGAAGATATATATAGTGGCTGCACAGCAAGCATAGTTCTGCATAAAGAAAGTAACAAAATTCCATAAAGAAAGGTGTTAGGCAAGGAGACACGATCTCCCCAATACTATTCACAGCTTGCTTAGAGGAAGTATTCAGAGACTTGGAATGGGAGCAGTTAGGGATAAGGGTAGATGGAGAATACCTCAGTAATCTGCGATTTGCTGATGACATTGCCTTGCTAAGCAACTCGGGGGATGAACTGCATACAGGCATAGAAATCTCTAGATGTCTTACAACGTTTTCATTGTGATCGTTGCGTCAATCGCATTCATCCACTGAGGCTGCTCAGGCTGACTGCAGATAACGTCTCTGAGAAATGTGACACTTTGAATAAAGTTGTCCCTGACCAATCGTAGATTTTCTTCGGCGTGCCTAAATGTCATCCGCGTTTTTCATATGCTGTGAACGACAAGTACAAGCATGTCATATGGGACCCTGTCACTTTGTACGGGTAGAAACCAGATGCCGTAAGGATTAATGGGTAGTTCTTTTTTTTTAAGTTCTTTGCAATATATCCCAGTGAAAAACGGGATCCCAGCAGTCTATAAAAACGTGATCGATGGTCTGAGGTTTTTGTGCAGGTGAGGGTCCAAGGTACAAATATATCATTAAGCCACGTTTTTAAGGGAAGGGTACCGCAGTGAAGATTGAAGAAAAACGGTTTGACGGTCGGTTTTACCGGCGTCTTCCTAACTCTCTTTAGGACATCTTGTCCTGGGCCTCCACAATATATTTATTTATTTATTTATTTATTTATTTATTTATTTATTTATTTATTTATTTATTTATTTATTTATTTATTTATTTATTTATTTATTTATTTATTTATTTATTTTCCCTTAGGGCTTACAAATGCATGGTAGAGGGGAGGGGCAAAGTTACAAATGTTACAATTGAATTGGATTGAAGGAAAGAAAATGGGGGAACGAACAACAATAAACAACAAAACTGCACTTATTTTAAACACACTTGTAAGTTGCAAAATATCAGGTAAATTGACCGGAACATGTTGTTGCATGTAAGATCCGTTGTTTCTGTACCAATGCATCTAGGAATGAAGTACAGTCGTGAGCAAGTTTGTCTAGAGCGCTCCGACGGCGCTCTGCGGAGCAAGTCAGCGACATCTAACGTTGTATTCTGAGTTTGAGATATGCGTCCCGTGCGCATGCGCGTCAAATCAGAGATATGCCTGTTCATTACTTCCTTGTCCAGCCCCTGCCGTAGGAGCACCTTTCATGCCACTAGTGTCGCACTGCCTGCATTTTTGAGGCTGCGACGGTCGCCAGAGCGTCGCGATGCCGCCGTGTTTCTTGAGTGTAACAAGACGGCAAGGCAAGCAAGCGCGAGTGATAGATTAATACGCGTTCCTGAAATGCACCACCCATCGCTTCTGCGCTTTTTAGCGGAGGAAGTCAAGTTCCTATATCTGCACGGATGCAAAATGCTTTGCCCCTTACAGTTGATAACCCGGCCCAAAAACACGCTATCAAACAACACGCCTGCAACGCGTGGCGCGTGGTCTTATACGAACAGGACAGAAACAGACACCAAACAACTAGGCCCAATTCTCGCACTGTTAGCCATAGTGGTTGCTGCAAACGCGTGATTATCCGCGATCACTTACAACTGCTTTTGAACCGAGTGATCACCCGATATCACATTGCCCTTGCCAAGCCGCTCCGTGATTCGCGCGAAACGTGTTAGAGTTCCGGCAGCTGTTACATATCATTTAGCGCGTACCTGGTGGCATGAAGCGCAAGCACTGAGCGGTAATGAGGCCGAGAATCCACGAGCAGGCTCTGCTGTATTTTGGCCGCGCATGTACACGGGACGCATAGCTCAAACCGAGGCCTAACGATAGATGGCGCTGACTTACTCCGCGGGGCACTGTCGGCGCGCTCTAGACAAGGCTGCTCACCACCGTACATAAAAAATGAACGGGATGCAAGGATGTGCGAGCAGTAAACGTTTCACAGTAAGTTAGTAAACGAAATGCGAAAGCGATGGTTGTCGGTGATAGCGCCCAGGTCAGCAGGCAAGTTGTTCCAGTCATGGCATGTTCTTGATAAAATGAGTGTCCATACGTCATCGTGTTTTGGCGAGGTATAGCAACTTTGTAGCGATGATTGACACGGAAGAGGCGCGTATAAGAAGGCTCGGTATAGAGGTACGGGTACACACAGGTTGAGCATGTCCTTATACAATTTTTTCCTGGATACAGTACTAAGATAAACGAAAAATGGGCACGCAAAATTTGGAACGCAAAAACAACTCTTAAAAATCCAGTGACAGCGCAATTTCTGGCCGAATAACTAGACACAACAAAATCCGGTATCACATTACCTAAGCGCATCTGCATCATCGTGCGCATCAAATGGTTTGTTTGATTGCGCAAAAAAAAAAATCGTGACACAATTTGTCTTAGAAACAAGTTGGGAAGACTAAGGCCACCCCTTTTCATGGGAAGAAACAAATTAGTGCGTCTTGTTCGCTCCCAATGTGAGCTCCAAATAAAAACTGCAAATATTCTATGCAGTTTCTGCACATTCAAGCGGGACATTCCTAAACATTGCAGCAGATACCAAATTTTGCTAATCAAAAACAAATTGCAGACACTTGCACGTGCGAACATTTAGAGGTCGCACCCTTTCCACCCATCCGCTTTTTGCTTAGTCTTTCGCGGTTGTGTCGTTCCACAACTCCCTGCTGCTGTTATGATGTTCTAATGGTACACCCAAGTACTTCGCTGGAACAGTCGTCCACCGCATATTAGCAGCATTGCCGGTGTATTGTCCCATTCACCATGCCAACAACCAACGCTCTTCTCCCAATTTATTTCACACCCTGTCTTTTTGCAGTAGTCACACGCAACTCGAACGAATTCTTTAATGCTTTCCTAATCTGCGTAAAAAAACTGCTATATCGTCCGCGTAAGCCAGTACTTTTACCTGCGTAGACTGGAGAGTGAACCATAGAGAAAGAGATTGGTAAAGACGGAAACTCCCATAGGGCCCAGCGGCCCATTTGACTGTAGCGCACCAAGCGGCCGGCGGCAACTACTTCCGGTCTCGTTGAAAGGCGCGCGATTTGAATGCTAGCATGCGCTGCGCCTTTCCCTGCCCTTTTAGCGCATTATTTTGGTTTTACATGGTCTACTAGTGTTTGTTTACTTTCAGCATGCATAACAACATGAAAAATCAATTCCCAGTTATCTAAACTGGCAATCAACGCAGCTGCGCTACAGCCTTTGCAAAACAGTATTGCAGAAAAGACGCCAAGTGCTTTGTGAAATGAACATTTATTTTTCCTCATATAAAACATGAGATGCAACAGATGTAGACGAATGCATTGATAAAACTTGGCACACATTAGGCGATGTGCACATTACAGAAAAATAGAATACACAATGCGATAAACAGCACTTAAGTAGAGACAAAAAATAGCATAACGTTGATTTCCGAATTATGGCAAATGATATGCAACAAAACAGGCATTATACATAAACTACACAGTCCCAGTCGCGGCTACCTTAACAAGGGTAACTTGTATTGTTCAGGGCAGAGAGGAGTACTGACGCTTGGGGGAAGGCCACACCGTTCACTCGTCGCATCTGCGGTGCTTCGGCTGCAGCCCGTGGGTCCATTCAGTGCTGTTGGAAAAGGAATGAACATGATGCAGAAGGCTGCAATGAAATGTAAGGCCACTGCACCGCGCACACATCTGTGCATGTGGGTGCGTACTGAAGACTTTGTGAACAGCAGTTATGGCCCAGAACAGAAAAGCTGTCATTCGTAAAATTGATACAAGAGCTACTCTTGCAACGTAGAGGTCAGGAAATGCAGGCTAACCGAACCTGTCTGAAAATGCATTTCTACAGTGAGTGAAATAACAGCCACTAAACTAACAATATTTCTCAAAAGCGCTGGATAGCTGAAGCAATGAAGCTTGCTGCATAATAAAACAGTTCTCACTTTAACGTTGTCCCGTTAAATGCAACGCGACACCACACAAAACTAACCGTTCGCAAAACCGCGGCCGGCGAGCACGCCATGTTGGCTTGCCCTTCATACGAGACTGTGAAGCGCAGACCGCCGTGCTGAGCTAAACTGCCCGAAATGCCTCGCAGTTGTCGACAAGAATGAAACATATCTCACTGGTTGCCCTGTTAAACGCGACACCACGCAAAACTAGCCGTCCGCAAAACCGGCTCACGCCATGACAGGTCACTGCAGCCAGCACGCCTTGTCATGCCTGTTATCTTGCCCTTCACGCGAAACTTTGTGAAGCGCAGTCGCCGCCGTACTGAGCTAAACTGCCTGAAATACTGCGGAGTTTGACAAGAAATTAAGTCAAGAATGCATCATTTCGCGCCGTACCGTCGCCCTGTTAAGCGCGACACTTAGGAAAATTAGCCGTTCGGCAAACCGCGTCAGGCCTGGCCGCACCGGCCGACCAATACGCCATGTTTGCGCAACGGCGTGCCTTGGTGCCTTCACATGACACTTTGTCCAGCGTGCTGAGATAAACTGTTTGAAATGCAGCTCAGTTTCGCAGGAATACAACATATTAAACCTTGACACGGTTGGAAACTGCAGGAGCGTCACGAACTGCGCCTGAACTTCTCTATGCGTGAACATCCGGCGCGCCTGTTCACGAGCTGCGAAACTTAATTGGCACCGGCCGGTGTGGTCACCGTAAACTGCTTGAAATGAAACATAGTTCAGCAAAAAACGTTGCTCACTAAAACACGTTGTTGGGCTAGTTGGTGCATTGCATTAAGTAAGACTAACCGGCCAAGAAGACGCACACAGGAAAAATCGACACAGAAAGAGGCTGGACTACCAACTGATTTATTAGCAAGAACGGGGCTCAAATATATAGAGGCGCTCAGTCACATGACCTTTCCACAATCGCCATCACATCCTTCCGTCGTGGAACCACAATTCACTTTCATCGTAACTCCTTTATCGTACCTACGCTTACCAGTAATCACAACGTACATATAAAGCTATAAAACAACACTATCTATGCAAAGCTGCGTCAGAAGGAACTAAAGTCATACAGAATACAAACATCCACGTGATTACAAACAGGTGATTACAAAACAGATTGAATGAACCTGATTTCCTTACTTCGTAAGGCAACAGAACAATCACTACAGCATGCATCTCCTTTCTGTGTTATCATAAATGCTTCAAGAACTTCACGCGCTATTTTGTCGCGACTTCTGCCGAGAATCTTAATGCCGTCAAGCACTGGCTCACATCTGCACTCTTTACAGTGAAGGGGCAAATTAGACCCGGTTCCATTCCTTAGGGAATTCGAGTGCTCCAGTGCTCTGTCGTTAATACAACGACCCGTCTGGCCTATATAGACCTTGCCGCAGGTCAGTGGTACTTCATACACCACACCGACCGCACATTCCACAAAGGGTTGGCCATGCCTCTTTTCGCACTGGGGCTTCTTTTTCCGCCCGATGCGTGCACACAAACCGCTCAGCTTTCTCGGGGCTGAGAATACGACAGGCACATCATACCTGGCTGCAACCTTTTTCAGGCTGTGGGCGACACGGTGCGTATAAGGGACCACCTGTGGTCTCCCTTTTCGAGGCTTAGCGGTGGAGCTTCTCTTGCTAATAAATCAGTTGGTAGTCCAGCCTCTTTCTTTCTGTGTCGATTTTTCCTGTGCGCGTCTTCTTGGCCGGTTAGTCTTACTTCATACGTTGCTCACCTTCTCGTCGTTCCAAACCCCAGTTGTTCCGCGTAGCAGCCAACGAGAGATAAAAATATGCGGTCTATGCCGCACAGGCGCTGCGAGGCACGAGCAGACAACCGCTCGCTCCCTTCGATAACTTTCTGTCGTCTGCTCCGGCGGGCTACCGCTGCAGCGAGTGCCGTTGCGCGCACGTCCGCGCATGTCCACGCTGGTGCCGCCATCCATCAATCGGCGGCAGCGCAACAAGTCGCGCGTCATATCCTGGGGCCAGTTTTCGCCGAGTGTCCGCTCTTTACCAATCTCTTTCTCTATGAGTGAACCCGCAAACACTTTCATTATGTATCAATGATAACAGAAACGGCTAAAGATAAATAGCAAAAAGCAGAGGTGAGAGCGGATAACCTTGCCGTACTGAATAACAGCCAGGCACACATTCTGATAACTGCTTACTCACAATGATACGCGCCGCACAGTTTTCATACGCCATCCACACACCTTGTGTTATCACCGAGCCAACATTGGCATGTTCTAGTATCACGAAAAGAATTTCGTGCGACACTCTGTCGAAAGCTTTCGCAAGATCAAGCTGCATCATAGTAACTCGTTAACAAAGGCGTCACAGCATTCAAGAGCAGTCTTGCAATGTGCACATTAGTTCCGATGGTGCATCCTTTAAAACCACGTGTTTGATGTGGCCCTACAAGATCTTTTATAACATTTTGCACTCTTCTGGCCAGTCTCTTCATAAACACTTTATAATCAGCGTTTGAGAGGCTAATCGAACGATAAGCTCCAAACGGCAGCAATTTATGACCTCGTCCTCACTTTTAGGTATTAAAACCACATGGGCTGTTCTAAACGACGGGGGAATTTTTTTGTGTCATAAATTTCCGTAAAGACGCAATGAAGAACCTCACTGATTTCTCCTATGAAACTCTTATAGAAGTCGGCATCTAAGCCGTCAGGACCAGGAGATTTTCCAGTGCTTAACTCTTCGGTAGGTCTTTCAATTTTTGTTATGCTGGTTGGCCTTTCCTGCTTTCTTTTAGTTTCGTCTTCTAGTTTCGGCATGCGACACAAGAAGGTATTTCTAAACTCCTCTTCTTGGATCTGTCGAGAGAGAGAGAGCCCCGCCGGGGTGGCGCAGTGGTTACTGCGCTGGACTATTGTGCTCAAGGATGCGGGTTAGAATACCGGCTTCGGCGGCCGCCTTTCGATATAGGCGTAGACACCAAAAGAAGACACAGGCTTCATGGTACTGAAATTAACTCTTTATTGGGCTAAATGGCGCCCGCAAAAGAATTCTAAGCAACTCGGCGGCGGCGATATCAACAAACATGCTCGTCGATCGTCGAACAAAGAATGCCCATCGCATTCGTCAACGCTCAATTTAAAGCCTCCTCAGAACAATCTAGATAACGTCGCAAAAAGCTGGTAGCACAGCCTGGAACATTGTAGAAATATACGCGAGTGATCAGAATCTTCGATGCAGATCTCGGCGCATCGCTTGCGACAAAGAAAATGATAACGCGTCGTATGGCGACAACGAGCATGAACAAACACGGGATACAGAATTGATAAGCGTGCCAGAATAACAATGATAAGGCGCATCTCAGCGGCTGTCGAACAGGAACAAATAAAGATTTAAACGGTTCGCGGCATCACTCCCCCCTTAAAAAACATCGCCTTGAAGTTTCAAAATAAACAGACATGAATTAACATAAACATGGCAAAGCAAACATGAATAGCGTTTAGCGCGCATAATATGGCTTAAGGCGTACAACATGCACAATTTCTGGATGCACTCGGCGCCGCCGCGATGCTGCCGCGCCGTCGCGAACGACTTCATTGGTCAATTGTTCTAGACGGCGAAGCACCTGTAGGGGCCGAAGTATCGGCTTAAAGCTTGTCGCTCAGTACGCGGCGGCGAATCGGCGTCCACACCCAGACTTGAACTCTCGGCTTGTACTCATCATCGCGTCGTCGTAAGTTATAACGTCTGGCGTCGGTTCGTTGCTGATGTTTAATGCGCATTTGGGCGAGTCTTCGGGCTTCCTCTGCGCGTTGAAGGTAGGCGGCGACGTCCAGGTTACCCTCATCGGTTACGTGTGGCAGCATTGCGTCAAGCATCGTCGTAGGCTCCCTGCCGTACACAAGGCTGAATGGGTTCGACCTGGTTGTCTTCTGGACGGCGGTATTATAAGCGAAGATGACATAGGGTTGAATGACGTCTCATGTCTAATGTTCGGCGCCGACGTACATTGCAATCATATCCGCAATAGTTTTGTTGAGACGCTTCGTAAGTCCATTTGTTTGGGGATGGTACGCAGCAGTTCGTCGATTACTTGCATGACTGTATTCTGAAATGGCTTGCGTCAGCTCTGCCGTAAATGCCGTTCCCCTGTCCATGATAAGGACTTCTGGGGCGCTGTGTCGCAAGAGAATTTGTTCGACAAAAAACTGTGCGACTTCTGCCGCAGTACCATTGGGCAGTGCTTTTGCTTCGGCGTATCGGGTAAGGTAGTCGGTGGCCACGATTACCCACTTGTTACCCGCAGATGAAAATGGAAAGGGGACGATGAGATCCCTCCCAATTTGTTGAAAGGGCAGGGTTGGGGGCGGTATCGGGTGCAGTTGCCCAGCTGGCCTGATCGGCGGCGTCTTGCGTCGCTGGCACTCACGGCACGCTTTTACGTAATGGGCAACGTCGGCAGGCAGTCGCGGCCAGCAGTACTTCTGGATTCGATGCAACGTGCGCGCAAAACCGAGGTGCCCTGCTGTTGGCTCGTTTTGCAACGCATGAAGAATTTCCTGTCTGAGGTTTTTTAGGCACGACAAGAAGCTGCGCTGTCTTGTTGGGAACGAAGTTCTTTACGATGACGTCATTGCTTACAGCGAACGACGACAACTGATGCCTAAACACAACAGGAGGAGAAGCGGTTTTGCCTTCCAAGTAATCTGCTAGGTCTTTTAGCTGAGGATCCCATCGCTATTGTGCAAAGCTGCTGGTGCTTACTGGTTCCAGAAAGACATCGTCGTCATTGTCCTTCGGAGGAACGTCGACGGGAGCGCGGGATAGGCAGTCTGCGTCTAAATGCTTACGGCCCGACTTATATACTACTGTAACGTCAAATTCTTGAAGTATTAGGCTCCATCGGGCAAGGCGGCCGGAGGGTTCTTTCAAATTAGCCAGCCAGCAGAGCGCGGGGTGGTCGCTTACCACCTTGAATGGTCGACCGTATAGGTATGGACGGAACTTAGAAATCGCCCAGATGATCGCGAGGCACTCATCGGTCGTCGATTAATTGACTTCGGCTTTAGTGAGGGACCTGCTAGCGTAGGTGATTACCTTTTCCAGTCCGGCACTCTTCTGGACGAGAACGGCTCCTAAGACCAAACTGCTTGCGTCGGTGTGAATTTCTGTCTCGGCGTTTTCATCAAAGTGGCCAAGGACAGGAGGGGACTGCAGGCGGCGCTTAAGTTCGTCGAATGGTGCTCCTTGCGGCGCTTCCCATTTAAATGGTACGTCAGCCTTTGTAAGCCGCGTCAACGGTTCGGCGATGGGCGAAAAATTTGACAAATCGTCGATAATAAGCGCACAGCTCAAGGAACCTGCGCACGGCTTTCTTGTCAGCAGGCGGTGGAAATTGTGCGATTGCAGATGTTTTCTCCAGGTCTGGCCGAACACCATCCTTGCTAACGATGTGACCTAGGAACCGCAACGCAGTTCTTTGTAGGCGAAGTGACACTTCTCTGGTTTTAACGTTAGCCCCGATGATTTGATGGCTTCCAACACTGTGTGCAGCCGTTTCAGGTGGTCTTCAAAGTTTGACGAGAAGACAAGGACATCATCCAAGTATACCAGGCAAATCTGCCACTTCAAGCCCGTCAGCACAGTGTCCATTACTCGCTGAAACGTCGCTGGTGCGGAGCAGAGGCCAAATGGCATCACTTTGAACACGAAAATGTCGTCTGGTGTGATGAATGCGGTCTTCTCGCGATCTCTTTCGCCGACCTCAATTTGCCAATGTCCGCTCTTCAGGTCCATCGATGAGAAGTACCTTGCACTGCAGAGCCGGCCTAGTGCGTCGTCGATGCGGGGAAGTGGTTAGACATCCTTCTTAGTTATGCTACTCAAGCAGCGGTATTCGACGCAGAAGCGAAGGGTGCCGTCTTCTTCACCAAAACGACTGGTGACGCCCAGGGGCTGTTGGATGGCTGGATCACGTCATCACGCAGCATTTCCTCAACTTGATCGCGTATGGCCTGGCGTTCTCGTGGCGATACACGGTAGGGGCTTTGACGTTGCGGTCGAGTGTTTTCGTCCGTGATGATGCGATGCTTTGCCAATGGAGTTTACCACACTTTCGACACTGAAGAAAAGCACTCGCTGTAGTTTTCAAGAAGAGTGCGAATCCGGTCTTGTCTGTCTCGGGGGAGCGCTGGATTAGTCTCAAAATTAGGCTGCTTGGCTCGGTTGGGTTTATCGTCTTCAAGTTGGCTGGGGAGCGCGAAGACTTCTCGGGTGTCCGCTAGCTCGTCAAGGAAAGCAATCGTCATGCCCTTGTTTAGGTGCCGGTATTCGTCGGTGAAGTTCGTGACGAGCATATCAGCTTGCCCACGACGGAAACGGACGATGCCTCTTGCGATGCCAAGTCCTCTATATAGTAACAACTGAGTGTTTCCTTCGGCAACCCCGTCCGTGATTTCGACTTCTGTTGTAACCACAGGGACGATGACGCTTGATCGGGGCGGTAAGGTCAATTCTCCATCGAGGACGTTGAGAGTGACGTGATGCGTCGAAGTTTTCGCTGCAGGTATGGCTTTGTCGGTCGAGAGCTTGATGAGTTTGGATCGGAGGTCGATGATCGCTCGATGTTCGTCCAGCAAATCGATGTCCAGAATCACATGGCAGGAACAGTGCTGTTGGACGACGAAGCTGGTAGAGTAGGTAGTACGTCCGTTTACTGCAACCCTTGCGGTGCATCGCCCCGACGGCGTAATAAGGTTACCACCAGCGGTGCGGATTAGCGGGCCGTCCCAAGTGGTCGTCACTTTCTTAAGTTGGGCGGCGAAAGCTCCACTGATGACAGAGTAGTCGGCACCGGTGTCCACTAGGGCGGTAACCATGCGTCCGTCGACAGCAACCTCAAGGTCGCTTGTTTGCGTCCTATCATAGCTCGTTGGCGTTGCTGTTCGATTTCTGCTTAGTCTTGTGCTAAGGTTGCGGCCGGCCCGGGGCACACCGTCTTAACGTTGCTGGGCAGCGATGTCAACTTGAAGTCTGGTAGTGGTGTCGTCGACGTTGTCGTCTTGTGGATCGGCGATTTAATGGCTGCGTCGTCGTCACTCATCGTCAGAGATGGAGGATTTTCGTGTTTTCGCTGTGAAGCAACCTCACCTTCAAAGATTGCTCTGTTTAGTTTCCCCTGTACAGGCTTGGGGACCTTCACACCCTTATCGTAGTTACGGCCAGATGACGCCAAGTGGGCCCTGTACGTCGATGGGGACCTGAATCGATGGCTTGGTGGCGCAATCTCACCGCTAGGCAGATAGTTATCAATTCTTGCGGTCATTCACCTGGGCGTGGTCGTGGAGTGTCGTCTGCAAGTCCACGGAGACCGATTCGTCGGCACGGGCAGTGGCGCCGAATGTGGCCGACCTCACCGCAGTGGAAGCATAATGGCCGGTTGTTTGTTGTCCTACAGGTGTCGCACTTCTTGGGGCTTGGGGGTCGTTGATAGGCTTGGCGGGCGGGGGCCAAGGGGTGGCTTTCCGGAACAGGACGGTAGCGGCGAGAGCTTGGAAAGTCCCGTCGGGGCGCAGGGCGACGTAATGTAGCAGCGTAGTTCATCGCTGTTGCCTCTTGCGCTGGAACAGTCGCAGCCGTCGCTTGAGGAACGCCCAGCGCCTGCTGCACTTCTTCACGGACGACGTCCCAGGTGGTCAAAATTTTGGGAAACTTCATTAAGGCGCCTCTCATAGCCTGAGCCTCTTTGGGACGTTAAACTGCACAAAGCACACCAAATCAAAGCATTCGACTCGGTTGAAACCACCTTAGCTGTCATCTAGGCATAGCGAGATCATGGTGTAGGTGAGCCATATGTGCTGATTATATCTATAGTGGCCGCACAGCAAGCATAGTTTTGCATAAAGAAAGTGATTAAAGTCCAATAAAGAAAGATGTTAGGCAAGAAGACACGATCTCCCCAGTACTCTTCACAGCTTCCTTAGAGGGTGGATTCAAAGACATGGATTGGGAGAAGTTAGGCATCAGGGTCGATGCAGAATATCTCAGTAGTCTGAAATTCGCTGATTACATTGCCTTTTTAAGTATATCAGAGGACCAACTGCAACTAATAAATAATGATCTAGACAGAAGAAGGAAGGTAGGCCTAAAATTGATGTGCAGGAGACTAAGGTAATCTTGAACAACCCAGGAAATAAACAGCAGTTTAAACCAGGTAGCCAGGTGCTGGAAGTGGTAGGCGAATATGTCTTCTTAGTACATGTAGTGACCGCCGATCCGTACCACAAGAGGAAAATAACTAGGTGAATAAAACTGGGATAGAACGATTTTGGAAGATGCTCTATCATTAAACTAGGAGCTTACCGGTATCACGCAAGAAACCAATGTATAACAGTTGTATCCTGCAAGCACTATGCTAATATGGAGGTCAACGAAAAGCTTTCTACTTAAATTGAGGACAACGCAGATGGCTATGGAACGAAAAATAGTATGCGTAACTTTATTAGATAGGAAGCGTGCAGTGTGGACGAGAGAAAAAACTTACGGACATTCTAGTTGAAATTAAGAGAAGAAATGGGCATAGGCAGGACATGAAGCGCGAAGAGAGGACAGCCGATCCTATTACATACATACATATACATACATAATTTTATTACTATTAATCAATACAGATTACATTCTCGTGCCCGCAGAAGCGCAGAAGCGCTTGTGGGCGGGCCACGGCAATCGACGGGCGCGTGCGCCCACGCCAAAATAAACAATAATAAACTAAAGGTACATCATACAATATAGTACATGGCAAAAACACTTTCACGTAGCATGCTGTGTAGAATTACAAAACAACCATTTTTGTGCTTCTCGCTTAACTTGAGCAAAAGACATCAACTGTACAATTTCATTTGGCAATCTATTAAAGTGATAGGGAACGTAATAGGCACGACACCTTTTTCCGTAATTAGTGTACACCCTTGGTAGTTTAAAATGTTCATTTCTGCCAAACACTCTAGGTCTATCTTGAGGGAGTTTGAGTTTATTCGAAAAAAAATTTCTTGTGATAAGTACTAAAGCAAAAAGATCTGATAGAGGACAGATTTCTGCATTGATTAGTTTAGCATTCTCATCTAAGTTTTCTGGGACAGTTCCATACATAATATTCTTTACAATTCGGTACAGCAGTTTATTCACCTAAAAATTCTGAAATTCGAACAGGAGCCATACACTGTGACACCATACCGTAATACAGATTCACCCAAAGCTCTAAAAACCATTTTACGGTGCCTGATTGGGAATGTGAACCTTAGCTTGTACAGTTGGGCTGAAACAGTTCGAAGACGATTGACAACATGCTGGATATGCGTAGCCCATGACAAATGTTGATCGAAGTAAAGGCCAAAGTATTTTACTGTAGATGAGAATGGCAAAGGCTCACATTGACATTCACTACACCCAGTATCATGCAGAACAATCGTTTCACTCACGGGTACATTCTTGTGTGGGTTTCTAAAGCACCACAGGATACTTTTGCTTTTATTCAAATATATTTGGTTCGAAGCAAACCACTGAATTATACTATAAACATCTGCTTGTAGCAAGTCTCTGGCCTGTTCAAAGGATCGATGGCACATAAGCAGTGCTGTGTCGTCTGCATACTGAAAAAGTTTGGAATTGAGTGCAAGATTGCTTAAGTCATTAATATAAATATTAAATAATAAAGGGCCAATGGATCCCTGTGGGACTCCAAACTGAACTTGGACAAAATCACTGTATTGATTTTTTACCATTACTGTTTCAAAGCGATTCGAAAAATAGTTCTTAAAGAAAACTTGTATGGTCCTCTGAATCCAACCTTATCTAACCTATATATCAGAATAGAGTCGTCAACAGTATCTAAAGCTTTAGCCAGGTCTAAGAAAAGCCCGAGAGAAATTTCATTATGATCTATAGTTTCATTTATGTGGTCCGAACAGTCTTCAAGCAGGTCTATTGCACTTAATCCGCGCTGAAAGCCATACTGAGTAGGATGGATTACGGCATATTTTGTACAGAATGCTTCCATATTATTAAAAACAATCTTCTCCGAAATAATGCCTAAAGTGGACAATATAGCTATAGGTCTGTAATTATTTTTATCTGTCCTGGAGCCCTTCTTCGGCACTGACCTAACCAGTAAGATCTTTAGTCCGGCAGGTATTTCCCCAGTTCCAATGCAGCCATCCATTAGTAACCAGTCGGATTCCAAGGCAAGGTAAGCGTAGCAGGGGGTGGCAGAAAATTAGGTGGGTGGTTGAGGTTAAGAAATTCGTAGGGGTCAAGCGGATGCAGCTTGCTCAGAACCGGGTTAACCTAATGAAAATGGGATACGTCTTCATCCTGCAGTGTGTATAGTCCAGCTGATGATCATGATGCTTCAGAACAAAGTTAAGATTCTGTTAATGAACAACAAACGGAAGTAAAGACCACTCTGGAATTCGTTTTGAGGAGCCCGTGAAGAACTGACTAATCAATAGAAACAAATGATACTTGGTTGGCTGCCAAGATATGTGTGAGCGAGCATGCCTGCGTCACTCTCCTTTCGCTGTATAATATTTAAAAGTGCATTTGGCAAAGCTCCGAAGATCAGTGAATTCAGCGTAAAGACAACAATTTCACCTTTACCTACAGAAAGGTTGGATAACAGCGTGATAGGGCTTGTTCGTGAAAATAATTGAAATTCGCATATTTGCCCATTGGATACATTAAGGACTTTTTGTAAGAGGGTAGTTATGCCTGCATGACATTCATTAGGTCTTATATAAAAGCAGCTTCGATCAATTGTGCCTTATCTCGGCCGTCGTGCCCTGGCTCATCGATGAATCCGTTGAGGCAGACTTCTTGCTGCTTTTGAAGTGTGCTCGGATCGGCGTTCTCGTACTTAGGATGCGCTGTTGTTAGGGATCTCTGGAGGGAATCACTTGCAATCGAGGACGGACTCCATGCAGTGTAATGTACCGCCATAGACGAAACACTGCTGTCTACAGGCGGTGTGCAGGCGGTGCATCTTTCGTGCTGCGAAGTTGCCCGCATCGATGGTTTCCGCCGGTATCTGATCGCCACATCGCGCACCCCGTGCGTTGCGAAACCTTCGGTGGCATTACACCAGGTAGAACTGGACTATGTTGAGAGTACTGCTGCAGTGCAATGAGGTTAATGCACAAGTGTGGATTAGTGTGCTCTTTTGTTTTTTGTTTTTGATGTGTTTCATTCTTTGTGCGCCTGCGCGTGCTGGGTTTGAACCCTTTATAAGCACGAGTATTTCCTAATAAAATTTCATCTTATAGTCAGCGCCTGTTTTGTTTGCGTGTTTCTTCACCTGTTTTCGTTTTTCGCACTGTACATAACGTAGAACAATGTTGGTTCTTGACCAATCCCGCCCTTTGAGGTGGATGTCGCGGACTATTGTATGTTGCAAAATATTTTGAATTCGCTTGCTCACTGGAAAGAAACATTCTGCACTGATTTTTTTTTGTTCTGCTGATGCGCTCGACTTGGCATGGGATATTTCTTTTGTATAATTTCTGTTGTGCTGGTTCGCTACTACTTAAAAAAATTGAATCACTTTTCATTTGGACCCAAATCTAGCCATTGGCTATGGGTCCAAAAAGTTTCTTTGTATTTACATGATACGGTTTAAATAAATAAATAAAAAAAACCTGAGCAACTCAGGTTAGGCGACGTTCCTGCACCAAAGTTTCCGAAGCTTCCCTCTTGCTTCATCGGACTTTCGCGAAGAATTGGTCCTTCGTATTCAGGACTCGCGAGACACGGCAGCACACCACCAGGACTTGCTAGCTCCCCGTCCGATGATGCGACCCGGTCGAACTCAAAGCTATGGCTCAATTCGGAATCGCCATCTATTGCTACTACAGGTGATGTCCCTTTGATGCCCTCCCAAAAAGGAGAACCTTGGCCGGGTTGCGGATGGTCTTGCAGCTTGATCGGGTGCTCTGGCGAAACAGCTGCTAAATCTGTATGTAGCACTGGTCGGGGTGCCGTCACCGGCGATTTCACCCCGTCCAGCGGTATGGCATCTTCCTCTTGAGCCGCAGATTTCACCAGCTCGATAACCTTCGAACCCGAGCCGGATTGGTTGTAAATGGGAGAAGGCATCACCGGTGAATATGCCCACGTCTCCAGGATCCTGCGACGCGTTCGAGAATAATTAATGATCTTCTACTTCGTCTTCTCGCTGCTCTACACATGGTACATGCCCACAGTAAGTGACTGCCAGGGTTCAGTGAAGGCACAATAATCGATTACACGATACGTCATGATATAAAATGTTTTCGCTTCTATCGCCAAAAATATCTTTTTTGTCTTTAATACCGATTTTAGAATAATTCAGATTCGAAAGCATAGTTTCAAATTCTCAAGTTGTAAAGGACCTTAATGACGTTTCTTTTGTTTTTTTTGTAGCTAAAAAAAATCGTTAGGTCAAGCCATCTACGACGATGGAACGTTCTCCTGAAATAATCGGGACTGCCTAATGCTTCATCGGCAGCATCAAAAGGCGTAGTCACTGATATATGACTACTTTTCTACTAACCTTATACGATTATAAACGTTTGCACAGCTGAATAAAACGCAGAGTCAGTAGTGTTGGTACAATGCGTTCGGCCTGTCGAGATTTACCTTAAAAAAGCAGAAATTATTTGTGCATACATCTCGAAATATTTTAAAGCAAACCGCCAAGGCAGCTCGAGGCATTCAACTTTGTGCCTAAAGACCATTGTTGACGTTGCTAACAACACAGAAGGTTCCCACTTCTCCAGGCTCCATTCGTCTGCTTCAGGTCCTCACTGTGTTTCAAACTGCAGGACCTCAAGCTATTCTCTTGTACATTCATTTGTCATTCGCAGCTCTGTGCTATGCCGGAACAATATTTTTGGCACATGATGGCCTAACTTGTTTATGTGCCAAAAACCCCAGCAGAACATGAAACAATATTCGATCGCGGCTCAGATTTCTCAGTGCGTTCAAATTCCGCGCCAGCCTCTTGACGTCTTCAGCCGCACGTAGCACGCGGGAGTGACAACACCGACGACCAACGTGCACGCGACTATCACCGTTTACCGGGAACTGAGATACCCAACATCCGCACACATCAAGGCCGCAGTGTGTAAAATTTCCATCTAATCCTTCGCTTGCCTTTCTGGCACTGATCTGCCCAGCTTTGGAGACGAACTCGACGAGCTACATTGCTTGGCGGCTGTCTGTCCTGCCGTCACGGGAAGACGCTTCCACAGATACATGGGCAAATGAAAGGTTAGATAGAAAGGGATCTCAGTGCAAGGCCCCATTGCATTAAGTGCTATTTCCTGCATGCTGCTCGGAGCGTATAATTCCGGCCATTAAGATGGTCTACAAAGCACCCGGGCGACGCACTTTAATCTTGATTAAATGGAAGCAACAGAAGTGTATATATTTACTGACGTGGAGAAGAAACAAAAATCAAGAAAATAAGGGAAAAAGAAAATCCATCCGTGGCCCCGCAAATGAAACATTGTTGACGAAGATAGCACCATGCAGTTACTTTAGACTAGCGAAGGGGGCGCGATTTTGGCTCGTCTGATGTGGCAGGGCTAACGAGCGATATTCACTGTATCCAGCCATTAAATAGTTCCTCTTTTGAGAGGCGAGAGGCTGCCTTTATTTGATGGCAATAAAGGTTCGGTTTGATTCGGTTTGTGGGGTTCAACACGTCCCAAAGCGAGTCAGGCTATGGGGAACGCCACAGTGGAGGGCTCCGGAAATTTCAACTGCCTGGAGTCCTTTAACGTGAACGGACATCGCACAGCATACAGGCGCCGTACTTATTGCGTCCATCGATCAGCGGGCTCTGAGGCCAGGATTCGATCTCTCATCCTTGTGCACAGCAGTCAATCGCTCCAACCACTGCACCACCCTAGCAGGTTAGGGCATATTGAATGTTTCTGCGCTGTGATCAATTTCAACTAGCATTACTCTCAGCAAACCTCTCAGGGAGCGAAAAATGCGATGTAAGCAGTTACTGGAAACAAATAAGCACTTTCTAGGTAGCCAAAAGCCTCGTAAGCTTAGTGAGCCTCACGTCGATTCCCAGCTGAAATGACCATACCACCTCTGCCTTCCTCCTCCACCCCTGGCAGAGAAGTGGTAGGGGACAGCCCTTGGGTCGTTAGCGGGAGAGGTTTTAGAACAGGCTTCGCATTCCAGTCTTGCCCGCCCCTGTCTCGTCCCTCGAGCAAGGCGTAGGAACTGCTCCGCTTGCTTAGCCGCTGCTTTGCCTCTGAAAATTCAATGACCGAAAGAAAGGGGGACATCAGCAGCAGGGGCTTAGATTCTTGCGCCGTACAGACTCCAGCTTAAACTGGAAAATCTTTTCAGCAAAGTCAGACCCTTTTTAAACTTAATTGTTGAGTTGTGGGGCGTCTGTTCCAGTTAATTAGCATATATTGAAGCACTGCTTTAATGGCTCCAAAAACATGTCGGGCACATGAAAGTTCTCGTTAAATGGTATGACGCGACAGCGTTATGCTGAGACACGTAATGCTGAGACGCAGTGCTGACTGAACTACCAGCTTTTGTCCCTTACTTTTTGAAGTTGGCGTTACAAAGAGGAAGCTAACAGCGGACGCGGTCACATAGAGCCCCCAGTGGTGCTAGAGAATACAGCCAGAGGTGTACTAAGTAAAGCGCGGGAGAGCAGAACGCAAGCGAGATTGAAAGATGAACTTCCTCAAGCAATACTAACGGCTTACTGTGTCACTAGGAGCACGACACCCCGCTAGATGTCCTTTATGAGGTGCCTTTCCCGCACAGCAGTCGGGCACGCAATTAGGAAAACGGATGCATCAGATCGCCAACTTTCAACGGTATTCAATAGCTTGTCTTTGTAACTGCTACTTACAGTGCCTCTAAAAAACACTGATCTGGTCACGTTTTGTCTTTTTGAACGAAATTTAAAAGTAACATACACTCACTGAAGGCAGGAAGTCATTGCGGTGAAAATAATGGCATTGTGTAACCGTTACCCCACCGTCCATTAAGAATAAAAGCATCGCATAATGCGATCTAAAAGGTAACAAACCCCAGGAAAGATGTTAGTAGTTTATTGGGATGATGTAAATTGGGAAAAAAATCTGAAAACAAATTGCATTTTGAGGATTCAAACGCGGGCTTTGAGGGCCGAGATAAATAGTATTAATAAATTGTGCGACAGAAGTGACGGGAATAGCGGGACAAATGTGCTCTTATTTGTTTTGACGGTATTTCCGCTATTTGTCGCCAGGCCACGCTGCTCAGAAGGCCCTAGCGTTGAGAGAACGGAATCACACTGTGAGGAGCTAGCGCTAGAAGTGGGCGACTGGCAAAAAAATAAAACTGCCCGAAGGAAAGTAAACGCAATGTTGCCCTTTACACAGGCACTGATCTAAAAGAAGATCCACCAAATAAACGGGCTCCCAGCTTTAGGGCAAGGAATGGAATCGTGAGCTTGCGCTAGAAGATCCAGTCTCACGGTTGTTTTTCTCACCGTATCATGGACGAGTCCTTTGTGGGCTACAGGTCGACTCAGGGACGTAATGACCAGGAGTTCGACATTTCGGCACTGAATTCGGGGTAGTTCGCCCTGGAACAAAACTGTTACACAAGTCGTCAGTCCAGAGTGAGACAGCTTCTTCCGCTGATGCCACGTCACATCTCGTGTCGCCGCTGTCTCATGCCTCGAACGCTGTTCCTTTTTCTTCTTCTTCTTCTTCTTCTTCTTCTTCTTCTTCTTCTTCTTCTTCTTCTTCTTCTTCTTCTTCTTCTTCTTCTTCTTCTTCTTCTTCTTCTTCTTCTTCTTCTTCTTCTTCTTCTTCTTCTTCTTCTTCTTCTTCTTCTTCTTCTTCTTCTTCTTCTTCTTCTTCTTCTTCTTCTTCTTCTTCTTCTTCTTCTTCTTCTTCTTCTTCTTCTTCTTCTTCTTCTTCTTCTTCTTCTTCTTCTTCTTCTTCTTCTTCTTCTTCTTCTTCTTCTTCTTCTTCTTCTTCCTTTATAAATGGCCCATACCCACGTAGCGGATTTGCCAGGGTTCAGTGTGGACTGCCAAATGTTCTACAGATACTGCTTGCCCAGAAGACTGTCTTTTTGGATCGACCCCCTATAGCGTAGAAGATGCCATGTTTTAAAAGAGGGAGCGGAATGTGACTGCTTTCTGCATGGGAAGTAATTGCGATGTCGACAACAACACCTATTTGTAGGGCAAAAACTGAAATTGCCAATTCGCCTTTTGGCTAGCATTGGCAAATGAATAATTATGCACGTAGTTATCGCCAGCTGGATGAACATCTTTGTGACCATGCATGGGGATCCGTAAGCATATGGTTGGAGTGTGGACGCGCTTCTCACCCGCTCCGCCGTATTGTCGAATTTATTTCCGCTCACCTCCATGCACAGTGGGATCTGCTCCGCTTCAACGTCAATGTCACCGTTTATAGAGATTTTTTTCAGTTCCACATCTCCTTCCCTCAGGGAGCAGGTGGCCTGCCGCCATTCCCACCACCGAAGCGCTGCTGTCGACCTTTGCCCTTCCGAAGGTCGTCGTTTGCTACAGGAGCATTGCCTGCTTTCTATTGTACTTCCGAGCCGCTCTGCAGGATTGTTTCGCGTTTGGCTGCGTCATTATCTGCGCTTTGTTAGTTTACGGACTCGAGTCCCGTGACAGTACTAACGACATCTGTTTAGAAAAATAGGGCATATTAAAAAAAATTTTCGTTTGCGGCCGCAGTCAGTTTCTTATAAGTGTTCATTTCGCTATTTGGTCATGATGCCTGCTGACATATACGTATACGGGGAAGCAATGACCGGCACCGCAGAGCCGCGGTCTCGCGTTTAGCTTGAGGCTCTGCAGGTTAGGTGGATGGCGGGTTCGCTTTGTGATATCTCGCTTATCTTAGCCTAGATAGCTCTGTCGACCAGAACACTTGTCATCTCGGTCATTCTTACCAAAGGCAGAAAGACGTACTTTACAATTCCACCAAAGCTATCATGCTGAAGATTTTCTACTTTTCGTAGTACGTATGTGCACTTGAGGAAAATGACATCAAAAACACAATAATGTAAATTGTTGCCATGATCGATATATGAAATAATAAAATTAATTGACATCGATTGAATACCACTGCCCCGCACAATAAAAAAATTACAGGACATGGTAAAGGCTAAACCGTCACTTGCGTTTTACCATGAAAAGGCAATAAGTAGCAAATTTATGCCATTTGAAGCTATCACCAGCGCTGCCAACAAGCAAAAACGTCTTCATGGGCACCGAAAAGGATTTGGATAATGCGTGAGATTAAACGTAACGAAATTCAGCAAATAATGAAACGAATTTCTGACGCCTATTCCCTAAGGAAAAGAAGTCCTAAGGAATTCTATGTGTTACGTTTCACCTCCGACAAGTGGGACAGCTAACGCGGCCACCGCATAGCAACAGGCAGAACCGCGAGCGGATCGGCCATTTCGGCGCCGTCCATCGGCCGCCCAACGCCTCCTCCCGCGGGCAAGTCTCGACGTGATCCTGCCACGCGCCAAATGTGTGTGCGTGCGTGTGTGTGCAAAAGCTGGCCAAGTCTGGAGCTCGAGAGAGAGTGCGTCGCCCTCGCTCGTCTGCAGGAGGTGGAGGAGATGCGGTCGGACCACCTTCGATTGAGTCATCCCGTCATGCCCAGACTTGTCGGGCTCTCCCTTCCCTGTGAGGTCTCCCCCTTTCCCTGGGAATTAGGATGCCTATAAAAAGCAGCGGCAGACTCCGCTGCGACACAGACTACTTTGACGCGCCGTTGGCACGACGCTAGACACCAGCTCTGTGAGAGTGTCTGTATTCTCTCCGGGTCTGCTTCTCTGCCCGTTTCTTCATGATGTTGTAGTAAAGGTTGTTTCGTTAGAAGACGCCTCGTCTTTGCTGGCACCGTTGATGCTCGTCCGCCAAGCCACGGAGTCGCCAGGCCAACGCTGCCGAGGGGCCGCGCGCCGCATGTAACAAGTGGTGTCAGCGGTGGGCTGAGCGCGCAAGCCCAAACCTAATAACTGGCAGGCAGTGGTGGGACGACGACGGCCAAGCCGTAGCCGTGGTCGGAGGGACGAGCCTGGCGATTCCGTCGTCCAACAACTGGTGAACAGCGGAGGACGAGAACGAGCAAGCCGTGACCGTGGTCGGTGAAACGAGCCAGGCATGACCGAGGTGCAACATCTGGTGGGAAGAGCGGAGATGTCTCAGGCGTGACCCGTGAATCAAGCAGCTCAGCGGAAAGTCGGGAGCAGTGCAACGAGCCCTGTGTGATGGCTGGTTGCTTGCAGCGGAACGACTGCGTTGGATTCTTGGCTGCGAGGTTTAGTGAGTGCGGGGCTTTCTTCTACCGAGTTTTGCCAGGCTTTTGTTAAGTAGAGAACAGAGCTGGTAATTGTGTTGTCGTTATTGCTGGGTTAATTGCAGCAAGGCAATAGTGGGCAGTAGAGAAGGCAGCACTCGGAACAGCCATGGGTTTGGATTTGAAGTCGTTGCGCAAACCGAAATTGTTGGAGCTTGCGGAGGAGTTGGGTCTGGATTTGTCAGACAAACTCAGAAAACCAGAAGTGTTAAAGGCTATTCTTTAGTTGAAAGCTGAAGATGACGAGCTGTCGGAATGCCTTGAGATCATTGAAGAACGTCACGAGAAAGAGGAACGTGAACGCCAGGAAAGGCTAGAAAAAGAGGAACGTGACTGTAAGGAAAGGCAAGAGAAAGAGGGGCGAGACCGTCAATTCGCTATGGAAATGAAACGTCTCGAAATAAACGTGGGACGCGCTGGTAGTGCAAGTTGAGCTCACGGTGCAGGAGAACGGGAATCGTTCAAAATGAGTGACCTGATGCGGCCGTTTAAGCTTGGAGAGGACATTGGTTGGTTCCTGGTTAACTTCGAGCGTACGTGCGAGAAGCAAGGGTTTTCTCGGGAAACGTGGCCACAGCGCTTGCTCACTTTGTTACCCGGTGAGGTGTCAGACGTAATCGCTCGCTTGACGAAAGAGGAAGCAGAGGATTACGACAAAGTGAAATCGAGTCTGCTAAAAAAGTGCAGGCTGTCAGCAGAAGCATTCCGTCGGAATTTTCGGGAGAATGAGAAAAGCAAAATGGAGTCGTATACAGAGTTTGCCTACAAGCTTATGTCAAACATGTATGAGTGGCTCAAAAAAGAAAAAGCGTATGGTAACCACGATAAGGCTGTGCAGTGTTTCGGGCTGGAACAGTTCTACAGTCGGTTACCCGAGAACGTGCGATACTGGGTCATGGACAGGACAGATGTTTAGTACGGTGGATAGAGCTGCCGAGCCAGCTGAAGAGTTTGTGACGCGTCGGGCTCGTGGAGCTAAGGACGGTCAGCAGGGGGAATTCGGCTTTAAGTTTAAGAGGCCGAAGTTCAAGCCCTTTAAAGCTAAGGAGAATAAACTTGGTGCGGATGCGAGTGAAAGCAGTCCGGCCGACGATAAAGAGACAGTGGTAACCGAAGCCGGACGGAAAAAGAGGTTCGAGGCAAGGCAATCACGCGTCTGTTATACGTGCCAGAAGCCTGGTCATTTTTCGGCACAGTGTCCAGAGACAAAACCAAAGATCGTGTTTTTGTCATTATGCCGAAGTGACGAGAACATGAAGCTTCTCGAACCGTACACTCGAGGCCTCCTCGTGAACGGGAAACAGTGTCGAGTGCTTCGCGATTCTGCGGCTACCATGGATGTGGTTCACCCCTCTTACGTAGAACCAGAGATGTTCACGGGTGAGTGCGCGTGGATCAATGAGGCCGTGGAAGCTCGCAGCGTGTGTTTGCCAATAGCCAAAGTCCTTATTGAGGGACCTTTCGGGACACTTGAGACAGATGCGGCGGTGTCATCTGTGCTTCCTTCTCAGTACCCATACATACTTCCAAACATGTCCGATCACCTCTTGCGCGAAAATGGGCTTGTGTTTGGAGAGGGTGGCGTACAGGCCTTGACGCCGTAGACACAAGTGAGCCTGAAAAGTCAAAGGTACCAGAGAGTGAACTACAGCTTGGGGAAGCGGCCGAGCAACGTGACCGCAGTAGCGAGCCGACCGAGCCTCGAACAGAGTATTGTGTTACCTTGGTCGAGCCACTAGCTGAGAAGGTTAGCGCCGGCTCCAACGGCGAGAAGTCCGAAGTGACGCCGTTAAGCGAGGTGAACTGCATGCCGACCCAAGTAGCTGTAGGAGCAGTTCCATCAAATGAGTGTGGGGAACTGGTAGCAACTGAACCGTCTCTCGAGTCGAAAGCAGACGCTTGTGTAGAGCGCGACGGAGATGGAAATAAGCTAGGAGAGGAGAAACTTTCAGTTTCCGAAATCAGCTGTGTCGTAGAGCAGGACACGCAGAAAAACGAAGTGCCGATCAGGGAAACTGCGCAGCCCGCGAGTTGTGATCAGCCAGGGCAGACCGACGAGGAGTGCGCGTATGCTGTAGAGAACGAGACTTGCGAAGGCGACAGCGAGCGACCAGAGCAGAGTCAGAATTGTTCGTGCCCCGATACCACGCTAGGTTTGTTCGCGAGAAAAGCAACCCCAGTGCGAACGCGGACGTGGCACATATGGCCCTCACGCAATCCGAAGCGTCCCAGCTGTCGAAGGAGCTTGATCGTGCGCCGGTTAGTGCTGAGCAATGCGGCTCATCGGAGGACCCGTGTAACGTGAGTGGCGAGCCGCCAGAGGAAATGCCTAGTTTGAGGGCCGGCATGAGCGGTTGTTGTTCGCACTTGTCTGAAGGTGAGTCATGCGCTGCTGGCCGCGATGCAGACGCGGCACCACACTTTTACCATTCAGGCGACACGGGTGTCCTACTAGCTCAGGTTACCGCTAGAACGTTGACCGCTAGCTTGCCAGAGATGGCCCAGAAAGAAAGCAGAAGGCTAGTATTCAAGTGCTGCCGACGAAAAACGCGGAAGGGCAGGCGCGAGAAAGAATGCTGCCATCGTAAGGAGAGCGAACTCAAACAATTGCAAAAAAAGCAGAAAGCCTGTGTTCCAGTGCTGCCGCAGAAAAAAAGCGGAAAGGCAGGCGCGAGAAAGAATGGAGTAAGTGTAAGCTATCGCGAAAGAGAAAGCGACTATATCCCAAAGGCACAAATGCGCCCGTGCAGAGAAAATGCGGGATTGGTGCGCAACCCGTGAGGAGAGGGATAGGTTGTTTAGAAAAGATAGCGACTCACGCTCATGTGTTTCTTTGCAAAGAAACAGGAAGGTAAGGTTGTTCCGTGAAACGGACAGCCGAAGCTTTAGTGAAAAAGGTGATCTCAATGGTAACGCCGATGGCTTAAGTCGAAGCCCATAACGTGAGAAGAAGCCTTTATTCACTAGTTGGTGTTTTCTTCCTGACATAGGGTTTTAACATTTATATTCATTATCTTTGTTTGAA
Organism: Amblyomma maculatum; assembly: GCF_055883805.1. Taxonomy (NCBI): domain Eukaryota; kingdom Metazoa; phylum Arthropoda; class Arachnida; order Ixodida; family Ixodidae; genus Amblyomma; species Amblyomma maculatum. The sequence goes on from NC_139350.1 coordinate 79,878,355, forward strand.
AGCGATGTTTTGAAAATGCAATTTTCAAATTTGTGGACGCGTTCCAAGTGCTGCTGAGCTGCCCTTTAGTATAGAGGGGGCATAAGAGGGAAATAGTCTGGCATAGCTTAGTGAAGATTGTGCCGTGCTTGCTGGCTGACCGGTTGAGTTTTTAGCGTGGTTGTGACGTTGTGTGTTGTCAGAAATCTCTCCTGAAGACAAGTTGCAGAGTGCCTTGGAAACCCGAACTTGCCAAGGACTTCTTCAGGCTGACTGGCTCAAGAGAAACAGAATCGGACGACCCCGGCTAGCAGCAACATCCCGATCCCTCCGGACAGCGGATGCAGTCCCCTGCCCTTCGAGATCTCCCTTCCCCGGCGGGGCAGTCTGTTACGTTTCGCCTCCGACAAGTGGGACAGCTAACGCGGCCACCGCATAGCAACAGGCAGAACCGCGAGCGGATCGGCCATTTCGGCGCCGTCCATCGGCCGCCCAACGCCTCCTCCCGCGGGCAAGTCTCGACGTGATCCTGCCACACGCCAAATGTGTGCGCGTGCGTGTGTGTGCAAAAGCTGGCCAAGCCCTGAGCTCGAGGGAGAGTGCGTCGCCCTCGCCCGTCTGCAGGAGGTTTAGGAGATGCGGTCGGACCACCTGCGATTGAGGCATCCCGTCATGCCCAGACTTGTCGGGCTCTCCCTTCCCTGTGAGGTCTTCCGCTTTCCCTGTGAACTGGCATGCCAATAAAAAGCAGCGGCAGACTCCGCTGCGACAGAGACTACTTTGACGCGCCGTTGGCACGACGCTAGACACCAGCTGTGTGAGAGTGTCTGTATTCTCTCCGGGTCAGCTTCTCTGCCTGTTTATTCATGATGTTGCAGTAAAGGTTGTTTCGTTAAGGGCCTGTCACAATAGCACGACATGACACCGATTTGGTCTGCCAACAGCGCGTCTTCCTTATGTCTGCATCTATGTCACAATGCGCCTACGGAAACAGTCGGCTGACAGTCGGTGTCGGCGGCGCGTCGCTCGCAAGACGGCTGTCGGCCGACGGTCGCCCAACTCCTATGTCACACTAGCCAGACAACGTGCGAAACCTCCCCACCGACTAGGCCCTCTCATTCTCACTCTCTCCTCGTGTCATTATACGTTCCTTTTCTTAATCCTTTTATTTTTTTCTACCATACTAAATTCTTCTTTCTGTAGCTATTCTCCATCTTATTTTTCTTGGTTTATTCTCGGAACTACTAAATGAAGGAACGCTTAATTTTAATTCTATTTCATATATTCGACCATACCAAAACAAGCGCCTCAACAGTCGTAATTATGGGCCGAGACTGAATAGTGCCCAGCATTTTACGGCTCTGGTTGCCGGATCAGAACGTCAGTGTTCAAAAAATAAAAGCTGTCCACGGTGAATAAGAGACAGCGTATATTAAAAGCTGAAAAAAATGAAAACAATTTCTACCCTGGGATCGAACTCACGACCACTTGTTTGATAGCCAGCTGCGCTAACCACTGCACCACAAAACCTAGGCCTAACCGGTGGTTTCAGAGGTTGAGATAGCTAATATGCTGTCTTGCAGTGTGAAAGTCGCGAAGGCAGTAGGAGCGTTTACCGCTTAACTGACTGTCCAGCTTGCTGAGAGTAAACTGCAGATAGTGTGAATCATGCCGTGTTGTGCAGTAACAGATAAAACTTTCGGCGGATTTCGTAAAACCTTAGGCGGATTTCACAGGGCTGGCCGCGGGACCACGACTGCTGTTGGTTCTGTTGTACAGTGTAAACGCAAGTTCTGCGCTTTTTGTGCACACAATTCTTGAAACACATTGAATTATGGAACAAGAATTTATTGCGTGATGCGTAACACAGCGTTGAAATAGGCTTGTGAAGTAGCGACGCAGCGACTACACGTTATGACTGTAAACACAACGATCGAAGTGCGCAGGAGGATCGGCAGCTCTAGGCTGGCTTCAGGAAAATAATCGCTTCGTTTGATAATTTCTCTGTCACGCACTATGTTCATTTTGCACTATTCTGTGCTGTTTGAAAACGCGAAAAGATTGCTCACGGTCCCAGCGCGTGCCGCAAATATATGCGCCCCGAATTCACTGCCGTTGATATTCCACGCGCATTCGGCGGCCCCGAGTATACTTTGGCGGCTCACGCTCGCGTTTTGGTCAGGGATTAGGCGTTGATTCTAATTTTTTACGTATATTAGTGCTGAAAGGTATTCGCCGTCGACGTGGTATACAGAGTCGGCTTTGCGTTTCGAGAAAGTTTTTGCTCGGCGGCCGATCTCGGAAAGACTCTGTCACCGACAGTCGGCAGACTGGTTGTGTCGGTGTCCCCGCCCTCAAAGCCTGTCCCACTGGGAAGACATTTGGTTTTCGGTCGTGTTGGTGTCGTCGTCGGCCTAGTGTGACAGCTTGGTCGGCCGCAGACACGGTTGGCCGACGAGTTGGCCGACCGTCGGTGTCGTTGTCGGGTCTGCGTCGGCGTCGTGTCGTGCTAGTGTGACAGGCCCTTTAGAAGACGCCTCGTCTTTGCTGGGACCGTTGATGCTCGTCCGCCAAGCCACGGAGCCGCCAGGCCAACGCTACCGAGGGGCCGCGCGCCGCATGTAACAACTGGCGTCAGCGGTGGGCTGAGTACGCAAGCCCAAACCTAATATATGAAATAAAGCAATGCGGTCAGTTCTATATTTATTTTTATACTTTTATTCTACATAATGCAATACTTTTTAGTGTGTGATATTTTGAAAGAACTGTGTATTGTATTAGGCAGTTTAAGTAAAAATTGAATATACTGATTGTATTTAAATTCGAATAAGAAAGTGCTAATTCTAATTTTTATTTTATTTTGGCCAAATTTAAGTAATATGCAGAGTGACCAGACAACTCCAGAGCTGCAAAATATTGCAGGAATAAAGAACAATGTCTGCGCTGTACCAAGAATTTTCAGTGCCAAAAAAGTATTGTATGGTGCCAGAATTTAGGGCTATAATTGATAATTTTCGTAATAATCTTCAGTACATGTTCAAAGTTCTATTATAATTTGTTTAACTGTAACCAATATAATGCAACGCATGTTTAGTCCCTAATGATTCAGAGGTATTGAGGATTCTTCAGGGCGATAGTATAAAAAATCGAGGATGTTTTTTTTTTAAATTCGAATCAAAGTTATCAATTTTTTGCCATTTTAGAAAATTGCTCGAATTTGATGTGTTGTGGAGAAAACACCTAACGGTCAGCATCTGATGTTTTCTCTGAAATTAAGATAATCGCATTAATACTCCAGACAAAGAGCTTTAGCGACAAAACCTTAATTCTTCATGCCATAATGAAGGATTGCAAAATCGATTTTTTTGCAGTGCGCTGCTCCTGGAACAATGTTTGCGATTTCTTAGTAAAACAAGTACGGCCAAATAAAAAAATATTCGCAATCAATTTCCCTAGAGTAAAAGGTACGTAGATATATTTAGTAAAAAATAGTGAACGAAAACGTTTAGTGTGCAAGCAGCAGCGCTCTAAACTTGCAGCTTTTTGAAATGACAAGAACGGCGTTTTCCACCTCTAGTGATTTACGATTCTTTCCCAAGAAAACTACCGCGTATCTTGCAAAACTAAGCTTCATTCCTTTGTGTCGAGACATTTGCCCATCACATACGAAAATGTCATTGAAAGCAAAAAAATATTCATGGGACCACGATTGCTGTTCTTATCGGAACACATCCATGACAAATATTGCAGCGGACGACATCAAAAGTGTGATAACGGTGACCATAACACAATACAGAAAGGTGAACGTTAGCCCATTTACCGAAACTATCATCCGGAAGCAAGTCGAAACGTGCGACCAATCGCCCAGCGAACGCAGCTACCTCATCCAGCCAGAAGGGCAGACACTTCACGACCAATGGCTAGAGCGGATGCACGTGGCCGTATGCATACTTAGAAATTTTGATCATTTTCAAGGCAAAAGCTTGTGAACGTATTTTTTTTTTTAAATCTCGACAACTGCCAACGCATACTGAAATCTTCCTTCGACTAGCTTGCAGCTTCTTGCTATTACAATTTGCAAAAATTTGGAGGACGCTTAAGCTTCACCTTGCGAGTTGACGTGATAGTGCCTCCAATGCCGCCTTTTGATTCGGTGGATTGTTTCTATATCATTTTGTTTTATTTGGGGTCTTGGCGAAAGGAAGGCGCACTGTCTGTCTCACTTCCCAGTGGTCAACTACACTTGTTGGCTTTGGTGATCCTGGCTCAGGACATTATAGACGCTTAATACTATGTCTCAATAAAGCTGTTATTTTTCTCCTACCCACACTAGCAATGAACGGTATGCAACTAGACATATGTCGTCGTTTCGAATATCCCTACCACAAACATGACTTCAACTTGACTAGCAGATGGACGCTAAATGGGATGGAAAATTGTACGACGTCATCCTAAACGCTGCTCAAAGAACGATTGTGTCGCACTTTTGATAGGAAATCTTTTGCGCATTCTTGCTTTTTTTTTTTTTTACACAATTTCCGACGTGTACTTTACGCGATGTATCAATTATGGGGTACGGCGGCGGCCACGACTTAATGGCGGGAGAAGCACAATAAGCTATCGGATAACAATGTATGTACCTAAAGAAGCTATACTGTTCATCGGCGGCGATTATCGCTGAACAGCACGTATCCCGCGAACTCGAGATACACAGTTAGCAAGCACTCACGAGGAACGGCTGACCACAGGTGCAGCGAAATGTCGGCCACCAATATCCCACTGCGAACAGCAGCTTCATCAAGAAGAGCTGTTGGCTAGTTTTAAGGTTCCGTCATGCGTTGCTAAACGGGATATTTGGGAACTGACTTCGGTGCTTTTGAAGCAACCCCTGGCCTCCTGTGGTTCTCTAAAAAGGATGCTGGGAGGGAAGAGTGCTGTCGCATTATCGGTATCGGGAAGAGTGCTCATGTTCTCCGGCACACCGGTGGCTACGTTTAAACAGATGTTGTACATTGATTCAATTGAGTCAAATCGGAGATACTTCAAGACTTCTAAAAGGCAGTAACACAACTTTATATCACAATTATTTTCGTAACTTCTAACTCGAAAGCTTTATTGGAGGTACTTAATAAGCATATATTGAAGCAGTACGGTATAACAGCCGATCTCAAAAGGTCGTGAAAGTTAACAACTAGCTATCATCAAGTGCACAGGCATGCATCTCTAAGCCCGTTACGTTTAAAGGACACGCTAGAACTGATGCTTGGGCGAGTATGCGTGCGATTTTGAAGGCATACCTTTATATATCTCTTTGAAATAGTATACAGGACATTCGCGGGAGAAGCTCCCTTCTGTCCAGAAATATTGGCAATCCAGAATGCAGCGCGTTCCTGCTCTTATTAACAATACTTGAGACACATGGGTTCCCGTGACGATATTTCTACGATTCCTAGAAGAGTAATTGCTGCGTTTCGTGCAAATGGTTGCTGTTCAAATGCACTTGCATTTGAGTTATCTCAAAGCTATGGCGACCTCCGTTGTGTCAGGAAGCACCGACCACTTATGGTCTCTGCGTCCTTAACTTCTTGGAACCATTCATAACTGTCGTGGTTTGCCCCCAGTCCTGCCTGAGAGGCGTCAGTGGATGGCGCAGCTGTCGGAAACTGAAAATGAAATGTCCCTGGCGAATTAGCGAATGTTCCTGTTTCTGACGTCAAAGCCCCTCAATTACTAGCAGAAAAACATATCGCAAATAGTCATCCTAAACGACTGCAGAACTGCAAAAGGCCCGAGTGTCAATAATGTCCTGAGGTCATAAGGTCAATATGCAGAGAACTCGCCTGAGCATGTGACCATGCACAACAAAATTAGTATGGACCCGTCTGCTCACATCTCATATACAGGTGCGTCGGCAGGGACGGCGGATTGCGCTTGGTGTGCCACCGTAAAATCGTAAAAAACGTCAATTGTGAAATCTCTGTTAACGTCTCATATGCACATTGACGAGCTGGGCCCAAAACAAAATCAATTACGGTCACATTTCTTCAGACTTTCAAAGAGGTTTTTAAAAAGTACACTGTTTTAGCTACGTGGAAACACACCAGTGTTGTGCCGAAGCTATAGTGAGTTTTCCCTCTCGACACATTTTTTTTTGTCACCAGCTGCCATCAATGAGCAGCTGGTAAATCGATTTTAAATCTCTGAAATTTCATTTGGCTTTCATTCTTTGCATACCTAAACATGAAGGAATATATGATGGCATTTCGTTTCGCTTCTTGATGACTGATTAAAAAAGTAAACCTATCCACATAAAAATTGACTGGTAGGGAAGAGGAATATGGTGGTAACAAATCCAGGCATAGTTGGCTTGCTGAGCGGGTGGCGGAGCAGTTCTGTCCTTGCGGAAGCTGAATCCTGATGATTCAAGAACTCTAACAGCATCTGGCCACTGCTATCTTCGTTACGTAGAATACTTCCGCTCGCAGTGTCACGGCTTCTTCGACTGACAACACGTCACAGATCTAGTCACTGCTGTTTCCTGCTATAGCGGTGCTCATTTTCTCTCTCGCCGCACAAGGGCAGGCATCCAGACTTCGTTGTCCAGACAGCCTGGCTGGCCATCTCCCTATCACAACGTCCGCCTCTCGCTACCCAATGTATAACCCATTTTCTGAGCGAAAAGGCAACATGGACTGTTTCTGCCTCGCAAATGGTTGCAATCGCAGAACCTCAACTTATTTCTGCAGCAAAAACTGAATCTGTTAGTTTGCACTGGGCCTAAGTCCAGCTTTTTAGTTGTGCGGCAACTGCGGAATGTGTAGGATGCTGTTACGGACATGTTGATAGGATCAGTCTGGTCTTAAGGTGCGTAGCAAACCCGTGGTTTCAAGCTAAGTCCGGCGCCTCCGCCCTCCGGTGTATGGGTGTATTTTTAGGAATAGAGGATAACTACGAGCGTGCTGACAGGCGATTAGCGAACATGTTTGTGTTCAAGACATAGACTATACAATACAATTCGTTCGTAAAAAAGAAAAAAAAATTTCGTTTAAAATGCTTTTACAGACAAATTATGCGTGCGTAAGTGAATGAAAATTCGTGCCACCTAAATCTTGTGAGCATAAAACCTTATCTGTCACGAATGATCCAACAACTGCTGCTTTTTCAGGGCTCTTCCAATACTAACTCTTTTGGCGCGTGGGCCGCATGAACAACTCATTGCAGACATCCGCAAGTGTTACCTTGTCACCATATCGAAAGGCCATGATGTAATTTTTTAATGGCTGACAGGCAACAGCGGTAATAAAGGAAATAACCAGGTGGCCGAGAATAACTGCTCTATACCCCCAACGAAATTCAGTCAGCATCCCTGTATCAAGAGTAGACGAAGCAAGTCGCTCTTTGGCGCTGGAGCTCACACTTTCGAAATAAACATTAAAGAGTCTTGCAAACGTCGTCTCAACGAAATAAACCCTGGAAAGCGCCTTCGTCTTACACACAACCTAGCATGTCGTAAAGCAACAATGCGGCACCGTCTACGGCTTTGTGTTGCTTTTACCACCAAACATTAAGCTTTCAGGATGGAGATGGGGTACAGACCTCCTTGTGAAAGGTATGTGTCTCCAAAGAGGCAATCGATCATCTTCCGCTTGAGTGCCCTGCATTTTCCAGTCAAACAATAACGCTACGTTGTGCTCTGTATCTCCCCCCCCCCCCCCCCCCCCCTTATCGTCACCCCTGAAAGGAGGATCACTGTCTGTGGCATCAGCAGCCCACTGCCCTCAAGGCCTACAAGGCACTGTTAGCTAACATAAGAGGTACTGGCTTGATTGACAAATTGCGATTTTATTCTCCGGCCCTTTTCTCCTCCGTTTAAAAGTTAAGCCACAAGTCTCCGTGGAGTCGGGAACCAACTCTAATAAATCATAGCTGACTGTATGGGAAATACAGTTGTTCGGCTAGATGCGCAATGCGCGGAAGCAGCAGCGAATCGTCTGACCCATCCAACCTGAAAGCTTCTTTTCCGCCAGAAGTATCCTCAACCGTGCTGCAGGGTGTGAATTTTAGCAGTGCTTCGCATGTTCAGTATCGCTAGAATAACTCTCTTCAGAATGACCATCTTCATCTGCGCGATTTCTTTAAGAATAACTCAGCGTTATCGTTATGTTTCTTTTCTGTAGTTAAAATTGAGTGAGGGACCGACCCTCGAGTGCGACCTAAATTTTAAGCCATCGCCTTCACAGCAACCAAAAAATCATGTGCTGAAAACGCTTGGGTATAAATCTCAAAAGAAATTTATGATTGTTCAGGAAGGAAGACCCCATTTCTAATCCATATCAGTGGCTTGTCGGTACAAGGTTAGATATTTTAACTCGTCTAATATTCGAGCCATGCCTTCTTATAAACAGACAGCCATGGTCACCATATCGTCCCGCCACTTGGCTCCTTGCAGCCGTGTACCGCAGCATTTCGCGTGCACTTTAAAAGATGAAGATGAAGCTTTTCCTTACCTCACGAAGGTTGAAAGAAAGGCATATGCTGTAAGTGCTGCATTACACGGCTGCAAAGAAAACCACAAGACTTTTCAAAAATGCAGTAATTATAAAAGACCCTAGCGCAATTCATAACAGGGAGAACATAACGGCATGCTCCTTTTTGAGCGGTGCCGCTGATTATAAAGACAATGTCAAATGAGCAGTATTTGATATAGCATATGTTTTCTAAATAGCAGAAAGCGCGCGGCCGTATGTAGTCCGTGGGTTCCAACCAATAACCTCGGCGTATTTGCACAGAGATAGAGCCCCAGCGGCAACTGCCAGCGCTCATAATGTCATCTACGGAATCATGGCAGCCGACAAGTTTTTGTAATTTCGTCTTTACCGGCTTTTGCGGATAAATATACGATTGCTATCGATCTGATAATGCAGTAATTTTGCCAGAGAGGCCATTACTCTTGTGTTAAATTCTGACTGACTGACTAAGGTACAAGTTGTAGGGTTGCACTACATTTCAATTCTGGTTGAAAAAATGTGTATTTTCGCTATGACACGTCAGTGAGGGAAGGAAGCGATGCCAATTGAAGGCAATGCTAAGAAACTTGGGAGAGGCTATGTTGTAGAATGAGGATTAGGTGCGCTAGGGCTTCTGATTACAATGCGATTTGGGGTCGGGCACAACTGTCGCATACAAAAGTAACCTACGCGTAAAGCGAGCCCCATGTAGATACAAGAGGCCCACTTTTACCAAATCGTTTTGTACAAAGACAGTGTGCCTAAGTAATCCCCCCAAGGCCCCCAGTCGGTTAGACTGCCATCTCAAATGATGAAGATTACTGCAAATTCATGCCTCTATACGCGCGATTTTGTGACGTCAATAAAATCCGCCGATACGGATCTGAGCTCGTCAATCAAGCATGGCTCCATGCCGCACAATCGTGTGGGCCTCAAACATCACACAATGGCTGAGTATCTGAGGGTGCAGTGCTGGGATATTGGCAACAAATGGTCATTCCACGAGAAACATCCCAGGCGCCGAGAGCGACCATCACCTATTCTCTCGAAAAATATTGGGGCAATTGCCGATTGTGTGAATAGGGCTTTCCCAAATTGATTTTTTGAATTTTGCTCACGTAAGCGCCTTTCAAAATTTCGGAAAGACATGAAAGGTGCTTGCATTAATTATTCTCAAATCAAGCGCGAAATCAGACAAAATACCAGATTCTGTTTTATATTATCGCAAATGGGGGTTGTTCTTTCAATTACCTTGTTATTGCCCTCGTATATGCCCTTTCTGCACTTTCTTGGTTCAATAAGGAAGTCAAAAATTGTGCGTTTTCCATATTTTTTTATCTTAAATTTCATTCATTACTTAATCACAATAAATATTTTCACCGTTCATCTGTCGCTAAAGTATATGCGAAAACAATTTAGGTTTTCTTCAAAAAGTACTTTTTTATGAAAATCAGTCCCAATGTTTGCAAAAAGTGATGCTTTTCTTGGATTCAGATCTAAATTAAACATAAAGGACCTCTAGATAAGAATACGCCAGCCCTCCCCCCCCCCCCCCCCAGCTCATTAAACACATGCACTTCTTAGGCTCCAATTTGCAATTTTTTGTTTGAGCAAATTTTGTCTTCCGCGACAAATATTTTACATTTCACAACTAGTGTCACTGGTCGGCACTTCCGAACTGTGCTATCACTACATAAACACGTTCGGCGCCGACCTTTTCTTAGGAAGCAAGTTTAACTCTGGGGAGACGAACCAAAGAGACACTCGTTGTCGGGTCTCCACGAATATATTTGACAGGACCCGCTCAGTCAGGCGGGAACATGACAGCGAATCGCCAGCATCCAGTCCTGCTGCCACGAAGAATGAACTGCGCGTGCTTGGCAGGCGTGCTGACACTGTCGTCTTCGTTTTCGGCGGGACCACGATGGTGCACCACAGGGCCCTCCCTCTAGCGATGAAGGCAGGAGCGAAGGGGAATGGCGAAAAGCGGATGCTCTCGGTGCGAATCGTACGCGGCGAGAACTGGCACGATCGTGATCCAACGCTATCTAATTAACTAAGCTAACACTATCTAAACCAACACTATATCGATCAGCACAGCCCGGCGTGGTGGTGCGGTGGTTAGCGCGCTCAAGTACTGTGCCCAAGGATGCGCGGGATCGAGTCCAGGCTGCGGCGGCCGCTTTTCAATGGAGGCGAAAAGCAAGGCGCCCGCGTGCTGTGCGATGTCAATGCACGTTAAAGAACCCCAGGTGGTCGAAGTTTCTAGAGTCCTCCACTACGGCGTCTCTAATAGCTGAGTCGCTTTGGGACGTTAGACCTCATAAACCAAACCCAAAATAAGCTGATGCCAACAAACATCGATCTTGAACATTGCCCTTTTCGGAGTTTGACACCCTTTGTCGAACTCGGCGTGGTCAGGAGTGCGAAGAAAGCATCGATGTGACACCTATTGTGTGACAATTAGTCAACTTTGTAGAAGCAGAAGAATCACGCGATAATTTCTTCCTATCTTAGAGCAGAGTAAAACGATGTCTTGAATGCGCCCACGGACACGTATAGAGTAAGGCGTAAAGCTGCAGACATTCAATTACTCTACATTCGTCTTCTATGCCTTTTGTTTTCTCATCCCCTCATCTGCTCAAAATTTAAAATTTTCGTTTCGTGATAATTTGTGAAAACTGCTTCAAGTTGGCAATCGCGCTTATTGTGATTGAAGTACGTGACAGACTTTGACAGACGTTGCGCATTGATGGAGCGTGACGTGAGCTTAATTTCCTTCTAAAAAATGTGCTACGGTTGGCGCTTATTGGCGAGAATCAGGCTCTTGCATGACGCGTAACAAGTCAGCTGTTTTATGCACGCACAATGAATCAGCGCCGCTCAGAATTTATCTCGTGTCTGGTAATTCTCCCGTCTAGACGAGGACTTCAAATTGTCCAAGGCTTGCTTTCTTCACACAAATGTATGTTATTAAAATTCTATTAAAGAGCAAAAACATGGCAGTAGATTATATTATAATTTTACTGCAATTTTTCGCTCCGAAAATATCAGCCACCCACATATATTGGATCAAGAGTTTACAAGCACACCGAAATTGAGTTGTAGTGCGTAAGTCTTATTCAGTGGAAAACGGTCCGGCACTGCAGAGCAGCGGTACAGATTGTGATCACCTTTTTGTTCTCGCGTCTAACAAAATTTGATCGAGCAAAAGTTCTGGACTGTAAGCCGAGATGCTTGAGTGTTTAATGAGGTGTGTCACGTATTTCTCTCAATTTAACAAAGTATCTCTTTTTACACATTTTGGGACAGATTTTCTCAAAAACTACTTCTTAAAGGAAGTGTAATTTATTTTTGGAATTAACTCTACGACCCATTGTAGGATGTCAAAATTTATTCTGCATGAAGTGCGAACGAATTTCAAGATAAAAAAACTGAATACGCACAATGTTTTGCTTCTTTATTGAACCAGGAAAACGCAGAAAAGCCTGATATGGAGCAGTTATGAAGTTGCAGTGAAGACCCAGACATATGCGATAATAAAAAATAGAATTTGTCATTACATCTGCTTTTTTGAACCTGATGTAAAAATATTTAACTGCAAGCAGCGTTTGCGTGTTCGTGAAAACAACGATAGTTGCTTACTTTAAAACGAAAAGATTTTTTGGCCAAATTATTTTACCAATACAATATTCACACAATCGTCTATTACCTCAATTGTTTTTTCATAACAGACGAAGATGGCCACTTTCGGGGCCTGGGACGTTTTACTTGGAATGACCCCAAAAATAACCACAGAACAACCATGCACCACGTAAAACAGCACAAGTGGCATACATACAAACACCGGTGCCCTGCGCAGAAATTCCTAATAGCGGTGCCTCATCAAGCAGCGAGAGCAGCCATGGGGAGCATGCACAAAAAATGCGTGAAAACCGAGAAAGAAACAGGAAAGAAAGGGGCACTTTCAACCTCGAAAGGCAAGAAAAAACTCCAAGGGTCGCTACCAAAATCAATTAAATGCCTTGGAATCTCCTCAGTCTTTAGTGCGCCGAATTTTGTTATGGACCAGCTTTTTAAAATAACTATAGGCCACAAATTATTTCATTTCAGTCACCGTTCCCATATATGGCTGCATCAGAAGAATTATTTAAAGATTTCTGGTTGAAAAGCCGCGTCGACTCAGGTGCACTTTCCCGGTGGTATTGGCTAGGTTTTTGGAAGAAAAAAGGCGAAGAGATTTTCATCTCGAAAGGCACCGAAACAACTCAATCGGGAGGCGCCGTAACAGCACTCTTTTTAAAAATATATAAATGTCTATATACTGTGGATTTTACGCAACGAGAACAGTACCGATGTTTTCTATCAACGTCGTCGAATGGAATAACAGGCAGAAGCAGCAGGAGTGGTGGAGGGTCAAGTGGGGTGTTGAGGTTGGTAATATTGAGGGCAACTGGCCATCTTATACTAAAAAAATCTGATGCCCACGTCTGATGTAAACGGTGCTCAAAGTGAAATAGGTAGCATCGAAGTCTTCTGTAGGGAAGTAGTCACACATTTGTTTTTATTCTGGTCGACGAGTAGCTGTAGAGAGAACTTCAACGGTAGCCCACGGCAGAGATGAACGCACAGCGTCCCGCCTGGTGCTAGCTCGTGGACCTTCATCCGCTTCCGCCGCTTCATTTCTCCGGGTACCCAAGCGGGCGTCCGCTGCATGAAGACAATGAACATTGGGTGATATCTTACCGGTAATCACCTATGGGTCTGATACGTGGAGGCTAACCAAGAGGGTTCTACGTAAGTTGAGGGCAACGCAAATACCTATGGAACGGAAAATGGTAGGTGTACCGGATCACTGCCTTGTCGTGGCGGAGGGGCTTGCGAAACTCGATGAAGTCGTGAGCTCTGCTGTGTAGGGCCACCGTAGAGAGACAGGTCATGGCAGAGAGTTCTAACAAAATGTGATTCACTGGAGAAGGTAATGGCAACCCACTCCAGTATTTCCTGCCAAGAAAACCCTATGGCCAGTCACAATACCATTAATGATATGGCGCCGGAAGATGAGCTCCCCAGGTTGGAAGGCGTCGCACATGTTACTGGGGATGAACAAAGGGCTATTCCTAGTAGCTCCAGGACGAATGAAGCGGCGGGGCTAAAGCCAAAAGGACGCTCAGTTGTGGATGTATCGGGAAGCGACCGGAAAGTCCGATGTTGCAAGGAGATATATCACATACCAACATGGAATGTAAGATCTATGACGCAAGGTAAACTGGATGTCGTCAAGCGAGAAATGGACAGATTGAACATTGATATCTTGGGTATCAGCGAGCTCAAGTGGACCGGAATGGGAGAATTTAACTCCGGCGACCATTATGTCTTTTAATGTGGGCACGAATCCAAGAGAAGGAATGGGGTCGCTCTCATAGTAAACAGAAGAATGGGCAAAGCAGTGCTAGGGTACAACCCCAAAAACGGCCCAATGATTTCACTTCGGATCCAAGGTCACCCTTTCAACATAACAGGTATCCAAGTCTATGCACCGACCACTACTGCTGAAGAAGCTGACGTTGAGAGATTTTATGCGGACCTACAATGCCTTTTAGACCGCACCCCCTCATCAGACGTCGTTTTTCTCATAGGAGACTGGAATGCTAAGGTCGGGAGTGAAGAAATATTCAGAATTATAGGCAAGTTCGGTCTTGGCGAGCCAAATGAAGCTGGGCAGAGGCTAGTAGAGTTTTGTCAAGAAAACAACCTTACCATAGCGAATACTCATTTTCAACAGCACAAGAGGCGCCTGTACACATGGACTTCACCGGACGGTCTGTACAGGAATCAGATCGATTATATTCTTTGCCGGCAGAGATGGAGAAGCGCTATACAAGCAGTAAAAACAAGGCCTGGAGCCGATTGTGGCACCGATCATCAGCTTCATGTTGCCAAAATTAAGCTTCGATTGAGGAAAACGAAGAAAACTAGAAGGCCTTTCAGGTATGATCTGGATCAAATTCCATTAGAATATGCTGTGAAAGTGAGGAATCGATTTCAAGAATTAGATCTAGAAGACAGAGAGCCCGAAGAAATGTGGACTGATGTTCGTGATATAATACAAGAAGTTGCTACTAAGGTAGTTCTAAAGCAAAAGAAATGCAAGAAAGGAAACTGGTTATCTGAAGAGGCTTTGCAAATAGCTGAGAAAAGGAGGATGGCAAAAGTTATGGGGGAAAGAGAAAGATACAAGGTTCTCAATGCGGATTTTCAGAAAAAAGCAAGGAGAGATAAGAATGCCTTCCTGAACATACAGTGCCAATCAGTTGAGGACAACAGCCAATTAAGGAACACAAGAGCTCTGTCTAAGACAATCAAATATATCAAAGGAAGCTTCTGTGCTAAGCTGGGCGTGATAAAGGACAAACGAGGCAAGGACCTCACTGAAGCCTCAGAGATAAAGAAGAGGTGGCAGGAATACAATAAAGAACTGTACAAGAAGGTCCCGAATGTGCAAACCCAACATAAGACGGTTGTGATTACTGATCTCGACCCGGGCATCCTGAAGAGTGAAGTTGAATGGGCCTTAGCCAGCCTTGCTAAGAACAAAGCTAGCGGAACTGATGGCATTCCAGCTGAGTAGCTTCAAAACCTCAACCATGACGCTCTTAACATTCTGCATACATTATGTTAGAAGATTTTGACAACCCTGCAGTGGCCACAGGATTGGAGGAGGTCAGTTGACATCTCCATTCCAAAGAAAGGCAGTGCCAAAGATTGTTCCAACTATCGCACGATCGCGCTTATTTCGCATGCTAGCAAGGTGGTGTTGAAAATACTCCAAGGTAGGCTGCAGCAGTATGTGGATCGGGAGCTTCCGGACGTGCAAGCTGGGTTTCGCAAGAGCAGAGGAACTAGAGACCAAATTGCCAACCTTCGCTGGATCATGGAAAAAGGAAGAGAGTTCCAGAAACCCATCTACTTCTGCTTTATTGATTATGCGAAAGCGTTTGACTGCGTAGATCACAGCAGATTGTGGCAAGCTCTCCAAGAGATGGGAGTTCCAATTCACCTCATCTGTCTCCTCAGGAACCTGTATGAAGGGAAAGAGGCCACAGTCAGAACTGGGCATGGTCTTACTGATTGGTTTCCGATTGAGAAAGGAGTGAGGCAGGGCTGCATACTGTCGCCCTGCCTATTTAACCTATATGCAGAGTGCATCATGAGGAAGGCCGGTCTGGACGAGTCTTCAGCTGGAGTGAAGATTGATGGAAAACGTATCAACAACATTAGATATGCGGATGATACCACTTTGATGGCAGAAAGTGAGGTGGAACTCAAGAGACTTATGGTGCGCGTACAAGAAGAGAGTGAGAAGTTTGGGCTTAAACTGAACATTAAAAAGACAAAGAGCATGGCGTCTTGCCCTATCAAGTCCTGGAGCATCAATGGACAAGAAGTGGAAGCTGTGACAGATTTTCGCTTCTTGGGCTCAAAGATTACCTCGGAA
The DNA here is from genome assembly GCF_055883805.1 of Amblyomma maculatum. NCBI lineage: Eukaryota > Metazoa > Arthropoda > Arachnida > Ixodida > Ixodidae > Amblyomma > Amblyomma maculatum. The sequence continues at coordinate 79,894,339 of NC_139350.1, forward strand.
GGAGACTGCAGCCATGAAATTAGGAGACGCCTGCTTCTGGGAAAGAGAGCAATGGTTAGCCTTGACCGCCTCGTAAAGAGCAGATACATTAGTCTGCCAACCAAGATCCGTATAACTCGTGCTATTGTCTTTCCAGTTGTGATGTATGGATGCGAGAGTTGAACTGTGAAAAAGGCTGACCGCCGAAGAATTGACGCGTTTGAATTTTGGTGCTGGCGAAGACTCTTGAGAGTTCCTTGGACTGCCAGAAGATCAAATCAGTCGATATTGTCGACCATAAACCCTGACTGCTCATTGGAGGGTCAAATTCTAAAGTTAAAGCTCAGCTACTTTGGTCATCTGATGAGAAGAGAGGAGTCACTGGAGAAAGATTTGCTGTTGGGAAAGGTTGAGGGTCGCCGGAGAAGGGGTAGGCAGCGAACGCGATGGTTAGATGGCATCCTCGAGGCACTGCAGATGAAGTTATGTGATGTTAGGAAGATAGTGAGAGACCGGAAAGCGTGGCGTGACATGGTCCATAGGGTCACGAAGAGTCGGACACGACTAAACGACTGCACTGAACTGAACTGAACATTATGAGATATAAAGCGTCCAGAATGAGTCAGAGAAATATCGTAATTTAAAGACATTCTAGTCGAAATCACGAAGAAATGGGCGCGGGCAGGACATGTAGTGCGAATAGCGGATAACCGATGATCGCTAAATGCAACAAACTAGATCCCAAGGGAAGGGAAGCGTAGTAGCAGGGGGTGCCAGAAAATGAGTTGGGTGGATGAGGTGAAGAAGTTTGTGGGGGTCAAGAGGATGCAGCTAGTACAGGACCGGGTTAATTTTAGGAATATGGGCTAGACCTTTCCTCTGCAGTGGGTATAGTCTGGCTGATGATGAGGATGAGAGCTCACAGGTTTAAAATTGCATATTCTCTATACTGATTCTTGCAGTCCTTGCGAAAAAGGTGCTTCTTTCGGTGCTTACTTTATAAAAGAAATAAAGCTAAGAAAAAGTCATTTTTATTCGCAGAGCTTGTGATCTTGAAGTCGCGCTGTCACCTTGCAGCGGCGTCTCCTTTTTCTCTGCAGCGATGTGTGCAGTCGTGAGCAAAATGCTTAACAAAACTCAGCCGGTGGCTAAGCTCTGGAAAACTGCATTCCAACTTCATCTAAAACAACAGCTACCTTAGATCAAGACAATGGTGGCGGCGTCCTTATCTGCATCAATGACTATGCTGCTGTCTGGCGGCGGCACCGGAAGACGGCGCAACGCAGAGCTCTTGGTTCTGCCGTTTTGTTTTTCATACTGACTCCTCATGTGCGGAATTTGACCGCTTTTTCGCTAAGACCCTACCACCAGTAGGTTCTGGTGATGCCAGAGACTCACTAATCCGACCCACAGACTTGGTTCTGCTACCATGGAAACGGCTCGGTTGCCACCGATTTATCTCTTGCAGAAGCATGTGCCCACACCGGCGAAGCACGCGCTCATGCACCATGAAGACTGGATTGCCCCTAGCGGAAAGGCAAACCAAAGATGCCGACAGCGCACTTCGCAACACTGAAATCTGTCATAATCGAGGCATCGAATACGCTCAATATCGCACAGATAAGACCCTACGAAATTCTTCCTCTAGAGGCTTCACTTCCGGCGACGCTGTTAACCTCTCCGTATAGCCAGCAGATGTTAGCAGCGCCATCCTCCTCGGCGCGCGCTGCAGACCCGTGCGAAATAAAAAATTACGAGACACTTTGGCGACTAAAGTGGTGAAAGGCGAAACTCTGATCGGCGCATTCTGCTGCTCATTTGTTGCGAATATGGCGGTGACTAATGCTTCGAGTAAAGAGGATGACTACTGTTTCACATTCCTCCCTTCCTTTATGATGTGCTACATGTGTCGTCTTTCTATCCCAGCACCTTTTCTATCCTGTAACCCAATTTCAAACGCCGCTGATACCCGCTGTACTAGCGACTCCTAGACATCTGGGTCTGCTGTTTGCTGCGTGGTGCGGCGTTCGAGGAAGCGGCAAATGAAAGGGCGCACTGACGCCTGGATCGGACCCCGGCGGTGTCAGCTTCCTCTATGCATTATTCGCCTCGTGACATTATGACCTCTCGTGACGGTTGTCGAACACAAAGAGCATTTCACTGAACGCATTAATGTTCACCAGTTTTCTATAATTTGTCTACAGGAAAGGAAATGCACAGCATCTGTCACTCGCGGAATACTGCATCATTCTTACTGAGACAAGGGGAATTATCAAGAGCGTTTCATGACCTGAAGCGTGGCGCGTACCATAGCTAGCTGATGAAAAAAAGAGATTACATACTATCGCTCTGGCGTAAATGGACATTCCGAAAATGTGGGGCCTCGGCGGGGTGATGCAGTGGTAAGACGCATGGCTACTGAGCCGGAGTACTCGGGTTCAAACGAGACCGCGGCAGCTGCGTTTCAGTGCAGACGAAACGAAGAGGCACCCGTGTGCTGTGCGATGTCAGCGCACGTTAAAGATCCGCACTACGGCTCCTCTTGCTCTCTTTCCCCTTTAACTCCCACCTTGCTCCCTTCCCTTACGGAGCGGTTTATTTGTACACAGAGCAACTGTGACAAATACTGCGCCTTCCCTTTCCCGTGAACCCATTATCATTACATTAGTAATATTACTATTATTAAAATGGAGTGTTGCATTGTTCGCTGGGAAACTTAGAAAAACTTCACAAGATTTTTGTCGTTTCTATTTTGGCGGCGGAATAGGAATGCTGCAGCAGGACGAATCTGTTCCGGCGGGTTAAAAATGGGGGTTTGGAGCTCGGGCACCTCTTCTTACGTCTGGTGATCAACCGGTTTTTGTTTTTTCGTGACGTTTACGCCCAATCCTTGAATAAGAACATCTTCGGCGGAACTTGGCCTGGTTGGGTAGTTGAAGAAAAAGTTTGAGAAACACTTATTACCATCCAAATTAGTTATTAGAACCCAACGTTTCGGGACCAACTCGGTTCCTTCCTCAGGGGCGACTAAAATTAGAGTCCCGCAGTAGCAGGCAGCGGCCTACGCTTTCTCTTTCTCAACACGTGGCTATGTCCAATTGTGTACGCGGAGCGTAGCGTCTGCGGTTTCCTGTTCACTGCTGCAGCTGTCAGCCGGATGAACCACGACTCGACTTGATGTCTTTTGAAAGGGTTGGTCTGCACATCAAGTACGCTCACCTCCTCAAAGACGATTTTGTAGTCGGCGCGTTCGCAGTGCTCGGTGAGGGGTTGCTTTTCGAGTTCAATTGCCGGATATCATTCTTGTGCTGTAAAATCCGCCGACGGAGATTTTTCGTTTCGCCGATATACGAGGCCGGGCAGTCGGAGCAAGAAATTTTATAAATAACGTCTGGTTGTTTTTGTCTGCGGATACGGTCTTTTGGTGGCGGTAGAAAATGGCCGACTGTTGAGGCAGGTGTGTGTGACACACAGACATTTTTGCGCAGGTTGCGTGCTAGCGCCTCACTGGGGCCCGCCACGTATAGGAGCGCAATGCGAGGGAGCTTCGTCGTTTCCGTGCAGACCGACCCTCTTGTCCTGCTAGCTAAACGGCGGGAAGCACGTTGAATAAAGGCGCGTGTGCAGCCATTCTTCTTCAGATCGGCGAAAACGGTGCCTCTTCCGCTTTTCTCTCCGCCTCGGAGGAGCAAATGTACTCAGCCCTCCTCAGAAGAGGGGAGACGACGGAGGCCTTGTGCGCAGGGGGGTGGTTTGAATTGAAATTTAATTAGTGAACGGTATGAGTGGGCTTCCTGTACACACTGAAGTTTAGGTCTCCCCCTTGTCTCGAAATTAAGACGTCAAGGAATGGTAACTGATTGACCTTTCCCTGTTCCAAAGTGAACTGGATAGAGCGCTCAACCGCGTTCAGGTGCGCAAGGAAGTTTTCCACTTCCGATTTTTTTATGCAAAAGCAGTCGTCGACGTACCGAATGAAAACGTTTGGCTTTTCTGGGAAAAATTGGAGAGCTTTCTCTTCAATAGCCTCCATCCTTAAGTTGGAGCTGTGACTGAGATCGCAGCACCCATAGCCGTGCCGCTTGTTTGTTTGTAAAATTTCCTTGTGAAGGAGAAGGCCGTGCTGTCCAAGCAAACTCCAAGAGCCGGCGAAGTTCTGAGTTCAAGCTTGTCCTGGCACCGAGGTCAGCGTCCGTTTCGAGGGCTTGTTTCGATACGGAGAGAGCACAGGGCACAGGAACGCTGGTAAAGAGCGTGACCATGTCGAAAGAAACCATTCACTTATATGCTTACAGTTGTCGTGGGAAAGAAGCTCGGCGAGGTGGAGGGAGTTGAGAACGTGCGTCGATATTTTGCCTGTCAGGGGGAAGGATTTGATGGAGATAGTTCGAGAGGGCTCGGAGCGGAGAAGAGGTGAAGCCAATGATGAGGCGAAGCGGAATTTTATGTTTATGAATTTTGGGGAGTCCGTAAAATGTGGGTGCTAGCCGTTCCAGCATATCAGGCGTGAGTACACATGTTTAGACTCAGGGCAGTGTTTGACAATTGAAGCCAAAAGCTTGATCATTCTGGTCTGAAGTTGAGTAGTAGGATCCTTACTTAATTCTTCGTAAGCTGGGCTGGTCGAGGAGCAACCTGACGTTTTGCTCGTAATCTTGTCGGTCGAGGACTACCGTTAAATTTCCTTTGTCTGCCGAGGCAGAATTACAATATTCTTGTCCCCGCGGAGTTCTCTTAGAGCTGATATTTATCATTGGGAGATGTTCGCCGGTTGGCGGCCAGGTAGCTTGGATAGGACCCCGATCACCTTTTGCCGGACTTCTTCACGGGAGGCAGGCTCAACGTTCCTCACATCATCCTCCACGGCAGCAACTAGTTTTGGGAGTATCGGCACCACTGACGTGGTGTTGAACCCGTGGCCTTTGGCCAAAGCAGAAGTTTCGATTGGAGATAGTGGTCTCGAAGAAATATTTATGACAAAGTTCGAAACATCATCAGGTGGCCTACTTGCCTTGTCTGTTTCCTTTCGCAACCTGGAGAGTTTCACTGCGTGGGAAGATGCCTGTTTTTCGGCGTACGAGGAGGAGACACTATTGGCGAACGATTTAAGTGAGTCGAAAATACCCGGTACCCGATTTTCAAGCTGTCGACACAAGAAGAACAGTTCCAGCTCTTTCTGCGTCAGGATGTCATGGCAGTCATGTATCCTTGCGTGCACCAGTCGTCGACCAGCTTGGGAGATCATCTTCCTGCCTTCCGGCGAGTGGACTTGGTGCTTCAATCGGAGGCTTTGTGGAACCAGGTGCATATTACGGCAGGTCTTGGTAAAGTCCACGGGGGTCTTGTATGTGGCCACGCTGCGGGAACAAGCTACAAAGCGTTTGGCTAGTTGTACAGTTTGCTGGCCGAAGTAGAGGCGCAATGACTTGAACGAGAACATCTTCGGCGGAACTGCGTCTGGTTGGGTACTTGAAACAAAGGTTTGAGAAACACTTATCAACAACGAAATTATTTATTGCAACCCGACGTTTCGAGACCAACTCGGTCCCTTACTTAGGGGTGACTAAAGTTCAAGGCCCGCAGTAGCAGGCAACGGCCTACGCTTCCCCTTTCTTAACACGTGGCGAAGTCCAATTGTCTACGCGGAGCGTAGCGTCCCCGGTTTCCTGTTCACTGCTGCAGCTGCCAGCCGGATTTTTGTTTTTGTTTTATTTTTTGTTCTTCACTATGTACCACATAGTATTTGGGAAACATTCTTTGCTTGTATCAAACAATGTTGGGGTTAAATTGGTCCGCCATCTTTTGAGAGGGTGATTGGTTCCAGAAGGTGAAGCAGCTATAAAATGTGAACTTCTTCGGTCAAAGTGGCGGCCACACACCCCGGAGCCCAACAAGGGGACGATAAAGGAGCTTGTAAAATAAGCTTTGGTCATGTCAGCCGCACACTTTGACTATAACCAAATATGCCGTAACGCAGGGTGGTTAGCCACACAAGGTTAAGCCTAGCGGCCTGGAAGAAGGAAAAACCAAGAAGAGAGACTAGGACAGGATAGTTGTGAGAAAGAGGAGAGGAAAGTGAAAGATGGAGAAGATGATAGAAAAAGGCGACTGCCGATTTCCGCCGGTCAGGTCAGGCCGGGAAGCGTGGTCAGCATGGCCAAAATGGTGTGTTGCCTCCGCCGAGGGCCCTAAAGGTCCAAACACTCGGCATCGGCTCAACCACCAGGATCCCCTTTTCCCCAGACACGGCGATGCCACGGACGGCTAAACGTGGGTGCCGGGGTCCGTGGTGTCGCACAGTAAACACAAACGCCTGCTTTGAAAGGTGCCCTCTGCGGGGCCGAATGCTATTGCTAGTACCGCAGCAGATTCGCTGTAAGTGCTGACAAGTGCCGAAAGCCTTTTCGCTGGCAAGGAAACACGGCAGCGAGTCACCAATTGTGACGCGTGACTAAACCGCTACGCCAAGACGCTTTCTCTACGTCACAGACAGGATCGCAGGGCATCCCTTTCTGGTCGATACTGGTGCCGAGATGAGCGTCACTCTTGCCTCGATCGAAACGGTGTCTGAGGACTGCGCCTCTGAAGGCTGCTAACACATCCACAATCGCGACTTATGGCCAGCGCTCGCTTACCATTCTCTTGGGCCTGCGCAGCACATTTCAATGAATTTTCATGGTCGCCGACGAGAGCTTCGTCATATTAGGTCGGTTTTTCTCGTCCATTTTGGTTTGAAGGTCAATATCCACTCCGTCGACCTGAGCACTGTACGCCCAGCCTATCCATGGAAGGTATTCTCGCAACTGCGCTCTCCCCTGTGAGAGCCGCTTCGCCTTTGCCAGCATCAAAGCTTACCTCGATCCTCAAAGAATTTCCGAAGCTTACCTAACCCTGCAATCTGGAACCACCACTGCAGAGCTCTTACATATCACATCGTCACAGCAGGACCTCCATTGTCCTGTAAGCCAAGACGCCTTCCTGGAGAGCGCCTCCCCACACCTGGCAGGGAGTTTGATCACATGCTACAGTTAAAATCATTCGCTCTTCGTCAAACAGCTAGTCATCCGCTCTACACACTGTGCCGAAGCGTGACCCTGGAGACTAGCGCCCTTGCGTAGACTATCGTGTGTTGAACGCCCGCACCTTCCCTAACCTCTTCAAGTCGTGCAGTGCAACAGCACGTGGACAAGCCGAGAGAAGGTGACAAACACAGTGCTGAACTGATAACATGAGTTTATTGTGGGCGTCGTCGCTATATATACTTCCACACCAGTTACCCCATCGCATAATCATATGCGACGCACAAAAGATCGCAATGGCCCGATAAATTGTAGCTCTCGACAGCGATTGTATCACATTAGTGAGTACTTATATTCATTGATATATTCGATTCGTGGCCATCGACGTCCTCTTCATTGAACGTGAGCTTACTGCGTTTACTCTGTACTCCGGTCACTCATCTCGCCCCGTGTCCATTTTAATGTCTATAATCACCCTACAGGTCACGAGCTTTACAAACCGCCCGTGCACTTTAGTTCACGGTTGTATCGAGACTGACTTCTTAATGAGGTGGGGGGGGGATCTAATGCAACGCACATTATTTGAGGTTGTCCATGCAGCTGGCGACGTGGCTGCATCCTCAACGACATATTAAACATAGCTCAGCTAAGTGTTTACAATACCTGCGATTTCATTTTTCGGGAAGAAAATAGGCACCAGCAATTCACCTTGCCAGATCTCTTCGTGGGCCGGGGACTGCGCAATATCACCTGCCAGGTACCGATGCAAAACTGCTCAGCGACCATTACAATATTCAAATGACTATGCCTAGCTGCATCCGTCCGCCTAAACCTAAAAGTTTCCCCACAAACACGCAACCTTTCATACGATGCAGACTTCAGAGCTGGACAAGAGCCCTCAAGCTGGCCCACAAAAAGCCACACACCACGGATCTCCCTCAGCCGTGTCGGGCGGCCCGAACCCGGGTACCTGGAAGAGGCAAAAAAGAATCTTGAGCCCCTCCGCACTCAGCCCAAAAATTCTCGTCTGTCCGTGTGTGTCACAAAATTGACGCGACAGGTTAAAGAACATTGCCTTACAATTCTGCCGAATCATAGGATCAACATTTGTAGCACTATGCACGGCACAATAAATAACAAAAGGAACCAGCGCTTACTCAGAGAACTCCTCGGACCTCAACCGGCTGCTCCTACTCTCGAGAAGCATCATTAGCTACTAGGCGCGGATGCCTTAATACCCTACTCCGCGATGTTTATATTCCTACTCACCTATTAGTCTTTCTCCTTCGTACACTGGTGCCTCGAATGCAGAAATCTATCAGCCATTTGTTTACCCTTTGGAATCTCGAATGTGCGCTAGAACAGCTAAAGTGGAAGTCAGCCCGAGGTGAGCACCAAATTACGTACTCACTCATTCGAAGCTTCTCCGACAAGGACAAAGAACATCTTCTGAGCATGACAAACTCACACTGGGAAAAAAGCCCCCTCCTAGCAGCTTGGACACAATCACTTATGACCTTCTGCGAAAGCCATTAAAAAACTGCGATTCAAAACCTCCGCCCATCTCTCTAACCTTATGTCTGGGAAAGAGTACGTAATGGGTGCTGCTCAATAGGCCCGAGGCTCACATAGAATCCAGTGATTTCTTTCTCACTCAAACAACGTGCTTCCAAAAAGGTGTGGCTACTCAGGACCTCTTTTCCATCCTACTTTTCGCTCCCTTTTCCTCCAACGTGGCGGGCATGGTTAGCCCCAGATTAGCTGAAAGAAAAGTTGGCCTTCGTGATCCTGGCCGAGGACATCCTCGACGCTTCAAGTCCGTTTCATTAAAGTTGTTTCCTCCTCCTGACCATGTCACTTAACGGCATTTCGATGCACTTTTCTCGAGCTCTGTCAACGACTGAGTGATTTATAACACTTTTTCTCACGAATGTATGTTAGAGACCTGTCCTTCCTCGGTTGAATACCTTACCTTAACAGCTGTGATTCCCTTGAGCGCACGAAGTAACATGGATTTACCGTTCAACTACGTGCACCGACATCGCATCACTGCTGTTTGCGGAAGCTAAGCATTCAGACAGTGCTCGTTTTCAAATTCTGTACTGCACATTCGCAACAAACATGCATATAATATATATATATATATATATATATATATATATATATATATATATATATATATATATATATATATATATATATATATATATTCTTACTTAGCTGTATTCGCTGTTGATGATGAGGATGAATAAGTGCAACAGACTCGAAGAAGACGACGACGCTGAGTGTTGTGAAATCGGTGCCCTTATCAACATTAGTTGTGCGGACAGCTTTGGGACTGCAAATCTTCCACGTGACATCTCTTGGTGGAGGTGAATCTATTCGATCCCCTGACACAAGCTGGATCTCCGCAGCGGCCGCCACATCGGAACCATCACGATGACTACCGACGCCTCTACCTCTACAGCCGCCGCACCTGCTGTTGTAATGGCCCACCCCCGTGACCCCGGAACCTTCTGCGGGACCGACGACGTCGACGTAGACGACTGGCTAGCCCTATACGAGCGCGTGAGCAAGCACAACAGGTGGGATGCCACACTCATGCTCGCGAATGTAATATTTTACTTGGCTGGGACCGTACGGGTGTGGTTTGAAACCCACGAAGACGAGCTAACATCTTGAGATATTTGCAAACAGAAGCTGCACGACCTATTCGGAAAGCCTATTTGCCGCCACATTGCCGCCAAAAAGCGCTCGCCTCTCGCGCCCAAACGTCTACGAAGCCTTATCTCACTTGCATCCAAGACGTCCTGTCTCTATGCCGCAAAGTCGACCAAAGCATGCCTGAGGAGGATAAAGTCGGCCATATAGTAAAAGGCATTGCCGACGATGCCTTCAACCTCCTGTTGTGCAGGGATTGCTCCACCGTGGACTCTGTGCTGCAGGTGTGCCGACGTTTCGAGCAGGCGAAACAGAGGCGCATATCTCACCGTTTCGACCGGCTGCCGAACACGGCTGCTAGCTCCTCCTGCATCGATATCCCGATTCCTCGACCGCCTGCTAACGACAGAACTTTGACACGCATTGTCCGCCAAGAGCTTGAGGCAATGACTCCCGCGGCCTCGCTGTCGCATACACCCGACAACACCCTGGCTACCATATCACTTATTAAGGCTGTTGTTCGCCAAGAGGTTGCGAATATGGGCCTCCCTTCTACCAGCACCACCGACACCACGGATTCAGGACCTGCCCCTCCAGTAATTGCTGCCACCTCAACCAACGCCGGTTGCTCGCCCCGATATCGTTACCGCAACCCAAATGAATGGCGTACCCACGACAATCGCCCCATCTGTTTTACTTGTTCTCGCGTCGGCCACATTTCCCGCCACTGCCGTAGTCGCTGGTACACGCCATCTCGTCAGTACACCTACGTCGACCGCCGCGGAGACTATGCCCCTCGCTATTCCCCACCTCGCCCCGCCCAGACCCTTGCTGACCCCAGTTCCACTGTCCGTGCTGCCAACCGTTCACCATCCCCGCAAGCACGACGTTCGCGTTCTCCTCTTCCTCGCCGCAGTTCGCCACCGTCATATTCTGGCCACGTACCGGAAAACTAGCCGATGCAGCTCCCGGAGGTGAGGCTGCATTTATGACCCGGACCGAAAAACCTCTGTTGACCCCTGCCCTACAAAATAACCGTATCGACGTCCTTGTGGATGGAGTTCCCGTTTCTGCTCTAATTGATACAGGCGCCCAACTGTCCGTTCTCAGCTCCTCATTTCGCCGTCGCCTCAAGAAAGTCCTTACGCCAGCCGTCTCGTTACAGTTCGCGTCGCTAATGGCAGCTTTGCGGCCGTGGTTGGCGTATGTACGGCGCGAGTTACAATTGCTGACCGTCATGCCCCTGTGTTGTTCACCGTGATACATGAATGCCCCCACGACGTTATCTTTGGCATTGACTTCTTAATAGCCCACTCTGCCCTTATTGACTGCTCTAGCGGCCTACTTCTCTTGGACCTTCCGCTCTGCTCTGAAGACCCCTCCTGCTCACCCCGCCTTCGATCAGCACAATTTAGCCGCCTTCCTCCTGAAACTGCCGTTTACATCCCTATGTCACCATTTCCGCCCGTTCCAGATGGCGATTATCTCGTTTGTCCCATTACTGATGTCATGCTGCAGCGGCACGTCACCCTTCCTCATCTAATTGTGCACATCTCCCAGAACCGCACCACTCTCCCTGTCCTTAACTTCAGCTTTTCAACTCAAGTTCTGCCCGAGGGAATTTCCTTAGCTGCGCTGTCCCGGATTACCGATTGTGCCATTTCAGCTCTGTCTACAGATCATACAACTGCCATCCCTGTCAACAACCCCTCGTTGTCCACATCTCGCCCTGATCCGCTTAACAGCATGATTGCAGCTGATCTGCAACCTGAATTCGCCGCTGTGTTACACAAGCTTTTGTTTACTTGCAGTGACCTTTTCGACTTCGGTACCCGCCCATTGGGTCAAACGACAGTTGTCACCAACCGTATTGACACCGGTGACACCAGTCCTATTCACAGGCGGCCCTATCGCGTTTCGCTTGCCGAGCGACGCGTCATTCAAACGGAGGTCGAAAAGATGTTAGCGAACGACATAATCGAGCCTTTCAGTAGCCCCTGGGCATCCCCTGTCGTGTTGGTCAAGAAGAAGGATAACAGTTGGAGATTCTGCGTTGACTACCGTCATTTGAATAAGATAACCAAAAAAGATGTATATCCTCTTCCGCGCATCGACGACGCGCTTGATAGTTTGCACGGAGCCAGCTACTTTTCATCCATCGACCTTTCGTTCCGGCTACTGGCAGAATTCTGCTGACGAGAGAGACCATGCAAAAACAGCGTTCATCACCCCTGACGGCCTTTATCAATTCAAAGCCATGCCTTTTGGCCTATGTAACACCCCTGCAACTTTCTAACGAATGATGGAGTCATTGCTGCGCGGCTTGAAGTGGACGACTTGTCTTTGTTACTTAGACGATGTCATTGTTTTCTCGTCCACCTTTGACATCCACCTCTCCCGCCTTTCTACCATTCTCGAGCTATTTCGCCGCGCCGGCCTTCAACTCAACTCAAAGAAATGCAGTTTCGGCCATCGGGAAATCAAAGTGCTTGGTCACTTGGTTAATGCTTCCGGTGTTCAGCCTGACCCTGACAAGATACGTGCCGTCAGAGATTTTCCCACTCAGCGTTCATCCAGCGATGTCCGAAGCTTTATTGGCCTATGTTCTTATTTCCGACGATTCGTCCCGAACTTAGCAGTCCTTGCTCGTCCGCTCACCCAACTCCTCAAGAAAGACGTTTCATTCTATTGGGGGCCTGAACAAGTTGCAGCTTTCTCAGGGCTTATTGCTGCTCTAACTACTCCACCAGTCTTGGCCCACTTCAACCCTTCCGCCAATACTGAACTCCGTACCGACGCAAGTGGCCATGGAATAGGAGCTATACTCGCTCAGTGACAACACGGCCATACAAGGGTGATTGCGTATGCCAGCCGCCTCCTCTCAACACCCGAACAAAATTATTCTATTACATTGCGAGAGTGCCTGGCGCTTGTCTGGGCTATTACGAAATTCCGCCCTTATTTGTTTGGCCGCCATTTTACTGTGATAACAGACCATCATGCCTTGTGCTGGCTTTCCTCTCTCAAAGATCCTACAGGCCGTTTGGGGCGCTGGGCGCTACGATTACAAGAATACACCTTTTCCGTCGTCTACAAGTCCGGCCGGCTTCACAAAGATGCAGAGTGTTTGTCACGTTATCCCGTCGACTCCCCTAGTCCTACAGACTGACGATGATGCATGTGTCTTGTCTATCTCCGCCTTTGCCAACATTGCCTTGGAACAGCACTTAGATCCTTCTCTGCATTCCATTATCCTCCGTCTTACCTCCGACCGCCCTGACCCATCTCTCGCCTTATTTGTGCTCCACGAGAACACCCTATACCGACGTAATATGCGACCAAATGGCACAGACCTTTCGCTCGTCGTTCCCCAACATCTGCGTTCCACCATCCTTGAACAGTTTCATGATGCTCCCACGGCTGGCCACTTGGGTGTCTCTCGCACATACGACAGCCTGGGCCGACGTTTCTCTACCGCTCCGGGGCTCTACCGCTCTGTCCAGCAGTACATTGCCGCATGTGAACTGTGTCAGCGTCGGAAGAAGCCCACAATTTTGCCTTCAGGTCATATGCAGCCGATACCCATACCAACTGACCCGTTTTCCCGTATAGGCGTTGACCTCCTTGGCCCCTCTCCAGTTTCCACCTCGGGGAACAAATGGATCGCCGTCGCCACCGATTACGCTACTCGATACGCTATTACCCGAGCCATCCCGACCAGCTGCGCCACAGACGTCGCTGACTTCCTTCTAGAAAACGTAATTCTTCATCATGGTGCTCCTCGTGAACTACCAACTGACCGTGGCCGCTGTTTCCTGTCGCGAGTGGTTGAAGAAATTCTCCGTTCGTGCTCCGTCCGCCACAAATTCACCACCGCATATCACCCCCAGACCAACGGTCTCACGGAACGCCTAAACCATACCCTCACAGACATGCTGGCCATGTATGTGTCTGACGGCCATCGAGATTGGGATGTTCATCTCCCCTTTGTCACATTCGCCTACAATTCATCTGTCCATTCTACCGCTGGATACTCCCTATTTTATTTATTATTTGGCCGGCACCCGTTACTACCCTTCGACACCTCTTTACCCGCGGCAGACGTCACCAGTACTTACACCAGTGATGCCGTCACCCGCGCTCATGATGCCCGCCGGATAGCTCATGCCAGCTCTCTGCATCCCACGACTCCCAAAAGATCCGGTACGACAGCCGCCACCGTGATGTCCACTGCACTCCTGGATGTCTCGTTTTGCTGTAGCTCCCGTGCCGTCGAGTGGGCTTGTGTGAAAAACTTTTGCCCCGTTACACTGGCCCTTACCGTGTTTTGCGCCCCGTGACCGACGTCACCTACGAAGTTGAATCTGTGGTTCCGAAGCCCCCGTCCACAGCTCCGACCTCCGAAATAGTGCATGTGTCCCGAAATGGTGCAGCGGTGGCCTAGGGTGCAGCGGTGGCGTAGCGGTAGAACATCCGCCTCGCATGCACGAGGACCGGGGTTCAAATCCTGGTGCCGCGCAATTCTCCACCGGATGGAAAAAAAAGTCCGCGTGTCGATGGAATTGCATAAACAGGTTTGGGGTGCGACCTGATGCCGGTGAACACCTCTGGCAACGCACCTCACCAGAACAGGAGTTGGCCACCCTGGTGCAGTAATTGGCCACAACCTCCTATGATAAGCTCCATAAAACCCCGGCCCTCAGTCACCAACGGCTGCGGAACAACTGACCACGGCGGCGGTCAGACCTGTGACGCAGCAGGGGTGCTAAGAAAGCCTGGCTCCGCTGGACAGGCCGCCATCGGAAACTGACACTGGCAACATTTAATGCTAGAATCCTAGCTAGTGAAGCTAGCTTAGCAGTGCTGTTAGAGGAACTAGAGGGCATGAAATGGGATGTCATAGGGCTTAGTGAGGTTAGGAGGCCGAATGAGGCATATATTGTACTGCAGGATGGACATGTACTGTGTTATCGAGGTTTACCAGAGAGGCGACAACTTGGAGTAGGTTTCCTTGTCAATAAGTATATAGCGGGTAATATAGATGAATTCTACTGTATTAATGAGAGAGTTGCAGGCATCGTAATTAGGCTTAATAAGCGGTATAAACTGAAGGTTGTACAGGCCTATGCACCTACATGTAGTTATGATGACCAGGCAGTTGAAAGCTTCAATGAAGATGTAGAATCGGCAATGCAAAAAGTGAAGACGCAGTATACTGTACTAACGGGGGACTTCAATGCCAAGGTAGGGAAAAAACAGGCAGGAGACAAGGCAGTAGGTGACTATGGCATTGGCTCTAGGAATAGCAGGGGGGAGTTACTAGTTGAGTTTGCAGAGCGCAATAATTTACGAATCATGAATACCTTCTTCAGCAAACGGAAGAACCGGAAATGGACATGGAAAAGTTCTAAAAATGGAAAAGACTAAAAATGAAATCGACCTCATAATGTGTTCAACCCCCGCCATTGTGCAAGATGTAGAGGTAATCGGGAAAGCGAGATGCAGTGACCACAGGATGGTGATGTCCCGAATTAGCCTGAATGTGAAGAAGGAACGCAATAAATTAGTAAGAAAGACAGCCATCAATGAATTAGCGCTGAGGGGGAGGGCAGAAGAGTTCAGGATCTCGCTACAGAATAGATATTCAGCTCTAAACGAGGATGGCGACATTACTCTAGAAGCAATGAACAATAACTTCAGAGATATCATTACTAAGTGCGCTGTAGAAGTAGGCGGTGGGATAGTTAGATAGGATACCGGGAAGCTGTCTAAGGAGACGAAGGATTTGATTAAGAAACGCCAGTGTATGAAAGCTTCCAATCCAACAGACCAGATCGAATTGGCCGAGATATCAAAGCTAATCAATAAGCGCAAGGTGGCCGATATAAGGAAGTATAACATGGAGAAAATTGAGCATGCTGTAAAGAACGGGGGAAGCCTTAAAGCGGTAAAGAAGAAATTGGGCATAGGCAAAAACCAGATGTATGCGATAAGGGACAAGGCGGGCAACGTCATCACTAATATGGACAAGTTAGTCAAAGTAGCCGAGGAGTTCTATACAGATCTCTACAGTAGCCAAAGTAGTCAGGACCGTAATGAGATTGGCGCTAGGGAAAAACAGTCAGACGTTCCACCAGTGACGAAGGACGAGGTCAAGAAAGCACTAGAAACTATGAAAAGGGGGAAATCAGCTGGAGAGGATCAGATAAATACAGATTTGCTGAAGGACGGGGGGGATATCGTGTTAGAAAAACTGGCCACCCTGTATACGCAGTGCCTGGTGTCATCGACGGTACCGGAACCATGGAAGAATGCAAACATTATCCTCATTCACAAGAAAGGGGACCCTAAGGACCTCAAAAATTACAGACCAATCAGCTTACTGTCTGTTACGTATAAGGTATTTACTAAGGTGATCCGGGAATCTATCGTAAGGAAAATTGCACGTGCCCTCATTCGTCCGTGCACTTACCCACCCTCTCATAACCTAACAAGAATGGAGGAGGTGTCCCTTGCAATGCTTAGGGCTGGGGCGGCCCTTACCCAGTAGGTGACGCGCAGATGCGGCTTGGATCTTAGAAGATGCAGTGCACAGTATATGCCCTAAGTGTCCAAGACCAGCTGAGAAGGTGGATCCTGGCCACATTTTATAGACATGCCCAAGAATGCAGTCATCAAGAATAAGACGACTACAAGAAGTTGGACTGTCGGTTATAGAGGAGGAACATTTACACTTGCGGTTAGTAGATAATATTAGGATGTCTAGCTATTTCCTGTTACTTGAAAAAAAAATAGACTGAATGACTTCCTTTAAGTTACACGGCAGTCTGATTCTATGCCTCATGACAAGCCTTCGTGCAAATTAAGGTTGTCTTCCTATCTGACAACTGAAAGATGTATGACACCTCGGCGGTCTATAGAGCAACAAATGCGGCGAATGAAGGAAATCGTGTAATATACGATAAGATTGCGGAGGCCCCACAAGCCGTGAAATAAACAGACAGACAAAATGCGCTGTTCACTTCTGCTTAAGAGCAGTTGTTTAAGAACCGTTGCGGTTGAAATCAGCAGCCCCCAGATGGGAGCAAGCGTGGCCTTTACCTCGAGTGCACTAGGCCGTTACAGTAATGCATTTCATCATTACGCCTCCTCTCGACTACCTAAAAACGTATAATCAAGGTATCGCTTTTCGGCAAAAGCTCTAGAAGAAGAATTTGTGGCCAAAGGTGTTCAATATATAATTTGTAATCAATCATATTTGAGTACTGCTAATAAACTATAAGCACTATAATGGCGTTAAGTTTATTTTCTGCACCGCTGCCCATGTCGCTTTACCATTCCTGCGACACTGACGGACATTATTTCATTACTCGATGGGTTTATTGTTCCCCCGTTGAAAAAGCGAAAAACATTCCGGTGGCTTCACCTTACGTAAAATCGTTACTATGAGTGAAAGTAATCGCTATAATCGCTCAATGGTTAAGACGCTCGGCTACTTAGCCGGAGTACCCAGCCTCGATCCAGCCATGCGCGGTTAGACCTCAAGCAATTTACTGTATACAGTACCGAACTGTATATATCTATTTTTGTTTTGCCTACCCTGTCCTTTCTCCATGTCGCTCTTCACTATATTTCCTCTACCGCTTTCTCAGTATCCCTTTATTTTCGCCATCCCAGTTAAGGTGTTTCAGGTAGTAGATATGGGGCTGGCAAACATCTCTAATTCCTTTTTTGATATATAATAAATAACCACATATAATGTGGTAGGCTGTCGAATAAGATTCGAACCAAGACGTATGACATCGGGAGGAAAGCCGTTTATTTCGAAGACCGTGAGAGTAAACTCATGATACGGCAGACAGACGTTCGCAAGCGGCCATGGTGGGGCGCAGGTTTATACGGTGTTGTATTACACGATGCGCTGCGGCACTCTGATCACCCGCAGTCTGCCGCAGCGGAGCATGACCGTAGCGAACTGCGTCACCGCTCGTTTTGACTTGAAAGCTGCCGACGGTCGCTTGGTCGAATCGGCGTCGGTCACGAAACGACCGTTTTTCGTCAGTTGTTTCTCCTGCTCATTGTAGGTGATCACCTCCTTCCGCTGAGCCTCCTTGAGGCGCACCGTGGGTGCACTCAGCAGCGCCTGCTTGTTCTTCAGCGCCTGGTTGAAAGCGTCCACAAGTTTGTTCAGCTCAATCTGCGTCAACCGAAATTGCGTGCACTTGGGCAGGCTTGCGAATTCTTATTCGGTCAAGTAGGCCGCGCACACGGCGGCGCCGGCTTGGTCGCCACGTACCAATTTATTAGCCTGTTGAGCACGCTCATTTTGCCTCGTAGTGGCTTCTTGTTGTGCGGGCACAGCAGCGGGGAGATAATCGACGAAATTCATCATGCACTCTGCGAGCAGGAACTGCAACTGGAGATTCGATATTAGCTTTGTCTCAGTCTCTTTGAGCTCCTCATACTGCGCGATGAGTTCTTGACAACTCTTCTGAACCGTGAATGCTTCCAGTGCCTTCGCTTGGGCCTCTTGCACGAAATATCCGACACCTTTCGAGACCCGCGGCAGACCGACGCAAAGGTCGAGAACGTCTAGTTGCTTGTAAAGGCCAGCGGTGTACTCGACAGTGATCATCGAGCGCTCTGCTGTCGGGTGCAGAACGATGTGAAAATGCCAGGCTGGAAAGTTTGCGGCCGTTCATCCAAGACCTGATGAAGTGGTGTCGCAGGGAAGCGAGAGCAGCTGCAGGAATGAAGGCAGACAGCTGACGGACTGACCTGCTACAGGCACCAAAATCAGCCGCAACTGCCTTTTTCTTTTACCAGTGCGTACGCTTTGCACGGGAAACCATAGAGCGCGCCACTAAACAGTCAATATCGTAAATAATATTTAAGCTTCAAAACACACAGTTATGAATTTCAGTGACTATCAAATTTCACTGAAGCCACGTTCATTTGTTGCCGATAGCAGCACATAAATTGAGTGCGTTAAGAAAGTGGGACTTGTTTACCCCCATCGCCATCTTCCCAAAAGGTGGAAGTGTCTGAGGCTATGGCAGACGAGTGCAGACTACAGAGCTCAGCGCTCTCCTTGCAAGATGGTGGCGATATGTTGATGGATAATGTGTGGCGTTGAGACGCCGCACTTTCATGTGCGAAGTTGTGGTGGAAGAACGGCTACTACTAGCCCCAAACATAAATTGTTATTCACACCTAGGGAATACGTAACGAACCACCTGGACTCGCTTGTAATGGAGCTGTGTGCTATCCACGATGCGATGGAGGCTATAAACGCCAACGTCCATAATAGAAGGTCACATTTACACCGATTCTCTAGCGGCTGTTAAAAAGCTCATCAGTATTACAAAAACCCTAAGCATTTCTCAGGAGATACATGCTCTAAATTCGAAAAACGCGTTTGGGTACATTGGATACAAGAAGGCAGTAATAACATGTCATAAAAAACAGACACGTTTGCACACCAAACCCTTAACACGAATGCTTCACCCACAAGCCTCCCATTTCATCGTCGTTCCGCTTTCCCAATCTTTGTATCTGTGGTTAGCAAAAGTGCCCGTGCCCTCATTCCCCCGTGTACTTACGCGCTCCCTCATAACCTAACGAGAATGGAGGTGGTGTCCCTTACAATGGTTAGGGCTGGGGCGGCCCATACCCAGTAGGTGACGTGCTGATGGGGCTCGGAAGAAGATACAGTGGAGAGCACGTGCCTTAAGTGTACTAGGCCAACTGTGGAGCCGGATCTTCACCACCTTTTATGGTTATGCACAGAAAGCAGCCGTCAAGAATAAAACGGCTTCAAGAAGTTGGATTGTCGGCTATACAGGAGGAACATTTACACTTGTGGTTAGTGAATAATATTAGGAGCTCTAGCTTGTTCCTGTTACTTGACGAAAATAGACTGAATGACATCCTTAAAGTTAAAAGACAGCCTGATTCTCTGCCACATGGCAAGCCTTCAAATAAAAAAGGTTGTTTTCCTATCTGAAAACGGCCAGATGAGACCTCGGCGGCCTATAGAGCAAGAAATGCGGCGAATGAAGGAAATTGTGTTATGTATGATAAATTTGCAGAGGCCCCACAAGCCGTTAAATAAACAGAGAGACAATATGCGGCGTTCATGTCTGATTAAGAACAGTTGTTTAAGAACCGTTGCGGTTGAAAACAACAACACCCAGGTGTGAGCAATCGTGGCCTTTACCTGGAGTGCACAAGGCTGTTCCAGTAATGCATTTCATCATTACGCCTCCCCTCGACTACCTAAAAACGTATTAAAAAGGTTTCGTTTTTCGGCGTAAGCTCTAGAAGAATAATTTGTGGCCATAGGTGTTCAATATATAATTTGTAATCGATCATATTGTCATGCCACTGACGACGAGGAAGAATTGTGCTGGTCGGGGAGAAGAGGAGAAAGCGTTGGTGCTTGGGGGCTAGTAGGCTTCACCTTATCCCGCTGCCATATCACTGTAAATAAACACCCCTTTTCTATTTCACCGTAACAACTTGGTGGAGGTGCTCCGTTCGATCCCTAAGTACGGCGCAACAAGACCAACTTGAGTTTCGACGTAGTCGCCGCCTTGCTGGACTGCCACCGCTTCCAACAATCATGAACCACACCGAATCTAACTGTGCCAGCCGCGACGTTGCAAGCCAGGCTGGTGACAGGCCTGCCCCATCCAGCTCTGTTCCCTGCCAGCCTTACCGGGAACCACGACCATTTGCAGGAGAAGAAGGTGAGGACGTTGAGAAAAGGCTACTTCAATATGAACGATTGGATTGGATTGGTAAAACGTTTATTCGGGGCCTGCAGTAGAACGCGCGCTCGCGCCCGCGCGCTCCGGACGGGGCCTACGTCGTCCTCTGGGCACCGGCCGCGCGGCCTGGGTCCCCGCTCGTCGTGGCCGGCTCGCAGGTTCCCTGCCGGGCCAGCGCCTTGATGACCTGCTGGACGGCCCAGAGTTGCTCCTCTTGATTATCGCTCCCTGCGGCTGCTTCCAGTCGCGGCGGGATCCTCCCAGACTTAGCTTCTTCCTGGTACTGGGTACAATTCCACAGCATGTGTGCGAAGCCGGCAGTCTCCGTTCGGCAGACTCTGCATTTGTCTGTCGGGTGCGTCTCGGGATACATTCTATGCATCAGCAACGGACTGGGGAGTGAGCCCGTCTGTAGCTGTCTGAATAAAACGGCTTGCTCTCGACTGAGCCCCGAACAAGGGGGTGGAAGAATTCCCAAGTTGTCAAATTGTCCTCGTTATTCTCGAACCAGGTCATAGCCGTGTAAGTTCGAAAGAAAACGACATTTGTGAGCATAGTGATAGGGTCCCACCGGTTGTACCGACGAACTCAATATGAACGAGTTAGTCGGTACAACTGGTGGGACCCTATCACTATGCTCACAAATGTCGTTTTCTTTCTAGCTTCCACGGCTATGACCTGGTTCGAGAATAACGAGGACAATTTGACAACTTGGGAACGGTTTGCCACCGAGATAAAACAGCATTTTGATGACTCTGTACCGAGCAAAAAGCGGGCTGAGCAGACCCTTGATCAAAGAGCTCAATTGCCGGATGAAACCTGTACCACATATACAGAAGAGATCCTCAGATTGTGCAAATGTGTGAATTCCAACATGCCCGAAGAAGAGTCAGCCACATTTTGAAGGGCATCGCGGCTGACGTGTACAACTTTTTAATTGCCAAAGACACCCTTGAAACCGTCTCCGATGTTATTAAACACATCCGCGCTTTTCAAGCTCTCAAAACCCGTCGTATTGCGCCAAAAGTTGGGCGGCTGGCCAACGTGCCTACTGTGGCCAGCCTTGATGACCATGCCCAACTAGATCTTCCGTCGACGATCCGGCAAATCGTGCGGGAAGAACTTCTGCGGCTCAACCCACTTCCCCTGCACGAATCTGCTGAGGTCTCTGTCTAGAGGGTATCTAGAGGGCCGGCTTCACCATCACAAGCGATTACAGTGCAGCCTTTCGCACAAGCTAATGAAATTGCAGCTTCTATTGACTATCCTCCTACACATTTCGCCAACCGAAATGCGCCGATGCCTGACGCCCCAAGGTATGACGTCGCCCCAAGTGCACATAGATCTTCCATTCGATCTACCAGGATTCTTGAGCAGTATGAGCATTCAGCCAGACCTACGACGCGCCCAGCTGTTCCTTGCTCTTATGCACAACAGCATTTTTTACTTTCCCCGGCGATATGCTACCGCTGCGGCGTCGAAGGTCGCATCGCCAGGTACTGCCGCAGTAGGTTCCCACCTCGCTATAACCATCTGACGCCTCCAACAGTACCCAACAATCGGCGATACAGTCCCGGTTTTCAGCAATCCAATACTCAGCGTGGGTATTACCACAACATCCATAACCAGAATCTCCGCGACCACTCCCCTGCATCTAATAGAAGCGTTACTCTCCACCCGCCTTCCGTGCGCGTCGTTCTCCATCACCGCGGCGGCGCTCCATGTCGCCTCAGCAGGAAAACTAACCAGCGCGACCAATGGGGGTGAAGCCGCTGGAAATGTGCTGTGTGCCAACATCCCTCCAACTATAATGCTCAAGAACAAAATTCGTGTGTTCATTGATGGTGTGTATACATTAGCTTTGGTGGATACGGGTGCGACTGTGTCTGTGATGAGTAATCAATTTAGGCGCTTGTTGGGATGCAAATGATGTTTGAATATGACCGTGCGCCAACGTTTTGTGGTGTGAGTGGAGAGGCGTTGCGGCCACTTGGTGTGTGTAGTGCGCAGGTGTCTGTGGGTGGTGCAATTTTTCAGGCCGAATTCGTAGTCTTACCCCACTCTACGCATGACATCATTTTAGGAATGGACTTCTTGAAGTTTTGTGGCGCTACCGTTGACTGCCGAAGTCAAGAGGTTCATTTTGACGGCTCGCATCTGCCGACTCTTTTTGAAAGTGGCCGTAATGAAGACACAGTTTTTAGTATTACCGAAGACACAGTAGTTCCACCTTTGTCTGCCATGTTCGTCCCCGTGTTCGCTCCACTTCTTGACCAGGTTTCATTTCTGGCCGTGGTGCACCCAGTTCACTCAGCATGCCTGAAGAAAAATGTTATTATTCCTCACTGTATGATCTCCGTGCATTACGGTAGTGCCTCGTTATGGACAATCAATCCATCGTCCGAGCCCGCAGTTTTACCAACGGGATTGAAGCTTGCCTCCTGTTGACCCGATGCGCCCCACGTCGTTGCTTTGGTCACAGATGCTACGGGTGCCACCGTACCTCTGCCTGCTGATGAAACTTCGATCTTCCGTATGATCAGCGCCGATCTCAGCTCACCTCAACGCCGTACTCTTGTGGATATTCTTGTACCCTTTTCGCCTATGTTTGACTTTTCTCAAACAGATGGACCGACCTCTCGCCCTGCACATGGGACCCATCATACCATCGACACTGGTTCGGCTCATCCCATTCGTCAAAAGCCATATCGCGTGTCCCCATCTGAGCGCAAAGTCATTCATGAGCAAGTGGAGGACATGCTACGGAAGAAGGTGATACAGGAGTCATCTAGCCCCTTGGCTGCCCCTGTTATTCTTGTACGCAAGAAAGGCGGTTCGTGGCGATGCTGCGTCGATTATCGGCGTCTAAATTCTGTTACGAAAAAGGACGTCTATCCTCTTCCTCGCATAGACGATGCCCTCGACTGCCTCTCTGATGCGTCCTATTTTTCTTGTCTTGATCTCAGGTCTGGCTACTGGCAAATTCCAATGGACCCTGCGGATAAGAAAAAAAAACGGCCTTCGTAACGCCAGATGGCCTTTATGAGTTTAATGTTTTGCCATTTGGGCTGTGTAATGCGCCAGCCACGTTTGATCGCTTTATGGACACAGTTTTGCGCGGCTTAAAATGGGCCATTTGTCTTTGCTACCTGGACGATATCGTCATATTTGGAAAATCCTTCCAAGAGCACAATGACCGTTTAGTACGCGTCTTGAATTGTCTGCACAACGCCACCCTAATTCTTAACTCGAAAAAGTGCCGCTTTGGAAAGCGCCAAGCGCTGGTGCTAGGACACCTTGTCAATGGTGATGGTGTAATGCCGGATCCCCAGAAAACTGCCGCTGTTGAGTCTTTTAAACCCCCGCAGACAGTGAAGGAGTTGCGCAGTTTTCTACGGTTGTGTTCTTATTTTAGACGCTTTATCCATCACTTTGCTGACGTCGCTTACCCATTGGCGTGCCTTCTCAACAAAAACTCCACTTTTGACTGGACACCAGACTGCGATGCGTAATTTCGTCAACTGAAGTGTCTTTTAATAATGAAACCCATCCTACGTCACTTCGATCCTGCTGCAGTGACAGAAGTTCACACGGACGCTCGTGGAATCGGTCTTGGGGCAGTCCTTGTCCAACGGCATAATGGACGAGAGCATGTTATCGCGTACGCAAGTCGTACCCTGAGCAAGCCGGAACGGAACTACACAGTCACCGAACAGGAATGCCTGGCTGTAGTTTTCGCTGTGCAGCGTTTTCGTTCATATTTGTACGGACGGTCGTTTACTATCGTACCTGACCATCATTCACTCTGTTGGCTGCGGAACCTTCGAGACCCATGTGGTCGCCTCGCGCGCTGGGCCCTCCGGTTACAGGAATATGACTTTGCCGTGGTGTACAAAAGCGGGAGGCGTCATGCAGACGCAGATTGTCTTTCTAGGATGCCAATGGCCACGACTGTATCTGACAGCGACGATTTCGACAATTATATAACAACCCTCGAGCCAGCCTTTCCCGACACGAATGTTTTCAAAACGAAACAGCAAAATGATAGCAGTCTGCAGCCTCTATTTGCTGCCGCCCAAGCCAGCATACCTACAAGCCGTTTTTGTGTGCGTGATGGCCTCGTATGGAAAAAGAGGTATTCGCCTGTCGGCCAGCGATACTTACTTGTAGTTCCCAAGACGCTGTGCACGGACGTATTGCGTGTTATGCATGATGATCCAACTTCTGGGCATTTGGGATCGGTTCGAACACTTCACCGTGCTCAAGAAAGATTTTACTGGCCCAGAATGCGCTCGACGATTGAACAGTACGTTGCCAGTGGCAAGCAATGTCAACGCCACAAACGTCCAACTGCAACTCCATCTGGCTTGCTGCACCCTGTGAAGACCCCGACAGCTCCGTTTGATCAAGTAGGCATTGACCTCGTAGGTCCGTTTCCGAAGTCCGTGGATGGAAATCGCTGGATTGTAATCTGCGTGGACTATCTCACACGTTACTGTGAAACCGCCGCTCTTACATCTGCTACGGCGCATCAGGTGTCGCTTTTCTTGCTGCACTCAGTCATCTTACGACACGGGCCGCCACGAATTGTCATCACTGATCGGGGCCGACAATTCACTGCTGATGTCGTTGAAGAGCTCATGCGTTTATGCGCCGTAACTTTCCGACACTCGACGCCATACCATCCCCAGACAAATGGCTTGACTGAGCGCGTCAAGAGAACGCTTATCAACATGCTAGCCATGTATGTGGACGCAGGGCATAAGAACTGGGACACCATACTACCCTTCATCACGTATGCGTTTAACACCGCCACGCATGAGACGACTGGGTACAGTCCATTTTACCTGCTCTATGCCAGACCGCCACGCTACTCCCTGGATACTATTCTGCCCTTCACAAGCTGTGAAGACCCCTGCCTGGCTGAGACCCTCTGTCTCGCCGAAGAAGCTCGGAGAATCGCCCGATTACGGTCTGGTGCTTCACAAGAACGTTCTAAAGTGCGAAACGATGTCAGTCACCGGCGGGTCACGTACTCTGTAGGTGATTTAGTCTGGCTGTGGCGTCCAATTCGGCGCCGTGGCCTACATCAAAAACTCTTGGCCCACTATGACGGCCCATATGTGGTTGTGAAACGTATCAGCGATTTAACTTATGCAATAGCCCGCCTGACAGTACCGGGTCGTCGGTCAGCCAAAACCGACCTATGTCATGTTGCCCGCTCGAAGCCGTGTCAGCCTCGCACGACTCACGAACACGCCCAGAGGGCTTAGGCTGAGTAGGGGGGAAATGTCACGCCACTGACGACGAGGAAGAATTGTGCTGGTCGGGGAGAAAAAGAGGAGAAGGCGTTGGCGCCTGGGGGCTAGTAGGCATCACCTTATCCCACTGCCACATCACTGTAAATAAACACCTTTCTATTTCACCGTAACAATATTAGAGTACTGCTCGTAACTATAAGCACTATACTGACGGTAAGTTTATTTTCTGCAGCGCTGCCCTTTTGACTCTACCATGCCTGCGACACTGATGGAAATGATTTTATGACTTGATGGTTGTAACGTTCCCCTGTTGAGAAAGCGAAAAATATCCCGGAGGTTTCATCCTACGTAAAATCGTTACAATGAGTGAAAGTAACCGTTGCACTCACTCAATGGTTGACGCTCGGCTACTTAGCCGGAGTACCCAGCCTCGAACCCGACCATGCGCTGTCGGGCCTCAAGCAATTTGCCGTCTATAGTACCGTACTGTATACATCTATTTGTGTTTTACCTACCCTGTACTTTCTCCATGTCGCTCTTCATTTTGATTGCCTCTAACGCTTTCTCACTATCCTTTTATTTCTTTCGTCCCAGTCAAGGGGTTTCAGGTTGTAGATGCGTGGCTGGCAAACATATTTAAGTCTTTTTTTGATATATAATAATTAACCACATATCACGTAGAAGGCTGTGGAATAAGATACGAACCAAGACGTATGACATCGGTAATAAAGCCGTTTATTTCGAACACAGTGAGAGTAAACTCATGATACGGCAGACAGACTTTCGGAAGTGGCAGTGGTGGGGTGCAGTTTTAGACGACGGCGTATCATAAGATCCGCTGCGGCCACCTGATCGTCCGCAGTCCGGCAGTCTCGTTGCCGTCTATTCCCTCGTGTGCCGGTATCCACATGATTGTGTGCTTCATGTTGCCGGTCTTTTTTTGCTGCTCCATTATTCGGTGTGCCCGTTTGCATACGCGCCCCAGGAGGAAGGCACGATAGGAGTTTTGGGAATCGCTCAGTATTATGTTTTTACCTTAACTGCTGGCGTGTTTAACTGCAAGGGCTATTGCAACTTCCTCTGCATCTTCTATGTAGTTATTAGTCTTGATCGATTAGCTGGTCACCTCTCTTCCGGTGTGGTCAACTGTGGTGGCTACCGCCGCTTTTCTCCCCAGATATTTACTGGCGTCTACATAGAGTATGTTAGTATATCTTCGGACGACGTTGTTTTGTATGTGGCGACTTCTCGCTTTTCGTCTTTCGCTGTTGTGTAGGGGGTCCATTTTTTATGAATTGGAAGGACCTGGTATTCATTCTGCTTTCGGGAGTGAGTGTTTCTCTTAGGGGGCTAGTTTTCTCGTCGATGGGTCGTCGCATGATGTTCAGTAGGTGTCTACCAGTCCGACTTTGCTCTGGTCTGCGTTCTTGGCAGACCAGGATTGCTTCTTTGTGTTCTTCGTAGGTGGCAGAGATGCCCATTGCCATAAATGCCTCATTGGATGCATGACTTGGTAATCCGAGTGCTAGTTTATAAGCTTTCCGTAACTGCGCATCATTTTTCTGTGATTCCGTTTTGGTGACGTTGTGGTACGGGAGGCTATAGGTCCAGCTGGGGACTATCATCGCTGTTACTATTCTAATCGCGTCCTTCTCCTTTAATCCTCCGTTCCTGTTTGCTATTCTTCTAATCACCTGACTGGTTGCCCGAGTTAGTAGCTTGATTGTGTGCGTTCTTTCCCCGTGGCTCTCTAGCCACATACCTAGTATCCTCAAGGTTTTTACTTCTCCGATTTCTTGGTTTTTGAAGTCGGATTCGAATCGGCTCTGTCTTGAAGTTTTTCTTGTGGATTCTAATGAACTCGGTTTTTTTCAGGCGCATTGCAAGCCGTTTCTACTTGCAATTTCTTCAAGCCATCCAGAGCTCTTTGCAATTTGTCTTCTTTTTCTCCCGCTGATCCTGTCGTCGTCCACACCGTAATGTCGTGGGCGTAGAGTCCGTGACGAATTCCAGGTATGCTTTCCAATTTCCTCGCTTGCGGCACCATGACCAGATTAAAGACAAGGGACGAGATGATGGATCCCTGCGGGGTTCCTTTCCCGGCAGTTTCTCTTTCGTTGGTCCTGGTACCGCTGACGACATTTATCGTTGCTGTCCGGATGCTGATAAAGTCCCGCACGTAATTGTACGTTCTCTCGCCGCACCCGGTTTCTGATATGCTATCGAGAACTGATTTATGGCTGATGTTGTCAAAGGCACCTTTTAGGTCCACCGCGAGGAGGATACTTTCGTTTTTGGCTGATATTGTGTCCAAGATGTCGTGCTTGATTTGCACAATTACGTCCTCTGTTGACAGATTCTTCCTGAAGACGAAGATCGAGTTTGGCAGTAGTTTTTCGTCTTCCAGGTAGTCTGTGAGTCGGCTATTGATGATTCTTTTGAGCCATTTTCTTATGCAAGATGTAATTGAGATAGGGCGTAAGTTGTCCAGGCCTAGGTTCTTCCCAGGTTTGGGAATAGTTACAATTTCGGCATGTTTCCATTATTTCGGTAGATTTCCGCTAGACCAGATTTCATTGAAGAACTTCGTTATTTCCTTCATTTTCTGCTCGCTATGGTTTCTAATGACTGCGTTGCTGACTTGGCTTCTGCCGGGTGCAGTGTTTTTGACGAAGGATCTAGCCGCTGCGTATACTCCTGCTACTGTAATGTCCGCGTCCGGTTTTGGGTTGGGCATTCCTGCGTATTTCTGATCGATGTTGACTGTTCCGTCTGGCTCTCCGATGTACCTATTCCAGATCTGATCCGCGATTTTAGTCTGTCGATTGGTTCAGGTGGAGCATACTTGCCTTGCCATTTTCGTTCCTGCTGTGACTTGGGTAAATTAGGTATCTAATTAGTTTCCAGCTCTTAGCATTACCTAGATTTCCATTCAGTTCATTGCAGATTTGGTTCCAGTTGTTGCTGGCCACCGTCTGCGTGTAGCTCTGAATTTTGTCGTTGAACTTTGCGATCCGAATTTTGAGTTTCCTGTTATGTTTTTGGTTTTTCTATCGTTTGGCCAGCCCTCTTCTCGCGTCCCATAGGTTGAGTAGGTGTCGGTCTACTTCCTGTAAGTGGTCCTGGGCTTATATTGTTTTAGTGTGTTTTTTATGTTTGGCTCGAATGCGATCTGTCCATTTGGTTAAGGTTTCTGCACTTTGTTCTTCCAGGTCTTTCCTGAACTCGTGCCAGCCCGTTACATTGGATTTCCTTAGTGCACTGTGCAGCCTTCCTGCATTCACCAGTGTCTCGCATATGAAGTGATCACTCCCGAAGTTGAGGTTCGTGTCGGTCCACTCCGCTTATATTTCTTCGGTTACGTATGCGATGTCTATGCTCGTATCTCTGTTTACGCTGTCGCCCTGTCGCGTCGGGGTGCCGCAGTCGGTTAGTAACTTCAGGTTGGCCCTTTCCGTTGCTTTTTGTAAGAGAGTTCCTTTCGCGGTATTTTGTCGGTATCCCCATGTGTGATGTGGCACGTTGAAGTTCCCCGCTATAACTAGCCTGTTCTTTCCTGCAATCTTCCGAGCATTCTCAATAATTGATCCGAAGTCCGTTTTCCTGTCCCTTGGAGGGCAGTATATATTGAGTATAAATAGGCTTTTATCCTTTCTTTTTTTTGGGAAGGACCTCTACTAATATGTGCTCTATGTCTTGCGTTAACTTGTCGTGTTTAATCGCTGTGATTGTTTTGCTCGTGAATGTGGCCACTCGTGTCTGGTTTTCCTCGACATGCGAATCGTATCCTGGTATCTGGAGTAATTAAGGCTTCCTGTAGAAGTATCACATGAGGCTTTTGGCTGCTGCCAAATATATGCAAGCTGAAGTCTTTCTTGTTCCTGAAACCTCTACAGTTCTACTGCCAGATGCGGCACGTGTCTTTCTTCCTGGTGGCTACGTTGTTAGTGTCGTGAGCTATGTTGGTCTTCAGTTCTCGTTGGTCTGACTTTGTTCTTATTGTTTGGTATGCTTTCTTGCGACGTTTCTCTTTTGGTTGCTGCGTTAGGTTGTAGCAGTCTATCTTCGTCAAACGTTGCCCGAGTTTCTCCAGAACCGCGATTATATCATTCAGCTTAGCATCAATTGCTGCGTGTCTCGCGTCGTGTACTGTGGCTACGTTGTTGAATTTTTCGCCCTGCATTTTAACTAATATTTCGAGTTTCTCGTCTACCGTTTCGAAATCTTCCGTGCGCTCGGCTTTTCTGTTTTCTACCTCCATCTGTGTGCTTCAGTTGAGTTTTTCTTGCTCAATTTTCCTCATTAGATCTTCGAATCTGCCTCTCCACTCGTCGCTGTCTTTCGCTATTGCTTTAATTTGTGCGTCCGTTTCTTGTCTGATCTTCACTGTTGCGTCATCGAGAGATTGTTTTGTATTTCTCAGCCAAGCTAGAGGCGTCAATGGGAGACAGAGATGGTCTACTTACCCAATCATTGTTGCTGCTCATCTCCTTGGTTCCTCCTCGGGGTACAGGGTCCCTGGATGGTGATCTGCGCCTGGTCTTGGACTTGTGCCGAGGCTTGGCGGCTTCGTGCCCTCGGATTTCATGTCTCTTTTCCGGCCTTGATCTGTCGCTGATATTCTTCATGGCTTCTAGCTGGGGGAATTCTTTCTCGCCTTTTTTGGGCGGTTGTTTCTCCTCGTCAAGGACGACCTTTTTTCCTCTTTTCTCTTAAGTTTCTCAGGCGGTCTCTGTTATGTTTCCTGCACATTGGATCGCCTGTCGGATGTCCTCTTCCACAGAAGGCACAGACCTCGTCACACATGTGGATGGTTCGGTCTTCCATTTTGCCGCAGTTTTCGCACGCCTTTTTATCGGGGTGCGGGCCTACATCCGGGCGGTGTGTCTGCATGTTGCACCTTCTGCAGATGATTCTAGTTTTCGTGTAGAGGTGAAGTTGGAATTGCACGCCCTCGTAATATACTTGTCTCGGCGGCCAAAGAGTGCTGTTCTTGAATTACCTATCATCCTTGAGAATGCGAGTTGGATTCCAGCTTTCACAATCCTGATGTTCTTCATGAGATGTTCCGGTTTCGTGTCAGGGTCCACGCCATGGAATACGCCTTTTTCGATGTTTTCAGGTGTCATGCCGTATGTTTTGAGCTCGTAAGGTCTTTCGACAATCATGATTTTTCCAACTTGCCAGATTCGGTTGGCCTGTTCCACGCTTGGAGAGCTTGCAATGGCGGAGTTCGATGCACAGATCACTTGCACTATGAGTTCTCCAATCTCATTTCCCATGCCGGACGCGCGTAAGTGCCCTTGCGAACGCTAATTCCGAGACCTCTCGCAAATCGCCGTCGACAGGGCGAATGGCAATTTTGTAGTCGTTTCGTGGGAGTGCTTTGGGTTTGTAGGCTTTTTTTCTTTTCCCGCGTTCGTTGGCTTATTGTCCTCGCCAAATTCCTTGACTTTGCTCGTTTCGTCCTTCCGTGGGCGTTTTCTGCTGGGTGCGTCTGTCCGCACGCCTTCTCGGGTTGCTCGCTGGAACTCTAGGTACTGTTCCCAGTTTTTTCGGTTTTGTACGGGTCTGCCTTTCTTGGATATTTCTGCTGAGTTACTGCGGCGTTGTGTTCCTCGCCCGCGTCCGTTTCCGTGTATCTGAGCAAGTCGAATGGGTTTCTTATTGTAATCGATGGCGCTTCGGCTGGAATCATGTTGCCGAGTTCGTCGATCGACGGCTCTTCGACTCGACGCATTTGCCGCATTCGTCGCCAGGCCTAGCGGCGACACGGTCACATGCGCGTCCGAACTAGGCCTAGCAAGGCGGGCCTCACCTTCGGAAGCTGAGTTGCCGAGAAATAGTGATTGTATGGTTCCTGGTACCGGAGTTGGGTATCTACGTGAAGCATTCAACTTGCTGTGTCGATTCGGTCGGTGTTCGCTGGGTCCACAGTGAATGCTTTCGCGGCCTGGCGTGCTCAAAGCAGGAGCTCATTCCAGGCGCGTCCGCTCCATCTGGCCTCCTAGCAGCCGATCGAACATAAACACGTGTCGTTAGTGGATAATATGAAGAGCTCTAGCTTGTTTCTGTTACTTGAAGAAACTAGACTGAATGACTTCCTTTAAGTTAGAAGACAGCATGAGTCTGTGCCACATGGCAAGCCTTCGAATAAAAAAGGTTGTCTTCCTATCTGAAAACGGCAAGATGAGACCTGGGCGGCCTATAGAGCAACCAATTCGGCGAATGAAGGAAATCGTGTAATATATGATAAGATTGCGGAGGGCCCACAAGCCCTGAAAACAACAGGTAGACAAAATGGTCTGTTCACTTCTGCTTAAGAACAGTTGTTTAAGAACCGTTGCGCTTAAAATCAGCAGCACCCAGACGTGAGTAAGCGTGGCCTTTACATGGAGCGCACAAGTCCGTTCCAGTAATGCATTTCATCATTACGCTTCCTCTCGACTACCTAAAAACTTATTAAACAGGTTTTGTTTTTTGACGAAAGCTCTAGAAGAATTTGTGGCCGTAGGCGTTCAATATATTATTTGTAATCAATCATACTGGAGTACTGCTGGAAACTATAGGCACTATCATGGCGGTAAGTTTATTTTCTGCAGCGCTGCCCTTTTGACTCTACCATGCCTGCGACACTGATGGAAATGATTTCATGGCTTGATAGGTTTTACCATTCCCGTGTTGAAAAAGCAAAAAAATTCCAGATTGTTCACCCTACGTAAAAATCGTTACAGTGAGTGAAAGCAACCGCTGCATTCGCTCAATGGTTAAGACGCTCAGCTACTTAGCCGGAGTACCCAGCCTCGAATCCAACCATGCGCGGCCGGGCATCAAGCAATTTACTGTACATAGTACCGTACTGTATATATCTATATGTGTTTTACCTACCCTGTCCTTTCTCCATGTCGCTCTTCACTTTGATTCCCTGTACCACTTTCTCACTATCCCTTTATTGCCGCCGTCCCTGTTAAGGTGCTTCAGGTAATAAATAAGGGGCTGGCAAACAGATTTCCTTCCTTTTTTGATATATAATAAATAACCACAGACGATGTGGAAGGCTGTCGAATAAGATACGAACCAAGACGTGTGTATTCGTCAGGAAAGCCGTTTATTTCCGAAGGTCGTGAGAGTAAACACATGATACGGCAGACAGACGTTCGGAAGCGGTCGTAATAGGGCGCAATTTTAGACGACGGCGTATCGTAAGACGCGTTGCGGACCTCTCATTGCCCGCAGTCTGCCGCAGAGGCGCATGATCGCAGCGAACTGCGTCACCGCTCGTCTTGACTTGAAAGCTGGCGACGGTCGCTTGCTCATGTCGGCGTCGGTCACGAAACGAACGTTTTTCCTCTCTTCTGTCTCCTGCTCATTGTAGGTGATCACCTCCTTCCGCTGAGCCTCCTTGATGCGAACCGTGAGTACACTCAGCAGTACGTACTTGGTCTTCAGCGCACGGTTGAAAGCGTCCAATAGTTAGTTTAGCTCAATCTGCGTCAAGCGAACTTGCATGTAATTGGGCACATTTTTGCGAATTCTTCCTCGGTCAAGTAGGCCGCGATGACAGCTGCCTCGGCTTAGTCGCCACGTAACAATTTATTAGCCTGTTGAGCACAATCATTTTGCCCTGCACCGGCTTCTTGTTGTGCGGGTATTAAAGCGGGGAGGTGATCTGCGACTTCTTTATGCGCTCTGCGAGCTGCAAGTCCAGGTGGTCTGGTACGTATTCCCTATGTGTGAATAACTGTTCATATTGGGACTGGTAGTTGCCGTTCTTCCACCACGACTTGGCACACGAATGTGCCGTTTTTCAAGGCCACCTATTACGCACCAACCTATCATCATCATCATCATCATCATCATCATCATCATCATCATCATTATCGTCGTGCAAGGACAGCGCTGAGCTCCTGTGGTATGCACTCGTCTGCCATAGCCTCAGACACTTCTGCCTTCTGGGAAGATGGCAATAAAGGTAAACAAGTCTCCCTTTCTTAACGAATTCAATTTATATGCAGATATGGGGAACAATAAAATATGGCATGAGTTAAACTTTATGGTCACTGAAATTCATAACTGTAAGTGTTTTTGTAGGCTAAACATAATTTACAAAATGCACTGTTTAGTAGCGTCCTCTACGTTTTCACGTGCAATGCGTACGCACTGAGGAAAGAAAAAGATAGTTGTGGTTGATTTTGGTACCTGGAGCAGGTCAGTCCGTCAGCCGTCTTCCGTCAGTCCCTGCAGCTGCTCTCGTTTCCCTTCGAAACCACTTCGTCAGCCCTTCGACCAACGGCCGCAAACTTTCCAGCCGGACATCGTCACATCGTTTTTCACGCTACAGGAGAGCACGCAATGATGACTTACGAGTACATCGCTGGCCTTCACAAGCAACTACATATTCACGACCTTTGCGTCGGTCTGTCGCGGGTATTGAAAGACGACGCATATTTCGTGCAACAGGCCCAAGCTAAGACACGGAAAGCCATCAAGATTCAGAAGAGGTTTCACGAACTCATCGCGCAGTATGAGCAGCTCAAAGAGACTGAGGTGAAGCTATTATCGGATCTCCAGCTGCAGTTGCTGCTCGCAGAGTGCATGAAGAGTTTCGTAGAAGACGTCCCCGCTGCAATTCCCGAACAACTGGAAGCCGCTGCAGGGTAAAATGATTGTGCTCCATAGGGTAATAAATTGGGACGTGGCGACAAAGCCGATTACACCGTCAGCGAGGCCTACTTGAGCGAGGAAGAATTCGCAAGCGTGCCCAAGCATATGCAAGTTCGACTGTCGCTGATTTAGAGAAACAAACTTGTGGACGCTTTCAACCGGGTGCTAAAGGCGAAGTACGCGCTTTTGAGTGTACCCACGGTGGGCCTCAAGGAGGCTCTGTGGAAAGAGGTGATCACCTACAATGAGCAGGAGACGGAAGAGACGAAAAACGCTCGTTTCGTGACCGTCGCCAACTTGACCATGCGATCCTCGGCAGCTTTCAAGTCAAGACGAGTGGTGACGATATTCGCTACGGTCATGCGCCTCTGCGGCAGACTGCGGGTGATTAAAGGTCCGCAACGCATCTTACGATACACCGTCGAATAAAACTGCGCCCCACCACGGCCGCTTGCGAAAGTCTGCCGTATCATGAGTTGACTCTCACGATCTTCGAAATAAAAGAATTTCCTGGCGATTACGCATGTCTTGGTTCGTATCTTATTCGTCAACCTTCCACATAGTCTGTGGTAATTATTATATATCAAAAAAGGAAGGAAATCTGTTTGCCAGCCCCTTATCTACTACCTGAAACACCCTAACTGGGACGGCGGAAGTAAAGGGATAGTGAGAAGGCGGTACAGGAAATCAAAGTGAAGAGCGACATGGAGAAAGGACAGGGTAGGTAAAACACAAATAGATGTATACAGTACGGCACTATATAGAGTAAATTGCTTGAGGCCCGGCCGCGCATGGTTGGGTTCGAGGCTGGGTACTCCGGCTAAGTAGCCGAGCGTCTTAACCATTGTGCGACTGCAGCGGTTACTTTCACTCACTCTAACTATTTCTACGTACGATGAAGGCTCCGGAATTTGTTTTTCGCTTTTTGAGGAGGGGAAAGGTAAAACCATTAAGTCATGAAATCATGTCCGCCAGTGTCGCAGGCATGGTAAAGCGACAGGGGCGGCGCTGCAGAAAATAAACTTACCGCCAGTGTACGTGCTTATAGTTTCGAGCAGTACCACATATGATTGATTACAAATTATATATTGAACACCTATGCCCACAAATTTTTCTTCTAGTGCTTTCGTCGAAAAAGGAAACCTTGATAAAACGTTTTTGGGTAGACGAGAGGAGGCGTAATGATGAAATGCATTACTGGAACGGTCTTGTGCACTCCTGGTAAAGGCCACGCTTGCTCACATCTGGGTACGGCTAATTTTAACCGCAACGGTTCTTAAACAACTGTTCTTAAGCAGAAGTGAACAGACCATTTTGTCTACCTGTTGTTTTCAGGGCTTGTGGGGCCTCCGCAATCATATCATATATTACACAATTTCCTCCATTCGCCGCATTTGTTGCTCTATGGGACGCCGAGGTTTCATCTTGCCATTTTCAGATAAGAAGACAACCTTTTTTATTCGAAGGCTTGCCATGTGGCATAGAATCATGCTGTCTTCGAACTTAAATGGGGTCATTCAGTCTATTTTCTTCAAGTAACAGGAGCAAGCTAGAGCTTTTAATAATATCCACTAACCACGTACACGTGTATATGTTCCCCCTTTATAGCCTCGTCCAACTTCTTTTAGCGGTTTTGTTCTTGACGGCTGCATTCCTGGGCATCTCCATAAAAGGTGGCGAAGATGCACCATGACATCTGGCTTTGGACACGTAGGGCATGGGCTATGCATTGCATCTTTTTCAGAGCCCCATCGGGACGTCAACTACTGGGTAAGGGCCGCCCCAGCCCATTTTCAGAGACACCCCCTTGCTTCTCGTTAAGTTATGAGGGAACGCGCAATTGCACGGGGGAATGAGGGCACGCGCACTTTTCCTCACAACAGATACCAGGATTGTGATAGTGCGGAACAAGGATTAAATAGGAGGCTTGTGGGATTTTCAGAGCCCCATCGATACGTCAACTACTGGGTAAGGGCCACCCCAGGCCTAATCATTGTACGAGACACACCCTTCATTCTTGTTAGGCTATGAGGGAACGCGCAATTGCACGTGGGAATGAGGGCACGCGCACTTTTCCTCACAATAGATACCAGGATTGTGAAAGTGCGGAACGAGGAATTAATAGGGTGCTTGCGGGTGAGGTTTTCGTGTTAGGAGCTTGATGTGTAAACTTATTCGTTTTTTTTTTATTTTGCACGTTATTACTTTCTTATTGTATCCCACGTACCCAAAAGCGGTTTTTTATTTCTTTTTTTATAGTATGTATCTCCTGGGAAATGCTTAGGGTTTCTGTAACGCTGATGAGCTTTTTAAGACGGTATGGCATTTATAGTCTCCATCGCATCGCGGATAGCATACAGCTCCTTTACAAGCAAGTCCAAGTGGTCTGGTACGTATTCCCTATGTGTGAATAACTCTGCATATTTGGGACTGGTAGTTGCCGTTATTCCACCACGACTATGCACACAAATGTGCCGCGTCTCAAGGCCTCACATTACCCATCAACCTATCATCATCATCGTGCAAGGACAGCGCTGAGCTCCTGTGGTATGCACTCCTCTGCCGTAGCCTCAGAAACTTCCGCCTTCTGGGAAGATGGCAATTGAAGTATACAAGTCTCACTTTCTTAACGAACTGAATTTATATGCAGATATGGGCCACTTATAAATCTGGCTTGAGTTAAATTTTATGGTCACTAAAATTCGTAACTATAAGTGTTTTTGTAGCCTAAACATAATTTACGAAATGGACTGTTTAGTAGCGCCCTCTATGTTTTACATGTGTAATGCGGACGCACTGAGGAAAGAAAAAGACAGCTGTGGTTGATTTTGGTACCTGCAGCAGGTCAGTCCGTCAGCTGTCTGCCGTCAGTCCCTACAGCTGCTCTCGCTTCCCTGCGACACCACTTCGTCAGCTCTTCGACCAACGGCCGCAAACTTTCCAGCCCGACATGGTCACATCGTTCCGCACCAGGCAGCAGAGCACGCAATGATGACTGACGAGTAGATCGCTGCCGTTCACAGCAACTACATGTTCTCGACCTTTGCCTCGGTCTACCGCGGGTCTTGAAAGATGACGCATATTTCGTGCAACAGGCCCAAGCGAAGGTACGGGAAGCCACCAAGATTCTGAAGAGGTGTCACGAACTCATCACGGAGTATGAGCAGCTCAAAGAGACAGAGGCAAACCGATTATCGGATCTCCAGCTGCAGTTGCTGCTCGCAGAGTGGATGAAGAAGTTCGTTGATGACCTCCCCGCTGCAATGCCCGCACAACGGGAAGCCGGTACAGGTTAAAATGATTGTGCTCAACAGGGTAATAAATTGGGACGTGGCGACCAAGCTGGCGCCACCGTCAGTCCGGCCTACTTCACCGAGGAAGAATCCGCAAGCGTGCCCAAGCACATGAGAGTTACACCGTTAGATGGAGGGTACTCCGGCTAAGTAGCCGAGCGTCGGTTGCTTTCACTCATTGTAAAGATTTTTATGTAGGATGAAACCTCCGGGATATTTTTCGCTTTTTCAACGGGGGAATGTTAAAAACATCAAGTCATAAAATCATGTCCTTCAGTGTCGCAGGCATGGTGCAGCCACAGGGATAGCGGTGCAAAAAATAAACTTACCGCCATTATTGTGATCATAGTTAAGAGCAGTACTATAATATGATTGATTACAAATTATATATTAAACACCTATGGCCACAAATTCTTCTTCTAGAGCTTTTGCCGAAAAACGAAACCTTTTAGATAAGATTTTAGGTGCTCGAGTGGAGGTGTAATGATGAAATGCATTACTGGAATGTCTTTATGTACTCCAGGTAAAGGCTGCGCTTGCTCACATCTGGGTGTTGCGGTTTTCAACCGGAACAGTACTTAAACAGCTGTTCTGAAGCAGACGTGAACAGCGCATTTTGTCTCCCTGTTTATTTCACGGCTTGTGGGGCCTCTGCAATCGTATCATATATTACACGATTTCCTTCATTCGCCGTATGTGGTGCTCTATAGGCCGCTGAGGTCTCATCTTGCCGTTTTTAGATAGGAAGACAACCTTTTTTATTCGAAGGCTTGCCATGTGGCATAGAATGAGGCTGTCTTTTAACCTTAAGGATGTCATTCAGTCTATTTTCTTCAAGTAACAGGAAGAAGCTAGAGCTCTTAATATTATCCACTAACCACAAGTGTAAATGTTCGTCCTTTATAGCCGACAGTCCAACTTCTTGTAGTCGTCTTTTTCTTTACGGCTGCATTCTTGGGCAGGTATATCAAAGGTGGCCAAGGTGCGGCTCTACAGCTGGCCTTGGACACTTCGGGCATGTGCTCGTCTCGGCACACGAATGTGCCTTGTCTCACGGCCACACATTCATCTTCTTCCGAAGCCAATCGGCAGGTCAATTATTGGGTAAGTGCATTCCCAGCCTTAATCATTGTAAGGGACACCTCCATTCTCGTTAGGTTATGTGGGCGCGCGTAAGTGCACGGGGGAATGAGGGAATGTGCATGTTTGCTTACCATAGATAACAGGATTGGGAAAGCGGAACGAGGATCAAATGGGAGGGTTGTGGGTGAAGAAATCAAGCAATCGTGTTAGGGGTTTGGTGTGCTAGCGTATCTGTTTTTTCTGACACATGTTATTACTGCGTTCTTGTATCCAATGTAGCCGAACGCGTTTTTTTTGTTTTCGAATTTCGAGCATGTATCTCCAGGAAAATGCTTAGGGTTTTTGTAATGCTGATGAGATTTTTAACAGCCGCTAGAGAATCGATGTAAATGTGACCTTCGATTATAGACGGTATGGCATTTACAACCTCCATCGTATCGTGGATAGCATGCAGCTCCATTGCGAGCGAGTCCATGTGGTTCGTTACATATTCCCTATGTGTGAATAACAATTTATGTTTGGGGGTAGTAGTTGCTGTTCTTCCACCACTACTTAGCACTTGAAAGTGCCGCGTTTCAAGGCCACACATTACCCATCAACATATCGTCATCATCGTGCAAGGAGAGCGCTGAGCTGCTGTGGTCTGCACTCGTCTGCCATAGCCTCAGGCGCTTCCGCCCTTTGGGAAGATGGCGATGGAGGTAAACAAGTCTCATTATCTTAACGCACTCAATTTATGTACTGATATGGGCAACAAATAAACGTGGCTTGAGGTAAATTTTATGGTCGCTGAAATTCATAACTGTTACTGTTTTTGTAGGCTAAACATAATTTACGAAATGGACTGTGTTGTAAAACGTTCTGCATTATAGTTCCGCCTTTGGCGAACGTCAGCCAAAATGCCTTCTACCCTTCCCCTCGTTTCTTCTTTCGCCCCTTCCCCCTCTCCCGGTTAGGCTATATCAGCCAGTTGTTCAGCCTGTATAAACGCCTTTCCACTTCGAGTGTCCGTCTGTGGTTCATGGAAGCATGGAACGCGCAAGGTGCGTAGTTGCGATGTAACAATGGCGATGAGCCTAATGCAAACCCACGACGAGAACCAACCTGAAACAACGGTCAAGACTGAGACGCTGGATGCAACCAGTTCAATCATAGCACATCACCAGCTTCCGGAGTATGACGCGGTGACAACTGGAGGGCATATCTGACTAAGGTTGAAGCCTACTTCGAAGCAAGTGGAATCGAAGATCCAATGAAGGAAAGGGCGTTGCTCATCTCTGCGCTAAGCACACGCACATTCCAAGTGCTTTAAGGAAAAGTTGCACCGAAGAAGCCAAATGCGATGAAGTACGAAGAAGTAATCGAAGACATAAGTTCGTACTTTGACCCAAAACGCCACGAAATAACGGAGGGTTTTCGCTTTTCCAACCGGCGCTAGCTGGAAGGTGAGTCTATTCATACCTTCATTGTCGAAATTCGCCAAATAGCGGATAGCTGCAACTTCGGGAGCATGCTCGATAGAATTCTTCGCGACAAGATAGTATGCGGCGTCCGGTCAAGTGCCCTGCAAAAGCAGCTTTTGACGAAATCAGACCTCACCCTGCAGGAAGCTGAAGCGATAGCGTTCAGCTCTGAGGCAGGAGATCAGGGTGCCAACGCGATTTCTTCGGACTTGACAGCTGTAATGAAGATAAGCGCGCGTCGACAGAGCTTCGACGAGCCGGTATTAGAGTGTGGATTGTGCGGAAGCACTAAACACAACGAAAACGCGTGTGGCTGGACGAACGCTCGATGCTACCTCTGCGGCAGGTGCGGGCACCTTGCAAAAAAATGTCTTAGCGACGTCAGCAAGAAACGCCGGAAAAACTATGCTCGGAGCAGGTCAAGCCAAGCTTTAAATGTAACAGAGGAGAGTTTGAATGACGCGGCCGACAGCATGCACATCTGGACTGTAGTGTCGTCTCGGAAAGCTCAATTGGGACCTCCGATTCGCCGAACGTTGACGTGGTGTGACAGCGATATACAGATAAACGTCGATACTGGTTCGGCTGTGTGTGTTGTGCCTAGGCAAGTTTTTGAGCAGCACAAGAAACAGTGGCCACCATTGTAGACGTGCCACAACAAACTTTCCTGTTACCTAAGAACCTTACCAGTGCTGGGGCAGTTGGATATGCTTGTTTCGTACAAGGGGACCAGCGTTGAGGGCTCATTAATTGTTGTTGTTTGCTCAGGACCAAGTCTCTGCGGACGCGAATTGATATCAAAGTTTAGCAACGCAGGATCGTCAGTCCTCAACGTCGGGGCGAAGCTGGCGGAGAGCTTAGGGAAGAACTGCACATCAACGGTGGACGATGGGCTCTCGGACTTCCAAGATGTTTTCAGCACAAAATTGGGTCGGATAGACGGACCACCAGTGCATCTGCAACTGAAAGAAGGAGCCACACCAAAATTCTGTAAGGCCCGTTCTCTTCTATTTGCATGGCGCGACAAGGTATCCAAAGAGATTGAAAGGCTTGAAACTATCGGAGTATTGTCCCCAGTAACGCACGCAGAGTAGGCTACACCGATTGTGCCGGTATTCAAAATGGGTGGCAGTGTTAGAATCTGTGCTGATTTCAAAGTGACTCTGAACCCTGCATGCGAGCTGGAACAGTACCCGCTACCTGTTATTGGTGACATTTTTGTATCTTTGAATGGTGGCGAACAATTCAGCACTCTTGACCTTCGTGATGCCTATAATCAGATCCCTCTCGATGACGAGTCCAAGAAACTGCGTTATCAATATGCACCCTGGGCTGTTCTGCTACAACCGCTTGCCTTTCTGTATAGCTTCCGCGCCTGCCATTTTCGAACGGAAAATAGATACGATATTGCAAGGCATACCAGGTGTTCAGGCATACCTCGACGATATTCTGGTATCGAAAAAACATGGCGAGACTGATACATTAAGACTTGTGCTCCAGCGTTTCCAAGAGCACGGGGTCAAACTCAGACTGGACAAATGTAAATTTCGCCAGGTATCGGTTTCATACTTGGGTCACCGAATTGACCGTGAGGGCTTACATCCGACAGAACAGCATATTGAAGCAATTATGCAAGCTCCTAGTCTGCAAAATGGGCAGGAGCTGCGCGCATTTTTGGGCATGATCACATTTTACGCCAAGTTCATGCCAAATTTATCATCTGTCCTTGCACCGCTGTACAAGCTGCTAGAAAAGAACGCAGAATGGGTGTGGGAACCTGAAAAGGAGGCGGCCTTTATGCAAGCTAAACAAGGCCTTCGTCGGGCAGGGGTACTTGCCCATTTCAATCCGGCTGCAGCCCTCAAGTTAGTGTGACGCTTCACAACATGGGATTGGAGCCGCGCTGTTCCACACGTATGGCAAGGTGAACAAGCCCATAGGCTTCCGTTCGCGAACCTTAACAAAGGCTGAACGAAATTACTCACAACTCGAACGCAACGCCCTTGAACTAGTAATTTCGTAACGAAGTTCCGGGATTTTCTTGTAGGTCGAGAGTTCACACTTGTTACTGATTACCAGCCTCTCCTGAGATTGCCGAGAGCTGATCAACCGACCCCATCGCTGGCAACCGCGCGCATACAACGTTGGTCTCTGTTCCTGGGTGGTTTCCGTTACAAGCTCCAGTACTTGCGGGGTAAGCAACTTCTGCGTGCCGACGCCCTGTGTCGAGTGCCACAAAGTACGACAGAGTTGCAATCAGACGATCCCCCTGATTACATTCTCGCTCTAAAAGGACTCGATGACGGAACGGTGTCCCTTGATGAACTGAAGCAATTAACTGCGGATGACCCGCAACTAAAAAGGCTGCGCAGTTGACAAAGGATGGCTGGTCATCGACGGCAAGATGTATAGCTGATGAGAGCATTATCCCATTTTTTGACAAATGACAAGGTCTGTCTTTGGCCCGCGGGCTGTTGTACTGGGGGCACCGTGTAATAGTGCCAAAGGAAGCGCGAGATCGTATTCTACACCTGCAGCACGAAACACATCAGGGGTCTACAGCGATGAAAGCAGTTGGCAGATCATCATTTTGGCTAGGATTGGACGACGACATAGAACGACTATCAGCAACATGTCAAACCAGTGTCAAAACCTTGCCCATGCCAGCCGCAGCACTACCAGAAAGCTGGCCTACTGCTCGAGAACCACGGTCTAGGATACATGTAGATTTCGCAGGGTCATTAGCGGGAAGCATGATTCTTGTTGTAGTTGATGCATACAGTAAGTGGATTGAGGCAGTTCCCATGAAGCAAGCTAATGCTAATGCGACAGTGAACTCCTTGTGCGAGATATTCAGCAGGTTTGGAATCCCAAGGACTGTAGTATCTGATAACGGGACTCAGTTCACCAGTCTTGAATTTGACACTTTCATGAAAAAGAATAATATAACTCA
The DNA here is from genome assembly GCF_055883805.1 of Amblyomma maculatum. NCBI lineage: Eukaryota > Metazoa > Arthropoda > Arachnida > Ixodida > Ixodidae > Amblyomma > Amblyomma maculatum. The sequence continues at coordinate 79,937,487 of NC_139350.1, forward strand.
TCTGCGAACGACTGTGTATCACCCATCGTCAAATGGGTTGGCGGAAAGAGCCGTCAGAACGATTAAGGATAGCCTCAAAAAGATGGGGGCTGTAAGATTAGAGCTCCACATATCCATACTGCTTTTTAATTACAGAAGGACACCTAACAGCTCGGGAAAGTCTCCGTCAGAGGCGCTTCTTGGTTATCGTCTCCGCTCTCGCCTAGATACAGGCTTTCCACCCGTCCCCACAGGTCCAGTCTCTGAACCACATGAATGGTCACCACCTTTTCCTGGAGCTGCAGTGTATGCGCGAAACTTTGGCGTAGGAGAAAAATGGCGGCCTGGAACAGTCCAGTCTACAAGAGGGTCACGGATGGTCACCATAGAGACACGGGCCGGACCGGTCAGGCGTCACGTCGACCAGGTGCGTGTTCGACACACAACTCCTCCACATGCGCAGCATCACTGCTCAGCGGTAGACAGCGCTGTGAAAGCTGGTATACCAACGCCTGTAGCCCACGACAAAGGAGTGGAGTGCGCGGTTCCTCGAGCAGATACCCCCCACCCAGCCTCAACGCCACCAAAGAATTCGTCAGCGGCGCAAGACGCCGAAAGCTGTCCGCATCAACAGCAAGCAGGAACCGCATCGACGCAGCCATCGTGTACGTCGCCGACACTTCGACGTTCCACGCGCCAAAAGAAGCCAGTTCAGCGAATTCCTTATTAAGGGAAGATAAATGTTGGAAAACGTTCTGCATTATAGTTCCGCCTTTGGCGAACGCCAGCCAGAATGCCTTCCACCTTTCCACTCGTTCCTTCTTTCTCCCCTTCCCTCTCCCCTCGTCAGGCTATATAAGCCAGTTGTTCGGCTTGAATAAACGCCTTTCCACTTCGAGTGTCCGTCTGTGGTTCATGGAAGCACGGAACGCGCAATGCGCATTCTTGTGATGAAACACTGTGCTGCGTAATTGTGATGTAACTCAATTTATGTGCTGATATGGGCAACAAATAAACGTGGCTTGAGTTAAATTTTATAATCACTGAAATTTATAATTGTAAGTGTTTTTGTAGGCCAAAAATAATTTACGAAATGGACTGTTTAGTAGAGTCCTCTATTTTTTCACGTGCAATGCGTACGCACTGAGGAAAGAAAACGACAGTTGTGGTTGATTTTGGTGCCTGGAGCAGGTCAGTCCGTCATCTGTCTGCCGTCAGTCCCTGCAGCTGCTCTCGCTTCCCTTCGAAACCACTTCGTCAGCCCTTCGACCAACGGCCGCAAACTTTCCAGCCCGACATCGTCACATCGTTCTTCACTCTACAGCAGAGCACGCAATGATGACTTACGAGTACATCGCTGGTCTTCACAAGCAACTACATGTTTACGACCTTTGCGTCTGTCTGTCGCAGGTATTGAAAGACGACTCATATTTCGTGCGACAGGCCCAAGCGAAGGCACGGGAAGCCATCAAGATTCAGAAGAGGTGTCACGAACTCATCGCGCAGTATGAGCAGCTCAAAGAGACTGAGGCAAACCGATTATCGGATCTACAGCTGCAGTTACTGCTCGCAGAGTGGATGAAGAAGTTCATAGATGACCTCCCCGCTGCAATACCCGCACAACGGGAAGCCGGTACAGGGTAAAATAATTGCGCTCAACTGGGTAATAAATTGGGACGTGGCGACCAAGCTGGCGCAACCGTCAGCGCGGCCTACTTCACAGAGGAAGAATCCGCAAGCGTGCCCAAGCATAGGAGAGTTACTCTATTACATAGAGGGTACTCCGGCTAAGTAGCTGAGCGTCGGTTACTTTCACTAAATGTAACGCTTTTTACGTAGGATGAAACCTCCGGGATATTTTTCACTTTTTACAACAGGGGAATGTTAAAACCATCAAGTCCTGAAATAATATCCTTCAGTGTCGCAGGCATGGTACAGCCACAGGGACAGCGGTGCAAATAATAAACTTAACTATGAGCACAGTAATGGCGGTAAGAGCAGTACTCTAATATGATTGATTACAAATTATATATTGAACACCTATGGCCACAAATTCTTCTTCTAGAGCTTTCGCCCAAAAACGAAACCTTTTAAATAAGTTTTTAGGTAGTCGAGTGGAGGCGTAATGGTGAAATGCATTACTGGAACGGCCTTGTGCACTCCAGGTAAAGGCTACGCTTGCTCACATATGGGTGTTGCGGCAATGGTTCTTAAACAATTGTTCTTAACCGGACGTGAACAGCGCATTTTGTCTCCCAGTTTATTTCACGGTTGTGGGGCCTCCGCAATCTTGTCATACATGACACGATTTCCTTCATTCGCCTTGTCGTTTGTCAGATAGAAAGACAACCTTTTTTATTCGAAGGCTTGCCATGTGGATATAATCAGACTGTCTTTTAACCTTAGGGATGTCATTCAGTCTATTTTCTTCAAGTAAGTGGAACAAGCTAGAGCTCTTATTATTATCCACAAACCACAAGTGTAAATGTTCGTCCTTTATAGACGACAGTCCAACTTCTTGTAGTCGTCTTTTTCTTTACGGCTGCATTCTTGGGCAGGTATATAAAAGGTGGCGAAGGTGCGGCCCTAAAGCTGGCCTTGGACACTTCGGGCATGTGCTCGTCTCGGCACACGAATGTGCCTCGTCTTACGGCCACACATTCATCTTCTTCCGAAGCCAATCGGCAGGTCAATTACTGGGTAAGTGCATTCCTAGCCCTAATCATTGTAAGGGACACCTTCGCCATTCTCGTTAGGTTATTAGGGCGCGCGTAAGTGCGCGGAGGAATGAGGGAATGTGCGCGTTTGCTTACCATAGATAACAGGATTGGGAAAGCGGAACGAGGATAAAATGGGAGGCTTGTGGGTGAAGCATTCGTGTCAGGGGTTGGTGTGCAAGTGTATGTTTTTTTATGACACATCCAATCTTGTATCCAATGTAGCCGAACGCGCTTTTTTTGTTTTCGAATATCGAGCATGTATCTCCTGGGAAATCTTAGGGTTTTTGTAATGTTGATGAGCTTTTTAACAGCCGCTAGACAATCGGTGTTAATGTGACCTTCAATTATAGGCGGTATGGCATTTACAACCTCCATCGCATCGTGGATAGCATACAGCTGCTTTGCAAACGAGTCCATGTGGTTCGTTGCGTTTTCCCTATGTGTGAATAACAATTTATGTTTGGGGCTAGTAGTTGGTGTTCTTACACCACAACTTAGCCCATGAAAGTGCCGCGTTTCAAGGCCACACATTACCCATCAACGTATCGTCATCGTCGTGCAAGAAGAGCGCTGAGCTGCTGTGGTCTGCACTCGTCTGCCATAGCCTCAGGCACTTCCGCCCTTTGGGAAGATGGCGATGGAGGTAAACAAATATCACTTTCTTAACGCACTCAATTTATGTGCTGATATGCGCAAGAAATAAACGTGGCTTGAGTTAAATTTGATGGTCACTGAAATTCATAACTGTGTTTTGAAGCTTAAATAATGTTTATGATATTGACGGTTTAGTAGCACCCTCTATTTTGTCACGTGCAAAGCGTACGCACTGAGGAAAAAAAAAAGACAGTTGTGGCTGATTTTGGGGCCTGTAGCAGGTCAGTCCGTCAGCTGTCTGCCCTCATCCCGGCAGATGCGCACGCTTGCCTGTGACACCACTTTATCAGGTCATGGACCAACGGCCGCAAACATTCCAGCCTGACATTGTCACATCGTTTAACACCCGCAGGCAGAGCACCCAAAGATGACTGACGAGTATATTGCTGGCGTTCACAAGCAAGTGGACTTTCTCGACCTTTGCGTCGCTTTGTCTCTGGTACCGAAAGATGACGCATATTCCTTGCAACAGGCCCAAGCGATGGTACGGGAAGCCATCAAGATCCAGAAGAGGTGTCTCGTGCTCATCGCGCAGTATGAGCAGCTCAAAGAGACTGCGGCAAAATTATTACCGGATCTCCAGGTGCAGTTCCAGCTCGCAGAGTGCATAAAGAAGTTCGCAGATGACCTCCCCGCTGCAATACCCACACAACAAGAAGCCACTGCAGGGCCAAATGATTGTGCTCAACACGCTAATAAATTGGGACGTGGCGACCAAGCCGATGCCACCGTCAGCGCGGCCTACTTGGCCAAGGAAGAATTCGCAAGTGTGCTCAAGTATATGCAAGTTCGGTTGACACTGATTGAGCTTAACAAACTTCAGTACGCTTTCAACTGGGCTCTGAAGACTAAGTACGGGTAGCTGAGTGTACCCATGGTGCGCCTCAATAATGCTCAGCGGTAGGAGATGGTCACCTACAATGAGAAGGAGACGGGAGAGACGAAAAACGTTCGTTTCGTGACTGACGCCGACTTGGCCCAGGGGCCGTCGGCAGCTTTCATGTCAAGACGAGCGGTGACGCAGTTCGCTGCGGTCATGCGCCTCTGCAGCAGACTGCGGGCGATCAGAGCGGCAGCGCGTCTCACGATACGCCGTCGTCTAAAGCTGCGGCCCACCACGGCCGCCTGCGAAAGTCTGTCTGCCGTATTATGAGTTTACTCTCATGTTCTTGGAAATAAACGGTTTTCCTCACGATGTCATCGCCTTGGTTCGTATCTTTTTTGACTGCCTTCCACAATGTCTGTGCTTATTTATTATATATCAAAAAAGGAAGGAAAGATGTTTGCTAGCCAATTATTTACTACCTGAAACACCTTAACTGGGACGGCGGAAATAAAGGGATAGTGAGAAAGCGGTAAAGGAAATCTGAGTGGAGAGCGACATGGAGAAAGGACTGGGTAGGTAAAATACAAATAGATATATACACAACGGTACTATATACAATAAATTGCTTGATTCCCGCCCGCGCATGTTTGGGTTTGAGGCTGGGTACTCCGGCTTAGTAGCCGAGGGTCTTAATCATTGAGCCAAAACTTATAAAAATTTTGTATGTGTGTCTGATGAGAGTATGTTCCTCTTTCACAATAGAGACACCAAAGTCTGTTGTTAGTCTTAAATGAATTTTTTAGTTCTTTCTGTGTGTCTGAAACAAATTGACCGCCATGTTTCTGGTTGGTACTTATTGGGTGTATTTGTTGAGTATTGACTAATGAGCGTCTAGTGGCTTTCACTTTGGCTTTTGATGTAATCTTGGTTGCCGATACTACATGCAACTGGGTTTGTGCCAGTATTTTTAGTTACAGAAACTGAAATTACCGAAATTACAGTTACAGAAATTCCGTGAAAATGGTCATTTTTGTATTCAAAACATGCCGCAAAGGTCGGATGCCATTCGTATGCCTGTTTTCTATGCTATGCAAGGAAATAAATTTACTTTATTTCCCTGTACACCATAGAAGACAGGCCGTTTATGAAGTGAAGCGGTATTGTCGTGAAGTAGTGGCGCGTGTACCCTGACAAACACCAAACAAAATCGCTTTGTATTACTGGTCACAATACTTAAATTAAGTAAACCTTCATTTCCAACTCATGGATAAGCTTACAACACTTCAGCCCATGCCGTTGAAGCATTCACATGCGGAACCAAGTAACTATCTTATCTTCTCTGCAAAACTCATCAGATAATTTCAAACACAAGAGCCATGTCCGACAGTGCTTTCCTGGCATCTGTACACTTCAAGCTCTCATTGTTAACAGTTGGTGGGGGAAACATGCTGTACCATTCACAGAGAAAACACAAAATCATAACTTTCAGAAACATCATACAGGGTACGAGGTTTGGCTTTGCTATTCACAACAATGCAAACAAGCTTTTGTCAGAATGATTTTGTTTGCTGACTACAGTATTAATAAAATAAAGATTTAAAAGAAAGAAATACCGCAACCAAGCCAAGGCAGCGGTCCATTCATTCCACCATTTTTAGCTATGCTTAGGCTGTGTACTTAATCACGCATCCCTGAACCTGTCATAGAATGTGGTGGTGGCTTGCAGGAGGGCACTGCAGTGTGCTTGCTGGTAGATGAGTTAGTGTGGTCCTTGTTCGTGCTGTGGGGTGTTGGTGAGCAGCAGGTAGGCTCCAGGCATCATTCTGTCTGAAGTGCCCAGGTAGCTGCGTATATAAAGAGGGGAAAAAATCGACAAGTAGGACCGCTTACACAACTCCTTTCCCAGTAATGGAAAGAGACACAGCTATATATTCAGTACCTACAGTCATGAGGATTCGGGCAAACAACTTTTAAGACAACTACTCAAAGCATATAAGCAGGTACTGGACTTCAGCCTCAATGCAATGTACTGCGTTTGCCAAAAGTAACCAGCCTGCATGGTATATGCTCCTCGTTTGTATAGGAGAGCCTTTCCAGTTTCCCGAAAGATGAAAAGGTTATGAAACGCAGTAAAGGTTTAACTTTACCTTTGAAGATTTAGAACTGGGAGGTGGAAGAACTGGGAGCTGGCATAAGCTCTCCCCAATCTAACTGATAGACAAAACTAGGGGCTTGGTTCGTAGAAGAAATTTCAAAAATACTACAAGTTTGAAAAGAGGCTATTTTGAATCATATGTTTCCCCACGAGTGTGAGGCGAAGCCTACTTTAAAGGTACAGAATGGATAAGACAATTGGTGCTTAAAAGGTGTATGAATGATTCTTTTATGCATAAAATGGAAATACATGAAACATGTTCCCAATAATGGCATTTTTGAACAGAGTAGATTTCTTCAAAACTCAAACAAAAATTACCTCATCACTCCATAAATTACTCGTAAATTGTCTTAAAATTTTAGGAAATAGTCTCTTGGAGGAGATGGAAAAAAGAGTTCAAGAGAACACAATGCGTTATTATATTTCCAACAATGTTATCAAAAGTCAACCATGCAGCTTTTCAAGCATCATTGCAAGTGTTTGAATGAAGGTGCATAAGTAGCGAACACAATGCCTTTTGCAAAAAATTTACTCCTATGTGAAGACTGAGACATGTACTGTGAGGACATATGCATATAATTACATTGTTATGAGCAATTCTCGGATTCTTACATTAGCAGTATGCAGCGGTAGGAGCCATTTGTGGGAGAAGGTAGCAGCTTAAAGTTACACCAATATGAATGAATAAACACAACTGTTTTGGAAGTTCCTACCTTCAGACTTCAACTATGGCAAGTTTCTTCATTTAGAATGACTAATTGCATTCTAGAGCAAAAAAAGAAGGTTTTGTAGGGTGTCATTTTAACGCGAATATTTTTAAATCACTAAAACATGAGCTTGTCTGATGTTTCACATGTCCACATTCTGTTTAAGCTCTGTTCAAATTTTTCAAGCAACAGTACCTGATTTCCTTATCTAGTAGTACTTCTAACTGACAAAACTGATCAGTAAACTGATAAATAGTGTGGAAATGCCTGCTCTAGCAAACCTACGAAGAAACTAATAAATTGAACTAATAGGGGTAAAAAGATCCCAACGTGTATTTTATGAATAAACGCCTATTACAAAAGAAACATAAAGCAAGTATGTCAACAGCAAAAAGACAAAATAAGTAACTGGGGACGCGAAGGCCATCGCTGATACACTGCCAAAAAAAAATACTGAAAACTGTCACTTCCAAATGGATTCCTAAGGGCGGTGCCACGAGTGCCTATTCACACTAACGGATAGTGATGCGCCACAGCCTGCGTACGTCCCTGATCAGCAGGCTCACAATAATATGATCAGGTGTGCTTTTCCTTTATGGCAAAGGTCACAGGGTTAAGCCGCGTTCAGACTGCAGTCGCATCTGTCGTAAGTGTCGTATGTATCGTAATGCGCGTAGCTGCTGGAACTCCCATTTACGTAGCTTACGACCGCGCATGTTCACACTGTGCCGTTCGGTAAGATACGTTCTTTACGACTAGCCAATCAACGCTCTCGGCTCGCATTCTCCAAGATGGCGCCGGTTAGCAAGCGGCTGTTCGCAGAAGTCGAAGCTTTGCAAGCTCAAAATGAGCTTATAATCGTCTACGCACTCAACCGACGCAGGCGGAGACGTAATAGAAGAATGTGGGTGCGTCAGATCTTCCTGGATAGAGCCGTGGATGGAGATTTTCACAATCTTTTTGCGAAGTTGAGGGCTGGCGATACCACCCTGTTTTACAACTTCGTCCGGATGTCACCACAGCAGTTCGACTTTCTCGAAAGCCTCGTCAAACCGCTGATTCAAGTCCAAGAGACTCCGCTGCGAGAATCCCTGTCATCTGCAGAGCGTTTGGCTATAACCCTGAGGTAAGCATATGTCTCTTTCTCTGCTTCGCATGGTAGATGCGGGTGTAGGCGAGCGTTTAACATCGTACCTGTGCAGATGGCTGTTGGCGAAATTAGTTTGCTTTTTGCCGACAGAAAGCTGCAGTACGTAGCGTGTATAGTGGTGGTTTTCTAGTTACAGCCATGCGCATATTTTAAAAACAGTGTCGCGCGCTCCGAAGCCCGTATCGAGTACATATTTGGAGTATTCGGGGGCGCAATAAGCTAAATATAGCAAATTCACACTGCGTTTTTGCGTTCTAAAGGGGTTATGTACAGCATTCTGATTTCACAAAGAGAACAAGTGCGCAATAATAAACAAAGGTTTTTGCAGAGATCGACTTTTTTTTTTTTTTTTTCAGAAGTGAACATTACTTTTTACCATGAATGCCTCCAGCTCACATCGTAGTCCATGAATAATAATTGGCGCCCCTTACAATCTACAGAGCAGCTGTGAACAGCTGTTTACATGCAGTGTTTTTAACAGAATGCAGTAAGCACATATATGTTGTCTTTTTATATTAAAGGTTCTTGGCAAGTGGAAACAGCTACCAGTCCCTGGCATACAGCTTCAGGGTTGGGAAGTCGACCATATCACAACTGGTTCCTGAAGTGTGCATCGCTATATGGAAGGTGCTCAAACCAAGGGTGCTGAGGCAGCCAGATCATAGACAACTTAAGGCTATTGCCGATGAATTTATGTGGAAGTGGAATTTTCCAAACTGTGTTGGTGCTATCGATGGCAAGCATATTCATTTGGATGCACCGCCAAATTCTGGCTCCATGTATTTCAATTACAAGCGCAGCTTTAGCATCAACCTCATGGCATCCTGCGATGCTGGCTACAGATTCACAAGCGTTTACATAGGGGCATTTGGCAGCGAAAGCGACGGTGGTGTTTTTTCAGCGTGCGGGCTTGGTGAAATCGTTGAAAGCGCGCCCCAAACGTTCCCATCCCCCGTCGCTTCGTCCAATAATGGCCCTGAGCTCCCGTTTGTAATGGTAGCAGACGACGCATTTCCCTTAAAACACAACCTAATGAAGCCGTACCCTGGTGTCCAACCACCAAACACACCAAAAAGGGTGTACAACTACAGGCTTTCACGAGCACGGCGGTGCATAGAAAATGCTTTCGGAATTTTGTGTGCACGATGGAGGGTGCTCCGGAACCGAATGAGTCTGCTGCCGAAGAATGCGGTTGCAGTTTCAGCTGCTTGCTGTTGCCTGCACAATTACCTGATGCAGGAAGGGAGGCTGCCAGGTGGCTACTGTCCACCGCAGTTTGGAGATACTACAAACAGTGCAGGTGCAGTCATGCCAGGAGAATGGAGAAACGGCACTGAACCCCTGCCACAAATACCTAGACAAGGCTCTAATGCTTATTCTAAGAAAGCGTCTGAAGTGAGAGACTTCTTTGCTGCTTATTTTCATGGTGAGGGTTCCGTGAGCTGGCAATGGGTTTAAATGCAAGTTGAGCTGCTTTTTTTTTTCTGTGGCATCCTGTTCAGCGACATATGTCTTGACAACATCGTGATTTGCCTTAATTGTGCGCTGTACTTTTGCTGTGACTGTATTGCATAAGTGATAATGTATCACTAATAATGAAATAAATGTTTTGCGAACACAACGTCGTTTTGATAATGTTTATTTCGTTCGGAAAGGGCTTTTGCACTGCATAAATATTTTGTTACAAGACTGTTCGGTCATGTAGGTGCATAATAATAAACAGAAAATTTTTACTTCATTTTCTCGATCTTAAGGACCCGAGGGCATTGTGTACAGATCGAGAGGTAGAGTTAACATATGGAACATTTCTGGGATATGCTAGGAAAAAAGAGCAAAATACAGCACAAACAAGCAATGGAAAAATGAGCAAAATTACGGCGCGATGCAAAAATAAATCAAGTGAGATAATAGCAAATAAGATATAACAACATGTAAGGCAGAAAATAAAGCATAAGTTATAGTTAGTTGAAGGGGCACCAGGTGTTCGACAATCATCACACAGAACAAAAGAATGCATTCCAAAATTTTAGGGCTTCTACTCCTTTAAACATCTGTATCGTTAAGCTTGAATGCTTCCTCAACCAATAGTTTGTGGATTTTAAGTTTTAGGAGCTCTTTTCTACGCTCATCCACCTTACCGAGGAGGCCTTTCAAACTCAATAAGAAATGTTCGTCGTCATCTACTGACATGGCAGCTGTTTTTAGCTCATTTAGCCTATGGCGATTCGCTTGGAGCGTTGACAACATTAAATCGTCCAAGTCGCTCTTCTTTCTTTTTGTGCGCTTGTTTTTATCCGATGCAGCCGTCTCTCCTGAACAGGAAGGTACATTTGCTGCAGACCTATTATCTCCCTCATTGCTTGACTCTCTCGAAGCTTCTGGAAGGGGTGACACTTGCATAATATCCTCAGGAAGTGACATCTCCTCCTGAGTGCTATCAATGTAGAACGTGCGGCATAGACCTTCCACAGATGCAATTGAGTCATTGACTGGCTCAAGTGGCTGCTGAGTCAAAGGAACCGCAGCTGTAGGTTCGTCTCTTCTCGCCAGGCTGCGTACAGTAATGACAAAAACAAAAACACATTAGATGCCTATAGTCACACAAACTCAGGCATTATTAAAATTAGAGAGCAGTGCAATGCAAATCTGTATCACATGGGGCTGTCTTTAAACTTCCCATTAACATTGACAAGCCAATGTGCCCAATTGTACAGGCTGGCTTTAGCTTGTAAATATTCCACTCCTGGACGCTCTTTGTTAGAGTACAACTGAGCATAAAGGCTAGAAATTTTCTCTTCAGTGAATTAGGCTCCGATGAAAAACAAATTCTCCAGCACTACTTGTGACGGTACACATTTTTTTTTCTAAAAAAAAAAAAATCTAATGTAAACTACAACAGAGCAAGAAATTAGAAATGTGAACGAATTCGGTTCAAGCGCATGCCTGTCCACCGCAGGCAGTGTGACAGTGGCCTTGTACGCCAGCTTCCGTCCTCACGCTTCCCCAGTACTCTGCCGGCAAACGTTTGATGCTGCCGCTCACAAGAGTTCCCCAACATTCGGTCAAAGAAGCAAGGCGGTGCGTGACGCCCGCGGGTGTTTCCATCTGGCCCATAGCGGGGTGAGTCTTTTTGTTTCGGGGCGAAGGTCCTATCTCAGTCGGTACATCCTTTTATTTTTTTTTTTCGACAATCCCCGTTCGCACGTACTTCTGGCGCGCGGTCCTTCAGCAGCGCTTCCCACGAGATCCACTTTACGAATGTCGGAAAGGGATCTTCGAGACGTTTCGGTGCGGCGACTAAAAAGGTCGTGCAGCTGTATCTAAACAATGAGTCGGGGTGCGCAATAGACACAAACGTTCGCGAAACGCGTCCCATTAACTCCCCCCCTTCGGCAGATGCTGTTTACTTTTCGTCTTTTACGGCGGTCTTCTTTCAAACACCAGTGGGTCCACGCCAGCTCGGTTCTGCGGCCCGACCACAACCTTGCTAAGCATCGGCCTTTTGCTGCAGGGCAATACTGTTCCCTCACTTGTTGTCAACGAAGACGTCCTACAAACGCCTGGACGCCTCCGGTCGCAAAGCACTAAAGAATCTAAAACCAAAAAGGAACAGCGGGAGCATGCTTTCCTCCTGCGCAACAGCCCGGCGTAACTGCTTGCATTTCTTCGTCAAAATATTGCCGCTGCAGCTGCTTCTAAAATTATCAACCCATGCTTAGCAGCAAAATTCCACAGCTACTGACCAGCAATAAAGCAAATAATTCGCTTTTACCTTCGGCGTTGTATAGCGTCAACCAGGAACATAAGGTTTGGCATAAGGACCCATGCTTTCTCCACGTCCGCTGCGCCACTTCCAGACTTTACATACACCTTTCGTAGTCGAAGGAACTTCTGTCGCAGATAGTTCCAGCGGTGCTGTAACACTGCCGCTGCATTGAGCATAGAAAAAGAACGTGTTTATACAATGCAAACAACACATTGCAAACGGCGCACGCTGTAAGGAAGCTGGCTGCTGCCGTATTTCTAGCCGAGCATAATGTTTATGTACACCGACGTAGAAGTGAGCTATATGAACGTTTATTATGGCCTGCCAGTCTGAGTTCGGCAGGGTGGCAACAGAATCAAAAAGGGTAATGGCTTATTATGTGCGACGAAGTGATGGCATAGTCGGTCCTCATGCAGACACTCCTGCCGACTCATACTGCGAACCGTTCCCATAGACAGCCTTGAATGTTTCGGTTTACGGTTCAACTCCACACCGATGGTTGTCACATGCAGCGAATAGCACTTCTGTGCTAGATTTCGTGCTGATTTAAACTATAAATCACTGACGCACTCGTGAGAGATTTCCAAGCCCACCTCTGCACAAGAAATCGCCGCTTCACATTGTGTTAGCGACACAGCACCAACAACGCCCGAAAAACACCTTGACAGGATCCTTATCCTACCACATAAAAGCATTATTGCAAACATGTCGGTAATTAATGTTACGCAGGTATATCTGACGGGTTGCGAAAATGCACTGAAACAAATTAAACGGACAGCGCATTACCGCAAACATTATCAACACTCGCACTGCGCCATAACTTCAATTTTCTAGACGAGAGGGAGCATTTGATTGCAGTTTGTCCGCAAATGAAAAATTGAAAATCACTTACTGGTTTGATTCAATGCACTGGATATTTGCAGCCAGGCATCATTTTGTAGTTGCTTGTCACGGTGTGACTTCAGCCGCTGATCATAAAGAACCGGCCTCTGCCGTACTTCTTCGATGAGCAGCTCATCATTGCACAATGAAAACACTCCTCCTGTACTGCACATTGTAAACACAACACGAACACTGGCGAGCCGAAACAATCTAGCAGTGTCGGAACTATCAGAACGTCGAGTGGTGTCGTCTGCTATCCGCCAGCGCGCGAAGTCTGGGAGGACCGGAAGCCCAGAGACCGGAAAGGGAAAACCGAAACGGCTATGCTCATTGGTCACGTCGTAACCATAGAGTTTCTTACTCTTACCTAGAGGGAAAGCTGTGCTGCCGTCTATGGGAGTTTACATAGAGTTTCCAGACGGCCAGTTCAGCCACCATGGGCGCTCAAAGCATCATGGGCCGGAGAGCTACCGAGTGCAGAACTACAACTTTTGGCTAAAAGTAATGCAAAGATAAACGTTGTTCTACCGTAAATAATGTCCTAAGATTGAATATTGTGACTATAAATTGCAAAAAGAGAGAGAAACAGCATGTCGGTGTGATATTTATCCAATATAAGCGATGGCTCTTTCTCCTATTGGCTTAGTTTCGAGCAGCACAAATACCAATATTTCGCACTTAATAAGCAAAGTTTGAAATACAAAAATGTTATGAAAATATTTATGGTTGCGCAATCACTTAAGGAAGTTTTTAGTGGCATTTCGGGAAACAAAAACCATTTATTGGCGACGTCTGCTTTTGCGCCTTCGCTACTATGGGTTTCGTGGTCTATGTACGCACCTTCAAATGATGATGATGACGAAAAAGAAACATCGCAGTAACGCCACTCTCCGTACCCGAGAAAAACCGACTGTCCCGCAACAAGTAGCACACCGGCCCATGATTCCTAGCGCGCCCATGGTGGCTGAAGTGCAGCGCCCTCAGCTTTCCCTCTAGTTAGTGTAAGGAACTCTATGGTCGTAACAGACGCATCTCTACTAGTCGTAAAAGTCGCGGGTCCTCCGACATTTACGACCACGCCGGCTGCGTACGTTGCGCATTTTACGCTCAATACGACAGCAGTCTGAACAGACACGTTACGTTTTTTGCGCTTACGCTTACGATTCTTACGAATGATACGTGCGTTGCGCACGTAGTCTGAACGCGGCTTTAGCGTATAGGCAATGTTTTGAGAAGCGGGGAGGCTATTTGCTGCTTTTGTGCCGTCAGTTTAGGCCGCTCTCCCAATGCGCGAAAAAACAAGTTTCAGCTTTGATAATGTTGCTGGAAACAATACAATGCCACATGTTGTTTCATAATGTCGCGACGCCGGACGCACAGGACCGGACCCGAGGGTAGCGTTGACCGGCGAGGCGTCGAGGAACCGCGGAGACGTGGAGCTTTCATTAGAGCTGAGTACAAGTAGTTTATTTACATGTGTACACTTCGGAGATTTCAGAAGGAAGCCCTCTCCAGATGTCGGAAACCAGGTTTTCTTCTATTGGGTCTCCCTAGGTCCCTAGGCAGGGAATTAGTTCATCTTTGGCACGGGCCAATCGCAAAGCGCGAGGTGACAGTTTGCACACTGGATCACTGAGCCCCGCCCCGCACATTCTTGCACGTGTGCCACTACACTTTAACAAATACATCGCCAGTTTACAAGCGACCCCCCATCGTTCCATCCTCACGGCTTGCCTCTGTTTTTGTTCGTTTGGTCCGGCGCCTTGTGGGTCTCCCCCTCAGCGGCAAACACTTCAGCCAGCAGGCCAGAGCTCGCGCGAAGCCGACGATGGCTTCTCCCTCCGCTTTTGTCCAATGTGGAGTACCGTAACCCGACACCGCGCGGCTCCGACGACGGTCGCTTGCTCCGCCGCCGCCCCTCTGTAGGTCATTAACAGGCCGAGCTGTTCTTGGGAAGCCAGGCCGTTTCTTCACAAAGCGACCAAATCGGTGCTTCGAAATGGTCATGGTGGACATCTGCAGACGAAGCTTGCTGAGATGCCCGTGGAGCGAACGCAGACGCACCGACGCCTTTTGAGCAATAAATTAGCTCGGACACAACAGCTCCTCCGCCGACGGGAAGATCTCGGATGGCGAGGAGTTTCCGCTGCTCGACGTTAGAGATCAGCTTCTTCGTACGGTGGTTGGGCCACTCCTAAATCGCAAAGACTGGCGCCACAAACCAAGCAAGCGCCAGCAAAAGCTCTCAAGCTCACAGGCTATATTGCATGAGAAACAAAAATCTCTGCCCAGTATCATATTTACGGACCCTGTCACACTACTGCCATCCGTTTTCTGCCTCACTCCCTCTCTTCTGCTCACAAAAAGAGCTACAAATTCACTCACTTATGAAAACCGCTAAGAAACATTCAGTGCAACAATACCTAAATTAAACACTTAGAACAGTAAAGGGTACATTTGTATCTTCCTCGTTCACTGAAGCGGTAAAAAGATTAGTAGGCACGGCTCAAGCCATCGGCGTTAGCATTTGCTTTTCCCTTTTTGTACCGCACACTAAACTCAAATCTTGAAGTGTAAGGCTCCATCTCAATAGTCGGGGATTTTTCCCTGACATCTGCGAGAGCCATGTTAGTGGGCAGTGGTCTGTCACAAAGACGAACGGTGTTCTGTAGAGGTAGCATGCCAGTTTTTGGGATGCCCAAACCAGGCAAGCACACTCTTTTTCGCATGCACTATAGGCCTCCTTTCTTGTTGCTAGCCTTCTGCTGGCGAATAGCACAGGTTGCTCACTTCCGTTTTCAACTACCTGACAGAGAATCTCTCCCTCACATCGTTTCATTAGGTGGTGGTGATAGATCATGAAATCTCGGCGCCCTCGCTTCCGCTCGATGGCGTAGTTCGTCTCTGAAAGCTTTTTTGCCACTCGGAACGGCCCTTCCCATTGATATTCGAGTTTTTTCGCTCACGATGAGCACAGGACAAGGACTTGATCGCCCTCTCGATACGACTGCAACTTTGCGTTTCGGTCGTAGTAACTTTTCGCCCTGGTCTGTGCCTCAATGTTGGCTGTGTCCCACACATCTTTGAGACTTCCATCTTCTGTCTGCTCCTTAATCTTAATGAGCTTTTCTCTGGTCACCTTTCCGACAATTAGATCTGTCGACAATGACGACGGAAGCACTGATAACCCCTCACAATCGCTTTCCTCACTTTCCGATTGCCCTGCATCATCTTGACTGACTCCTGTTTCTCTCTCATCGGAGTGCGATGGGGCATGCTTGTTTTCCATTTTATTGAACTGCCTGTTAGACACCTCCTCACTGCTCCCTTGTTCATCGCTCCTCTGCGATGTCGGAGACTGAGCACCCGCAACATCTCTCTCCTCCTGCCCTGAGTCAGCCTCATTCCTCTCTAGCTTGGCAGCAAGGAAACGCGCCTCAGCTCTTGTGCGCGCCTGAACGACTCCCCCTGTTAAGCTTTTTCCTTGAGCTCTCAGAAGCTGGTCTGTTCGGTTAGAAAACAAGTAGGGGTACTGCGGTGGCAGCTTGTTTGAAACTGCAGCCTCAGTACGAACTTCACCGAAAGGTCCAGTGATTACGACTTCCGCCACTGGAAGGCCAACACTAGATTCCTTCAGAATCGGCTTTATCGACGCACATTTCCCGCCGAACTGCTTTTCTTCCACGTAATCAGGATGTACAAGGTCAATTGTTGCCCCACTACCCCTGAGCACTCGGCATTTTTTTTCGTTGACAATCAAATCAAACAAATAAGGATTGAGTAGTTCCTCATTCTTCACCAAATCGCAAGTGTATGCGAACGTAACTTTTGGTTTTCGACATCCCGCTGCAATGTGCCCAGATTCTTGGCAGTTATAGCAGACAGGCGGTTTGCGCGCTTCAAAAATCTTCCTATTTAACCGATCGTGCGCCCCCTTTTTTTCAGGCTCACTTTTGACTTTTCAAAACTAAGCGTTTTCGTAGTGTCCGTTGTCACATTTCCCAGCTTAGATCCTGAACTCCACTGGCGCTTTTTCAGTCCTGACCCTGTCACGCTATTTCCCTTATCAGTTGGCATAGCGGAAGAAAGCTCCTCTCGCACCCCTCGGCGGGAGACGTATTCGTCCGCAAGTTCTGCCACTGCCTGCACCGAGCTGACAGTCGCCTTGTCCTGAATCTAAATTTTCATTGTCTCTGGAACTCTAGAAAGAAATTGCTCAATAGAAATGATTTCTAGGACCTTGCTGTACTCATTATTGGCTTTGGCGCCTACCATCCATTCCGTCAGGTTTGCCTTTAATTCATAGGCAAACTCTCCATAGCTAGAACCTTGCCTCTTTGTAATGCTCCGAAATCTCTGTCTGAAAGCCTCTGACGACAGACGAAATCTCTTCAGAAGGCTCTCCTTAACTTTATCGTAATCGCCAGAGTCCTCTGCAGAGAGTCGAGCAATTACATCCGCTGCCTCGCAAGGCAACAAACTTAACAAACGCCGCGGCCAAGAGCTGCGACCAAACTGTGCCTTTTCGCACGTTCTCTCGAAGTTCACAAGGTAGAGGCCTATGTCCTGCCCAACCTTGAATGGTTGCAATAACTTTGATAGATCATAAAGATCTTGTTGGACCGCTACCTCTACTCCTTGAACAACGCTCGTCTTTCTGAGTTCAACTTGCAGGCGGAGTTTCTCTACTTCAAGCTCTAATTGCTTTTCTTTTCCGCCTGGGCTCTCTGAATCTCCAACCATGTCTCTTCCACTTGCTCACTCTCGGCATCCGAACTTTCTATTGCCACCATGACCTCATGCTTTGTCATTTCAGGGCCAACCTTGATGCCTAGCTCCTCCCCCAGACTCACGAGTTGAGACTTGAGCAGTTTTTTCAAATCCATGACAGCAGTGTGACAATGCCCTGGCCTCCACCCAGAAGTACTTTAATTTACGCTTCGGCGGCTGGCCTCCCCAGAAATAAGATTACACCTCTATCTTATTACCCTGGGAACTCAAAAGCAATGCCAGCACTCACCAGTCGGCAAATGCCAGTCTCCGTGATCTCGGTGTGCTCTTCTCCATCAGTCAGCCAGGTTCGATTCCACCGCTGCCACCAGTTGTCGCGACGCCGGACGCACAGGACCGGAGCCGAGGGTAGCGTTGACCGGCGAGGCGTCGAGGAATCGCGGAGACGTGGAGCTTTCATTAGAGCTGAGTACAAGTAGTTTATTTACATGTGTACACTTTGGAGATTTCAGAAGGAAGCCCTCTCCAGATGTCGGAAACCAGGTTTTCTTCTATTGGGTCTCCCTATAGTCCCTAGGCAGGGAATTAGTTCATCTTTGGCACGGGCCAATTGCAAAGCGCGAGGTGACAGTTTGCACACTGGATCACTGAGCCCCGCCCCGCACATTCTTGCACGTGTGCCACTACACTTCAACAAACACATCGCCAGTTTACAAGCGACCCCCCATCGTTCCATCCTCACGGCTTGCCTCTGTTTTTGTTCGTTCGGTCCGGCGCCTTGTGGGTCTCCCCCTCAGCGGCAAACACTTCAGCCAGCAGGCCAGAGCTCGCGCGAAGCCGACGATGGCTTCTCCCTCCGCTTTTGTCCAATGTGGAGTACCGTAACCCGACACCGCGCGGCTCCGACGACGGTCGCTTGCTCCGCCGCCGCCCCTCTGTAGGTCATTAACAGGCCGAGCTCTTCTTGGGAAGCCATGCCGTTTCTTCACAAAGCGACCGATTCGGTGCTTTGAAATGGCCATGGTGGGCATCTGCAGACGAAGCTTGCTGAGATGCCCGTGGAGCGAACGCAGACACACCGACGCCTTTTGAGCAATAAATTAGCTCCCGGCACAACAATAATCATTTTCAACTCCGCCTAGAATGCAGACCCTTAAATTTTAAGAAAAATTAGGACTGGTGCTTTTTCCTTTCATTTTTGAATAGGACTACTATGCTCGAATGCGCCAAATTTGTGCTGCATTCCGTATATGAAAAAAAAATATTTGTAAACATTTTACCACCTAAGTGGTTGACCATTCTGCAATTGCTTTGTAGGCTTGCCTTATAGAAGCGGTGAAAAAATATTTAAAATAGTGTCCTTTCAGATTTGTGGCACCTTTGAATTTTTTTTCAAAGCCGTGACTTTCTCACAGCATCTGAAACATGCTTGGCATTCTGCATGCTTTCTTCTTTTGCTGTGAGCACATAAATTACATTTATCAGGGCTTGCATATTTAAATCCTTGGTGGTATGCATGCAAAAAAGGGCATGCAGAGAAAAGCTGCTTATGCCACGATGTCGGTCAAGCTTTTTTTCTTCCGGAACACTAGCCATAGCACAAATCTAATCTCACTGCTGGTGTATTGAGAAGTTAGTGTACAATGCGTAAGGCAACCAAAGAACTCTGCACAAATTAAGGTCCACAAAATAGGTGCACAAAAAAAAAATGTTCGGAATATAACCAGCCCTTATACAGAGAATTCATCGATTACGAAAAAGCATTTGACTCAGTAGAAACCTCGGCGGTGATGCAGGCATTACGAAATCAGGGCGTAGACGAGCCATACGCGAAAGTGTGGAAGATATATATAGTGGCTGCACAGCAACCATAGTTCTGCATAAAGAAAGTAACAAAATTCCCATAAAGAAAGGTGTTAGGAATGGAGACACGATCTCCCCAGTACTATTCACAGCTTGCTTAGAGGAAGTATTCAGAGACTTGGAAAGGGAGCAGTTAGGGATAAGGGTAGATGGAGAATACCTCAGTAATCTGCGATTTGCTGATGATATTGCCTTGATAAGTAACTCAGGAGATGAGCTGCAGAGACTGATTAGTGACCTAGACAGGAAAAGTAGAAAGGTAGGCTTGAAAATCAATATGCAGAAGACTAAGGTAATGTTCAACAGCCTCGGGAAGGAACAGCAGTGTACGTTAGGTAGCGAAGCACTGGAAGTAGTAGGCGAGTCTACTTAGGAAAGGTAGTAACCGCAGATCTGGACCATGAAAACGAAATAACACGAAGAATAAGATTAGGATGGAGCGCATTTGGCAAGCACTCGCAGATTATAACTTAGCAGCTTACCGGTATCGCTCAAGAGGAAAGTATAGAGCAGTTGCATCTTAACTGTACTCACCTATGGGGCTGAAACATGGAGGCTAACCAAGAGGGTGCTACTTAAGTTGAGGACAACGCAGCGGGCTATGAAACGAAAACTGGTAGGGGTTACATTAAGAGATAGGAAGCGCGCAGAGTGGGCCAGGAAAATAACTCGTTACTGACATTGTAGCGAAAATCAAGAAAAAGAAATGGGCATGGGCAGGACATGTAGTGCGAAGAGAGGATGACCGATGGTCGCTTAGGGTAACAAACTGTATTCCAAGGGAAGGAAAGCGTAGCAGGAGGCGGCAGAAAGTTAGGTTGGCGGAGTAGGTTAAGAAGTTCGCAGGGGTCAAGTGGATGCAGCTAGCACAGAACCGCGTTAATTGGAGAATTACGGGAGAGGCCTTCGCCGCCCTGCAGTGGGTATAGTCAGGCTGCTGCTGCTGCTGCTGCTGCTGCTGCTGCTGAGGGTGATAATGATAGTCATATTAGCTGGAAGCATAACGGGCATGACATAAAGGAAGGTGAAACGACTTTTTCATTTGTGGTTTAAAACTGTTTACTATTGCATCATTTCAACGCTTCCATGTAAAGCCACGACACAAAGTACCCAAGATTGCAACTTCCCACTGAAGGCTCATTTCTGCCCGTGCGTTGTGAACACTAAGATACGCATAATTGTCAAATATACAAAAGACTATGTAGTAATGAAAGCAATCACTCTTGACACGCCCTTTTTACTACGTGCGGTCACTCAAATAATTTTTTCTAATCGTCATTCTACTACAGTAGTACTAAATGAGTTTGTGCCTTGGCGTCAGCCAAGTTTTACATTATTTTTGTTCAAGCACACGAGCCTCAAAACTAAATACAGCGACCACTGTGAAATATGCGCCACTGCAACCTCCTGTTTTTCGTGCGCTGGTTGTACTCATCATATTAATGCACCCAATATTACAAAAATAGGCGTTTTTAACCGGCTCTTTAAAAAAACACTTATCTCAAATAAAAGATTGAAAACTCGTTCGGGGTACTGGTCACATCCAATTACGAGCCGGTCGTGCATCCAATACACACCAGCTAAAAATATATCTAGAAATATACACCATAACCTTATACTTATACAACGGCTTCGCGGTAGGGACGAACCTACATATGAAAAGCGACGGCTTTTGAAGAGTTGACTTGAACGGCGCGGCAGGACGAGGCGAAGACAGAACACACACGGACAAGCACCAAATCTTTCTGCCGCGCAATTCATGTCAAGTATGTCTGACCAACTCACCCAAACGTTCATGCATCTTGTTCCAAAGAGGGATTGGCTCGCCCTCACAATAAAGCAGGCTGCATTGAGTTCGTAGCTTGTATTTAGAAGAAATTTTGAGAGCACTCTGAAACAGTATTAGCAACGCGTACTTCATTCAATAGCAATATTAAATAAAAATAATTTCTAGCAGCGTACTCACATTTGCAAACAATCACGCCAGTCCATTTACTTCTTCCGTGTTGATGCCGGTGTTGCCACGGCGCGGTGCAAGCGGTGTACTACACTAACGTATTTACCACTACATCACGTACTTCAGATCGTCTATCAAAGTACACATGTCACTTATCAGCTCTGCGGCCCATTCAAAGAAATGCAGAGCAAAAAAACTGCCCAGCGTAAGGAAATAGCTTCACAATCACACCACACGACTATAACACGGCAACAAAGGCAGCAGGGCGCCGTCGCCTTGACGTCGCAACTTTTCTGCATTATCCGCTGGCGACTTCGAATCGGAACAGATTGACCTATCGGTGGCTTTTCTGGCCTTTTTTTTTACTCCCGCTTCCTAGAGGGACTTTGGGTATCAGAAGGAAGTTTGGGCGATAAGTTTTTGTTTTGAAAGGCAGCGTATAGTCTGCGTCCAGAGCCATAATGAAGCACAAAGGTGGTGGGCTAAGGGGAAGTGGGAAGTGTGGAACTGTTGCCTTTGATTATGTGGCTTCAACGTAGTCTATGACATGTTGTTGTCTCCGTCGATCGTGCACTTTTTCATTTTGCACTGTGACGAACAGGATTGTAGTTTATATTTTTTTGTAACGTGCGGGTATTGCCTATTATTATGCAGCTTGAATATTGTCTTTTTGATGGTGTATACATTCATATTGAACATTTCTGTATTTATTTATTTCTATAGGTGGTGTCATATATAGGTCACATAGGTATATGTCACCTCACATGGTACTTCAAAACCAGACTTTAAGGTCCAGAAGGAAATAAATATAATAATAATTATAAATTTCTTGAATGCTATGCTTTTCTACACGTTCTTGCCTAATTATAGGCTACAAATTCACGTTTAAACATTTTTTGTTTGCTACTGATGGCCTACTTAACTACTTACACTGTGATAGTTTCACACCAAGTAGAACGTTTGGCAGTTGTACAGCCTGTCTAGCACAAATTGAACTTGATATCTGATTTAATTCTTATGCGGAGGTCCAACGGTCTCCTTTTGAGTGATTATTTTGTAAATATAGCAAGTGGGAAAGAAAATGTAAACGCACATCCCTGTCAAATGACCAATTTAATGCTTAGTTTTGAATTCAAACAAATCAGACCACATGCCTGTCCTGCAACAATGCAAGGGCATTGAACGTTGATTAAACTGTTTTAAAAATATGTTGTTACTCATTAATTATGTGTACGTCCTCCAAAATTATCAAGCAGTAATATTATGCACACGTCGTGATTGTTTATAATAATTTCTTCCTATAGTGAACTGCTCAGGTCACACTGTGTTTCAAGTTGACACACCGTGTTCTCTCAATGAGTGGTCGCAATGACCGAAAAAATACACACCATACTTTCCGTAGACTTTTCACATTCTGTGCTTACACATTAGCAATTCACAAAAAACAGCTTTGATTTTCAAAACAAGAAAGATAATGTGAAATGTCAATTGAAAATCTCGTTTAAGGCTGTTACTAAAACACAGAAGGTGTTGAATGTCTGTTGAGTTCCTTTGTACTCATTAGGAAAACATTAAGACCAAACAAGAAATTTAAAACCCATTTTCTTAAGGGTGCCTACTTTCGCTCACTGCAACCAGTTTTACTTAGGGTGAAGCCTCAGAAATGTTTTTCGCTGTTTCAACAGGGGGAACATTAAAACCATCAAGTAATGAAATCCTGTCCGTCAGTCTCGAAGGCATCGTAAAGCCACAGGGGCAGTAATGCAGAAAGTAAACTTACCTCAAATTATAGTGCTTATAGTTTTATAGTTTGCTTATATATAGCGGTACTCCAATATGATTGAGTACAAATTATATATTGAAGGCCTATGGCCATACATTCTTCTTCTAGAGCTTTGGCCAAAAAAGAAGCCTTGAAAATAGGATTTTAGGTACTCGAGAGTAGGCGTAAGGATGAAATGCATTGACAGAACGGCCTTGTGCTCTCCAGGAAAAGGCCACGCTTGCTCACTTCTGGGTGTTGCTGTCTCTAACAGCATCCGTTCATAAACAACTGTTCTTAAGCCGAAATAAACAGTGCATTTTGGCTACCTGTTTAATTTCACGGCTTATGGTGCCTCCACAAACGGGATTTCCTTCATTCGCTGCATTCGTTGCTCTATATAGGCCACCGAGTTCTCATTTTGCCGTTGTCATATCGGAAGACAACCCTTTTTTATTGGAAGGTTTGCCATGTGGCATAGAATCAAGCTGTCTTTTAAACTAAATTCATTTCATTTATTCATACCGTCAGCCCTAGGCGGGCTATTACAGGAGTGGATATCAAACTTGAAACAGAAAAAGAACACATCAAACAAACACTGAGATCAACACTAAATTTCATACATAATTGTGTTTGCCACTTGAACAAACCAAAACATTGTCATAGAAATCAAGCAGAACATAAAACATTGTGCAGTTTATCTAAAAATTTGCTAAGTGATTGTGACGTGACAACGGAGTTTGGTAACATATTCCATTCCTTAATGGCTCTCGGGAAAAAACTAAATTTAAAGCAATCATTTCTGACAGGCGACATTGGGATGTACAAACTGTGACGATGGCGTGATATTTCCCCTGTTTTAATTTCAAAGTATTTTGTTTGATCGATTTTCAAGTAGTGGTTAGCGATCTGGAAAAGGAACTTGAGTCTGTCGCATTTGGTTCTAATGTCAAGTGTTTGCAAATCAGCAGATTTACACAAAGAAGTTGGAGAATCAGAATAACGATACCTATTAAATATAAACCTTGCTCCGAGACGCTGGATTCTTTCCAGCTTAGAACAATTGGAAGCAGTGTACGGGTCCCAGACTTTTGCATATTCGAGGATAGGCCTAACTAGGCTTTTGAAAACCAGACTTTTTATTTCGGGAGTTGCACTGCACATATTGCGTCTCAAGCTCCAGCGTGCCTTGAAAGCCTTAGTACATATATTATCTATGTGTGAATTCCAGCGTAAGTCAGATGTGAGTGTTACTCTAAGGTATTTAAAATTACTTACTTTAGTTAGTAATCTACCATTAATGCTGTAACTGTAATCAAGGACAGTTTTCTGTCTTGCAATGGTCATAAAAACTGTTTTGTTTGAACTTAATACCATCTGCCACACCTTACACAATTCATGTATTTTCTGCAAGTTTTGATTGAGTTCTGCCTGATCTTCTGGAGTATTAATTTGTTTATAAACGATGCAGTCATCTGCATACAGGCTAACTGGAACGCTCAAACCAACAGGCAAGTCGTTGATGAAGATCAAAAACAAGAGAGGGCCCAGAACGCTGCCCTGGGGAACACCGGAATCGACTGGGATGATGTTGGATTTATATACTTGAACCTGAACATACTGTGCTCTAGACGAAAGATATGACCTGAACTACTTAGTTATAGTTTCATTTTTAAATATGGCACTGATTTTTAGTAATAGTTTAGGGTGCGAAACCTTATCAAACGCCTTTGCAAAGTCCAAAATTATGATGTCTGTTTGCATGCGGGAATTAATTGACTGGGAAAGATCATGTACAGTTTCCGTGAGTTGTGTGATGGTAGAAAGCCCCTTGCGGAAGCCATGCTGGTTTACAAATAGGTGATTGTTACTCTCAAGAAAAGTTGATTAGTGAGCGTACAAAATATGTTCGAGTAACTTGGAACACGTGCTAATGAGGGAAGTGGGTCTATAATTCTCAACGTTAGGAGTGGGACCATTTTTATGCACAGGCACTATTTTCGCACATTTCCAGGCAACGGGAACACAACTACTGTCGATAGACGATTGAAAGATTTTGGTAAGAAATTTAGAATTTCACTCTGCATATCTATATAAGAATTCATTCGGGATACCGTCCGGTCCTGAGTTCTTTTTTGTGTTGGTATTCAAAAGGAGTTACTCCTTCTTCACTTATTTCTAAATCGGGTATAGGAGGCCAACCTGGAGGCTCAAAAAACGGTGATTCGCCGTCATCTTCAGTGAAAACAGATGCAAAAAATGAATTAAAACTTTCAGCCCTCTGGGGGCTCTCTTCTTCATTAGAATGGTGAGATTTACCGCCGCCATTTATATATCGCCAGAACTTAATGGGCGCTTCAGTAAGAAATCTGGTGAGAGTCTGACTGTAAAAGGTATATTTACTTTCTTTGATGAGTCGCTTTAACTCTTGGCTCATACGACATATGGAGGTTTTTAATTCAGGGCTTGGGTATTGTGAGCATCTTTTTCGTTTCCTTTTGAGCTGTCGTTTTTTGTGAATAATGTCTCTATTAATCCAAGGATGCTTCCTTTTTGTTATTTTCGTGGTTTTAGGAATGAACATCTCAATTGCTTTGGCATTCATGTTTGCAAAAAAATCCCACAACTTATCTGTGCCAAGTCCGTCTTGATATAAACACATGAATTCATCAAACGAGATTTCAAGGTAGTCCAGTAATCCGACATCATCAGCAGCCGCAAAATTCAAAACAGTCTTTCTGCAAGATTTGTGACATATTTCGTGAGTCATATTGAGCGACATAATCACAATTTTATGGTCAGACAATCCTTCTTCAACATCACAACTCAGCAAAAACTCTAGTAGACCAGATGACAAAAAGACAAGGTCTAGTATCGAGGATGTTGTCATACATACTCTCGTACTCTTTTCAACAATCTGAGTCAAACCTTTCAAAGATGAACCAACTCGCCCAAACAAGAGTATTACTTAAACCATAGCAGTAGGCGAGTTCGATCAGATGTTCACTGCTAGCTGTATCAACTCTGCCGGGAGAAAGCGACATCCAATCAATTCCTGGCAAATTAAAATCACCTGTCAGAATAATATTGTCACCAAAGTGTACATTTAGGTCCAGTAACCTTTTTAGGTTATCAAGCACGTCTATGGTTGAATTGAGAGCTCTGTAGAAAGCACACACTAAGACAGTACGACCATTCAGTCCGGTTTTAATCCATGCAGTTTCTAAATCATCAAACCCTTCTATAACTGAGAATACTATATTACTCTTAACCAGTGTTGCAACACCGCCACCCCTCCTTTCACGGTCTTTTCGTACTATGGAGTAGTTTGGGGGAGCAACTTCCCAGTCTCTAATATCTTTATGTAGCCATGTCTCTGTGATTACCATAATATCGGGTTCATGTTCAAGGCATATACTTTCTATGGCGTCAACCTTGTTAAGCATTCTCCTAGCGTTCACATTTATAATTTTAAAGCAGACCGTCTTATATTTGTTTAGTAACTCATTGCTAGTGCTAGTGGCAACCTGGCATTTGAACCGCTGCTTGGTCTCCTCGTTCCATGCGTATAAGGTATTCTTGACTTTTAACTTATCAAAAATTAACTTAGCTTTCACGCCGTTCTTTCGTTCATCGGCACAGGAGTTCCAAAGGTTTTTTAGTATTTCCACAAGCCTTTTAGAAAAATCTTCAATTACACTAAATTGAGTGCCTTTTAGGTTGAAACAGCTACTCATTATTTTCATCTTATACCTAAAGTCAGTAAGTTTAATAATAATCGGACGGTCTCTACCTGGTTCCCTCTTTCCAAGTCGGTGAATCCTTTCAATAGTGTCCACCCTTTGTTTCAAAATTTTATCAAAGATGTCATTGTTTACTTTCTGTAGTAGGTCCTCTTCACTCTCTGATTCCTCCTCCTTGACTCCGCGTACAATCAAGTTATTGCGCCGCGAGCGGTTTTCCAACTCATCAAGTTTTCTCGAAACTGAAGTCATTTCTATTTCACATCTTTCAGCAAAAGTTTCTAGTTTCGAAAGCCTATCCCGAGACTCGTCAAAGGTTTGTAGCTTTTGTTCTATAGCAGACAGCCTGGATTGCATGTCCGAAATTCTTGCTTCAGACGATGTTTGGTTTTCCTGTATTTCGCTTAATTTGCTGAGGATTTCAGTTTGAGAAGCAATTACTTGTTGAATCATTTCCATTGTATTCGGGCCAGGATTTTCCTCAACATCACCGGATAACTTTAGCAACAGGCCTACAATTGAGATACAATCACTAAAGCAAACC
This sequence comes from Amblyomma maculatum, assembly GCF_055883805.1. NCBI lineage: Eukaryota > Metazoa > Arthropoda > Arachnida > Ixodida > Ixodidae > Amblyomma > Amblyomma maculatum. The sequence continues at coordinate 79,964,926 of NC_139350.1, forward strand.
AGCAATGTGCGTGGACACGGCAACACGATCAAAAAAAGGCAGTTGCTCTGGCAGCAATATTTTCGTCCACCAACCTGCACAAATAGTGGCACATCAGTTGACATTGTCACGACGGGGTTGCCGTGTCCACTGCTGATGGAAGGCGCAGGCGTCCCTTTTATAGGCAAAATCTGGGCTGGAAGTGTGGATTACGTCGCTGTGCTCGAAGAGGGTGCGCAGAAGGCAGTATCCACGTGCCACGACAGCAGCTCGCAGTGTGAAAAATGTACGCCCCCCGCGCACGGCAGTCGATAGGCATCGGCAGAAGCTGGGTGACGATTGAAGCCGCTATCTGCGCTTACTGCACGGCCCAAGGCGATGGAAAAGAATCCGGTAAATACCTGCACAAATAGTGGCACATCACTTGACATTGTCACGACGGGGTTGCCGTGTCCACTAAAGGAAGTAATTCAGTCCATTTTTTTTCAAGTAACAGGAACAAGCTAGAGCTCTTAATATTATCTACTAACCACAAGTGTAAATGTTCCACCTTTATAGTCGACAGTCCAACTTCTTGTAGTTGTCTTATTCTTCACGGCTGCCTTTCTGGGCACGTCCATAAAAGTTGGCGAAAATCCACCTCGGCAGCTGGCCTTAGACCCTTAGGGCTTGCGCTCTGCACTTCATCTTCTTCCGAGGCCAATCGGCAGGTCAACTACTGGGTAAAGGCCGCCCCAGCCCTAATCATTGTAAGGGGCACCTCCTCCATTCTCGTTAGGTTATGAGGGGCAGCGTAAGTGTTCGGGGGAATGAGCTCACGTGCACGTTTCCTTATCATAGATAATGTATTTGGAAAGCAGAACGAGGAGCAAATGGCAGGCTTGTGGGTGAAGCATTCGTGTTAGGGGCTTGGTGTGTAAGCGTATCTGTTTTTGTCATATGTTATTACTGTCTTCTTATATCCAATGTACCCGAACACGTTTTTTTTTGTTTTCTTATTTAGAGCATGTATCTCCTGGGAAATACTTAGGGTTTTGTAATGCTGATGAGATTTTTAACAGCCGCTAGAGAGTAGGTGTGAACGTGAGCTTCGATCATAAATGGTATGGCTTTTTAGTCTCCATCGCTTCGCAGATAGCGTACAGCTCCATTACAAGCTAGTCCAGGTGGTTGGTTACGTAATCCATATGTTTGAATAACTCTTCATGTTTGGGGCTAGTAGTTACCGTTCTTCCACCACAACGTGGCACACGAAAGTGCTGCGTCTGAAGACCACACAATACCCATCAACTTATCATCATCGTCCAAGGAGAGCGCTGAGCGTCTGTGGTCTGCACTTGTCTGCCATAGCCTCAGACACTTCCGCCTTCTAGGAAGATGGCGATGCAGGTAAAGAAGTCTCACTTTCTTTACGCACTCAATTTATGTGCAGATATGGGCAACAAATAAACTTGGCTTGAGGAAAATTTGATGGTCACTGAAATTCACAACTAGGTTTTTTGAAGCCTAAATAATATTTATGATATTGACTCTCTAGTAGCTCCCTCTATGCTTTCACGTGGAATGCGTCCGCAGTGAAAAAAGAAAAAGACAGCTGTCGCTGTCAGTCCGTCAGCTGCCTGCCGTCAGTCCCTCCCGCTACTCTCGCTTCCCTGCGACACCACTTCATCAGGTCTTGGACCAACGGCCGCAAAGATTTCAGGCTGACATCGTCACATCGTTACACACCCGCCAGCTGAGCACCCAAAGATGACTGATGAGTATATCTCTGGCCTTCACAAGCAACTGGAGGTTCTCGACCGTTGCGTCGGTCTGTCTTGCGTACCGACAGACGACGCATATTACGTGCAACAGGCCCAAGCGGAGATACTGGAAGCCATCAAGATTCAGAAGAGGTGTCACGAACTTATCGCGCACTATGAGCAGCTCAAAAAGACTGAGACAAAGCTATTATCGGATTTCCAGCTGCAGTTGCAGCTCGCAGAGTGTATGAAGAAGTTCGTAGATGACCTCCCCAATGCAATACCCGCACAACAAGGAGCCGCTGTAGGGCAAAATGATTGCGCTCAACAGGCTAATAAATTGGGACGTGGCGACCAAGCCGGTACCACCGTCAGCGTGCCCTAGATGACTGAGAAAGAATTCGCAAGCGTGCCCAAGTAAATGTAAGTTCGGTTGACGCTGATTGAGTAGAACAAACTTGTGGACGCTTTTAACCGGGCGCTGAAGACCAAGTACGTGCTGTAGAGTGTACCCACGGTGCGCCTCAAGGAGGCCGAGCGGAAAGAGGCGATCACCTACAATTAGCAGGAGACGGAAGAGACGAAAAATGTTCGTTTCGTGACAGACCCCGACTTGACCAAGGGACCATCGGTAGCTTTCGAGTGAAGACGCGCGGCGACGCAGTTTGCTGCGGTCATGCGCCTCTGCGGCAGACGGCGGCAGATCAGAGGGCAGCAGCCCATCGCCAGATACGCCATCGGCTAAAACTGCGCCCCAGCACGGCCGCTTGTGAAAGTCTGTCCGCGGTGTCATGAGTTTATTCTCGCGGTCTTCAAAATAAGCTGCTTTTTTCATGATATCATACGTCTTGGTTTGTATGTTATTCGACGGCCTTCCACATCATCTGTAGTAATTAATTATATATAAGAAAGGAAGGAAACATATTTGCCTGCCTCGTATCTATTCTCCGAAACATCTTAACTGCTATGGTGGAAATAGTGATAGTGAGAAAGTGTTAGAGGAAATCAAAATGGAGAGCGACAGGGAGGAAGGACAGGATAGGTAAAATATAAATAGGTATATATACACAACACTACTGTAGGTATATATATATATGCATGTTTGTCACGAATGTGCAGTCCAGAATTTGAAAACGTGCCCTCTCTAAATGCTTAGCTTCCGTAAACAGCAGTGATGCGATGATGTCGGTGCACGTTGTTGAACGGTAAATCCATGTTACTGCGTGCCCTCAAGGGAATCACTACTGTTAAGATAAAAAAAATCAACGCAGGCAGGACGCGTCTCTAACGTATAGTCGTGAGAAAAATTGGTATAAATCACTCAGACGTTGACAAGGCTCGAGAAAAGTGCATCGTAATGCTGTCTAGTGACAGGGTAAGGACGAGGAAACAACTTTAATGAAACGGACTTGAAGCGCCGAGTATGTCCTCAACCAGGCTCACGAAGGCCAACTTTTCTTTCAGCTAATCTGGGGCTAACCAAGGCCGCCACATTTGAGGAAAAGGGAGCGAAAAGTAGGGTGGAAAAGAGGTGCTGTGTAGCCACACCTTTTTGGAAGCCAGGAAGCGCATCTGAGTGAGAAAGAAATCAATGGAATCTATGCGAGCCTCAGGCCGATTGAGCAGCACTCATTCCGTAGTCTTTCCCAGGCATAAGGTTAGAACGATGGACGGAGGTTTTGAATAGCAGTTTTTTTTTAATTTCTTTCGCAGTAGGTTATAAGTTGTTGTGTCCAATGCTGGGAGGGGGCTTTTTTTCGAGTGTGAGTTTGTCATGCATGGGCATGCATGGGCATGTTATTATGACTAGGAGCTTACCGGTATCGCTCAAGAGGAAAGTATACAACAGTTGGATCTTACCTGTACTCACCTAAGGGACTGAAACGTGGAGGCTGAACAGGAGGATCCTACTTAAGTTGAAGACAACGCAGAGGCCTATGGAACGAAATGGTAGGGGTAACATTAAGAGATAGGAAGCGTGCAGAGTGGGTCAGAGAAATAACTCAAGTTACCTACATTCTAGTGGAAATTAAGAAGAAATGGACATGGGCAGGACACATAGTGCGAAGAGAGGATAACCGATGGTCGCTTCGGGTAACAAACTGGATTCCAAGGGAAGGAAAGCGTGGGGGGGGGGGGCGGCAGAAAGTTAGGTGGGCGGATGAGGTTAAGAAGTTCGCAGGGGTCAAGTGGAAGCCGTTAGCACAGAACCGGGTTAATTGGAGAAATATTGGAGAGGCCTTCGCCCTGCAGTGGGTATAGTCAGGCTGCTGCTGCTGATGATGATGATGATAACTGTAGCATGTGGTCAAACTCCCTGCAAGCTGTGGCGAGGCGGTCTCAAACAAGGCGTCTTGGCTTGCAGGACAACAGAGGTCCTGTGGTGACGATGTGATATGTCACAGAGTGCTGCATTGGTGGTTGCAAGTTGCAGGGTTTAGTATGTTTTGAAATTCTTTTAGATTTGAGGTTAACTACGATGTTGGCAAAGGCGAAGTGGCTTGCACAGAGGAAGACGCAGTTTTGAGGAAACCTTGCACGGACAGGCTTGTCATACAGTCCGCAAGTTGACCGGAGCGGATATTTACCTACAAACCGAAATGGCCGAGAAAATCTGACCTAATATGACGAAGCTTACGTCGGTGACTATGAAATTCCATCGAAATGTGCGGCGCAGGCCCAAGAGAATGGTGAGCGAGCGCTGGGCCTAAGTCGCGATTGTGGATGTGTTCACAGCCTGCAGAGGCGCATTCCTCGGACAGCGTTTCGATCGAGGCAGGAGTGACGCTAACCTCGGCACCAGTGTCCTCCAGAAAGTGATGTCCTGTGATCCTGTCTGTGATATAGAGAAAGCGTCTTGGCATAGCGGTTGAGTGAAGCGTCACAGTGGTGACTCACTGCCGTGTTTCCCTGCCAGCGACAAGGCTTCCGACATTTGGCAGCGCGGACACCGAATCTGGTACGGTACCAGCAATAGCATTCGGAGCTTAGTCTTGAACCTGAATGGGAAAGTAAGTGGGCAGCCATGACCGGTGCGCGGAGGTGCAGGATCAAGCTTGAAACTAAGGTATTGCTATAAGCACCTTAAGATTAGACTGCTCCATCAACATATCCGTAACAGTATCCTACTCATTGCGCAGTTGCGGCGCAGCTAAAAAGCTGGACTGGTTCAAACTAAAAGATTCAGTTTTTGCCGCAGAAAAAGGTTTAGGTCTTGCGATTGGAACCATGTGCGAGGGAGAAACGATCCGTGTTGCCTTTTCGCTCAGAAATTGTGGCAGGCATTGGGTTGCGAGGGGCGGACGTTGTAATACAGAGGTGGGCGCCGGGCTGTCTGGAGAGCGAAGTCGGCGCGTCTGCTCTTGTGCTGCAAGAGAGAAAATGAACACCACTTTAAGCAAGAAACAGCGGGGACAAGATCTGTGATGTGCTTTTAGTTGGAGAAGCCGTGGCACTACGAGCGAAAGTATTAAATAAACGAAGACAGCAGAGGCCAGGTGCTGTCAGAGTTCTGAAATCATCCGGATGGAGCTTGCGCAAAGACAGAACTGCTCCGCCGCTCGCTCAGCAAGCCAACTACGCCTGGATTTGTTACCACCATATTGCTCTTCCGTACCAGACAATTTTTATGTGGATAGGCTTTTTTTTTTTTTGAAATAGCAATCATCCAGATCACCTTCTCTGACAAGATAAAATAACTGCCATCAGATATTTATTCATGTTTAGGTATGCGAAGAATGAAAGCCAAAGGAAACGGCAACAATTTAAAATCGATTTACCAGCTGCTCATGTGTGGCAGCCGGTGGCAAAAAAAAATTGTCGAGAACAAATCACTAGAGCTTGGGCGCCACACTGCTGTATTTCCACGAAGCTAAAACAGTGTACTTTTTAAAAACCTATTTGAAAGTCTGAAGAAATGTGACCGTAGTTGATTTTGTTTTGAGCCAAGCTAGTCAATGGGCGTATAAGAGGTTAATAGAAGTTTCACAATTGACGTTGTTGCCTATACTACGGTGGCACACCAAGTGCAATCCACTGTCCTTGCCGACACACTTGTCTGTGAGAATTCAGCACACGGGTTCGTACTAATTTGGTTGTGGTCACATTCTCCGGCGTTTTCTCTGCATATTGATCTTATGACCTTAGAACATTAATGACACTCAGTCCTTTTGCAGTTCCGTAGTTATTTCGGAGGAGTGTTTTTGATGTGTTTTCCTACTAGTAATGAGGGGCTTTGACGTCAGAAACAAGAGGTTCGCTAATTCGCCAGGAACCTTTCGTTTTAAGTTTCCGACAGCTGAGACAGCCACTGGCGCCTCTCAAGCAGGACTGGAAGCAAATCACGACAGTTACGACTGGTTCCAAGAAGTAAAGGACGCAGAGGCCATTATTCGTCGGTGCTCCCTGACTCAACGGAGGTCGCCATATCTCTGAGATAACTCGAATATAATTGCATTTGACAGGCAACCATTTGCCCGAAACGCAGCAATTACTCTTCAGAGAATGGCAGAAATATCGTCACGGGAACCCATGTGTCTCACGTATTGTTAATTAGAGCAGGAATGCGCTGTGAAAGATAGTTGCCAATATTTCTGGACAGAAGGGAGCTTCTCCTCGTGAATGTCCTGTATATCGTTTTGAGATATATACAGATATGTCTTCAAAATGGCACGTAAACTCGCCCAAGCGTCAGTTCTAACATGTCCTTTATACGTAACGGCCTTAGAGATGCATGTACATGCACTTGATGTTAGCTTGCTGTTAACTACTTTCTCAACCTTTAGAGATTGGCTGTTATACCGTACTGCTTCAATATATGCTTATGAAGTACCTACAATAAAGCTTCCGAGGTTGAAGTTACAGAAATAATCGTACTGATATACAGTTGTGTTGCTGCTTTTTAGAAGTCTTGAAGTATCTCCGATTCGACTCAATTGAATCAATGTAAAACATCTGTGTAAATGTAGCCACTTGTGTGCCGGAGAACATGAGCACTCTTCCGAATACCGCTAATGAGACAGCACTCTTCCCTTCCAGCATCCTTTTTAGAGAGCAACAGGAGGCCAGGGGTTGCTTCAAGAGCAACGAAATCAGTTCCCGTATGTCCCGTATAGCGACACATGACAGAAACTCACAACTTGCCAAAAGCTCCTATTTTTGATGGAGCTGCTGTTCGCTGTAGGATATAGGTGGCCGACATTTCGCTGAACCTGTGGTCAGCCGTTCCTCGTGAGTGCTTACGAACTCTGTATCTCGCGATCACGGGATTAGTACGCTTCACCACGAACCGCCGCCGATGCTCGCTATAGCTGCTTTAGGTACATTGTTACCCGATAGCTTATTGAGCTTCTCCCGCCATAAATTCGTGGCCGTCGCCGTAACACAGAATTGATACATCGCGTTATATACGCGTCGGAAAAAGTGTAAAAGAAAAAAAGAAACAAGAATGCGCCAGAGATTTCGCGTCAAAACCGTGACACAATCGTTCTTTGTGCAGCGTTCCGGAAGACGTCGCACAATTTCCCTTCCCATTTAGCATCCATCTGCTAGTCAAGTTGGAGTCCTGTTTGCGGTAGGGATATTCGAATCGACGACATATGGCTAGTTGTATACCGCTCAGTGCAAGTGTAGGTAAGGAGCAGAAAAAAAAAACTTTATTGGGACACAGTATTAAGCGGGTTCTGAGCCAGAGTCACCAATGCCAACAAGCGTAGATGAGCAGTGCGATGTGAGACAGTGCGCTTTCCTTTCACCAGGACCCCAAATAAAACAAAATGATATAGAAACAATCCGCCGAATGAAAAGGTGGCATTGGGGCACTAATCACGTCAACCCGCAAGGTGAAGCTTAAGCGGCCTGCGAATTTTTGAAAATTATAATAGCAAGAAGCTACAAGCTATTGGAAGGAAGGTTTGAGAATGCGTTGGCAGTTGTCGAGATTTAAAACAAAAATACGTTCACAAGCTTTTGCCTTGAAAATGATCAAAGTTTCTAAGTATGCATACGGCCACGCGCATCCGCCCTAGCTAGTGGGCATGAAGTTTCTGCCCTTCTGGCTGGATGAGGTAGCTGCATTCTCTGGGCGATTGGTGGCACGTTTCGACTTGCTTCCGGATGAGATTTTCGGTACATGGGCTAAATTGCACCTTTTTGTATTGTATTATGGTCACCGTCTGCACACTTTTGATGTCGTCGCCTGTAATATTTGTCATGGGTGTGTTCCGATGAGAACGGTAATCGAGGTCCCATGAAGATTTTCTTTTTGTTGTCAAGGAAATTTTTACATATGATGGGCAAATGTCTCGACACAAAGGAATCAACCTTAGTTTTTCAAGAACCCCAGTAGGTTTCTCGAAAAAAAATCGTAAATCACTAGACAAGGAACACACTGTTTTTTCCATTTCAAAAAGTTGCAAGTCTGAGGCCCTGCCTCTTGCACACTAAGCTTTGTCGTTCAGTATTTTTTACTAAATAAATCTACATAACTTTGCCTTTAAGGAGATTTATTAGGAATAGTTTTTGTTGCCGTACTTGTTTAATAACAAATCACAAACTTCGCTCTATGAGCAGGACGCTACAAAAAAGTCGATTTTCAATCCCATATTATGGCATGAAGGATTACGTTTTTTTCCCTAAAGCTTCTTGTCTGGAATATTAATGCAATGATATTGGTGAATATTACTGAACGCGCCAACTGCGGCCGTTGCCAGGCACCGGCGGATGCGCGGCTTTAGGAGCGGTGGCAGCGCGGCGACCGCGATGAGCCTAGTTGCCCGAGAATTGAGGCCCGTTGTGTGACGTCACACAGAGGATGCCGCGAGCGCCCAACGGCTAAAGACTCTCAACCAAAGGCTAAGGAGCCTCGATATACGCGCTCTACGGCTAAAGCCCCTCCAACGGCAGGAGCGGTGGCCGCGCTCCGACCGCGATGAGTCGAGTTGCTGGCGAATCGAGGGCCATGGTGTGACGTCATAGTGGGGCCACGGCTCAAAGTGCGGCGGCGGCGAAGAGGCGAAAACCTGGCGTAATTTAGCTGTAACTTCAAAGAGTGCTCCTCGAGAGACATCATGTCGCGAAGAGGCCAGCTAATAAGTGCCCTTTTAGCCGGCAGAAAAAAGAAACAAATTAGCCAGCTCAGTAAAGAGGTGACTAAAACGTCAAAAGTTCTTCTGAAAGCATGAAAGATTTGCAGAACAAGAAAGTAAAGATGTGTGGTGCCTCCTTTGTAAGGCCCAGAGTCCTCTGCGCCAGAAACACCTCACACCTCAGTTCAGACATCAACGGTCAGAGGCTTCAAACGCTATAACCATTTGTTCAGGGTGATGCGTGTCTCTTACATTCTTAAAAGAAGAATAATGAAGAAATGTTAATTTAGAAGGAACACGATGAAGCCGTACTGAGCATAGCGAGCACGCGCGTATTACCAAGGCAACGCACCTAGTGCGCTTCGGAAAGTTTAAAGTCTTGTGCGACTGGCAAGACCCAATCTCCCTGAAGAGTTTCGCCACGCTACGGTGCCCGTCATTGTGTCCCCTTATACGTATGTCCGCAGGCATAAGAACCAAATAGTGAAATGAACACCTAATACACTGACTTTTCGGCCGTAAGCGAACATTTATTTAATATGCCTGGCTTTTTCTTAACAGCAGTCGTTAGTACTGCCACGGGACTCAAGTCCGTAAACTAACAAAGGGCAGATAATGACGCAGCGAAATGCGAGCAATGCTCCAGCGCAGCTCGGAAGTACAATGGAATGCTCCTAAAGCATACGACGACCTTCGCAGGCGCAAAGGTCGACAGCAGGGCTCCGGTGGTTGGAAAGGGGGCAGGCCACCTGCTCCCTGAGGGAAGGAGATGCGCAGCTGTAAAAAGCTCTATAAACGGTGGCCTTGACGTTGAAGCGGAGAAGATCCCACAGTGCATGGAGTGGAGCGGAAAGAAATTCGGCAATACGGCAGGGCGGGCGTGAAGCGCGTCCAAACTCCAATCATATGCTTACGGATCTCCATGCATGGTCACAAAGATGTTCATTCTGCTGGCGATAACTACGTACATAAATATTCATTTTCAATGCTAAGCAAAAGGCGAATTGGCAATTTCAGTGTTTGCCCTACAAATAGGTGGTGTTGTCGACATCGCAATCACGTGCGACGCCGAAAGCAGTCACATTCAGTTTCCTCTTTGAAAAACATGGAGTCTGCTGGGCTGTAGGCGGCCTAGCTCAAAACGCAGTCTTCTAGGTAAGAGACAGTCTTCTAGGTAAGCGAGGAAGAAGTTGAGGCGGTGGTGTGCGCGCTACGAAGAAGAAAAAAAAAAGAACAGCGCTCGAAGCACGAGACAGCGGCATCCTTGGATGCAGGATTGCTCGCCTAAATCTTTATTTATGTAGATGCGGGATCAGCCCCACAAACCTTTGTGAGGCTTGCGGTGAAATTGAAAATATTGCTCACTTCCTTCTCGCCTGCCGAAGGTTTTCACATCAGAGGAGGGTGCATTTAGAAACTCCAATTGCACGCTTGGGATTTACGTTGTCGGTCCCGCTTCTACTCTCCTTCGGTGCGAGTGCGAAAGGATTTGTGTTGCTTCAAATTTGTCAGTACTTATATAACTACATCACAGCTACGGACAGATTTCCTTGCTAATTGCATTCTAAATCTACAAAATTCCAAATTTTTGCTTCATTTTTTCTTTCAATAACTTTTGTGATCTTAAATCTTCTGTTTTTGTTTAGTTGTCAATTACTTTAACACACTAATTCAGTTTGTGTAGGACATTTGGCAGTCCACACTGAACCCTGGCCAATCCCCCTTCGTGGGTATGTGCCAAATATCAAGGAAGAAGAAGAAGAAGCGGCATTAGCGGAAAAAGCTGTCTCACGCTGCATTGATGCCCTAAACGGTTTTGTCACAGGACGAGATACCCCGGCATCCAGTGTTCGCACCGTTCAACTCGTGGTCATCACGCCTCCGAGTCTACAGCGAGATTCCTGTAGCCCACAAAAGACTGCTCCACGAACCGGTGAGGAAAATAACCGTGAGACTGGATCTGTTAGCGCCCGCTCACGATTTCATTCCTTGGCCTTTACAACTGGGAGCCAGTTTACCTGGATGGATCTTCTTTTAGAACAGTGCGAGTGTAAAGGGAATTAATGCGCTTGCTCTCCTTCGGGCAGTTTGTCTTTCGCCAGTCGCCGACGTATAGCACTAGCTGCTCAAAGCGTGATCCGTTCTTTCAACGGCAGGGTCCTCTGAGCAGCGTGACCTGTCGACGAATAGCGGAAATACTGTCAAAGTGAAGAAGAGCCCATTTAAAGCCCGTCAATCGCGTCGATTCTGTAGCTCAATGGGTTAAAAATATTTACCTCGACCCTCAAAGCCCGCGTGTGAATGCTCGCAACGCAAAATTTTTTCAGCATTTTTTTTTGCGATTCACAACGTTCCAATAAATTACTAGCATCTTTCCTGGGTTAATTGTCCTCCTTTAGGTTGCATTATGGGATGTTTTATTCGTAATAACCGGAAAATCAGCCGTGAACCCAGCCAGGAGGTGACGGTATGGCAACGGTTAAACTAGGCAAATATTTTCACCGTAATGATTTCCGGCCTTCAGTGAGTGTATGCTACTTTTAGGTTTCGTTTCAACACACCTCTCAGCAAGAATTTCCGCCTAGTTGTCTGAGAGAAACCACTGAAGAGAAAGAAGTTGCGGGATCCTACTGTTGAGAAAACAGAATTACGCCTCCTCACACGAATTCATAGTAACCGCCCTAAAATAGCAAGCTATGGAAACAACATTCGTATCAATTGCTCATTGAAGCTTCAGATGCGAATCTTATAGCGCCATAGCAAATCCGGATTTAAAGTTCGTAACCATATTACAAACAAAAGTCGTTCAACTGCCGTCCACAATCACTACCGTCCGGTAGGTGACGAGGGGACAGATATTTTTCATGCATGCCACTCGTACCTTCAACGCACATATGATGCTGTAATAAGTGGAAGATAGGCGGCATTCACACTTCTGTTCCGCAAGAAAGATCAGATCACAAGTAAAACATGAAACTACGTTGTCCGCATATATCGCTGCCATGCCGGTCACTGCAGGAGGCAAAGCTCTATAGTAGCGTGTTATTTCACGGCTTGAGTTCTCTTCTAAGCCGGGTAATTTGGCCACACCCTGGGGCAACATATATAGATTCAGGGATACGGAAGAGCAATGATGCTGTGACAAGTGCTCGATAATCGCAAATCACACGACAGAAATTACGCATTGTTTATCGTCAGGTAAAACGTCACCTGCCCAATTGGTACCGGGAGAAATCTGTGGGTATTTCAGACGTCATGTGCACTTTGTAGGCTGACCCAGAATAAGGTTGGTGCTCTTCTCGAGACCACTCCATTTCCGGTTTTTCGCACAGGTGTTTTTCGCTTGGTTCAATATTTACGCTGTTTGGGACGGCCGCTGAAACCAAGTGCATTTGGGCTAATACTCCCTCGCATTACTGAAAGCGGAGCCTCACACTTTTCCAGTGCAACTTCGGAGGGACGCTTTGTCTGCTACCAGCGAGGCGAAGACCGCAGGAGTAAGTATTTTGTCTCGTGTGAATGTTGCTATTTTCATTTGCGTTAGGTGAAGTGGTGCGACCTCACGCCGCAAACTGTCGAAGTTAGCACTTCCTTCCATTATATATTCATGTGGCACCATTTTCACGCCTGACGTTCCTTCTAAAGCAGCCAGCCTTACTGTTCTGCCGAAAAGCTTCTCTGACGTTGCAGCAAATCTGACTATTCTTGCCTTCTTCGGTCTACTTGGTGCATAAGAGGGTGGCGCAAATCCTTTCTCGGCAAACAGCATGTTAAAAAACAGACTTCATGCAGGTGATGCCATGTAATTCGCTCACTGATAGCAAGTCATACATGCCATTGGGCCATTGTGGAACTCGGGAGGTGCACGATGCCACTTTTCCCACAAGCCTTGACATTCGCTGTTTAAACTGTCGTCACTACGCCGCAAGATTAATTCTGCATATGTATTTTTGTTGATCTAGCTTTGTCCCCACTATACACCAGCGTAGTGCGTGAGAGGTATTGTCAAAAACCTTTCTTTTTGCTCTTTCCTCGCCATCAGCGATACACTTGTGTTGCGATTGATTCTCGCTTTTCATCAGCCTCATTAGGCTTTCATTCTTCCCTTATAGGAGCTCTGCTCTCTTGGTGGAGTTATTTTAAATGGGACCGCGTTAAACGCCCTGTTGTCTCGGAAATCCAGCATCAGTGTTGTGAGCTACAACTCACGAGCATGGCACTGACAAGTGGTTATAGATACTGCGACATGGTTCGATCGTCAGCATGCTGTGTATAAGAGACCGCATGATAAATGGAGCAGTTGGTATGAGTGAGCCGCTAACTCTGGTAGCTCTTTTGAGATGGGAATCGAACTCGGGAACCTTCGAACCGAGCACATTCCGGCAATTTCTCGCAAGCGGGGCTTTCAATATTTGCCGTACAGCCTTTCATATAAGGTTGCAGAGTACGACATTTGTGCAGTGAGCACGTGCAGGTAAGAGACAAAAATAAAGGTTTTTTTAATTAAGGCAGTAGAGCAGTCAATGTAGGCGAAATAGGGTAACCGAGAGCAACAATAGGTGGGAGCCGTTAAAAATACGGTCGTATGTTGTCCGTGCGTTTCAACTAAGACCATATGCGTCATTCCATAGAGATGGAAGCCACAGCAGCAACTGTCTGCGCGGAAAATCTCATAATGAGAATCACTACAGACAAGAATTAGCAAAATCTCTACTGTGTCGACTTTAGAGCTGATAATAGGATTGCTATCAGTTTGGTAATGCACTAATCTTGTCATAGGGTCGGTGCGCGGACTCACTATTTTTCAACTCGAGTTGAAAAATAGTGAGTCCGCGCTCCGACACATCAGTGAGCAATAACAGCGATGCCCGTTGAAGGCAATTCCCAGAAATATATGACAGACTATTTTGCAGAAGGAGAATTAGGTGCGCAAGGATTTCGGATTACAATACCGTTTCGAGTCGGGAACAGTTGTCGCATACAGACGTACCCTACTACATACTGTGAATAACTACCCCAATTAGATATAAAAAGCCCGAGCTTTTTTAAACGGTTTCACGAAATGGCAGCGTGCCTTTATCTGCACCCAGTGGAAGAAGGTATCTCACACCGTACTGATGTGTTCTCGGGAACGATTCTGTTCCAGGTCGAGCTATCCCGGTTGCCAGTGCCCCAAGGGTGTGACTTCTGGTCATCACGCCCCTGAGTCCATAAGATAAGCTGCCTGGGAGCCTTAATGGACTGCTCCATGATCCGTTGAGGAAGCGAACCGTGAGTATAGATCTATTAGCACCCACTCATGTTCTCATTCCTCGTTACATAGTCCTGTTAGTCAGTTTGTCTGTATAGACCCTTTTAGAGCAGTTCGTATGTAAAGGGCTTCAACGCGTTTGGTCTCCGGGTAGTTTTAACCTTTTGTCAGTCGCCGACTTGTAGCCCTTGCTCCTCACACGAACTCATGTTAGTTACCCTAAGGTAGCATGTTATGCTTAAATATGAGAACAACATTTGCACATTGAAAGCCCCTGCTGCAGATCTTTATCCTTAGAGCAAAAACGGGTCGAAGATTCGAAACCATATTTTAGGCAGAAATCGTTTAGCTGTCCTCCATAATCACTACCGCCCGGCTTGTGACGAGGTGACGGATAACGCTTTGCGTGCATCAGAATTGCACGTTTTGCGCCCATATGCTGCTATACTAAGTGGAAGACAGGCTACTGAAACGAAACGCTGCGAGGATTTGTATTTTGTTCACAGTCGAGCTTGGAATACCTCTCCAAGATCACTTTTTGCCTTGTCGGCAAGGTTGCCTCACGCAGCTGTTTCACTCGGAACCTCTTTCTGAAAGTGCCAGTAAAGTGACCTTGCTTAGGAATGCGTGGCTAATACTGGTCGCATTCATTTGTCCTCGTCGACTTGTCGCTAAGCATTATTCGGAAAATGTCCGCACCAAATTAAAATGCGTCGGACGCTCTTTGCCGATGCTTTCGAAAGCTTTAATATAAATGGCCCCTGCAAAGCGATTGTTCAGAATTCCTTTTCACATTGAAATAGCCCTTGCCAATACAGCATTCACAGTTCTGTCCCGTAAGAAAGAGCAGATCAGAAGTAAAACGCGGAGCTAAGTTTCCCGCATATATCGCTGCCATGCAGTTCCCTGCATTGGGTGAAGCGGTATTGTAGCGCGTTATTTCACTGCTTGAGTTCTCTACTAAGCCGAGTAATTCGTTCACATTCTGGGGTAACATTTATGGAAGCAGGGATAGGCAAGAATATTAATGGTGGGACAAAAGTTCGATAATTACAAATGACCCGACAGAAATTACGCGTTATTTATCGTCATGTAAACGTGACCTGCCCAATCGAAACCAGAACAAACCTGCGGTATCTCACACGTCACGTGCACTTTGTAGGCTGTCCCAGTATATGGTTGTGCCCTCCTGAAGACCACTCCAATTCTGGTTTTTCGCATAGGCGTTTTGCGCTTGGTTCTATGTTTTCAGTCTTTGGGACGGCCGCTGGAGACGTGTTTTTTGACGCCTCGTACAAAGAGCTACACGCTTACAGTGTACCGTGGGAGGGACGCTGCCAAACGATGAGGGCAGGACTGAGGATTCTGTACGCCACTAATTCTACTTTTGTTCACTCCAACGTTGTTACCTCATTTGCGCATTGCCGTCGAGGATTGTACCGCCTACTGTTAAGTATTCTATGTGACGCCATTTTCAGGCCTCACGTGTCTTGTAAAGCTGCCAGCCAACCAGTCCTTTCGAAACGTTTTTCTGATGCTGCAAGAAATTTGTTGAAGCTTGGCTAGTGGCCTACTCCGCATGTAATAATGGGAGCCATTTTTTTACTCGACATACTGCATGTTAATAAAATAAAGAGAATTCCTGCAAGTCACTGTCATGTAGCAGCGATCACGGAGCGCTTTTACTGTCTATGCCGTCTCACCTATGGGACGTTGCGGTGCTCAGGAGAGAAGAGGGCGGCTGTGCCTGCAAGCCTAGGCATTCGTTGCTCAAACTGTCTTCAATGGGTCGGAAGATTAACGTCAATCATGAATTTTTTCACGTCTTTCGTCGTCCCCGCTATAAACCAGGTTAGCGTGATAAAGGTCGTATCCTATAATGAACAAAGCTTGGCAAGTCGCTTTTTGTTATCCATAAAACAGCGGTAAAAATAATAGTTATGTTCCCGCTGTTTTAGTCTCGTCTTATGTAAATCCTCGCTTGATATTGGGCTCTCATTACTCCCAATCAGCGATACGCTACAATTGCTGCAACTGATTACCCCATTTCATCAGCCCATCATTAAGATGTCTGTATTCTAATATAAGAGTTGTGCTCTCTTGGGCGAATAATTTTTCAATGGGACAGCATTAAACGCCAGGCCTGTTTTCTTGGAATTCCAGCATGGGTGTTTTGAGAAAAACATCACTAGGATGGCACTGACAGGTGTCATATAGCCGCAGCGACATGGCTGGGGCGTCGGCGTTTTGCTATGAGTGTGGTTGGTATGAGTGAACCGCCATGTCGCGTAGCTCCTTTGAGATAGGAATCGAACTCGGGACCTTTCGAACCTAGCGAATTCCTACGATTTGGCTCAAGCAGGACTTTCAATATTTGTTGTACAGCCTTTCACGGATTGTTGCAGCTTAGCGCAGCATGTCAGTACGTTTGTGCAGATTCATCATCATCATCATCAGATTGACTATACCCACTGCAGGGGGAAGGCCTCTCCCATATTAACCCGGTTCTGTGCTATCTACATCCACTTGACCTCTGCGAACTTATTAACCTCATCCTCTCACTTATCTTTCTGCCGCCCCCTGCTGCGCTTTCCTTTCTTTGGAATCCAGTTTGTTACCTTAAGCGACCATCGGTTATCCTCTCTTCGCACTACGTGTCCCGCCCATGCCCATTTCTTCTTGACTTCCACTAGAATGTCAGTAACTTGACATATTTCTCTGACCCAATCTGCATGCTTCCTATCTCTAATGTTAACCCTACCATTTTTCGTTCCGTAGCCCTCTGCGTTGTCCTCAACTTAAGTAGAACCCTCTTGGTTAGCCTCCGAGTTTCAGCCCCATAGGTGAGCACCGGTAAAAGGCAACTACTGTATACTTTCCTCTTGAGCTATACCGGTAAGCTGCTATTCATAATCTGCGAGTGCTTGCTAAATGCGCTCCATCCCAATCTTATTCTTCTTGTTATTTCTTTTTCATGGTCCGGATTTGCGGCTACTACCTGTCCAAAGTAGACATATTCGCCTACTACTTCCAGTGCTTCGCTACCTACCATAAACTGCTGTTCCTTCCCGAGGCTGTTGAACGTTGCCTTAGTTTTCTGCATATTAATTTTCAAGCCTACCTTTCTACTTTTCCTGTCAAGGTCATTAATCATTATTCGCAGCTCACCCCCCCGAGTTACTTAGGTTACTTAGCAAGGCAATGTCATCAGCAAATCGTACATTACTGAGGTATTCTCCATCTACTCTTATCCCTAACTGCTCCCATTCCTGGTCTCTGAATACTTCCTCTAAACAAGCTGTGATTAGTGCTGGGGAGATCGTGTCTCCTTGCATAACACCTTTATTTATGGGAATTTATTACTTTCTTTGTGCAGAACTATGGTTGCTGTGCAGCCACTATATATATATATCTTCCAGCACTTTAACGTACGGCTCGTCTACCCCCTGATTTCGCAATGCCTGCATCACTGCTGAGGTTTCTACTGAGTCTAATGCTTTTTCGTAATCAATGAATATATGTATAAGGGCTGGTTATATTCCGAGCATTTTTCTATCACCTGGTTGATCGTATGGATATGATTAATAGTAGAGTACCATTTCCGAAAACCAGCTTGATCCTTTGCTTGATTGCAGTCTAAGGTTGTTCTGCTTCTATTAGCAATCTTTTCTATTAGCGAATCTATTAGCTGATTAGGGCAGTAGAGTTCAGGATCTCGCTACAGAATAGATAATCAGCTCGGAGGATGGCGACATTACCCTAGAAGCAATGAACAATAATTTCAGAGATATCATTACTGAGTGGGCTGCAGAGGTAGGCGGTAGGATAGTCAGAGAAGATACCGGTAAGGTGTCTAAGGAGAGGAAAAATTTGATTAAGAAACGCCAGTGTATGAAAGCTTCCAATCGAACAGACCAGATAGAATTGGCCGAGATATCAAAGCTAATCAATAAGCGCAAGGTGGCCGATATAAGCAAGTATAACATGGAGAAAATTGACCATGCTGTAAATAACGGGGGAAGCCTTAAAGCGGTAAAGAAGAAATTGGGCATAGGCAAAAACCAGATGTATACGCTAAGGGACAAGGCGGTCAACGTCATCACGAATATGGACAAGATAGTCAAAGTAGCCGAGAAGTTCTATACAGATCTCTACAGCAGCCTAAGTACTCAGGACCGCATTGAGATTGGTGGTCGGGAAATACAGTCCGACGTTCCAGCAGTGACGAAGGACGAGATCAAGAAAGCACTAGAACCTATGAAAAGGTGGAAAGCAGCTAGAGAGGATCAGATAACTATACATTTGTTGTGCACATTAAAGACGTACAAACTAAGGTATTTGAGGTTAACTCAGTAGCGCAGTCCATGTAGACGAACGAGGAAACGAAAGGAATCGCAGACAGAAGCCATTAACGTTGCCGCGTTATACCTTTAGCAGCTGAAGCGCCCCCAAATTTCCCCACGGATTTTGTTTGTAGGCAATTGCCGGCAATAACAACGTCGTATCGAAGAGATGCGGGATTATTAAGGGCACCTTGGTTTGCTTACGTGCACTGAAATCGCAGCATACACAGGCATATTCGTATTTCGCATCCTCAAAATACAACTGTATCTTTCGAACCAATCCAGCGATCATGGGATGATCGGCGCAGTGGTGAAGCTTTTCATCTACCGCAGTGGCGCCCTGTATCGTTCTGAGCGCTCTCAAACTCTTGCAATGATCGACACTGCTTAGCTTCTGGAATGGTCTTCTACAAGGTGAACGACAATTTTATTTGCAATGTCCTCTGAATACTCGCATTATATAATAGGCTCATGCTTCGAGCATGCCTAACTATGTACTCTCCCTAATCTTCGGCTAACGGTTATTTTTATCGCTTTTCTGTAAATATTTGTTTTCGTATAAGTGTAAAGCGTGACAATCGCTGGTATATTTCGACTAAATCAAGCTTTCCTATTATCACATTTTCATGTGTCGGGCTGCTGCAGAGACAGCTGAAGCTTTGCTTAGATGGCTGAGGGAACGACGTCCCTGTCAGGGTCCAACGGGACCAAGAATAAGGAGGCCAAGGATAAGGCTGTGCAGCCTTACGCCCCAGGCGCAAGTTCGGTCGCCATGGAACGTGAGTACGCCTTAGGGTAGATCTTTGCCATAAAACGTTAGCGATTAGTCTTTCGTGGATCGGTGCAATATCGCCTTAAATTCCCAGCTAGTTCATGCATCGGTAACAATGACAGCAACGCGTTAAGCTGCCCCGCTGCCGATGTCTGGAGAAAGAGCGCTCACTCGCCATATCTATCTCGTGTGGACATAGTGCTTCTGTCGAGGCAGAGCAATGTACTGCAGTCCTTCCTACTTTCAGTCCTTTCACGAGCGAGACAGCTATCCTGCAGTTCTATATGCCACATTGATGGCATGAATATAGCAGTATAGACACGACATTGCTGGAATGACCTACCCATCCACGTTTTGTGATTGTATAACTGCCATATTCAACCAATAATATGTTTACTTTGTATATAATCTTCATGCGTGTACCACCCCTTATGTTTATTTTGTATATAATCTTCATACATGTACCCACCCCTTATGTAGTACCCCTGAACCGGGGGTCTTTAAGGTATTAAAGTGATGTGATGATGTGATTAATATGATACTCTTGAACCGAGAGTTTTTTGCGCATCCTCTCAAAACCAGACGTCCTGCCCCATGTGTCTCCAGGCCGCCTAATACTGTTGCGAAGTGCCTTAGCGCCGAGCAGAAGAATGGGTAATCTTTGTGAGTTCATGCATGAACATGTCCGTGTCATGTTCCTGCAAGTGGAATAAATCATCTGGGCACCACTCAGTTGGCTACGGACGTAGTAACAACCAGTTGATAAGAAGAGGCTTGCTGATATTGCTGAGCGCTGATGAAATTTTCGACGCGTGTTGCAAGCTCTGCCACTACAAACCTTTGTATTGTTTCCTGTCACCCTTTATAAATAGCGACCTGCGCGAGCAAACCGAGTATCGGCTCCAAAGAAAACAAAATGAGCAATGTAATAGTAAGTGATATAATTGACACACTCGGCTTAACGGAAAGGGCATTGCAATATGTTTAGAGTTGTGTGCCCATTCCTTTTTTTTTTTTGACCAGTAGGCATTCTGGGAGCATTTCCGCGGCCAAACACACACATGACGAAATGCCTTATCAATTTAGCTTATCGGCTACACCATCCATATTATTACAGCCCGCAGCTATGATTGCTTTGCTCTGCTTTTGTGTTTGAGTTGCTTTGGTATCTGGATGTTAGCGGAATCGATGTTTATGATTGCGTTGGAATATAGCACTGTGGACAATAGTATGACCGATAGAACTGTTGAGTCTGGTTGAGTGCGGCGATTCACTAGCGGACCATTTCACGCGATATCGTATGTAGCTCGTTCTGCCTAATACCTGGCTCCCGTTATAGCCGTCATGTGAGGTACGAAAATAATCTTGATAGATCGAGAAGGCCATGACATCACAACCACATGACCTCACGCGGAAATTTTAAACAGCCCCCATTCGAATAAGGCCAACGAATTGCGGAAAGGTCCAAATAACACAAAAAGTTCGGACGACGATTCTTTAATAAGGATATTTAGAAATATAATGTACGTTTTATAAACTTTGCCGCATTTGTGATTCGAAACAAGGCGATCTGCTCGCTCGCCTAGCAGACAGAGCATCAGCCAAGAATAATCGCTGCTGCGAAGCGTGCTGACAAGGAACCGAATGAACGCACTTGTCAGTGGACGCGGAATGAAAAGGAGCTGCTAAAGGCCCTGTCCGGTATACTTTTAAGGCGAATCTTAAGCGTCATATTTTGTGTCGTTTGAACTGCCTCGCGTGCATTTGTATCTGGAGTGATCAAATGAGTGTATCAGGTTTCGTCAGTGCTTCCCGACTAATAGCAGTCCACTCATTTCGGAACAACGCTGCCGCGCAAGATCGCAACTGGGGACTCGCATGTGGTCCTATTTTCAGAGGTTCGAGGTAATAGCTTTAAAACCCATACAAGGCACCCTACCAGCAAAGGTGCTCCCGTGTTATACAGTGAGAAGGGCAGGCATGCAAATGGTTAGCTTCTAGATATGTTGGTGGCATGTCTGTAGCCTGTCTGCATCACTTCGCAGAGTTCTACTGTCGCAGAATAAGTAACATCGCTCATAACAAATAAGGCCAATAATTAAGGCGTTGCGCATCGTCTAGAGGTGGCCTACCAGCCGTTTCTCCTGTGTGCGCTCTCTGCACTGTCACCTCGCATGGCAGTTGTGTTTTAATCCGCATTCAGCAGGTGGCGAAAGGAGCTTTCAATTTGTCGGAGCCTTATTTTTCTCTATGCGCTGGTCTATAAACACGGAGAAAGTAAGGCTTATGCTGCATTCCTAGACTAATTTGCAGCATTTCCTGCTGCCGATCTTTTGTTATAGCTTTGGTTGTATTGCAAGCTTCCGTTCCCATCGCTGGCAATTTTAAATCCCAGTGCGAGTGGGAGGGTGGTGCAAGCTGGGTTTGGAGGGTACAAGCCGTCGCACTAAATGGTGTACAAATCTTTTTTCCCACAGGCCATGCACACAGCGGCTTGCACTTTCGAGGATGAATCCAAGCAGCTCACAAATTTCGCCCAGCCCAACAGCATGCGCCTCAAACCCTGTTGTACTTCTTATACTCGGTTGAACGATCACTCTTGCGCGATCAACTGCTTTTCAGCATTGTACAGCTGCAGCGTCGACTTTGCTTGATCATTACAAATCATCGCCACTAGATCGTCTCTGATCCCTCAAGGTGGCTGGTGTTGGGCTTGTTCTCCTTTTCAGTGGGTAAAATTTCGAAGTTGAATCGCAGCCGGCGAGCACCCGCACTCCATTCTCTCCTGAGAGTCTCAACAAGTGGATAGCGGGACCTTCGGCGCGCCCAGAAAGTATAGGGAGACAATCTGAGGCAATCATAGAACGCAGTTGCGCTAGTGTCCTCTGGAGCTTCGAATGATTGCCATCCGAGGTCACCAAGAAGACAGTGTCGTGACACCCCTGGGGTATTCGGTCCACCTCGTGTTGTCCTCGTTAAGCCATGCGTACGTGGGGGGCACAAACAATCCACAGCGTCGGTACTATGGAAGGCCGTGCATTCCATAGTGAACGAACCACCAAGAACTAGTTGCAATCTCATAGGCTTCATTTAAATAGTATGCAGCGCGCAGGCTGAGCGGACATTCGCACGATCCCTCATGTGCAGTATAAAGGTCGGTCTGAGCGCGAAGGGTGACGCCGGTGTATCTGTATTCAGGAGCCTCCGAAACGGTTTTGCTATTTAGTAGCTATGTGCCCAGCGCCCTCGCTGGGCACAACCAGGCTTCGCACACGTGAAACCGTAGCCCACACATCATACGCGCCTAGTTTTTATCATCCAACGCCGCCACACGGCCGCGCGCTTGCTCCGGCAGCCTTCGGAGCAGCCTGGTTACTTTTGGCAAGGACAGTACGTCGACGCCGAGCACAGGACCTGGGACGCCATCTTGGCGTGCTGGATCTTCGCGTATAACACGGCAGTCCAGGAGACGACCAGAGCGACCCCGTTCAAGCTTGTGCACGGCAGGGAGCCCACGACGACGCTCGACGCAATGCTGCCGCACGTAACCGACGAGGACAACCTTGACGTCGCCGCCTACCTGCAACGTGCAGAGGAAGCCCGACGGCTGGCACGGTTGCGAATTAAAGACCAGCAGCGCATAGACAGCCGACGATACAACCTACGACGACGCCACGCAGAATACAATCCAGGAGACCAAGTGTGGGTTTGGGCACCAATTCGCCGTCGCGGACTAAGTGAAAGGTTGTTGCGTCGATACTTTGGGCCGTACAAAATCATTCGCCGCGTCGGACCACTGGACTATGAAGTCATTCCCAACAGAACGACTGCATCACAACGGCGACGCGCACGCCCAGAAATTGTACATGTTGTACGACTGAAGCCATATTACGCTCGTTAAGGAATCTGTGGTGTTTAAACTTTGTGTAATTTGCTTTGTTTTGGAATATCGAGGCGATGCTTTTCTAAGGGGGAAGTAATGGCGCGAAATTTTCAAAACTGTATTTGTTTTTTTTTTGACAGCCGCCGGCATGCGGCCTTATCGCTCTGATTCTGGATCGCGAATAAGTTTTGTATCCCGTGTTTGTTCATGCTTGTTGTCGCGATACGATGCGTTATCATTGTCTTTGTCGCGAACGATGCGCCGAGATCTGTATCGAAGATTCCGATCACTTGCGTATGTTTCTACAATGTTCCAGGTTGTACTAGTAGCAGTTTGGGACGTTATCTAGATTGTTCTGAGCAGCCTTTAAATTGAGCGTTGGCGAGTGTGACGGGCATTCTTTGTTCGACGATCGACGAGCACGATTGTTGCTATCGCCGCCGCCGAGTTGCTTAGTTCTTTTGCGGGTGCAAGTCAGCCCAATAAAAAGTTTCTTCAGTGCAATCATCGACTCTTCATTTGTGTCATCGACCTTGTCACCACCACGTGACAATATACATGTCTAAATCGTGTGTGTATTTAATAATTTGAGGGTGCTTTTACAGCATCTAAGAGATGATGCATCGTTTTGGTTGAGACATTCAAGTACTATAGTTCCTGTAATTTCTTCTTGTTGGACTTACTGAGAGGTGTTGCGTGCTCAGGTGTGTTGGACTTAGGGCTTTTGTATCTCCCCTAACTGGCGGGTGTCTCCAATGCATCGTATATGTCTTGAGTAGCAGGTTACATAAGCTGGCATGGGACCAGGAGTGATACAGGAGACTAATTTTGCCTACTGTGAGTTTATTCAGGCTGATGCCGATAATGGTGGTGACGTGTGTCACTGGTGTTGGATTTATGGCCTGCATATGTGTACAGATACCGCGCGTTTTGTCCATGAGAAGTCATGGGCGCTCTGGTTCAGTGTCCTTTTAGCGTTTAGTGGTTCCTTCCGGGCCGGTAGATAGGCGGCAAAGTAGGTCCTCAAGGTTGAATCCTCTTAAATGCACTCTTCATTTATATTTGGTTGTAGTTACCATTAGTTGCACGCCTGTAACGTTGGAGCGTGGGCCATGTCTGGCCAAGATTTCATCGCAGTCACGCTGGACTTCAGCGCAGTGGATGATGTCGGTGTGTTCGTTATGGAATTCGACGTGAAGCAAGAATTTAGCAACTTTAAACGAGTTTCCTAGTGTGTTGCTAGCGTTCGCGATTGGGTCGTGAGCTCGTGAAGATTGTGAGCCTAGGAGACTGGCCGAGTGTGCTAGCTTGGCGTCTGGTCTGTAAGAATGGACGTTGTGCACGATAATTTACTTGACTTCAGTTGTTCGTTCTCCGGTGTTGCGCCACAAGTCATTAGTGCTGCAAAGTACGATGAAATGTAGAACCTTTTTTTTCCTCTGGCCATGAGGTTTGTCTTCAGTCTTGATGCCACTTTGAAACATGCGGTAACATTAAAGTGCCTGTTCTCCAAAAGTGAACTTCTCGTTGTTTACTTGAACCTTCTCCAATAAGCGCTATTTGTGCGAGTAAATAAGGAGGAAGGTTACCGTGTTCTGTCGATACCTTATGTTGCTGAGGATTCATGCTGAGGATCCATGAGGATCCATGGGCAGATTGGTCCACAGTCAAAACTAACCAAAAGAGAAAAAGAATACCAATTTGTTTTTCATCTCTTCCAGCCTAATTTATATTAGTTTTGTGCACAGACTCCAATCAGATTATGTAGCTTTTTCCCGAGTGCATGAGATCTGTCTATACTGCAATTTCTGCTAATTTACAGCAGCCTGGTTACGTCGGTAGCAAAGAAATCTCATCGCCAGAATAATTCTAGAGGCAGGTTTGCAACAGGTATGTTTGATTTGTTTGTTTGCTTGCTTTTTTGTCCATGGGACTTAACGTCGCAAAGCGACTCAGTCTCTGAGAGTCGCCGTAGTTGAGAGGCCGTGGATATTTCAATCATCTGGGGTTTTTTAGCGTGCACTGACATCGCACAGAACCCGGGCGCCAAGCTTTTCGTGTCCAACGAGAAGCGGCCGCTGCGGCCGCGATGCCATGTCGCATCCTTGGGCGCAGTAAGCAAGCGGCCTAACTACTTCACTACCACAGCGGGGCGTTTGCAACAGGCGCACTGCACGCGCGCTTACCGTCTACTTGTTCATTGATGACGCATTTGACAAGCAAGCGCACGCGCTCAGATATATGTTCAGCTGCGCAGTTAGACGCGTGACCATATGTAGTCAGACGCGATAGAGGGAACTCGGCGCAGCGGTGGAGACCGGTTAACGGTTTGCGCATGCGCTGTGAGGCTGCATAGGAGACACGAGGCAATACGATTCGGCCCAACGGTGGGACAGGTGCAGCTGGCTGCCATGGTTACGGCACATGGGCAGTTGTGGCCTATGAGAGGCACAGCGGAAATCGAGTTTACTGACCTAGTGCAGCTTGGTCTACCAAGAGTACTTTAACCCAGAGAAGAGACACACGAAGCAAACGAAAGCAGGCACTGGCCTTGCCTCTTCTTCAAAATTTTAGCGCTAACATCATAATAATTAAGTTATTGCATGTTCAAGGTACCTTTACAGAGCAAAATCTTCTTTCGAACCTTAACAAATTTTCTGTTTGTGTAAAATTTGTGTACCTTATGGTTGAATCGTTGCTGTCAGGAAAAGAACCATCTATTACATTCGTTGTCAAGGCTCTTGGTTGTAGGTGTGTGAAACTACCCAGAGTTAAGAGAAAGCTGCCCGCTGAAATTTCTGAGAAAGAAGAGGCGCTCTCCCTCGATGATTTGTTGTCGCGTGTTTTTAGTTATGCTCGTCGTTTGAGCAGCGAATAGCACGCGGAATGCCGGTTATCCTTTCAGAAACCTTTGAAGAGGAAAAAATGATTTTGGACTGGCCGACCGTGCTCTAGAATATCGCTGGAATTGGAGGAATACAATATTGCCTAGGTCACAGGCACGCAGAGCGAGGCGAACCCCTGTGGGGAATCCAGAATTAAACTAAAGCGCTGCGACGTGCCCTAGGAGCTTTCGTATGCTACTACTGGCAAGGGTTCGGGTGCCGCTGATAGGCATTGTTTCCTCACGCATTCCTAAGCACTGGCTTCACGCGAGTTCAGGCCGTCAATGTTGACTGCAAATCATGGTGTTCACACACATCAGTGAGATCATTGTCTTTCAGCATTCGTCATGACATCGATGTGTGCCATTTGCACCTCTTTACGCCTATGCTGAAGGAATCCTGTATATTATTTTGCTGCAACCAATACTTCGTACTATTGATGGGGTATAAACTAACTCGGACTACTCTCGAAATAGTTTATTTTCGCTGTATACAAAGCTTCAAAATACCTTCATAGATGAATGTTTTACCTCTGGAAGCCTCTCCACGAAACTTCACACAATGACAGCTGCAGACGCTTGCTGTCTTTTGGTGAACATAAGACAGCAGTCATTGGTTGCTAGATTTTGGAACAATTCCCTCCTGTTCATTTATTCTATCTTTGTTTTGTGCTACTTTACTTTTATGAAAGTAGACGACTCTTGCTTCGTACTTTGCAGCAGACAGTGAGGAAGCGATCACTGAGGCAGCATCGCCAATTGTTGACTTGGAAGAGGCCAGACACACGCTAATCTGCAGGAGCTGCGACGTCTTCTGAGCCGCCTATTCAGTGGTCCGGCGCGTCGATTAGAGCTCCCAGAGGAGGTTAATGACCCATACGTGGTACCAGCCTATTGGATCACAAAATGGGCGAAGTTCCAGAAGTCTGGACTCGGCTACGAGTTGAGCGACACAAGCCTTGGCGTCCGCTTCATAAACGGCACCCGCCTTATACGCTTTAAAGACCACGTGTGAGTTCATCTTCACCATCTGTTCCTTTTGTTGCAAATAAATATACGGTGGCACCTAAAGATAATACACAATGCTGAACCATCTACAGCTTGTTACAAATGACAATCGCCAATGTGGTCGCGGCTAAACTTTGTCTCGCCATTAATATGATGCACCGAGCAATATAAAAAAGAATGAGAGCATATTCCTTTGTATTAGCTCCCTATTATTTTTAACTGCGAATTCATGTTATCTTGCTGATTCAGTCTGTTTTTTTCTTCGCTTTTCCTTCTCCTTATAGTGGCTCATCTTACGCGCGAACAGTAATATCGCATTACAGGAACATTGTATACTTATTTGAGGCATTTTCAGCAGCCGTGATCAATTTCGTGCAGTTCGTTTTTAAGCAAAGTGCATTATTTCAGCTTTTCCTTCTCATCTGAATCAGGAATTAGGCAGCATTCTCGCATTTTTCGCTCTTTTTGTGCTACCAGGAAAGCGCCATGCGAATCAAGAACATAAAAGGGGAGTTTTCGCTGATGGCATTTTGTTTAACGCCATCTGTATGAAATTAGGCAGCATTCTCGCATTTTTCGCTCTTTTTGTGCTACCAGGAAAGCGCCATGCGAATCAAGAACATAAAAGGGGAGTTTTCGCTGATGGCATTTTGTTTAACGCCATCTGTATGAAAACCGACAAAAGTTTGTCAAGGCCAGATCTTCGTAATTTACAACAGGACTGTGGGCGAATATTTTTTGTGGCTTCCTGTATTTTGTTCTTAAAGGAACTTGACGGCTAGTAAGATTCGAGAGGCGGAACTCACGGCTCTTCATAACATTCTTTATTACCCATGAAGCGCAAAAAGAGCTAGATGACGTCTAATAAACATCTCGGCTAGCCCAAGGCAAAGTCTAATAGAAGTCTAGTCATAGTTGTCCACTAACTATTTTTGACAAGTGGTCAGTGACCCTAGATTTTTTCAACCATGCTACTAGCTGACGAGACGGCGCTCCGTCTAACCTTGGATTACATCAAGCAAGGTTTTATCCTGACTCTACTGGCCATTCAGTGGTCTTAGGTTACACAACGGCCATATTTTCTGTGCCCTTATGCCTTACGGTGGATCAAACATCTGGATATTTTCGCAGGTTAGCTCCTTTGTAATGCTCACAAGCACAGAAAACACAGCCTTTGCACTCACTAAATAGCTGGATGGCTGTCCAATACTGGCACTTGTTAAAAATTCTCATTAACATTTTGCATAAAAAGCATTCAATATGCTATCCCAAAAATAGTGCTGTCCCAAGTGGTTGTGACAAAAGCAGCAGAGACACGCTTCTGTCGCAAGTGATGTAGACTTGCAAAGTTTATGATGGCTGTAACAAATACATGGCAACATTGCGAGCTGACCTGTACTACCAGTGGGAATATTGCGCTGTGTGTAACTAGCCCCATAAGAAAACTAACACTTCGCGTTTTATTTTTGTGAACACGAATTTAACGCCTAAAATTTAGGCAAGAAGGAGTTCTGCACTGAAAACTTAAAGAACACCGATGCAGGAATAGCAAGCCTGAACAATAATAGATGCAGACTCTGCTTCATGTTCAGCACTTGCATCTTGGACACCCAGGCAGTCCACGATGTTAAAGACTGGCACTGGAGGATTGCACTGCATGGCCCTTAGCAAGCACTGCCTTACGACAGTGGAACTACCTGCATTGCCAGAATAGATATGACAGTCGGACGACAGTCACATAGAAAATGAGCTGCAACCAAAAGAGAGACGACAAAATGCTCAAGCAGAAATACACTGACAAAAGTCACCTATGCAAACTCTTCTGGCGTTTGGCTCCTTGAACATGAAGTCTGCTCTTTTATCTCTAAACTATCCCCTTTTCTGGAAACCCCTTTCAGCACATGATATTGAAAAGTAGTACTGATTAAAATGCCAGCTACTGTTTCTTTTACTCTTTCCAAAATACCCTCAGGTAGAACTTTACATAATGGCAGTAGTGAAGCATGGTCGTAAAATCCAGTGACATTAAATTTTAAACTGCCAATTCCATTCAGAAACATGCAATACACAGTGTCATAATTGCTCATAAAAATGCTTAAAGTTTATTTGCACTTCAGTAGGAAAATCACTATTTCGAGCATGTTCTACAACAACAAGCACCATTCTAAATATGTAAACGAAATGAAACTGGCCTTAGAGATTCGCCTATGAAAAGCCATCTGTTGGTGAGGGTAGGAAAATTGGTTTCACCCATTACATGCATACTGTACGGTTGTAAAAACACTGTAAAACTGCTACTAGGCTGCTGCTGAGACAAATATGTATACACAGCAAACAAAAATGGTAAAAGGGCTATTAATAACTATCGCTTTGAGTATTCACTGCTGGGTCATTTTAAAACTTACTGAGGATTGCAGCGCAGCGTAACAGGGACGAGAAGAGAAGAACGCAAACACAAGCATCGACTAACAGCTCTATTCTATATTTCCCTGAACCAGATTACATACGCAGCAGGTTTAAAAAATAGAACCTACACATCACTTTACACATCCGTGGCACGATTATTCCCTTTGCGTGCCGTTCCTCCAATCTTTCATCTCATCACTGGCGTTCAGAAATGACATTTATTTTTGGCTAATGCACACAGAGGGCTTGCTGATACATTTATATGTGCATTTTGAGATTGCCAGAGCCTCTATTATCATCTTTGTGGAGGTGTCCTGATACTTCCGAAGAATAGCTGTTCTGTCAAGGACAGGGGTGCAGTCCTTGCACTGGTTAGAATGTAAGGCAGATTCCCCTGAGCTTGGGTGCCTTAGATTTCATTTATGTTCTTACAATGTTGTGTTCAAGCACTTCACTCTCTAGCCTACGTAGATGTTGCCCCATGACAGGGGAACTGAATACACCACATTGTTTTCATAATTTTTGAGACACGGATGGTGCCTTTTCACGCAGCTGGGTTACATTCGGTGTCGGAATTCACGCCTTTGCACAATTGATGCTGCTTTCTTTTGGATGCAGAAGAGAATATTAACCCCCGCTATATTTTCTTTTTTTTTAATTTGTGTGGTTCCTTATGTAAGCATGGTATCCCAGCTACCTTTCTTTGACATTCATATCTGATGGCTCCCTTTCGCTAGTGTTTAAGTATGCTCTCCCCAACAGCAATTAGGCGATGAGTTGGATATTCAGCTTGCTCCAGACGATGCATTTGCCTCTGAAAGGCTTATTCTTTACGGTTGCCACAACTTTTCAAGAGCATTATGTACAGCGCGAAAAACGAAGACAGGGGAAGAAACATGCAAACAAGCGCTCACGAAGCCCGACTTTAGAATGGCTCTTTACTACCTTCAAGTGAGCTGAGGCATGCAGGGGGACTGGTTTCTACCCTTCGGCTCACAGGCCCAGCAAAAGTGTTGAGAGCCGAAGTATGGCCCTAAATCTACGAACTTAATGTGACCGTCGGCCAGGCGCTCGTGAATCATTGTCAGTGGTCGAAGACAATCTGCAAGCATTGCTAAAGATTCAGACACTTGTGCGTTCACACAACAATTGATGTCGTTGAAGAAAACGAGCATCAACAAACCTAAAAACTTAGTCTCTTCTAAACCTAGCGCATCATTCCTGTATCTTGCGCTCCACGACAGTAAAGCATATGTCGCTCAAGATGGGCGCGACACAAGAACCAATGCAAATCCTTCGTTAAGAAACAGTGTGCTCTCCGAACTGTGGAAAGGTGGAATTCAAGTAAGTTCCAAGCAGCTCCTGAATAACAAGAACAGTTGTGTGAAAACACGAGTGTCCGAAGTTTTAGCATTGTTCGCAGTGTCTTCTACTGTTGACAATGGCTCACGAGCACCCGGCTGATGGCCACGTTAGGTCCTTAAATTTGGGACAGTACTTCAGCTCTCAACACATGTGCTGGGCCTGTGAACCGAGGGGTACAAACCAGTCATCCCGTATGCCTCAGCTCACATGAAGCTTGTAAAGAGCCATTGTGAAGTCTTGCTTCATCGGCACTCTTGAAAAGTTATGTGGGCACCATAAATAAGAAGCTTTTCAGCGACAAGTGTATCGTCTGGATCAAGCTGGATATATAGTTCATCTCCTAACTGCTGTTGTGGACAGCATACTGAAACAAATGGGAAAGGGGCCCACCACAAATGAA
The DNA here is from genome assembly GCF_055883805.1 of Amblyomma maculatum. Classification (NCBI taxonomy): domain Eukaryota; kingdom Metazoa; phylum Arthropoda; class Arachnida; order Ixodida; family Ixodidae; genus Amblyomma; species Amblyomma maculatum. The sequence continues at coordinate 79,996,044 of NC_139350.1, forward strand.
TCTTGAAGAAAGGTAGCTGTGATACCTTACTTACAAGTGGTATCATACAAATTGAAAAAGATCAGAAATAGAGCGGTCATAGATATTCTTGGCCAATATTAACTGCATCAGTTGTGCAAAGGTGTGAATTCTGACACCAAATATGAGCCTGACTGCGTGATTAGGCACCGTCCGCCTCTCGTAGATTGCAAAGATATGGTGTATTCAGTTCCCCTGCTGTGCGGCAATATCTACACAAGCCAAACAGGGAGGTGTCTGAACACGATTGCAAGAACATAAAAGACACCTGAGGGACCCAAATTTAAGAGAACTTGCCTTACACTGTAGCCAGTGCAAGTGCTGAACCCCTGCCCTTGAAAGAGATATTCTTCGCAAGTGCACCACCACAAGGGTGATAGTAGGCGTTCTGAGGAACTGAAAATGCGTAGATAAATGTGTCAGTAACGCCTCTGTGCTCATTAGCGAACAAGAAATGCCATTTCTGAATGGCAATGATAAGATGCAAGATTAGAGGAATGAGAAACAAATGCGATAATCATGCCATGGATGCATGAAGTAATGTGTAAAATACAGCTGCTAGTCAGAGCTCTTCTTGACTCATCCCTGTTAGTACAGCTCTGCAATCTAGAGTATGCACTATGTTTCAAATAAAATGCTAATTAGAATTAGTAGGCAGCTCTCTTCATTACACCAGAAAAATAGCAGAATTCATCATTAGCCAAAGGGAATGGAGACAAGGAGCCTAATATTCAGCCTGATGCCTGCCCAGATGCCAAAGAAAGTGAACAAATAAAAATGAAATGCATTTGCACCAGCTTACCAGAAACAATCAACACGACTGCCATTCTCTGCTCCAGTCTTAAGCAGGACGCAGCTGTCGCCAAGATGCCTGCATTCATGTAAAAAGAATAATGTACTAACAGCTAATTAATGCACATGAATTAGTTTACCTCATGTATACAAAAATGAAGCCTTGGTAAAGGTGAACTACTATCCAATATGAGGGTTTCTGCACGAATTCCCCATCTCTGCTCCATCTCTAACCAGGAAGATGTCTGCATACATGAAAAAATTATGAGGTGATCACGGAAAGTTAATTAATGCATGAGCCTGCATACCTAGTGTAAACAAAAATAAACGCCTGCTACAATTGTCCAACATAAATGTTTCAGCATGAATTGTGTGACCTGTGCACACGGTGATCCTGTTGCATTGCTGTACATCATTGTTGGGCATCTATCCATCCTCTTGGAAGCTGGAAGTCCCAAATAAAACAAAAATAACTGAGAAAAAGTGAAAATGAACACAACACTTAATAAATACCAAACTAGACTCTCTAGCACTTTTGCAGACCACGGAAGACTGAGCAACTAGCATGCATTTCAGCAAAGTGATGTATCCTTGACAAGTTAACAGGCAGATACTAGAAAGCATTAAAGCATTCAACATCACAGGTAGCCAGGTCTCGAATATTACTCGCCATAAACACACAACTGCCCTCTGCTCATAACTGGAATATGACGCCAGCATCTTTCTTTGCTGACACCCTGTTTAACTTGCTATGACCCCTTTCGCAAACATTTCACCCCAAAGAGCCGAACACCAGGCTGGGGGAAAGCTTGTACCCATTGAAAAACCGGTGGGTACGCGGCGGCACCAGGGATCGAACCTAGTACCTCCCGAACACGAGGTGGATGCTCTACCACAATGCCACGCTTCGGTAAAAAAAAGGGCCACAGAATGCGCTTTTGCCGCGCGAGGCGGACTCGTTGTCAGATGGCGGAACGATTCATTGCCACATCGGCGCAACTCTTTGCGCCGTGACACCTTTTCCCAAGCATTTCAACCTAGAAGAGCCGAGCACCAGGCCGGGGGAAAGCTTGTACCCTTTGAAAAATCGGTGGGTACCCGGCGGCACTAGGGATCAAACCCAGTACCTCCCGAATGCGAGGCGGAGGCTCTACCACAAGGCCACCGCCACCACATCTCCACTGGATGCAGTATTCTTTATTTTATTTTAATTTTATATTCAGCAATGTTTTACATATTCTTTTTAGGTCTGCTATACTTAAGGTGAACAAATCCAGAACACATTTTTAATGAACTCCCACCATGCAAAAAAAAAAAATCTTTACGGAAGCAAACCTGACTTGTTCTCTTCATTGGCCGTAGTACAGCCCATACGACTGGAGTGAGGCAGGGCCATCTGACGTCAGTAACTATTCCGAAATATTTTCGCAATACTTCAATTCTAGAGTGCAGCAGTTCATTGTACTTGTGCAGTTACCAAATGGCACTTTTATTAGCTCTGTAGTATACTGCCTTCTCACTTTTTTTGGCTTAAAAAGTTAAATGCTCATGAAGAATCTAAAAGCATATTTTGCCTATGATTAAGTAGAAGAGCTATGTCAGAATCGTTACTCTTGTTTGACCAATTATTTTCAAAGAACTAGTACAGAATGGAATAAGCTTATTAACGGTGAAACCTTACAGCAATATTAGGATTCATTTACAAGAAAAGTTTTATGGTAGAGGTGTATTGTATTATTGAGTTTTACTTTTCATTTTGTTTAACAAGTATGTGTCACTGACTGGCTGTGATAGCCATAGTTTGCGTTTCTTTCAAATAATTTTCCCTCTGTTTGCTGCCAAAGAGGAGTTTATTACTGTTGCTTCTGATTTTCATCTGGACATTTAATCTCCTGTACTTCTATTTCTTCTCCTTATAATCGCACACCTACGCTGAGAAATCCCATGTGTAACTGTAGCATTCTTAAATAAGTAATAAATAAATGATCTGGGCATTCCAGACTTTGATAAACACTATAACACTGTGAACAAGCTTACCCTAATCATGAAGGCTGGGCTTACAAATCACTATAAAAAAACAAGTGAGGAATAAATTATGACACACAGAATAAAGTACCTATTAATTGTGGTGGTCAAACGTGTCGGGGCAGCTTTCGAGCCGAGCCATAACTGCAGAACATAGGTCCATGTCTGATGCCGAATACATGTCGGATTTTTCCAGACAGCCTCTACAAAAGACAGAATATAGCATTATAAACTGTAGCATTCCAGACTTTGATAAACACTATAACACTGTGAACAAGCTTACCCTGATCATGAAGGCTGGGCTTACAAATCACTATAAAAAAAACAAGTGAGAAATAAATTATGGCACACAGAATAAAGTACCTATTCATTGTGGTGGTGAAACGTGTCGGGGCAGCTTTCGAGCCGAGCCATAACTGCAGAACATAGGTCTGATGCCGAATACATGTCGGATTTTTCCAGACAGCCTCTACAAAAGACAGAATATAGCATTATAAACTGTAACATTCCTTGATATTTGCTTAAACCAGGCACCAAAAATATGCAAGAAACGGAGCAAGATACTCTCGTAACATACAACGCCCATAGTGAAAATCAAAATTCCGAATGACTTATCAGCTCTGACTACTCCCTTTCACAAACAGCTTTTATCATGCAAAATATGAACTGCATTCAGTTATCATGAATTGCTCAGTCTGCTTTTCTCAATTGTGGTGTGCTCGTTACGTGTGTTAAGCCCACTGTTCACCTTGACTGCACAATTGACTGACAAAAGCATTACTAGCTGCAATTCTGCTCCTCTTCTTGCATGCTTGATATACCAATAATCCCATTTTAACACAGCGAACCGGAGCTCCAGGCTTCACTCGTGCTTTCTGTTCTTAAGCCACACTCGGCAATTGAGCGTCTGAGACATGCTGCAGCGATGTGGAGTTATGCACTCCACATCGCTGCAGCATGACTGAGACGCACAATTAAAATCTTTGACGTTTCGTGCTGCAGAACTCATAACAACAAAAAAGAAAAAGCCGAAATATATTCAAGGTTTCTCTTCAATCATTGCGAGATGTGCAAAATCGTCGATATTTGAATATTTGGCTCTCATTTTTGTTATTTTGTTCTGTTTTAGTTTTCTTTTCCACCCAAATTCACACTCGACATCCCAGATTACACTCTCCGCTTTACCTCATCAATTCGTGGAGCTGTGTTTGCGGCGGAGGAGCTCTGCCTGCAGCTCTTGCATTGCATTGTGAGCAGAAAGCGCAGACTACGCTCTGATGCGATGCAATTACTTCCCCATATCTGTGCGCGTGAGCCTGGCGACAAGAAGGCGATGGGTTGAGCTCTGACCTATGTTGTGTGCGGCTTAATCTGTGAAACTCTTAGTCCTGTCGATTATCTTCTCAGGTTCCCGAACCAGAACCGTCAGACGGTCCGATACCATAGTGTCGATAATCGACCTCCGGTTGTGCGAAGACGGCATAGGTTCAAATTCCACCTGTAGCTTTCTCTGCACGAGTCATTCAGTCTTCAATCAAGAAATTATTCCGCCCAGCGGCATCATCCTCTTGCATATGACGATGGCACCACTAAGTGTTCTTTGTTTGTGCCAAAATTCTTTCTTACATCACTTGAACCCTGCCAATGACCGGGTCTATTGGTGGAACATGGGGCACGCCTTCGTCCAACAGTGGATGTAGTCCGGCTTACATTATTTTGCTTATTCGGCGGATCTGCCTACGCCCTGCTCACATTGATAACAATAAAGCTTACGTGGATATAAATAAATAGCATATATGTAGCGTGTGCTATATTTCGTGGGTCATGGACATCTATTTAGCAACACTGGATATCCGCATGGTCAAGGCGACTTGAGGAGGAGCAGATCAGAAGCAGGAAATTTTAGCGGAGTAAAATAAAGATGAGTTAGAAGTGGAAGGTGGAATTAAGTTTGCGGGCTTCGCCCAGGAACGAAGTGTTCATCGCGGGTACACTGTCGCGGGGGAGATTCCGAAGGGGGGACCAAGGTCAAGGGGCAGCTTGACGCTGGCTGACGACTTAGTGCTGCCTGTCTCTGGACTACTAAAGGACGGCATCGACTACGCGGTGCTCCAAGTGCACGTTGTGCCAACTATACCGCTGACGAAACCCTCACCCATATCTTGTGGGGGTGTGTGGGGCTCGAGGGTACGCGGGCTGACTTGACCGCCGCTTACAGGAAACTCGGGCTTCCTTGTTCCACACTGGAAGAGACGCCTTTTCTCACCGGACCTCAAAGCCTTGTGTGTATGTACCCTTTGTGCCCTACTGACTTTTCCCGGAAAGGTGAACCTTCGATAGAAACTGTAGAACTCGTGCGCGTTCACTTCATAGTGCTCCCTCTTGCCTTGCCCATTTCCCGCCCTGACCCGCCTCCCTTCCCGTATCGTCTTTCCCAGCCCGTCCCCCTGCACAGTGCCGCTGAGGTGGCTCTAAATGAGCCAGTTATAGATCTGCTCTCTCCCATTCTCCCATTTTTCCTACCCCAGCCCCACCTGCCAGCAACTCCCTGTCCTGCGGCAAACCACCTTGATTAACTACATGTTTTATTTTTTTACGTTGCCTTTACTTGCGGTGGGGTCTTTCCTGCTTTCAACGCTTTGTTTGAAATGTTCTTTGACTTTCCGCTAAAATATCTTCCTTTATTTGTTATAGGCGTCGCTTTATTTTCAAAGCAGCCATTGTGAAATGAAGTGTCCAAGATCGCTGGCTTACTTCTTGTATTCAAGTGTTACGCAGACATGTTACACGCAGACCCTGCTTGCAAAGCTCGGGTAACACGGCCCGCTGGATAACCTACTTGTGCGAGAATCAAATTCCCACAATACATAAAATAATTACATGCTTGTTCACTGCAGCTTAGCCGCTATATTATTACATTGATCACAACTGACTTCCGGTATGCGCACCCTTTTTATTTCAAGGTCATGCGCCCCGCTTCATAGAGCTACGATCATTAGGCGAGAAGAGTCACAGTCTAATAAATTAGGTGAATGTGATGGTGTATAAATAGTAAGTTTTTCAAATAGGAGCCATCATGACTGCGTGAAACATTGCGCCGTGATAAAAAAAAAGTCCAACACAAGCTGCAGTATTGCCATTGCCCGAAAACTGCAGAAACGGAAGTTCGTGGTGCGTCACTAAAAAAAAAATCTAAAACTGCAAAAAGCAATTCACTGAAGCCATATGCTTCGTTGAGAATTAAATGCAGTACATAAACTAAAATGTATACGCAGTAAAATAGCTTTCTGGGGTAAAATGACTTGAAGTGCTCCGCTGATCTTGCCAGTTGCGTTCGTCGCGCCATCTTTAGTATCAAATTAACAAGAATGCATTTCAAGGCTATAAAGGACCTCAGTGGCGCCGCAATGGAATAACATTACTTATCTCAGCAATAACACATGTATTGCAATCCTATGAGCGCAATTTTTATTTTCTTTAATTCACACTATTCAAATAAATTACATCTTTCGTGGGGTTTGTCTTCCTTTACGCTGCATACCGTGATGTTTTCGATTCTTAATAGCAGCAAAATCAGCCGTGAACACAGCCAGGAGGTGACGGTATGACAACGGTTACACTATGCAATTACCTTCACCGTAATCACAGCCTCCCTTTAGTGAGGGTATATGTTACCTTTAGGCTGCGTTGAAAGAGTTTTTTTTTTATTCCAGAAGTTTGCCACAAGGCATAAGTTGATAAAGGGGGCAAGGAATGAAGGAGATAAAAAGTTAAACGAACGAGGGAAGTGTTGTTTCACTGATGTAGTCGCCGAGGTTGGCGGTGTACTGGTTGTTCATTGTCCATTTCTTATATTCACAGTGGCGGTTACATCGCAGGCCCACCTTGATGAGCAGCCGTTTTCTATCCGGAGCCTTTGCTGCGCATGTCCACAACAAGTGACGCACATCAGAAATCTCAGGTGCAGCGTCACAGTGAGGGCATCTGTCAGTCACTGGCAGATTCTTTTCACGCCACCGATGACGTACAAATGGGGTCAGAGCCGCTCCTGCCCGAATCCGGCGCGCAGATGCCTCCTCCTGCCGAGTAAGACTCGGGGGAGAGGGTGCGAACACGGAGGAATGAGAGCGCGTGTTCGCTGGCGCAGAACTTGTTAATCGGAATCGTGAGACAGGAACGAATCTGGGGGAAGTGAGGAAGGTGGTGGGTTGTCTGATGTGTTAATGTGTGTCATAGCATGTGTTGTAATGTAATGTAGATCGCGAGCATGGCCGCGAATCCAGTGTATGCGCACATGACATGGGTACATTGCACAGAGCAGTTGAATGGACTGAATTATCGGGAATGTTCGTTGAACGGCTTTAAGCTATTTAAGGGCAGTGAGAGAGTCGGTGTAAAGATGAACTGCATTGAATGTGGGAACGGGCGGAAGGAAATAAATGGCATTGTAAATGGCTTGAAGTTTCGGTGCCAGAAGGTTGCACGTATCCACGGTATATATCATAGGTACTATACACAGGGGTAACTCCTCGCTCTGCAGTGTGTGATGCATCGGCATACAATATGCACCGTACAGGCAGATGTGCAGATGATACCGAAGGGGAAGCATTGGGCGGTTATCAGTGAGCTGGCAGCACGACCATGGAAACTGTGTCTTTAAACAATGACGTTGTAAAGACTGTTTGCGAGCTCTCTTTGCCATCTGCTGGTCAATGAGTTCACTGAGCGTATTTAGTTGGGCCTACTTCTAGAGCATGGGTGTGGGGGCTAGACGGGGAAGACGTTACAGCAAGCGTAGCCTCACGATTGATAGCCTCAAGGGAATCCCACTGTCTGGAGATGAGACGTTGCAATTGTGCCTGGGAGATTATCCGCGGCTGGAGGACAGAGCGAACAAGCTGGTTGGCCGTGTTAGCACGCGCGCCATCAGAGCGCACAGCTAGGCGACGAATCAGACCTAAAGTAGTGTTAGCGGATTTATGGGTGGCTGTCAGCAACGGGGTGCCAGTCCCAATGAATGAAGGAGACCAAAAATGCGAACAGTTTGTACGTGAGGAATGGGGGAATAATTTATCATAAAATTCATATTGGGAGATTTTCGTAAGCCAGCTTTGTTTTCAAAACGAATGAAACATGATCTACTATGCGAGAGAGGTAGACCCAAAGGAGAGAGGTGAGATGTCAATACATTCAGAGCATGCTGGAGGGCCGCCTGATGCACAGACATATCTGGGTTACGGAACCCTAAGGTTATACCATCGGCGTGCGCAAGCACGCGGATAGAAGGGATGATCTCTAGGGCTCGAACAGTTGGAATAAAGGCCACATTAAATAATGTGAGGGGCGAGAAAGGAGCCCTGTGGCATTCTTCTGCTGGAGGGGAAGTGGCGAAAGGGCTTTCCATGCACACGCACTCTCAACGTTCGATTTTTTAAAAGGCGTGAATGGAGAGGAGAAACCGGTGAGAGAGACCAAGAGTTTAAAGGAAGGCGAGAATGGCAGAGCGAGGGATGTCATCTTATGCCTTTTTTATATCAGTAACGATCACGGTACGGGAAGTAGTCCAAGGACGTCCTCCATTCCAATTTGCTGGCGAAAGCCGATTTGGGATTCTGGATGACAATCATAGAATTCCAACCACCACGATAAGCGAGCTGTGAGTACATTTTCATAAAACTTGCAGATTGTAGGCGTAAGGAAAATTGGACGAAGGTCCGAGAGACATACTAGAGGATGGCCTTACTTCGGTATTGGAACAACAATAGAATGCTTCCACTCGCCCGGCATAACACCAGAATACCACATGTCGTTGAATGTATCAAGCAGGGTCTGCAAAGCAGTCCCCTCCAATTTGCGGAACAAGGAGTTAGGCATGACGTCCTGCCCGGGAGCAGAGTTCGATTTGAGTTACGTGTTCAATGGAGGCCAGCAGCTCTGCCATGCCTAGGTGAGAAGTAATCTCATAGGGGGATTCGGCAACCGGTAAGCAAGGAGAAGAAGTCGAGGTGGAATCATGGCGTAGAAAAAAAACTATCTGGCCGCCTGGTTTACAAATATGTCCTCATCCACATTCACCGCAAGGCGAATGCTCTCTGTATAATCAGAAATTTAAAAAGAGCGCTCCGTGGCGTGGAACACTGGCCAAAGATGTCGATTATTCAGCTTGGAGAACAGGCATCACACCATGCAGTCTAACGTTGCCTAACTAGACGCTTTGCGTAGCGCCTCGCACATGTGGTAGCCCGACGAAGAGCGGGGAGAGCCGAGGGGTGTACGGTATGACGAGCAGTGTAATGATCCGCCTTGCGACGCTGAACCGAAAGATTCAGGAGGTGGATGTCTGGGTTTGGCTCGTCTTCATTTACAGGGGGGGCAATCGTGTGGGACGCAAAAACAGTAGAGAGAGTAGACAATGCTGATCAGGGGTTGAATGCAGGTAAACTATTGTCTGCGCGTACAGAGTCCCAGGATGTTATACGTACGCTGCGGCATATTTTACCTATACACGAAGGAGTGAGAGAGATAAAGATAGGACTGTTATCACTACCCCAGGTATCTGGTTCAGTAGCCCAACTATGGCTACCGAGGCATAACCCCCTAAGTTAATTCAGGTGAATACGACCTACCTCGTGGACGAGTAGATGCATGCGGGTGGTTTAAGATATGAAAAGAATGATCTAAAAAGCTGCCCTGGATGTGTTCACCCCTGGGGGAATCCGATGGGTAAACCCCCGAAGTGTGTGCGCCATTAGAAGTGTCCACCGACTAGAAAAAAGATACCCGAGTATGTAGAGCGCAGAAAACGAACCCATCCAAGATTGGGAGATGCGGAGCCAGGACGGCCATAAAAAGAAACTAGAATAAGTGGGGTGCGTACAGGCTTAATTAGAAGTGCTACAACCAATTGGCGTGTGTTACGCCACCGTGAAAGGTCGATCGGCGTGTGTTGAAATGAACTGTGAATATAAATTGTAGATTTACCTGGGCTGAATGAACAGGCAATACTACAGCGATCAGGAATAGAAAGTTAATGGTAAGCGCAGAATCCTGAAAGGCGAGGAAGTGAATTATGCTTTTAAATAGGAAGGCCGACGCCTTTAGCTTTTTGCCGCGAAGACGGATGTTCACTTCGGAGGCCTTATTTGCAAAGCCTCGACAGTTCCGATGCACCACCAGGGAGAGTGCACTATCCATTGCGAAGACGAAGAGCTTCTGCGGTAAGGGAGGTCATCTGCTTCGTAAGCACTAATATTTTATACACTGTAAGAGTAGTCACTGTTCGTGACGGCTCGTGATCGTGGTCTAGTACTTATTTGAGGTGATTTCTCTGAAATTTGCGCACGAAGTGTTAGACTTCCTCGAGAGGGGTGAGATCGATACTGTTCTCGTCGCTTAGTGAGTTATTCTAGACGTCGGAGAGCCTCTGCAATGGCAATGTCTAAAGCAGCATCTTCATCTATGGGATCAACATATATATATGATGGGTGCACTGACCATGTTGGTGTAGCATGTGATCCACGAGGGTGAGTCGATTGTTCGTAAGGACGCCGCTGAGAAGACTTGTAAGGAGCAGGGGGTCAAGTGAAGGGAGTGCAGAGATGTCGGCTTCGTACATGTAAGAGCAGCGAAGCGATTACTTGTATGAATATCCAGTTTTCGAGGCGGCTTGCGCAACAATTTCGTTTCCTTTTTTGTAAAAGCGGGGGAGCGCATATCATGGTCCGGCAATTTGCATGGGGTACTAAGAAATGTTGGTTCATCTCTCACTCATCTGTCAGCAGCAATCGTGTTTAACTCACCGAAAAACAACCAGCGAGGAAGAAGTTGCGCATGCTACCATTGAGAAAACGAACTTAGGTAGCGCCGATATTCAAGTTAATTTGTTCAACGTAGCAAAGATAGCGCGATAGACTCAACCGATCTATTAACATCTCTGCTGTAACTTTATTTCGGAATTTATTAATAGTAGATTTCAGTTTGTGAACTGCGTAGGGCTTTATTTACTTGCTTTTTGTGGTGTTTTATTTTTTAGTGATGTACCCGGCACTTCAGTCGCTAGAGTTTCCAGGGAACGGCAATACGCGACTAGCTTCCCAGCATTCTATACTCTGCAGTGGAAGATTTCTCATGTGTTCGGAAAATTGGATTTGGCCGCCTGAATACTGGGGCTCACTGGAATCACTGGTGGTATAAAGTGCCAAATGTTTGGCATTCGCTGCATACTTTCCTTTTCTTGAAAGCAAAAAAAAGTGGATAGAGGGGTGATGACTGAAAGAGACGACACGTCCTCGACCTGCCAGAATCGAGCGTTGCAAGCTGCTTCGAACGTGTGTTTAGAGAGATATTGGGCAAGTAAATTTTTGAATTTCGGTGCTCTGCTAATAGCAATAAGCGATACTGGTGCTTTATATTTCTTACTACGCTATGTTTAAAACGAGGAAGTGAGCTGAGCAGGGTGCGCTCGTGTGGCTTTATCTGAACATCTCTATCTGCTGTTTTCGCGCTTTCGACTCAATCTGCGTTCACTGACTGCCGTCGTGCAGACTGGGATAAAACTCGGGTGAGTGCCGAACACTAAGCATCCTGCATAGCGCCTCTGGTAAGGATTTATGCCAAAACAAAGTGCGACACAAAACATTTGCTGGACATCACTCTCCTTTCAATAAAGGTAAAACAAATCAAAAGAAATAAATCAAATTTGGTGCAAACAGAGTGATCAGCATATTTTGTGGCACAAACTTGTATATATATGAGTTCAGAACTTTTACGAAAGAAAGTGCCTCGCATATGCGGACCACGACTAATGCTCCGGTTATGTTTCAGATAATATGTGGAATCGCGTTACAGCTAGGAGCTCCTTGCAGGGGGGATGCATGGTCCTACAAGAGGGCTCTAAAGGATATAACTTGGCACGCTGGCTTCACCACAATGCTCACACTTTCATGCAGCCTACCTTTTCCGCATCCTGTCTGCGGGAAAATCCTTTGGGAGCAACTAAGTGCAGCCTAATGCAATGACAGTGCGTAAGGAATGATTATGGTCGCTCTTCGCTCCCCTTGGGCGTGTTTCGCAGATGTCAGCATGCTTGTTGCCACCACATACTGCTTGGCTATCGTGACGTCGGAAAAGAATCGCGGTTCTGAATGACATGGCCTTCGCGAGCTCGGCAGGGTGTACATCCCTATTGCAAAAATCAGCGTCTCCCAGCGTCTTCCAGTGCGAAACCAGTAAGATTTTCGCGCTGATTTGCACTGGATCTGCTGGGCACGCTGGAGGTCTGCGATATTCACTGGAGCAATAACGGGTGGCACTGGTTGCACTGGTACGATAGGAGAAAAACTCTGGGATTAACTTTTTGACGCTGGGTGTGTCGCTGGCATCCGCGATGCACTGGGAGAAGCGCTGTATGTGCGCTGGGGCCGCACTGGTCCCAGTGCCTCAGTATTCGCAACTTTCACGCACAGTGTCGCCGCCACGCGGCCGCTTCCGGTACCGCCCTTGAGAGGATACTCGGAGAACGGCTCGTGCTTTTCCTGCTTGGTGCTGCGTCTCCCGCGGAACTTTTTGCGTGGAGCTCGGTCGAGCAGCGTTTGTAGTGTGTAACTGCTTTTTGAGTTGGCTTTGGCTCGCAGCCTAGATAACAGATGAATAATATAACTTCTATTTTGGTGTGTGGGGCACGCAGTACGATGGGAAAGCATAAAAGCAGTCGACTGTGCGGTCAAAGGCAGATAAACTTGCACATGTTACCTCCAGATTATATGCCTAGGAAGGAGAGGATAATTAAGTTAATATCTCCGTAAGATCAAGACGATTACTTCACCGTGAAAAGCATCGTGCTAATCCTGCTCGACGAAGAAACACACCTTAGTGACAGTATGAGCGGCGTAACTCTGCTATTTCTGATGTTATGCACGAGTCTCGTTTTTCCTTGCCGCTCTAAACTGAGCAGAACAAAATTTCGCAAAAAAAAAAGACTGCGACTAAAGCTATGACGGTTTTCAGTGCGGATTCTGATAGGAAATGTTTGACAGACGTAAGTTGCGAGCCCTACGTGATGGTAACATTTTTTATTGCCGCCCAATTCATGGCCCGCATATGTTTGAGAAATTAAGAATGTTTGTTTCCTACCCGGTTGAGTGAATGCAGTGTTTTCAATCAGGAACTGTCAGATGAACGTTAGATTAGGAGCTTGTATTTAACGTTACGGAGCATACACTCGCAGTCCATATGCGGCTTGTTCTCGAAGCCGGAACTCTAGCTGTCATGCTTGCCAAGTAACTGTTCTCGAAAAAATGTCTGTCTCAGCACTGGGTCATCACTTACGAAAGTCAATCCCTTCAGATGTACTGCAAAAAAAAAAGGTTGGTTAAAGTGATCACAGTAGACCACCATTATTACTTTGTAGTGATGTTCTCTTGTGCCCAAACTAGGTATAGTAGGTACTTCGATGCGATGGCGCATATTTTGAAGTGAAGGAAAAAAATTAGGCCACGTAGAATGGGGGAGGATGCGCCCGGCATGCCTGTGCTATGCGCATGAATGCACAGCGCGACATCTTGAAATGCTACAGTTCGCGAATGCCCGTGATCCCAGGATAAAAGTTGAAACTTTTCTCTATATTCATGTTTATTCGGTCTGCGTCGAACGTTTGTCCGTAGCGTTAGAGTCGCCTGGGAGCATGTCATGCTTACCGCACAACACAGTCAGCAGGATGTTTCAAACACCTGACCAACCTCACTCGAGGCATCTCTTATATTGCACCCCTGCAGCGCATGCTCACAAAGGGCTTGTACGCTGACTGACAATACCGTGCATATCTTCGCACCATAGAAAACTTGCGCGAGTATTTTAATGGAGCTTCAGAAAACGCAGCCCAGCACAACGCACTTGAAGCGTGACAGCCGGATCCCCTAAAGGGCAGCCATATTGGATTTCCAGTGGCGCCGCCTATAGGCCGTGAAAGTTGCGAATAGCTGGTGCGGCCTGCGGCGTCAGCCGGAGTAGCATCCCTCAGGAGCCAACATGGCAACAGAGTACTCGCAATCGACCATCGGGGCGCGTATGAAAAATATGGTTCAAGCAAGAGCTTTTTGCTTTGAAGTCGTTGCGAACATGTAAGAAAACAAAGGCAGTATATTTTTTCTAGAGTTTCCATGTTTCGATAGGTCGAGAGAGACCACGACCGCCGCGCCTCTGATATCTCATGACACACTGACGATTAACGCAGAACTAAAACTGGAATTGAATAATGTGGGCTACCATGCATAACAATTCTTCTCAGCTGATCTTAAAGGCACTCTAACACAATGATTACTGACAAAATGTTCAATGCGGGCTCAATAGCAAGCGAGCGTAGCCTGCATCACGGCCCAGTATAAACAGTAGAGAGAAAAAAACAAAACGAGGAAGAGAGTAGTTTACTGAGCGATGGGTCCTTGAGAAAAAAACAACATACAGAGCTTGTAATGCATAATATTTGGCGTGTTTCTCAAGCTTTTGCGCTCCTTCTTACTCTGCGTATAAAGCAGCAGAGCCCTCGGCCATCGCAATGCTTCCCGAAATGTTTACATACAAATAAGGTTTAGTTACACGCAAAACAGTGTCGTCGCTGCTGCGCTTGCCGGTATTGAAGCTTGGTCGCACTTTTTTCCTTGAAGGATTGTACTAAAGCTCCGTGTTCAGCGAAAATTACGCCCACTGTAGCAGAGCACCACCGAAGAGCCGGCGTTGGCAAATTTGCCAGCGATGTCAAACGCCACATGATAAAATGATTCCAGTGCACAAAATAGCGCGTATAGGCACCCTGAACATTAGTTGCAAGTCGTGAGAGCAGGTAGCCAGCTCCAATGATCAAGATGTTGCAATTGTGAAAGCGGCAGCAATGGCCTGTAGACTGCGAAACATGAAGTTCCAACCTTATAAATGCGGGTTACGACATAAAACGGTCAAATGTTTTAAGGAATTCCAGTTCTCGGCGCGGTCGAGTGGTTAGCGTGGTGAGCTAGTGATTGAATAGGTGGCGAGGGACCGAGTTGAAAGCGGGTCAAGTGCACTTAGTTTTTTTTTACTTTTATTAGGTTTTTTTATATACCGAACTTGTTTCCTTACTTTTACCTTTTGAATTTTTATCCCACGCCTTTTTTTTTCTTCGGGCGAACAGTGCCGCCAGCGCGGAGCGCGCCAGTACGCCAAGTCCCAGTGCGTCCAGTTTCCTGCGTGATACTGGGACCATAATCAGGTATGGCGCTGGGGCGTTGGGACCCAGTGGCACTGGTTTTTGCAATAGGGATTAAATATGCCACATGAGCTGGAGAGATGTAGCCCTGGCGCCTATGAACTCCGGATTCACGGCAACTCCGTTCAAAGACCCCGAGGACGGCGTGTGGACGACGCAGTGCAATCACTAACTGGAAGCAGCGACTTGTCTGGCATGAGTATTTCTCGACTATTGTAGCTTTTCGTTCATGAATGCCGGAAAGGAATAAAGCGCTGGTGGCTAACGCGTTCGATAAAATTCCCTTGCGATCATAGTGGAACGCTTCGAACTATGACCTCTAGCTTCATCGTGAACCCGTCATTGTTTCCAAGTTTTTCAGTATGTTCGTTACTCATAAATGGTATTGCCGCGAACTACTCAAATCTATCCTTGTTCTTTTTAGGTAGCCGTCGATGTGCAGCCTTATCACTGATTCGAACGCACGGATCCATTCTGTATTCTTGGATTGTTCATGTTCGCTGGCTCAAGACGCGGCTTTATCAGTTGCTCTGTTTCGGCAAATGATTCGATATGTATCTCGAAAGATTCCAGCCACGCATGTGTGCTTCTATAGTGTTCCAGGTTATCTAGATTTCTCTTTAACGCCTTTAAATTCCGTGCTGGAGCGTAAAGTGCTGGAGCGTAAAGTGTCATTGTACGACAACAGCGTACGAAGAGCAATCGTGTTCGAGGCGCGTGCTGATGCGCTGCGCACATTTGTATACCCGAGCCGCTTTGTTTCTTCTTCCGAAGTGCAAGCCGCTTTATGCAGGGCCTCTGGAAAGGAGAGGGACTTACGGATCATTTACTGCTCGAGTCGGCGGCTTTTTCCCTCCTTACCCAGGAGGCGCCATCCTCTCATCCGCGCCGAGATTTGGAATCCCCAGCGATGTGGGAAGGAAAGATGGGCAGCAGGAAGGGTTGCAAATTAGTCACGGAATGTATTATAAGCCTTCCTATCTCCATTCTATAGGACCCGAACACAGAGAAAAATTAGGCGCCATGTTACTGAAAGCTGATAAATACCATTTTTTTTTTTTTAACGCGGAGTGATGCACTGCTTTTGAACTGCCACGGGAGGTGACACGGGTCACACGGCACAGAGCACACAGGAGAAAAGGCCGGCATGCACCTCAAACGCTGCGCTACATTTTCATTTTTGGCCAGATTTGTAGTTAACGACATTGGTTATGCTGCGACAGAAGTCCGCGCAGCAATGCAAGGATGTTTCAGTAATGCTTCCAGCAATACCTAGAAACCCTCATCAGCACCCCTTGTCATCTCGCCATATAAAATGGGATTTCCAGTACAGGTGGGTGGAATTGTATGATTTTATCAAGCTATTATCTCGAAACCTTTGAGACAGGCACCAGTTGTGAGTCTCCAGTTATGAGTTTGCGTGAGAGGCAAGTTTTCAAATGAGGGGACTGCAATAAATCTGGAAACACTGACGAAGAGAAATCCACTCATAGCATATGATCACTCCGGATACAAATGCACTCGAAGGGGTTTTAACAAAAAATAAATAGACGCGATAGAGCCTATAACACCACCTTTTTCATTTCGCATACAGAAAAGAATGCGTATGCTCGGTTCGAATCACAAATGCGGCAAATTTAAAAATTACTTATATCTCAGAAATAACCCTATTAGAGAAGCCTACTGAATAATTATGGTGTGTTTTGAACCCTTTACTAATCCTTTAGCTTTATTTGAATTCAAGCAGTTTGAAATTTCCGTTTAATGTCATGTTGTTGTGAAGTCACGGCATTCTCGATCAATCAAGATTGTCTTTCTTACCGCGCAAGATGGCTACAACAGAAGCCAGGCATTCAGCAGAACGAGCTATACGTTATCCCATGAAACGCTTCCATAGTGAGCCACTACACTCGACCAGACTCGTCGGGTCTTTTCGTCGTACCTACCGCATTATTTGGTAGCAAACACGGACATCGATTCCGCTAACATCGATATACAAAGAAGCACAAAAGCAGAGCAAAACAAAACTGCCTAGCAGCTCTTGCTGCAGGTTTTACTAATATTCCTGGTGTAGCCGACAGATGAAATTGATAAAATATTTCGTCCTATGGGGGCGGGGGGGGGGGGGGGGTTCAGCCGCTGATATGCTGCCAGAATGCCTAAAACGCAGACACTGAACTGTAATCACGATGCGATGACCTTGCCAGTAAGTTGAGCATATTTAAAAACATTACTTACTGATGCGTCCCAACTTTGCTCAATTGTTTTTTCTGTGCGGCGCAGACAGCCTATCTGACGCAGGTCGCCTTTTATAACGCTCGACGGGAAAGAATACAGGCTGAACGACCCGGAGTGGCAGAGTTCGCAACATACGTCAAATATGCCGTATAGCGCTAACCTATATTAGCCAGCCGCCTCATACCCGCTGGTTGCGACTAAAGGTGTGCGAAATCGACATTTTGAGCCCCAGCCATACCAGGGCCATATGCTACAGACCCGAGCCCGGCGCAGTCTGACACTGAAAGGGTTTAAGCCAGCCTGGCCCGGTGCCCAAAAGGCCCGGGCACAGCCCTACATGCTATATTTAATGTTGACGCGGTGAAACAGAAACAAATAATTTAAAGGTAATGAGTTTATCTAAGATATCGAGATATAGAGGCCTCACGTTTAAGACAAATTTGTAGGATATACGGAGGCACTGCATAATTGTAAAATTATTCTAGTTCAGTACGCAAAAAAAAACAAAACAAGTTCCGCACTGTTGAAGGCTTGGAGCATTTGCGTCGCTCTTATGAATCCGGCAGGCTGAAGTTTCCTTCGGCGCCATACCTTTAGGCTGGAATGACTAACAAGTTCTTAGCAAGGAAGGCAAGTTTTGGGTAAGTGACGCCTTTTCTTCGCCAAAGTCGCTCTAGCTCTAAATCTAAACAAGGGCTTCATTTAGCGGCGAAGTACACGATGATCTCGTTTGGCTCACTGCGAGCCATTGGCGTGTGCTTTACAAGGCGCCAGCAAGGCTTCCCTACTGTATTGCCTGCGCCGAGAAAGAAGAGGAAACTCAGAAACCGAGGATTCTTTGATATATGAGTCGCTTCAATCGAGACCAGCCGAGGCAGAAGGGGAGCCATCAAAAAGACGCGGGAGAGATGACAGCGTGGCGCGAATATAGAAATGGAACCTAAGCGGATAAAGCGATGATCCCTTAACACCAGCGCCGTTGTTACAGAAGAGACGAGAAAGATGGAAACTGAATAGACCACTAGCGGCACTAGCTGCCCCTTTGCTCGGCCATTGGCGGCTACCAGAGATCCGTTCACGGCGAGGAGGTGGGAAGGAAAGGCATACCGACGCTAGGAGAGAACTCGGAACCTCTCGCGTGGAGAGTGTGCAGGAAAAGGCTGCGCATTCTAGAAGCCTATCGCACCTCGGCCATATTCGCGCTTTCGCAAAAGTTGCATGTACTCAAGGTCGGGGTAGCTGCGGAACGGTCCCTGCGAGTAGCAATTCGAATATACACCAGCTTCTGGAGATGATGGGCATGGACAGTGCATTTGATATTGCCAGAACTAAACCGGAGTTCTCTACTCACTAACGGTGTAAATTATAATAGAATGAAAAGTGGCAGCGGCAGTAGAGAATCAAATGGGCGGATGAGGTTGGTAATTTTCGATGTAATAGGAGATATGCGAAATGCGGAGCGCCATCTCTGTGCAGTCCGAGAACTACGCCCGCCGTGCTGGCTCGGTCAACAAAACGAAACCGCCGCCGTGCGCTGGGTGAAAATGCTTAGCGCCAAAAATGAAGTCCAGTTGCTATGTTATCCTGCGCCATGCACTTCGAGAGAATAATGTTACGACGCATGTGGGAACCATAGCACGTATCAACTTTGCGTTTATTATGTTTTGCAGAGCACGAAAATTCACGAACCGCATTGCGAGCTATCACCTGTAAGCACACCGTCCAATGCGCAGCGTTTATTCTCCAACAACCTTGCTGGTCGTTCGCGTTAAATATACTATACGAACTGTGCTATTAGTTTTCTGCAGGCAAAAGACCCAATTGAGTGACAGAAACAGTTTAATGAGAGATAGAGAGGGATGGTGTCGGTGGGGTCCTAGTCCGGGAATCCAGCGGCTGCCTCTGGTATCCGTGCGCGTGTCACGAACGCTCTTGGGCCTCTAGTGCAGAGCTGGATAGGGCGGAATCCCACCCACCAATAGTTGGCACATCTTGCATGTTTATCAACTCTCCGGCAAAGCATATTTGGATAATCGAATCCAAACAATGAAACGTTTTTTTTTTCAGCCGTCGCTGCTCAATCTTAGAGTCTGGCATCAAGGAAAATATTTATTGGCCAATAAAGGATTTACTGGAAAACTGGGCCCGTACGCTTTCGGCGCGCTCCAGCCAAAAACTTCTACCGGTCATATTGTGAGCTACTAACTCTTATCCACATGCCAATTTATGCTTAGTTCACTACGTGTTCAGTGTAAAGGAACTTATGTGCGGCATTTCAATTTTTCAAGGTTTCTGCAATCGCTATTCTCTCGGCTCAGGCTGTTCAAAAAATTGTATTTGGTTGTTTTATCCTGCGTAACTCGGGCAATGCATTTCTAGGCATGTATACAGTGTGTCTAAAACGCTCCAAGCCATACAATTTTACCATGGTTGCGCAAAGCGGCGACTGGTTGCTCCACAGCAATCCCATTCCCGCTCTGTACAACTCTGGTAGGAAAATAATAAAATGTAGGAAGCCACAAAATCATGCGGACTCCACATCTGCAGACATACTGTTTAGGGCAAACAGCGAATGCCGTATTTGTCAAGCGTGCTTTTCATGGTGGTAGGGAAGCCCACTACGATATCCCAACAAGGAATGAAATTAAACTTCGACGTTGCTTGCAATATTGTAAATAATGACCACTTGGCTCTAAAAGCAATACACATGAAGACAACAAAAGCTCCTGGCCTCTGTTGACTGTGACGCTGAAAAGCCGACGTGCATCGCACGTTGTACTTAAAGAGATATTGCACTACACACCTGACCGAACCTCGCTAACGATGGTGCTGTAGTGCACGCAACTACTACAAAGCTGCCGCCCACGAAAGTATGCAGTGCCAGAAGCGTTGCTTCGGCCAGCATATGTGTGCACGCAGCGTAAATTAACCGCTGACTACCTTACCACAATATTGGTCCACTTGAGAATAGAGATTGACAATTATGCGCGATTATTGAAGCAGTGTCTAAATGCACTCATTAAAACGACAACGCGCAGATACTTCTTTTACGTACATACTGTTTCGATTTCTGCCAACGTGAACGAGGAACTTCAGGCGAAGATAAGACGCTGTAGAAAGCATTCTGGCACTCAATAAAGTATTAGAAAGAGCCTACAATGGGTGAAGGATGATCAGTAAAAACAGCGCTGTGGCCTAACCGTGGATCTTAAAATTATTATCGATATAATGATGACAGTTTCCCCGGTATCAAGAAAACACGTACAGTTGACGACATGTCGATGACGCGACCTCCTTGACCGAGCCAATATGGCGACTCGAAGCTGCAACCGCGGTGTTGCCAGGCGATCATATCATCGATTGGCCGCAGCTCATGGATGCAGCTTCAGCAGTAAATCCCTTTCTCGTGCCTTGAACTAAGGCCTATGAAGATGAACTTGTAATCTGATTCAAACAATATTCCGTTATCTCTTCGAAAATAAAAGGTGTCTAAATATTGAAATATATAGCATTATGAATCCAAGTCTTATTGTAAGCCACCGTGCCTACATTTATTGCGTCTGGGTGGTGGCGCTGCAATAGAGGGTTTACAAAAGTACGTCTGGCAACCGTGAGCGGCACCCTAATCCCGCGCTGACCGCCATATTTTGCTCGCTCTATCCGTTCGCTTCGTGTCCGTCCGTCAGCGCTCGCCGTTCTGTTCGCGCTTTTCACGTTTTAACCTAGTGTGCTGTGCTTGGACCTCTGTTCGGTCCCTGGCGGTTTCTGTTAGAGACGCCTAGAAGCGTATTTTGACAGCCGAGACGTGGCGGAGCCCACCGGCTGTGCTGCCGAGCGCAGTTACAAATTGCTCTACGAGTCGTGCATGCCACCCCCCCCCCCCCCTCCCTCGGCAATTCGCAGCGTCATCCCTATTCAGGTACAGTATCCAGAGTTCAGTAATGTGGATTTTTTTTTTTGTCTGTGCGCCTTTGCTGTTTACTTAAATGCCTATGAGAGATCATCGCGAGTTTGTTTGCTTGGTCTGCGCAATCACCGTCGCTCATCCCACTGGAAGATACGTGGTTGGTGAAATGAGCGAGGATGCATTTTATTTTATGATAAAAGGATCATGCGTAATTTGACGTAAGTTGGACTGGCGCTTAGCACTTTCCTTCCCATGCCGTCGACGCAGGAGTTGGTCTCGGAAATAATCGGGGGCTGCGTAAAAAAAAAAGTGCCATGGTAATTTGTGCTTCCAGTGATTGAATATTGATTGGCGTGCGATAGCCGATGACGAGTTAATAAAATCTTTGTACTTAATTGATGAATTGATGAAATAAACGAAAAAAAGGAAAAATTGGAAAGTAAGGGTTTAAAGGTGTCAGAATGAAAAACCAGTGCTTGGTGATGCTAAGGAAGAAAATTTAGAATGTGTAATTGCTGTGTTGAAAGTGTCAAATTGCTCAGAATGGAAAGCCGATTGTTGCTGACGCATGCGTATTGGTGTATAAAAATATAAAACGTCAAATGAAATAAAAATTAAGAAATGATAGAAATATAACATACATAACAACATATAACATACTACGCTTGTGTGTAGTATGTTACTTTTGATGAATTCATATTTCACTGCATTGTATTCTTTTCGCCCCCCTGCTAGGGCCTAGTTAGGGCCTGCAGTATTTGGTAAATAAATAAATAAATAAATAAATAAATAAATAAATAAATAAATAAATAAATAAAAGAGCTAAAATATAACACGCGAAGAAAAAAAAAACATCGTGCGCTTGTGTGTATGAGAGAGAGGCACTATCGCGTTATACCTTTAACGGCGGAGCTTAATTGACCCCCTAATTTTTCTATAACGATATGATATAATATAAATCTTATTTTATGAACACAGCCAGTTGCACAAAGCACAAACACTTCGCAGTAATGTGAGATGACTTTTCAAATTTCTTTTCGTTTCAGCCGAGTTCTTCCTCCCCCGAGTTCCTCGAAGATTCCAATGTCAGCGCTTTCATATGAGATTACGGCTTCAAATGTTTACTTTCTGACAGAGGGAATAAACAAGAAATCGACATATTTAAAAATTCCAGTGAATTTCAGGTAGCTGTGAATCAGCGATCCATCGGGTGACTCGAAAAAACACAAATGTGAAGCGCACGCTTCGTTATTTTTTCGGCCGCGCAGGCAGGTATAAAACCTGAGCTGTGCGCTCTGGACGTGGACCGGTCGAAACGGGCTGCACTTGAGCATGTTACAACACACTAGTGGGATGTCATCTTTTCCTGCTTTTCTAGACGCCGCGGGTTTGGCAGCCGCTTGCTTTTGCAGCGTGAAACACGCACCTGGGGCGCACTAGACAACCGTATTGCTTTCGGCACCAAGCACTACCATTTCGTACGACTGTAAAAAGTAGTTTCGGTAATCATGCCCGTGTCTTAAATCAAATACACAATGGTAAATGTAACCTACGTACAAAATGTTTCAAAGAACGTATTTGCACAATAGCATTCGTTACACATGCATTGCTCCTTCTCCCGTGTCCTCCATCGCAGCATAAGCTTATCCTTCAAGTTCCCAAGGCTCCATAGCGCGCAAAACAATTAACCTTGCTGTTTTAGGTGAAAGCACATTCTGTGAGCTAGCTCCCAGTCAGAGGGACGTGCAGTAATGCTTTACATGATGCAAGTGACCCTTGTAAAGCCGATTAGGCCTGCAAACGAACGGTTGTATACACGCGTATACCTTGATTCCGTGCGCGTCTACGACGGTGCGCTGGCTGCAGAAGGGCACGCAACAACATGCTGGCATCATTCCGAATAGAGCTTGGAGCTAACAACGACTGTTGTGATGTTAAAAAATGAAACAATCGCTTGTGAGCATTCCAATGCACCATTCGGTGCATGCACGGGTTCTACGAAGGCGCGCGTTGACAGTGTACTCGATGGGAGGCGCGGGAGGACTGAGCAAAACATGGCCGCCGCGCACAGTTTCTGTTTCTTTCACTAGATGGCGCTAACTTTTGTAAAGCCTCTATAGGCGGAAGTACCACGTCCAGCGGTGCGGCAGAGATGAAGGCTCAGCGTACAGCCCAGAGTTCTCTATAGATAGCCTTGGTGCGCTCCAGATACCTTGTCTTGCTTCCGAGTGGCCACGCGGGTGTCTACTGGATTGGGACAATTAACATTTGGTATCATCAACATTCTTCGCAGAAAACGTTTTTTTAAATTTTAAACGTTGTAGAACTTTGAAATTCCATTTTTACTTAAATTTGGTGTCAGTGTAAAAGAGGCGCTGCTTGCGTTGTTCCCGTTTCATCAAAATATAAAATTAGCAAGGGCCTATTTTTTTCGTAGAGATCATGCAAACTAAGCTGTCACCTTGAACGGCGCATCCCGACTCGCTACAGCTAAGGGTACGCAAGAGACGCAGCCTGACTCCATTCATTCCTTGATCCGTGATACCCACCAGAGCAAGAAGTGAATTCAGCGTTGAACTACGTGTACCGGCACTGCACCGCTGCTGTCTACGGAAGTTAAAAGGCAGAGAAAGTAGATTTACAAATCCTGGTGGGGACTGCATGTTCACGTACATCTAAACCATAAAAATCCCATCAATATCTGAACAGCAAAAATGAACAATTTTTGATACGTCAGAATACACTGTCCTCTCGATGATTATACTTTTTTTTAATCTACTCAAACTGAAATACTTTGTTCCAAAGGGAAATAAAATATATTAACGCATTTCTCGCATGTTGGTTTTCTAAGCACCGGAACCCATGTTAACAACAAGTTATAAGTGTTAAAAGACTCGCGTACAAACGATCGTAAGAAAGCTCCACTATCTCTAGAAACCTAGAGCTGTTACAAGTTTTAAAATGCTCTATAGTAGACGACGCTTGAACCTGGCGGCATGTTGAGTAATTGGGCAAACTACTGGATATTGTGTGGAAACGGGTGTAAGATGCGAACTTCAAGTCACAAGGCATTTTTTAATTATTAGTTGTCAGGACTATATGAATTGGGCAGAAATGTATCCGCTCTTATCTGAAGCACTGAAGTGTCACTCATATCAAGGATATAATTTGACCCCTACGACCGTTAAGGGTTATAACAATCATGAAATACTGTAACACAACTTCACATTGTGACAATGAGGCATTAGGCAGTCTGTTTATCAATGAAACCGGCTCCAAGAAATAGGACTAAACCTTATATTCTCCAAAGTGTGGACGTGTAGAGGGACGTCCCGCGCCCTAAATGCTGTCAGCAACAAGCCCTATGGCGCACAACGTTCGGGCATTGTCCCCGATGGACCCCTCAATGGTGAGAGTACACATGCACTGAGCTGCACGCCCAAAACTCTTGAATGTTTTCAAGTGAAAATCCAAATTGGCGGATGTTCGACGAGAGCAAGATCTACCGGCACGAGTGAGCGGCTGGCTGGCGTGTCTAAACTAAAGGTGAGAGCCGTCACTTATAGCTGTAAGAAAGGAACGTATTTTCTTTCTTGTCTTTCTTTCCTTCCTCCTACATATTTCTTCCTCTGGAATCCCACCGGGATACGACTTGTTTGTAAAATAACTAAAATTGATATATTTGCGCCTTGAAAGCATCAATTTCATTTTATAAGATCGTAGTTGTGCCCGCACGGCTTTCCTTAGGTCTCACATCAGAGAAGAGACGATCTCCTGTGCCTCACGGCAGCCACCGAGCACTGTATCGTCGGCGTATTCCTCTCGGCTAACCTCTCACTGATCGTGAAGGGTACTGGGATCGGAATGCTCGCACTTAGGGTGCGATGGTGTCACGGGTCGTTGGATGCAATTACTTGGAGTCAGTTACAGGCCCAGTGTAGTGGAATTCGAAGTCATTGTCGAAAAATTGCAGTGCGTTGGCGGTGAGCAGGCAATTTTTCTTTGGTATTGCGAGGTTTTGCCGCATTGATGGCTTCACCCGGAAGATAAAATTTGTTTCGAGAAAAAATCCGCCTTTTGGGGTAAAAGTCGCGAAACCTAAAATACTCATGTCAGGCGATTTTATTGCATAAAAGTTTTTAGAACATCCCTCTTGAAGCACCGGACTTTCTGGCAGAATTGGGCCTCCGTACTATGGACTTGCGAAACACGGCAACACATTTCTAGGACATAGTACCTCACCGTCGGATGGTGCAAAACCGGTCGAACTGAAAGCATTGGCTCAATTCGGAATCGCCATATATTGCTCCGACAGGTAACGTCCCTTTGATGTCCTCCCCTAGAGAGGAACTTTGGCCAGGTTCCGGATGGTCTTGCTGCTTTGTCGGGTGCTCTGGCGAAGCAGCTACTAAACGTGTATGTAGCACTGGTCGGGGTGCCGGAGCAAGTGGTTTCACCCCCTCCCGCAGTATGGCGTCTTCCAACTCAGACGTAGTTTTCCCCAGCTTCATGACCTTGGAAGTCAAGCCGGGATTCTTGTCAAGGGGAGAAGCCATCACCAATGATTATGCCCACGTCAGCAAGCTCCTGCGAGAACAATGGATGCTCTTCTACTTCATCTTCTCGCCACAGTACACATAGTACATGCACAAAGCAAGTGACTGCCAGCGCTCAGTGCAGGCACAATAATCGAATACATGACACATTATGTTAGAAAATGTTTTTGTTGCTATCGCCAAAAATAGCTTTTTCGTCTTCAATGCCAATTTCAGAACCCCTTGTATTCGAATGCGCCGCTGAAAGTTTCAAATTGAAAGCTAGTAAAGGACGCTTACAGATATTTCTTTTGCCTTTTGGAGCTGAAAGAAGAATGGTGAAGTCAAGCCAACTGCGACGCTGGCACTTTCTTTTGAAATAGCCTTGGCTGCTTGTTGCTCCATCGACAGCATCGAAGGGCGTAGTCACTGAAATATGACTACTTTTCGACTAACCTTTTCGACTAAGTTTGGACAGTAGACTAAAACTTACCCTGCCACGTTTGATCTTTGAAAAGCCAAAAATTATTCGTATATACACAACGAAGTAGTTTAAAGCAAAATGTCAAAACAATCAAGTGAGATTCACCCTGACAGCTGCAGGCCATTGCGAAAATTGCTAACCGCACGGAAGGTTCTCTTCTACTCCAGCATTTATATGTGTGCTTCCGGTCCACATTGTGTTTAATGCTGCAGAACCTCAACCTCACAACCTGTACTTTAATTTGCCATCCGCAGCTCTGTGCTATGCCGGAGAATTCCACATGATGGCCTAACTGGTTGATGCACCAAAAAACCTAAAAGGAAACATTATTATCTCGCGGCTCAAATCATTGAAGTTCAGCGCGAGCATCTTGTCGTCCTCAGCCCCACAGCGTGAGTGAGTCTCGACTGCGGCGGACAAGGTACACGTCAGTACCACTTGTGGTCTTCTGTTTGGGTATTTCAGACTGCATTTAACGAGAACTGAGAAGTCCAACATCTTTCCGTATGCTCAAGGCCGCGTCGTGTAGGTGAGAGGGGCCGCAGTGGAGGGCTCCATAAATTTCGATCTCCTGGGGCTCTTAAACGTGCATTGACATTGCTCAACACAAGTGCGATTTGCTTTTTTACCTCAAACGGAAAGTGACCACCACGGTCGGCATTCGATCCTTGGGTACAGCGGTCCAGCGCCATAACACTGCGTCACTGCGGCAGGTAGGAAAAATGTGTTCTAATACATGTCTCACTTTTTTTGTTGTTTTCAAGAAACGCAAAGGATGAGGCGAATGCCAAAAATTTGGCCCTTTCTACCACGAGGGGTTCCAGTGAGCCCCAGCTTTCAGGCGGCCAAATCCAATGTTACGAACTCATAACGAATCTTGAACTACAGTGTATTGCAATACTGGGAAGTTTGTCGTCTCTGAGCGGAGAACGGGTCGTTTCTGCGAACTAACGAAGGGGGGCTGCGTTCAAGAGGAGTGCTATGAGCACTGAGGAAAGGTTTGGCGAGCCGTCTCCATCGCGTATAACCGTTCTCCAGAAACTTCAGCAACTGAAGTGCCGGGTGCTTCACACAAAATAAAACACCACAAAAAGCAGGTCAATAAAGCCTTGCGCTAATCACAAACTGAAATCCACGATTAATAAATTAGTATTCTGTAATACAATTACAGTAGAGAGCTTAATTCATCTCTTCCATCCGTCGCGCCATCTTTGCTACGTTGAACAACTCGGATATCCGCGCTGCGTGACTCTGTTTTCTCAACGGCACGGTCCCGCATATTCTACCTCCTTGCTTATTGTCTATCAGCTAGTTAAACGGCGATTGCTGCTGGGAGGTGTCTGAGAGATGAACCAACAGTTATTTGTGCCCTATGAAAATTGCCGGACCACGACATGAGCGCTCCCGCTTGTCCAAAAAAGAAGCGAACGAAACCGTTGCGCAAGCCGCCTTTAAAAAAAGATATTCATACAAGTAATCGCTTCGCTGCTCTTACGTGGGACTTGACCCCCCTGCTCACCATACGTCTTCTCAGCAGCGGTCATACGCACAAGCGACTCTTCCTCATGGATCAAATGGTGGACCCACACGGCCAGCACACCCATCACATGTGGGTCCCAAAGATGAAAACGCTGCTTAAGACAACGCAATTGCAGAGGCTCGCCGACGTCTGGAAGAACTCACCCAGCGGCCTACAACACCGTCGCTCTTACCCCTCTCGAGGAAGTCTAGAACCTCGTGTGCAAATTTCAGAAGAATCACCTCAAATAAGTACTAGACTCCAATCACGAGCCGATCACCCTTTAACCGTGACTGCACTGACAGTGGATAAAATATTAGCGCCTATGAAGCAGATGACCTCCCTCATCGTAGAAGCTGTTCGGCCTCGCAATGGATAGTGCACTGTCACGGGTGGTGCAGTGGAACTGTCGAGACTTTGCGAATAAGGCCTCTGAAGTGAACATCCGTCTTGGCGGGAAAAAGCTAAAGGCGTGGGCCTTCCTACTTCAAGAGCATAATTCACTTCCTCGCCTTTTAGGGTTCTGCGTTTACCATTTACCTTCTATCCCTGCTCGCTGTTGTATCGCCTCTTCTCTCAGCCCAGGTAAATCTGCAATTTATATTCACAGTTCAGATCCACACATGCCGATCGACCTTTCACGGTGGTCTAACACATGCCAATTGGTTGTAGCATTTCTAGATAAGCCTCTACACGCTTCACGTATTCTAGTTTCTTTTTATAGCCGTTCTGGCTCCGCATCTTCCAATCTTGGATGGTTTAGTTTTTTGCGCTCCCTACTCGGGTATCCCTATTCTAGTTGCTAGAGACTTCAATGGCACACACACTTCGTGGGGTTACCCATCGGATTCCCTCCGGGGTGCACACATCCAGTGCAGCTTTTCAGATCATTCTTTTCATCTTTTGAACCGCCCGCATGCATCTACCCACCCACGGTGTGGGCCGTATTCACCTGATTTGACTTGCTGTTTCGGCCTAGGTAGCCCTCGTTGGGCCGTTGAACCAGATACCTGAGGTAGTGATCACAGTCAAATCTTTATCTCTCTCTCACTCCCTTGCGTATATGTAAAATGCACCGTAGCATACGTATAACATCATGGGATTCTATGCGCAGACAATCGTTTATCTGCACTCTACCCATCATCCGCATTGTCTACTTTCTCTACTGTTCTTGCGTTCCCCACGACTGCCACCACTGTAAATGAAGACGAGCCAAACCAGGATATCCACCTCCCGAATCTTTGGTCTTTGCGTCGCCAGGCGGATCATTAAGCTGCTCGCCACCCCAATAAATTGGCTCTACCCGCTTTTCACCGGGCAACCGCACGTTCGCGGCGCTGTGCAAAACGTCTTGGTAGACAAAGTTGGGCTGCATGGCGTAATCGCCTGTCCTCCAAGCAGGGTAAGCGACATCTTTAGCGAGTGTCTCACGCCACGGAGCTCTCTTCGCAAGTTTTTGATTATACATAGAGTATTCGCCTTGCGTTGAGTGTGGATGAGGACACATTTGGAAAACAGGCGGCCAGACAGTTTTTTCTACACAATGATTCTAGTTCGACTTCCCCTCCTTGTTTGCCTGTCACCGAACCCCCGATGAGATTCTTTCTGACCTAGCCATGGCAGATTTGCTGGTCTCCATTGAATGCCTTAAATCTAACTCTGCTCCCGGACATGACGGCATACCTAAATCCTTATTCCGCAACTTGGGGGGGACTGCTTTGCCGACCCTGCTAGATACATTCAACGACGTGGGGTATTCTGGTGCCATGGCGGGCGAGTGGAAGTATTCTATTGTGGTTCCAATACCGAAGTCAGGCCATCCTCCGTATCTCTATCGGCCCTTCATTCAATTACGGGCAAGCTATAAAAAAATACTCTCGCTGCTCGCTTATCGTGGCGGTTGGCATCACATTGTTGTTATCCAGAATCCCAAATCGGCTGCCGCCAGCAAATTAGAACGGAGGACGACCTTGCAACTTTGCACTGCTGACGTGCTTCACCACTATCCGAACAGCCACCTTGTTAGAACTGCGATCTCTAAAGGCACCACAAAGGCATATAATAAAATCCCTCACTCTGCCATTCTTGCCTCCCTTCAAACTCTTCGTCTCCCTCACCAGTTTCTCCTCTCTATTCACGCGTTCCTGACAAATCGAACGTTCAGTTTACGTGTCCATGGAAAGCCCTTTGGTCACTTCCCCTCCAGCAGAAGAATGCCCCAGGGCTCCGTCCTTGCTCCAAAATTATTTAATGTGGCCTTTATTACACTTGTTCGAGAACAAGACCATCCCTTGTATCCGCGTGGTTGAGTACGCTGTTAATATAATCTTATGGCGCTGTCACCCATATACGTCAGTCCACCAGGCGGCCCTCCAGAGTGCGTGCATGTCTTGTTATTTCACCTCCCTCCTTTGGGGCAAACTCTCTCGCATAGGTAACTATATTTCATTCGCATCAAAAATAAAGCTGGCTTACGGAAAGCTCCCACTATAAATGTTATGAAAAATAATTCCCCGATTCCACAGGTACAAACTTCGCATTCTTGGTCTTCTTCATTCCTCTGGGACAGGCCCCCCGTGGCTGACACCGTCTAACACCCATACCCGTGCTTCAGGAGTACGCTCAACTAAATGCGCTCAGTGAACTCATTGATCAGCGGATGGCAAACAGAGCTCGCGAACAGTCTTTACAACTTCATCGTTTAAAGACACTACCTCCGTTGTCGTACTGCCAGGTCACGGACAATCGCCCCACTGCTTCCTCGTCGGTATCATCCGCCAGTGTGCCTGTAGGGTGCATTATGTATACTGATGCATCACATACTGAAGACTGAGTAGTTACTTTATGTATATCCCTCTCATTGGCATCTGAACTTTCACATGACACATACCGCGGATACGTGCACCCCTCAAGCATTGGAACCTCAAGCCATTTACAATGCCATTTATTCTCTTCCGCCTGTTTCTACATTCACTGCAGCTCATCATTACACAGACTCTCTCAGTGCTCTTACTTAGCTTAAGGCCATTCGACGCACATTCCAGATAACTCAGTTCATTATTATGCTATGTGCAAAGTACCCATGTCCTGTGCGCATAGGCTAAAATCGCGGCCATGCTCGCGATCCACGTAACATTCAAGCGGCTGCTATGACAAGCATTAACCCATCAGACGACCTACCACCTTCCCCTCTTCCCTCAGATTCGTTTCTGTCCCACGTTTCTGATTCACAAGTTCTGCGCCAGTGAACACGCGCTCTCATTCCTCCGTGTTCGCACCCTCTCCCCCGAGTCTTACTCGGCAGGCGGACGTATCCGTGCGCCGGACTAGGGCAGGGCCGGCTCTGACCCCATGTGTACATCATCGTGGGCGTGAAAAACATCTGCCAGTGACTGGCACGTGCCCTCACTGTGACGCTGCACCTGAGATTTCTGATGTGCATCACTTGTTGTGGACGTGCCCAGCAAACGCTCCGGTTGTTTTTGGCCAGCGTCTGTGCATACTATTCTGCTTGCAATGTTAATTGCACGATCTTGATCTTCAGCAAGCGGTCTGTTTTTGCTTTTTCCACCGTCATGTGAGACTTCTTCTGGCCTCCTATAGATGTAGTAGGTGGTTGTCAATAGCCGGAACTTCTTCTAAGGTGTGAAGCATACGTGTAGAGCGGTCCCTGACTCCCATCAATGACTGCCCACTCCTCGTACTTTTCAATGAGCGCGTTAAGCATATAGTCTTCTGTCTTCCGGAACAACAAGTCCGTGAGCTGGGCCTCGAGACACTGTTGCCAATCTACGTGGGATGCTGCGGGTCAGTAAGAATCGTCAATGCTAGGTTCGAAATGGCTGCAGCGAGTTTCCTGCTTTTAATATCCTCCTTAATATAACCCCAGAAAAAGCTATATTCATTAAAATCCGCCACTATGATGAGACGTGCACTTTTTGCCAATTTCGCGGCCTTTTGGAAACTCTAATCGAAAGACGGGGGGGGGGGGGGGGGGCTGCACAGCATTTTTTTCTCCTCGCGAGGAACATGCAGTGCGGGCGAAAATGCCTGAAGCACTTGCAGACAACCTGGTTGTTCTATGGGCTGAGTAGATGCAATGACACCTTTAAAATCGCCTTTGAGTTCGCCGAGCGCTTAATTTTGCTGTTCTAATCATTTAATTTTTAGGATTGTTACTGTGACATCAATAAGTATTTTAAATACACATTAGCAATCATACGCACCAACACGCGTTCACAATAAGTGCCCATCTAACTTGCTCAGTACCATTCAACTCTTCGTGGCGTATGCTGCACGTGTGGTATGCGGAGAGCCTGCGTTTTTTCTGCTTCAAAAAAAAAACTCTACTGAATTACTTATATTTTCTAAAATAAGCTACAGAGCAACCTCCTAGCGCAATTATGGCTTGGTTTCGACACTCTCGCAAATGGCTAGCCTAGTTAAATCTTTAGCGCCGTTCTCCTTACCGAGCCAGCGGCAGGAAGACAAAAAGAAAGTGTGAGCTCGTGAGCCTGAAGCTGGTGGGAACGCAATCTTGAGATAAAACAAACAGAATAAATGCAGTCACCGTCCCAGACATCAGTCTTTGGGTGCGTGTTCGTGGCCTATCTTTAAAAATTTTTGTTCCGAAACCCGGGGATCAAACCAGGGACCTTACGAGAAGCTTTGAGTTCTGCTTCCCCATGAATGGGTTGAGATCTACGTAGACAGCCCGAAGGGCTGAAACACCCGACTTATCAATAAGGCAAGTGCGCTTTTGTGATCCCATTCTACGACGCTTCACCAACTGACGTGCCTCTACGAGCGACTCAAGGCTAATAATGACGAGCTGAAAAAGATCAACGACGAGGTCGAAGAGCAAATTGGCGATGACGCATGTTTCCAAGCAGAATTCGCTACTGTCATCGTGTATGAAGACAGCGCACGCACGCACATACCGACCGACCTTCTGAGTCGTCGCTGTAGTTTGACGTCCACAATGACCTCGCCTTCAGACACTGCTGCTCGAGTCATAGCTCCCTCTCCCGAAAGACCCCGACCCAAGCTGCCGAAGCTCACCATAATAACTTTCTCTGGAGACCTGAGCCGCTGGACTGAGTTTTGGGAGCAGTTTGACCACCTTATTCACCCCAATGATGGTCTCACTGTGACGGGAAAATTTCGCTACCTACGACTCTTCTTGAGAAGTGACTCGGCTTCAGCCTTCGCGGGCCGTCTGACAACCGGGGCGTGCTACATGGACGCTATATATATGCTTAAGAAACGGTTCGGCGATAAACACACTTGGAGCAAGACTACTTCTCCAGACTTAGGACGCTGCCAACCATACGTTCTCCAACCGACGCCACGGCTCCCCGAAAGCTCTACGAGCAAGTACTGAGTAACATCAGAGGGTTGGAGTTCTTGAGCGTGAGTGCAGGACATCGTTTTCTGCGCTGTTTTGCGACATCCGCCTAAGAAAGCTCCTGCGTGCTCTTGCGATACAGACCACCGTTCACTAGCAACTGGTGCGACAGCCTAAGTCCACGATACCGCAGCAACTGGATTGGAGCTAGATCTCTTGTTGGCGTTTCTGGCAATTGAAGTCGAGAGCTTGTTAAAGACCGGCTACAATGCCCGTGGGGACTCTGAAATACAGTCAGAGACCTGGACATAATACCATGACAACCAATGTAAGACAGCGCGTGCGCAACGACGACATTGTCAGTTCTTCATGTTCAATCTTCAAATATCGCCTCGGCCTGTGTTGTTTGCCAAACAAGCGACCATTTGACTTCTTCATGCCATGGTTACCTGCTGCTCTCAAACAAGAAGAAGCTCCTGTCACAGATCATGCAACGCTTTCGTTGCACGAACAATGGGCACCATGCGCGAGGCTGACGTTGCTGGATTACATGCTCCAACTATGGTGGTCGACACGCCACTAGCATGTGCAAAGTGGACGTGATGCAGGGAACCCCCCAAGGAAAGAATAGAATGGCCACCGACGCAACCGTATGTACCTCCCTTGGATCGTCCTCGCGTATTTTGCTGCAAACTTTCCGTGCCTGGGCAGTGGGTGTCATCACCTGCCGTTATGTTCGAGGTGTCTTCGATGGAGGCAGTCAGCGTACGCTTATTAGAGAATCGTTGCAAGGCAGCTGCAAGCGAAGTGCGTGGGATCCATAAAGGTTGCCCTTAATACCTTTGCAAATGTCTCTGACCAAGCGGCCAAGAAACGACGCATTGTAGAGCTGCGCTTGAAGAGCCAGTTTTCGGATGATGAGATCACTTTGCATGCTATATAGATTCCTCACATTTGCAAGAATATCGAGAAGACGCCCGTAAACTCTTCATTTGTGGCATCGCTTAAGCAGCATGGCCGATATATTGCAGACGAATTGTCATGCCATGGCGTTGGAACCTGCAGTGGGATCAGGGTCCTAATTGGGTCGGACCAGATGTGGATTGCCTTGACGGGGTAGGTCCATAGATGCGACATGATGGCGTCACTCACCACTTTGGGGTCCGAGCTGGGATGGACCTTTCAAGCTGTAACAACTTGCTTGAGAATGGGGAAACCGACATTAGGAACGATGGTTTGCGTACTCAGAACGAACACAACAGAGAGCGATGAATGGCTCCGCTCTTTTGGGGAAGTTGAAAATCTTAACCATGTCCGAAAACAGGCCCCTGAAGCGCGCCGCAGGGTGCTCTATCGACTCAAGCAGATAAGCAGCAAGAGCACTTCCGAAAGCCTTCTTCAGGACCTGCTCCATTTCAACGACATTCTTGGACAACGTTTTGACAGAGGGAAGGAGACGGCCATAAAAGATCCTCTAAGTAGTCACCTGGACGGTCGCCGGCTGGCACTGTACCTAGAAAAACATGAGCAGAACTCCGTGAATCCCTGTGCCAACTGGTATGACCACGCATGTGGAACAAATGAAGCGAAAGTGAGTATCAATTCGACACATGGTCTTACCCCCACATGACTGTGGCCACCACAGTGGTCAACCTACACCGCTACTTCAATTATACCTCAGCTCAACGACAAGACCAAACAATGGTTGCTCGCCCCGGTGTTGAACTTCTTCATGGACTGCATCATCGAGCACAAAGAAAAGAATGATTGAGATAAATTGAAGGGTGCCATGCGCGACATCTGCCTGCTGGAGACCAGCCACAAGGAGAACCTGACTAGCCTACTGGGTTCCCTAGACAGGAACTGCGTGTTTTTCCCTTTGTCAAAAGCACTATGGCACCCGACGAGCCGCGAGTGAATGTCAGGCCGGCAGCTAGGCTGCTGAAAGGATGCTTCTTGTGGGAGCGGCCCTCCGATGAAGGCTACCCAAAAGTCGTGGTTCGAGCTCTGGGACTCCTAAAGCCCGACGTGGACTTAGACAGGCACGCTTAGAACGTGTATGACTCGGAGCGCGAGCCGGAGAAATTCTTTTTTTAGTCAACATTTATTGCCTTCGTGGCACTTGTGCGGGCTCACAAACTGCAGACAGAGGCCATACCTCTTCTGAATGCTTGGAAAGAATACCACTCTTTTTGGAGCGGGACCAGTACTTTGCCGTTTTCCTGCGGGATCGAAGAGACTTTCGCATCTCAAGCTGGTCGTCGGGCCCTCCGAGATATTTCAACGGCTTTCCACAGTGATTGGCAAGACTGACACACGCACTATCTTCGACTACCTTCGCTACCGCTTCTTGACTTTCGTGTCGCCGTTCCTCTGAGAGAAGTTTCAGTTCCTTATTCCCTAGGGCCACACCCACCACCAAGATAATGTTAAGGCCAGGTTACTTGCCTGCCTGCATTCGACATGTGATTCTTTGATTCTGTGGCCAACCAGGAGAACATTGGAACCGAACTTTCGAACTAACTACAAAAGACAGTACTGGCCTTGGACTTAGATATCAAGACAGTCCTCAAAAATCTCCTGAGAACAGAAGGCTGGATGTTGCTGGCTAAACTTGAACACATCGCTGCGAAGCTCCACAACGCCGGCGTCCGCACTGAGTACCAACTGGAGGCTGAGGTGGTAGAACTTATTCACTACTACATGCGGATGGCCATGCCACTGATGAATCAGTTGCCGTTTCAAGCAATTATCACGGAGCAACAACCTAGTAGCGAGCTGTATTGTATGTCCAGCGAGGGCAGTCGGATCTGGACACCAGAGTGAGTGTGGACAGCTTGGTGCCTGGATACATGTACCAGGAGGACAGCGAAAACGTATAAACCACTCTTACTACCCTAGGACTACTCAGCGCAATAAGCATGTCACCAATATTCCTGACACCATCCATGCTTCCTTACGACATTTTGGGCTTGGTGACACCCATATACTTGCCTTCGAACACTCTAGGCTACATGAGGCTACATGTAGGTCTACATGGTCTACATGAGGCTACATGTAGGTCTAGGCTACACTCTAGGCTACATGTAGGTCAAGATCGGTGACAGATTTGTCACTACGCGAGCTGTGCAGAAACCTATGAACTTGGAGATCCACACCTGACATTTCGCTGCCGGCAGTGCGTTAAATCATTAGCGCCGCTCTTCTTACCGAGCCAGCGAGGAAGAACAAGATACCGAGCCAGCGGGAGGAAGAAGACGAAAAGAAAGCATGAGCTTGTGAGCCAGGAGCTGGTGCGGTCGCCATCTCGAGCTAAAACGAACGCATAAAATGCAGTCACCGTCCCAGACCCCAGTCTTTGGGTGCGTGCTCGTGGCTCATCTTTAAACAAGCTATATTTGAACAGGGTGCTTGAAGTTTTCTTCCGAATAAAATGTAGTTGTGACGACATAACCGTACTGACAAATCGGGACTTTAACCGCCGTTTACTGCGGCGGCGGCTTTTCGGCGGGAAGAGCTGTATTCGCTATGATGCAAACCAAAGAGAGCACTATTGTTATTACAGCACTGACTTAATTTTCGTAACACACGTAATGCATGCGAGGTTTTGGTTTGAGTCCCGTGTTGCATTTACGCTACAAATTCCCAGCATTAAGCACATTCGTGCATTGCAGAAATGCAGACCTATGTCATAGTGCCACTGATGTCTACCATGTTCCCGCGCCCCGCTGCGGTGGCTCAGTGGTGCTTTTCTCTCCCCGAGCAAAAAAAAAAAAGAAACAGAAGAAGCGACAGTCACGTGTTAACAAGGTTAGCTACTCTAAACTTGGGACTCATAATAAAGCGTTGTCCACCCAGGGGCTGGAATCTTACTCTAAGGTAGCCAGAACTGCGCTCACGCCATGCCTCGTATAGGTAATGCGTCCACTCAGCTGCCGCTTTTTCCTCGTTAGCTACCGTATACTATGGACGAGGATCGTGGGGGCAGCGGCAAAAAACCATCTCCGTCTTTGGGCAACGGGGCGGCACACTACCCTTCGGTTGCTTGTGTAAGGGCCGCGACGCGCATGATCCTGCGTAAGACGCAGTCTCCTGCAC
Organism: Amblyomma maculatum; assembly: GCF_055883805.1. NCBI lineage: Eukaryota > Metazoa > Arthropoda > Arachnida > Ixodida > Ixodidae > Amblyomma > Amblyomma maculatum. Next base: position 80,033,245 of record NC_139350.1, read on the forward strand.
TTTTGTTTTTCAGCTTTTTTTTTCTGATCTCCATTTCTTTCGCGCTTCTGTTCCGCTTTTCCAGCTCTCGTTTCTTTGTTTATTGTTATTTCCGCCGGTGTCCTCTCAACGGCACAGTGGCAGCTGAAGTGTCACCTTTTTCCCTATTTGGCCTTTACCGATCTCCCTCCGCAGCCCAGTTGCCATTAACACGTATCGGCCGGTGGCTCTCCCCGACCCTTGTGAAATGGGAATTCGGGAGCAGGGCCGGAGTTTGGCCCACCGAAACATGTCATATGCCTTGACCTCATGATGGACTGTGACAAGTTTGCCGCTGAAGTTATGCATGTAAATGGTATTTGGTGCGTCGCTCAGAGCGTTAAAACTAGATTTTGCTTCTTCGCCCTCAAATTTCCCACCGAGATGGCATTTAGTGATCTTTTCTGTTTCCATACCGTTCCGTTTGGGTGCTTCCCAAAGCGGTCAAAATTTTTTTCTTATACCCTCATCGTCTGCAACAACGGCGAATTAAATAGACATTTTACAGCAATGACGCCTCTCGCGCCTATCGCTGGAATGAAATTCTATCTCCGAGGCTCATGCAATGGAGCACACGTTCCTTTTATTGACGCGAGAGGATGCTACCCATAACGTTAAATCCAGTGAAAGGTCTCTAAATTTTCAGTATACGTGTGTTTCCGCTATAGTAAGTGTTTTTTTTTTCTGCGTCTCGGCATGCACGCGACACGTGCCATAGCATTCCACAAGGTACATAGGTTTGGCGTACGTAACGTTCACTACGAAATACATGCGCTCTCTATTGATGAGTTCGGTGACCATGATCCGGCGCTGCATATCTCTTTCGCGTTTCTTTACAAAGACATAACCTTCTCAAGGTGCGTGGTGTGGGACATTCGCAGTAACACGCACACTCTTCACGGATTGTGTGTAAATGTTTAATACTCTCATCAAAATATTGCACTAAATATCTGAATTACTCTCTATAATCAAAGCAAGTAATTACCTATAACTGAGAACCCACTTGCACCGACAGGAACACTGTATAGAAAGGCCTGAGGCAAAGTTGCCTGATTCCGCCGGTGCTCTACAAGCTATACACAGCAGATATCGAACATAGCCTGCTTCAGTAGCCTTATAAGATTGGGATGCTAATCCGTGTCCTGGACTATCCTAGGCCCTGCGTTTGTGGAATTCTTGCTTCTAGCCGAAACTAAAACCCAGGTGCAAAATTGGTTTCGGTCTCTGCTCACCATCTGGCTCAGTTGGGCCTAAATTTCAATGCCAAGAAATTGGCCATGTAGGCACGAGCTTATCTGTGACATAGCTACCAAATGGCAAGACCGTTTCGGAGGCTTCTGAATACAAATATACAGAGCGACCTATATGCTGCACCATCGTTCTAATGTCATCTCAGCCTGCGCGGTGCATACTATGTAAATGGAGCCTATGAGAATGCAACTAGTTCTAGGTTGTTCCTGCACTATGGAAGGCCGTGGAAATCGCGGGGCTAATCTTTTCAGATACTGTGTAGTATTTGTAGCCTCTACGTGCGCATGGTTCGACGAGGACAACACGAGGTGGACCGAATACCCCAGGAGTGCCACGGCGCTGTATTCTTGACCTCGGATGGCCATCATTCGAAGCTCCGGAGCACACAAGCGCAACAGCGTTCTATGATTGCTTCAGCTCGTCTCCCGATACTAGCTGGGCGCTCCGAGTGTCCCGCTATCCACTTCTTGAGACTATCAGGACAGAATGGAGTGCGGGAACAAGCCGGCTGCGAGACAACTTCGAAATCTTGCCCACTGAAAAGGAGAACCATCCCAACACCCGCCGTATTGTGGCATACCGGGTGCAGAGACGGCCTAGTTGAGATCCGCCTGGCAAGCGAAGTCGGTGCTGCAGCTATACAGTGCGTACAAGCCGTTGATCTCGCAAGAGTGACCGTACAACAGAGTATAGGAAGTAAAACAGGGTTTGACGCGCGTGCTGTTGCGCTGGGCGAAATCTGTGAGCTGCTTCGATTCATTCTCGGAGGTGCAAGCCGCTGCGTGCACGGCCTCTGGGAAAACGGACTTGCAGACCGTTTAGTGCGACGGCTTGTCCCCTTGACACCCAGCTGGCACCGTCCTCCCATGCGCGCTGACATTTGGAATGCCAAGCGATGGGAACGGAAGCTTGCAGTGGAACCAAAGCTATCACAAAGGATTGGCCGCAGGAAGTGCTGCAGATTAGCAATGGAATGGAGTAAAATCCTTACTTTCTGGGTGTTTAAAGGCCAGGGCACACAGAACAATAAGGCTCCACCATATTGAAAGCTCCTTTCGACATCTGCTGAATGCGGATTAAAGCAAAACTGCCACTGGAGGTGACACTGCAGACAGCGCACACAGGAGAAATGGCTGGTAGGCAACGTCTAGACAATGCGCAACGCCTTAATTATTGGCCCGATTTCTAATGTGCGATGTTCCTTATTCTGCGACAGTAGCACTCCGCGAAGCAATGCGGACAGGCTACCGAAATGGCACCAAAATATCTAGAAGCCACACATTTGCACGCCTGTCCTTCTCACTGTATAACATGGCAGCACCTTTGTAGGTAGGATGCTTTGTATGGCTTTTAAAGCAATTACCACAAACCCTCTGAGAATGGGACCATATGCGAGTCCCCAAGTGCGATCTTGCGTGGGAGCATAGTTCCGAAATGAGTGGACTACAATTAGTCGGGAAACACTGACAAAACCCGATCCACTCATTTCATAATTTCAGAGAAAAATGCTCGCGAGGCAGTTTAAACGACAAAACATGGGACAAATAAGATTCGCCTAGAAAGTATACCGGACAGAGCCTTTAGCAGCCCCTTTTCATTCCGCGTCCACTGAAAGAAATGCGTTCATTCGGTTCCCTGTCAACACGCTTCGTATCAGCGGTCTTTCTTGGCTGATGTTCTGCGTGCTCGGCGGGCGAGCAGAGCGCCTGGTTTCGAATCAAAAATACGGCAAATTTATAAAACATACATTACATTTCTTATATATCACTATTAAAGGATCGTCCTCGGAATGTTTTCCGTGATTTGGACCCTTCCGCAATTCGTTCGCCTAATTCGAATGGAGGCTGTTTAAAATTTCCGCGTGATGTCATGTGGTTATGATGTCACGGCCTTCTCGATCTATCTCGATTATTAGTGCGTAGCATTACTATTTTCTTACCGCACAGGACGGCTACAACAGGAGCCAGGTATTTAGCAGAACATGCTACATACGATATCGCATAAAAGGCTCCGATGATAAATCGCCTCACTCGATTAGACATGTCAGTTCTATCGGTCGGACTATTATCCACAGTGCTATTTCAACACAATCAAAACATCGATTCCGCTAACATCAAGACACCAAAGCAACGCAAACGCAAAAGCAGAGCAAAACACTGAGAGCAAAGCAAACATAGCTGCGGACTGAACTAATATGAAGGGTGTAGCCGATAAGCTAAATTGATAAGGCATTTCGTCATGCATGTGTTTGGCCGCGAAAATGCTGCCAGAATGCCAACTGGTCAGGCAAAGAAAGATACGGCCACTCAACTCTAAACATATAACTGCAGCTCTAGTACTGCAATTATATCGCTTACTATTGCTCATTTTGATTTGTATGGAGTCGACAGTAGGTTTGCTCGCGCAGGTCGCTATTTATAAAGGGTGACAGGAGAAAAGAGCGAAAGGCTTGCAGTGGCAGAGCTTGCTACACACTTCGAATGTCATACAGCGCTCATCAATGTCAGCAAGCGTATTCATATCAACTGGTTGTTACTGCGTCCGTAGCCAACTAAGTGTTGCCCAGATGATTTATTGCACTTGCAGAAACATGACACGGCCATGTTCATGCATGCACTCACAAAGATTACCCACTGTTGTGCTCGGCGCTAATTTCCTTCGCCACACTATTATGCAGCCTGGAGACACATAAGGCAGGACATCTGGTTTTGAGAGGATTCGCGAAAAACTCTCGGTTCAAGAATATTATATTCTGGTCTATACTGCTATTTTCATACCACCAACGCGGCATAGCAAACTGCAATCAGTTACCTGTCTCACTCTTGAAAGGATCGAAAGTAAGGGGGACTGAGTACATTGCTCTGTCTGGGCAGAAGCACTATGTCCACACTACATACATATGGCGAGGGAGCGCTCTTTCTCCTGACATCGGCAGCGGGGCAGCTTAACGCGTTGCTGTCATTGTTACCGATGCATGAACTGGTTGGGAGTTTATGGAGATATTGCTCCGATCCACTGAAGACTAATTGGTAACGTTTCATGGCAAAGTTCTACATCGAGGCTTACTCACGTTTCATGGTGACCGAAATTGGTGATCGAACTTTGGTCCTGGTGGACCCTGACAGGGACGTCGTGCCCTCAGCCATTGCAGCAAAGCTTCACCCGTCTCCGTAGCAGCCCGGAACTTGGCAATGTGGCAATAGGAAAGCTGCATTAAGCCCAAATATACCAGCGATTGTCCCGTTTTATATTTGTACGAAAACAAATATTTACAGAAAAGGGATAAGAATTGCTGTTATCCGAAGATTAGGGAGAGAGCATAGTTACGCCTGCTCAAAGCATGAGCCTATAATATAATGCGGAGATTCAATGGACTTAGCAAATAAAATTGTCGTTCCACCATGTACAAGACCATTTAAGAAGCTGAGCATTGTCGATCATTTCGAAAGTTTGAGAGCCCTCATAACGATACAGTGCTCCACTGTGGTAGCTGAAAAGCTTCATCGCTGCGTTGATCATCCAAAGGTTGCTGGATTGGTCCGAAAGATACAGTTGTATTTTGACAGATGTGAAATACGAATATGCCTGCGTATGCTGCGATTTAAGTGCATGTAAGCAAACCAAGGTGCTCTTAATTATCCCGCATCCCTCTGATACGACATTGATATTGCGGCAATTACCTACAAACAAAATCCGGGGGGAAATTCGGGGGCGCTTCAGCATCTAAAGGTATGACGCGGCAACGTTAATGGTTCCTGTCTGCGATTCCTTTCGTTTCCTCGTTCGCCTACATTGATTGCGGTACTGAGTTAATCGCAAATACCTTAATTTGTACGTCTTTAGTCTGCACAAACTCACTGACGTACTGTCCTAAGCTGCAACAATACGGCTGTACGACAAAGATTGAAAGTCCCGCTATAGCCAAATCGTTGGAATGTGCTAGGTTCGAAATGGCCAGAGTTCGATTTCCACTCCTTGACACCTGTCAGTGCCATGCTAGTGATTTTGTGCCCACAACAGCGATGCTGCATTTCCAAGACAACAGACCGTTTAACGCTGCAACATTAAAAAACTGCACCGCCAAAAGAGCACAGCTCCTATAATAGAATACAGACCGCTTATAGAGCCTCATGAAATAGGGTAATCAGTTGCAGCAATAGTAGCGTATCGCTTATTGGGAGGAAAAGCCAAATATAAAGAGATGATTTAGCATAAGACCAGACTAAAGCTGCGGGAATATATCTTTATTGTTCGCGCTGTTTTAATATCGATAACCAAAACCAACTTGCCAAGCTTTGTTTATTATTGGATAAGACCTCTCCTACTCTAACGTGGTTTATAAAAGAGATGACTAAAGATGTATGATAACATAAATGGTTATTGTTAATTTTCCGACGGTTTGAAGACAGTTTGAGCAACAAATGCCTAGGCTTGCAGGCACCAGCCGCAATCTTTCCCTCCTGAGCACCACAAAATCCTATGGCATAGATGGTAAAAGTGCTCCGTGATCGTCGCTTCACGGCAGTGACTTGCAGGAATTCTCTGAGTAACAAAATTGATCTCATTAGTATATGCGAACTAGACCACTAGTCAAGCTTCAACAAATTTCTTGCAGCATCAGGAAAGCTCTTGTGGAGAACGTGTTGGCTGGCAGCTTCACAAGACACGTGAGGCCTGAAAATCGGCGTCACAGAGAATACCTAACATTAGGCGGTGCAATTCTCGACGGCATTGCGCAAACGAGGTCACAACGTTTGAGTGAACAAAAGTAGAATTAGTAGCGTACAGAATCCTCAGTCCTGCTCTCATCGTTTGGCAGCGTCCCTCCTACGGTACACTGTAAATGTGGAGCTCTTTGTACGAAGAGCCAAAAACACTTGGCTCCAGCCGCCGTCCCAAAGACTGAGAACATGGAACAAAGTGCAAGACATCTACTCGAAAAACCAGAAGTGGAGTGGTCTTCAGGAGAGCACAGCCTTATTCTGGGACAGCGTAGAAAGTGCACATTACGTCTCAGGTATCCACAGGTTTGTTCTGGCTCCGACTGGGCAAGTGATGTTTACATGACGATAAACGACGCCTAAATTTTGTCACGTATTTATAATTATCGAGCTTTTCTGCCAGCATTATTACTGTTGCATATCCCTGCACCCATGAATGTTTCCCCAGAATATGAACAAATTAACCGGCTTAGAAGAGAACTCAAGCAGCGAAATAACACGCTACAATACCGCTTCACCCAATGCAGTCAACTACATGGCCGCGATATGCGCCGAAACCTTAGCTCCGCGTTTCTCTTCTGGTCTGCTCTTTCTTACGAGACAGAACTGTGAATGTTGTATTGGGAAGTGCTACTTCAATGTGAAAAGGAATTCAGAAGAATCGCTTCGCTGTGGCCATTTATATTAAAGGTTTCGAGAGCATCGGCAAAGAGCGAGCGACGCATTTAAAATGGGCACGGACATTTTCCGAATAATGCATTGCGACGAGTCAACGAGGACATTTGGCGACTTTGGCGGAAGGGAATGCGCCCAGTATTTGCCACGCATTCCTACACAAGGCCACTTTGCTGACACTTTCAGAAAGAGGCTTCGAGTGCAACAGCTGCGTGAGCCAACCATGGCGGCAAGGAAAAATGTGATCTTGGAGAGGTATTCCAAGCTCGACTGTGACGAACACACAAACCTCACAGACTTTCGTTTCAGTAACTTATCTTCCACTTAGTATAGAAGCATATGAGCGCAAAACACTCAATTGGGATGCACGCAAAGCGTTATCCGTCAACTCGTCACAAGCCGGGAAGTAGTGATTATGGAGGACAGCTTAACTTCTGCCTAAAATATGGTTTCCTATCTTCGACCCGTTTTTGCTCTGACGATAAAGATCTGCAGCAGGGGCCTCCAATGTGCAAAGGTTGTTTTCATATTTAAGCATAACTTGCTATATTAGGGCAATTAACATGAGTTCGTGTGAGGAGAAAAGGCTGCAAGTCAGCGACTGTCAACAGATTAAAACTACCCGAAGGAGACCGAACGCGTTGAAGCCCTTTCTATACGAACTGCTCTAAAAGGGTATATACAGATAAACTGACTAGCAGGACTAAAGGACCAGGAATGAGAACATGAGTTGATGATAACAGGTTCATACTCACGTCTCGTTTCCTCAACGGATCATGGAGCAGTTCATTACGGCCCCCATGCAGCTTTTATTGAACTCGTGGTCCATCCTTGGGACCCTGGCAGCCGGTATAGCTCGACCTGGAACAGAATCGTTCCCGAGAAGGCGTCAGTACGATGTGAGATACCTTCTTCCGCTGGGTGCAGATATAGACATGCTTCCAGTTTACAAAAGCTCGAGCTTTTTATATCTATGTAGGGTAGTTATTCACAGTATGTGGTAGGGTGCGTCTGTATGCGACAACTGTGCCCGACCCGGTACTGTTTTGTAACCCGAACTCCTAACGCACCTAATTCTCCTTCATCAAAGTAGCCTGTCTTTCTGGGCATTGATTTCAACGGCCAATGATGTGTCAGAGCGCGGATTCACTGTTTTCAACCTGAATTGAAATGTAGCACTCCGCTGAAAATAAAACATGTAATGTAGGTAATAATAATTTATGAAAAATAATGACCCAATGACAAGATTAGTGCATTACCAAACTAATAACAATCATACTATAAGCTCCAAAGTCGACACAGTAGAGATTTTACGAACTTTGAGCTGCCATGATTCTCATGAAATTTTCAGCGCTGGCAGTTGCAGCTGTGGCTCCCATCTCTATGTAAACACGCAGAGGTTCTCAGTTGGAGCACACGGACAATGTACGGCCGCATATTAATGGCTCCCGTCAGTGGTTTCTATCATTAGCCCTTGTTCGCCTACATTGACTGCGCTACTGCCTTAATTAAAAATGCCTTACTTCTTCTCTCTTACCTGCACGTGCTCACAGCTCAACTGTCGTGAGCTGCAACGTTACGTTACGTGAAAAGCTCGACGACAAAAACTGGAAGCTCCGCTTGAAGCAAATCGCAGGAATGTGCTTGATTCGAAAGCCTCCGAGATCGATTCCCACCGGAAAAGAGCTACCTGAGTTGGCGGATCACTCATACCAACTCGTCCATTTGTTGTGGTCTGTTAATACACAACACGCCGACGATCGAACCATGTGGCAGTGTCTATAACCACCTGTCAGTGCCATGCTCGTGATTTTTAGCTCACGACACCGATGCAGGATTTCCAAACAACCAGGCGTTTAACGCGGTCTCATTTAAAATAACTCTACCAAGAGAGCAGAGTTGCTATAAGGGAAGAAGGACAGCTTAATGAGGCTGATGAAAGGGAGAATCAATCGCCACCCTAGCTGATTGCGAGGATGGAGAGAACTAAAGTAGTGTATAGTGAGGACAAAGCCAGATCAACAAAAATGCGTATGCAACGTGTATCTTGCGGCGTAATGATGGCAGTTTGAACAGCGAATGTCAAGGCTGGAGGGAAGGGCGTCTTTGTTGACCTCCCGAGTTCCACAACGTCCCATAGATGAGGCGGCATGTGTGGCTAAAGCTATCTGTGAGCGCGTTAGATGGCATATCTCGATGTTTTATTAACATGCTGTTTGACGAGTAACGAACTGCGTCATATTATTATGCACCATGTAGACCGAAGGCAAGCTTCGTCAGATTTCTTGCAACGTCAGAGGAGCTTTTCGCCTGAACATTGAGGTTGGCTGCTTTAAAAGGAACATCAGGCGTGAAAATGGTGCCACATGAATGTATAACATAATGAAGTGCTAACCTCGACAGTTTCTGATGTGAGGTCACCCCACTTGAGCAAAGCAAATGAAAGTAGCAACATTCACAGGAGACAAAATCATCACGGTCCGGCGGTCTTCGTCTGCCCGATAGCAGACAAAGCGTCCCTCCGACGTTGAACTGGAAAGGCGCGAGGCTCCGCTTCCAGTAGTGCGAAGGAGGTTCATTCCAAAGGCACTTGGCTCCAGCGGCCATCCCAAACACTGTAAATATCAAACCAAGTGCAAAAGACCTGTGCGAAAAACCGGAAGTGGAGTGGTCTCGAAAGAGCACGAACCTTAATCTGGGGCAGCCTACAAAGTGTACATGACGTCTCAGATACCCACAGATTTCTTCTGTTACCGATTGGGCAGGTGACGTTTACCTGATGATAAACAACGCGTAATTTCTGTCGTGTCAATTTCGATTATCGAGCACTTGTCACAGCATTATTACTCTTTCGTATCTTTGTGTCTATGCATGCTGCCCCAGGATGTGACCAAATATACTCGGCCTAAAAGAGAACTCAAGCCGTGAAATAAAACGCTGCAATAGCGCTTCGCCTCCTGCAGTGACCGGCATGGCAGCGATATATGCCGGCAACGTAGCTTCGCGTTTTCCTTCTGATCTGCTCTTTCTTGCGGGACAGAACTGTGAATGCCGCCGATCTTCCACTTATTACAGCAGCACATGTGCGCTGAAGGTACAAGTGGGATCCACGCAAAATATCCATCACATCGGGATTGTGGACCTCAGTTGAACGACTTCTGCTTATAATATAGTTACAAAGTCTAGATCCGTTTTTGCTCTGACATTATAAGATTCGTAGCTACAGCTTCAATGAGTAATTGCTACGAATGTTGTTCCCATATCTTGTTATTTTGGGGCAGCTATCACGAATTCATGTGAGGAGGCGTAATTCTGTTTTCTCAACGGTAGGGTCCCGAAACTTCTTTCTCCTTAGTTGTTTCTCTCAAAGAGTAAGACCGCGATTGTTGTTGAGTGGTGGGTCGAAACGAAACGTGAAGGTAAGATACACTCACTGAATGCAGGAAATAATTACGGTGAAAATAACTGCCTAGTGTAACCGTTGCCACACCGTCCCCTCCTGGTTGGGTTCACGGCTGGTTTTCCGGCTATTAAGAATTAAAAACATCGCATAATGCAACCTAAAGGGGACCAAGTTCAAGGAAAAATGCTAGTAATTTTTTGGAATGTTGTAAATGGCAACAAAAATAATGAAAAAAAAAACATTGCAATGCGAAAATTCAAAAGCGTCCTTTGAGGGCCGAGATGAATAGTATTAGTCCATTGTGCGGTAGAATTGACGGGATAGGCGGGCTTTAAACGAGCTCTTTTTCGTTTTAGCACTATTTCAGCTATTTGTCGCCAGGTCAAGCTGCTGAGAGGACCCTACCATTGAAAGAACGGATCACGCTTTGAGGATCTTGCGCTATAAGTAGGCGACTGGCAAAAGACAAACTGCCCGAAGGAGAGTAAACGCGTTGTTGCCTTTTACACACGCACATTTCTAAAAGAAGATCCATCCAGATAAACTGGCTCCCAGTTGTAAAGGCCAAGGAATGGAATCGTGAGCGGGTGCTAACAGATCCAATCTCACGTTTGTTTTCCTCACCGGATCGTGGAGGAGTCTTTCGTGGGCTACAGGAAGCTAGCTGTAGACTCGGGGGCGCGATAACCACGAGTTGGACGCTGGGGTGACTGGAAGCCGGGTTAGCTCGTCCTGGAATAAAACCGTTAAGGGCGTCAGTACAGAGTGAGATAGCTTTTTCCGCTGATGCCACGTCACATCTCGTATCGCCGCTGTCTCGTGCATCGAGCGCTGTTCCTTTTTTTCTTCGTAGCGCGCACACACCCGCATCAACTTTGTCGTCGCTTGCATCCTGTTTGCCCAGAAGACAGTTTTTTGGCATGGGCCACCTACAGCCCAGCAGACGCCGTGTTTTTCAAGAGGAAACGGAATGTGACTGCTTCCTGCGTCGCAAGTGATTGCGATGTCGATAACAACGCCTGTTTGTATGGCAAATACTGAATTTGCCAATTCCCGTTTTGGCTTGCATTGAAAAATAAATATATATTCACGTAGCTGTCTCTAGCTGAATGAACATCTTTGTGACCGTGCATAGGGATCCGTAGCATTACATTGGAATGTGGATGTGCTTCACGTCCGCTCCGCCATATTGTCGAATCCTTTCCGCTCACCTCAATGCACAGTGGGATCTGCTCCGCTTCAACATCAATGTCACCGTTTATAGAACTTTTTTCAGTTCCCCATCTCCTTCCCTTAGGTAGCAGGGGACCTACCGGCATTCCCACCCCCTGAGCGTTGCTGTCGACCTTTGCCCCTTCGAACGTCGTCGTCTGCTACAGGAGCATTGCTTTCCATTGTGCTTCCTAGCTGCCCTGCAGCATTGTTCGCGTTTCGCTGCGTCATTATCTGCCTTTTGTTAGTTTAATGACTTGAGACCCGTGACAATACTAAAGACGGCTGTTTAGAAAAACTGGGCCTCTTCAATAACTGTTCGATTGCGGCCGAACAGTCAGATCTTTTGGTTTTCCTTAAACTACTTGGTTTTGATGTTTGCGGACATACGTATAGGGGGACACAATAGAGAGTTTTAGTACTGCGTACGTAAGCATACGCAGAACCCTTGCGTACGTGGGCGGCCTGCGTGCTGCTTACTGCGCATGCGTCATACGCATCACGATTCTTGCGTACTGCGTATACGTTGCTCGCGTACGCAGAAATCCCTACCTCTGCGTGCGTTCGCTGAACCGTCTGCGTGTTGCTCTCGCGTCTGAGAAAGCTCGACAGACACGTTTGGCTATATGGCTGCGCATGATAAGCAGCAAACACGCAGAGTGTGTTCGTTTCTTTTCTTCTAATTGCAGGCGATTCGACGTTTCCCAAGAAGTAGAAACTTCTCATTCATTTGTTGCTCCGCCGTAGAGGGCGCGGATTGCCTTATGCGACGCACAAGTTGTTTTCTATGAATGCGCTGCGCCAACGCTTGAACTTCTAGCTGGTGTGTTTCGTCGCCAGGATCTCTGAAACTTGAAGCAGTAAGTACCAAGTTTCCCGTGGGCTTTACACCTATAGACAAACGCCGTGTTTACAAACTAATGGAGCGCTAGCGACCCCGCCGCAGACTGTGGGTGAAATGTATAGGCTTCCCACCTATGAGAATATGTGGAAGCGAAAGATTTCAAAGCCATTTTATGTCTTCACGGGGGCACCTATGATTTCATTTTTGGTTAAAGCAACTACAAACATCCTAGAACAGACTGTGAAAATATGAAATGCCATTTCAAAGGCTGAGTATCTATATAACGGCTGCGTGACTTATAGGGGTACGAGCTGGTAGGTCCCTTAGAAAACATGTAAACACAACTTACCGCAGTATCTTTCTTGTTTAGTACAGTACCAGTGGAGGCTGCTTATCAATAAATGTTGGCGAGTGCTTTGAATAAATGTGTGACAAAGTATGCTGAGTCATTCCGCGGGTAATATATTTATAAACGCCGCTAAAATATGTGTTGTGAAGCCGTACATACCGCACACACGCTCGCTATGCGCTGGGTGCTTCTCCCAATAGCGGAAGCTTCTCGTATACAGCTGCCGTATGTACTAAATTTTCCTAATACCTTTCATTCAAAGTAATCAGCCCATAGACAAAACTACATTCAAAAGGCATTTTTAAACTTCGGAAGGGAACGGTTCATTGTAGCAGACGGTGGCGCAGCCGACGCTCTATTCGATCGCAGACGACGCCGGCGACCACGAATGACATTCGTGTGAGCAGACGAACTGTTGGTCGTCTGCTGTTGTCCACGGTTCGTTTTTCGTGCCGAGCGATGACTATTTTTCGCTTAAAAGCTTGTATCATTTGAGCGACCGCCTTTAAGAGGGAACGTTGAAACTTTCGGAAGAGCAGACAGCTAAATTTCAGGCGTATGTAGGTTTTTACAACGCAGATTCATCGAGGCCCGTTAAATATTGTTTGGCTCCAAAAAAGCGGTAGCACATTTTGTCATACTTTTTCTTCAAAACATTCGCTGCTAACGTTTAACCATCTGCCGTGTTCATTGGGGCTGGCCTAAACCGGAAAATTATTTTGGTAAGTTTTCTTTGCCTATGGGCCATGGCGTCTGCTTTTACGGCATACGTTTCGTGAAATTTTAAATATACTCCGCCTCTCTAATGAGACTTCGTATAGTTTCGCAGTGTATTCTCCGAGGTTCATAGTTACTTTGCACAGAATAATGACATCATAGGCGCACTGTTAACTCAGAAAACTGCTTTGGCATGACTTTCGGAAAAACGGTTTGCTTCTTTGGATTTAAAATTTGCACGGGGTTGTATTGTTAATTTTCGTTTTCTACTACGTTTGCTGGGGGTAGTGCTCCGATTCGGTCAAAGTTATTAATTATATCGTCATCCTCTGCAACAACGACGAACCAAATCAGCACCTTTGCAGCATAGGTTCCATCTCTCGCCTGTCGGAAAAACAAAGAAGCAGGAGTTACTGCGCTGGAAAATTCAGTTTTTGAATGGCTGCGAGATGACACTGCACAGGCCACTGCGCTTGCCGCGTTAGCTTTCAGACCCCTACGTACGTATACGCTTCCGCCCTACTAAAAATCTTTCTGTGGCATGTACGCGACCGCGGCGTAGCGTTCCGCAAAGTACGTGGGCTGTGCGTACGTAGCGCTCACTACGCAGTACTAAAACTCTCTAATGACGGGCACCGTCGCGTGACGCAACACTTGAGTGTGATTGGGTTTGCCTGTCCCATAAGAAGTTAGATTTCCGAAGCGGACTAGGTACGTTGCCTAGGTAACAAGCGCGTACTCGCTATGCTCAGTACTGCTGCTTCATCGTGTTCCTTCTAAATTAACATTTCTTCATTATTCTTGTTTTACGAATTTAAGAGACACGCCGCACCCTGAACAAATGGTTATAGCCTATGAAGCCTATGACCGTTGATGTCTGAACTGAGGCGTGAGGTGTTTCTGACCCAGAGGATCGGGGGCCTTGCAAAAGAAGCACCGCGAATCATTACCTTCTTAATCTGACAAATCTTTTATGATTTCGTAACAGCTGTTCATGCTCTGTTCAGCTCTGCACTGAGTTGGCAATATTTTTTTTCTGCCGGCTAAAACTGAACTTATCAGCTGGCCTCTACGTTAAATGAAAGCTCTCGAGGAGCGCGTTTCGTAGCGATAGCTCCAATACGCCAGGCTTTCGCCTCTTCGCCGTCATCGCACTTTGAACAGTGGCCGCACTGTGACGTCAGACCACGGTCCTCGATTCGCCAGCAACTCGGGTCGTGCAACACCACCTCGACTACTACAAGGCCCGTGTAAGCTTATGTGACGTCACTGTAGTGAGATCATATTGAAAGTCGGCTTCACCCTACACAGTTGCGTTTTTTTATTCAACGCTGCTCTGGAGCTACCTCTTGAAATGTTTAGTGCTAGCGATAAAAAGGGTTATACTTGTGTTACCTGTGTTATCTAACATTGCCAGTCTTTTGAAATATGTAAAAAGTTTGACACAATCCACCTGGAATTTATTTCAGTGGCAGAAATTAAGTTGCGAGGAAATTGTCACCTTCATTCAGAGTTACTTGAATAAAAATTAGGACAGGCACAAAATTCATCTGAGAGCACATTTATTGTTCGATGGATAGGTAAAGCTAAGAATGGTAGGCAGAGATATTACTCCGAACGGTGACCTTGAGGACACTCGGTGTAGCTTGTCGTGAATGCAAGGTCGCTTTCACGGAAGAGCTGGTCACAAAGCTGTAAGGTAAATATAATGTAAGCTGCTTAAGCTGGGAGCCGCGATTGTCAAGAGTATATTGTTACGAGTGGAAATTACGCACCGATGGGTAACACCACCCTGAAATCGATGGGCATCGCTTAGCCGCACAACTCAACACTGAGCGTCGTCTTCGTCCCCACACGCAGACACTTCTGTCTTCACTTGCTGAATGCCAGCATTATACACCACATAACATTGCCCACGCTGCAGAAGCAGAGTCCCGGTGCATTCTAGGTAAACGAAGCGGGACGTGAATAATACGGCTTGAGTCGTGTCACGTGCACAATTTCGGAAGCTCGTGGTGCAGAAGACTTCGGGTTCAAAGGTTCAATTTCATATGTGACATTGGTGATTCGGCGCAAGATATGGTAAGGGCCAGTATAGCGTGGTAGAAATTTTTCGTACAAGCCCACCCGCCGTGATGGGAACCAGAGCAGAACGAGAGA
Source organism: Amblyomma maculatum (assembly GCF_055883805.1). Lineage (NCBI taxonomy): Eukaryota > Metazoa > Arthropoda > Arachnida > Ixodida > Ixodidae > Amblyomma > Amblyomma maculatum. Next base: position 80,048,595 of record NC_139350.1, read on the forward strand.
GCCTGGGGCGTAGTGCACATCGCGATGGCGACGGTTATAACGGGATTGCTGGGAGCCTTGGGAGGCAAAGAGCCAGTCGCGTGCAATGTGGCGAGCATTATTAGCGCTAGATATGGCATCACGAGCGTAATAGTGGCGGCATCAGTAGTGGGTAGCGATGTATCAAAGGGGAGTATTGGGTGTCGGGCAAAGAGCAGGTAAAAGGGAGAGTAGCCAGCGGTATCATGACGAGAAGAGTTATAGGTAATGTTACGAATTGTAGATTATTGTCCCAATCCCGATGGTCGCCGGAGACATAAATTGATAACATATCGGTGGCGTACAGTTGAGGTGTTCTGTGACGCCGTTGGTCTGAGGATGATAGGCGGTGGTAAATTTCTGGCGGACGGTGCACACTCGAAGTAGCTCGTCAACCACTCTGGAGAGGAAGCGGCGACCACAATCCGTGAGTATTTCACGAGATGTACCGTGTTGTACTATCACGTCATGAAGGAGGAAATCAGCGACGTCTGTAGCGCAGCTAGTTGGGATCGCGCGGGTCAGGGCGTAATGCGTAGCATAAACGGTCGCTACGGCGATCCATTTGTTGCTCGACGCAGAGGCCGGGAAGGGTCCAAGCAAATCAACACCAACACGGAAAAATGGGTCAGTCTGGATTGATAATGGCTACAGGTGCCCTGATGGCAATACGAATGGCTTTTTCCAGAGCTGGCACAGCTCACATGCGGCCATATAAGGCTGAACTGAGCCATAGAAACCCGGCCAGTAAATACTTCGGCGCACGCTGTCACACGTTCGGGACACGCAAGATGTCCAGCGGTGGGAGCATCATGAAATTATTCCAAGAAGGTGGAGCGCAGATGTTTCGGAATGACGAACAAAAGCTCAGCGCCATTAAGGTTGCGTATTGCGGCGGTGCAGTTCGTCCCCTGGAGTACGAACATGACGAGGGTGGGATGAGACTGGCCGGTAATCAGATGGTCGAGTGCGGAGTCAAAGCGCTGTTCGTCGGCTATGTGGGGAAAGGCCGATAAAGACAGGATATATGCGTCAATGTCACAGGCCGTAGAGCTGAGAGGATCGACAGGGTGGCAGGACAAGCAGTCTGCATCTTGGTGAAGCCGACCAGACTTATAAACCACGGAAAAGGTGCATTCTTGTAAAGGAGACTACATAGGAGCGGTGTAAAGGAGACTACATAGGAGCGGTAGGGGTGTGCAAGGTGCAGAAGGAGGGTCGGTAGTTAGGACTGAAACCTCACAGTTGCTCAGCGGGGAAGTTCAGCTAATAAAATTCTGTAGGGGAGGACTTCGATCGACAAACTAAGTTTGTGACTGGGAGAGGGGTGCGATTCTGAGATACGTGTACGATGAGGTGTGGGAGGATGACGTGACACTGCAGGACAATGTCTGTAATTGGGCACACCAGGTAGTCTCCATTGGGCACGGGCGGGAAAGGGCACATAGGAATATAAACAACAGCTTCCGGAGGGAGGCGGGAATATTTTGTTAAGCGGAGGCGAGGTAGCGTGGAGAGGTCTTCAAAGCAGAGGGGAAGGTCCAGGCTTAGAATGCCGGTTGAGCAGTCAATAAGGGCTGTGTGAGCTGTCAAGAAGTCAAGGCCAAGGATCAAGTCATAGGGGCATTCCTGGAGCACGGTGAATAAGACTGGTGTGCGACGACCAGCAATGGTTACACGGGCGGTACACATACCAAGCACGGTAGCAAGGCTGCCATTGGCGACGCGAACGGTGGGCTAAATGGCTGGCGACAGGCCTTTCTTCAGGCGACTACGAAACGACGAACTGAGAACAGAGAGTTGGGTACCAGTTTCAATAAGGGCAGATACAGGAACACCATCCACAAAGACTTCGATAAGGCTAGATTGTGGAGCAAAGGTTAGCAGAGGTTTTTCAGTCCGGGTCGCGAATGCAGTATCCCCTCCGGGAGCTGCATCGTCTAGTTTTCCGAGAAGCCGCCGGCATAGGGCAGTGAAGAATTACGACGAGGAAGAGAAGAGCGGGAACTTCGGGTTTGCGGGGAAGGCGACCAACTGGAAACACGAGCAGGTGGAACGGGATCTGCACGGGATGGATCAGGTTGGGGCGAGGAATGGCGCGGTGCAGAGACTCCACTGCGATTGACGTTGTAGAATGGGCGTGGCGGACTGGACCAGCGGTTGCAGCAGTGACGGGAGATACGACCAACACGGGAACAGTTGAAGCAGATGGGGGATCGTCTGCAGTACGCCAGTCATTAGAATTGCGGTAGCGGCATCGAGGCATAAATCTGGGGTTAGAGGCAGCAGCGATTACAGGAGGGGCTGAGTTGGAGTTCATGGTGTCCGGGACGTGGCCAGTAGAGATGCCCATGTTAGCAATCTCATGGCGAACAACAGCCTGGATGAAGAATACTGTAGGAAGGGTGTTGTCTGTCAGCTGAGATGAGTAAACAGCGGGAGCCATGACCTCGAGTTCTCGGTGGACGATTCGCGTCACGTTAGTCGGGTTGGAAGGCTGATGGAGAGTAGGCAGGTCAGTACAGGACGAGGTAGCAGCTGTGCTCAGCAGGCAGTCAAAACGGTGACATATGCATTTTTGTTTCGCCTGCTCGAAGCGCCGGCACACCTGAAGAGCAGAGTCCACAGTTGAACAGTCCTTGCATAAGAGGAGGTAAAAAGCGTCGTCGGCCCTTTATTATGTGGCCAACTTTATCTTCCTCACTCATTGCCGAGTCTACTTTTCGGCACAGGGATAGGACGTCTTGTATGTAGGAAATATATGATTCGGACGATGTTTGGGCGCGAGATGCCTGGTCTTTTTTGGTATCATGGCGGCGTCCAATGGGTTTGCCAAAGAGGTCGTGAAGTTTTGCATGTGTCCCAAGATGTCAGTTCGTCTTCGTGCGTTTTGAACCAGACGCGCGCGGTGCCGGTCAAATAAAACATGATATTTGCCAGCATGAGCGTTGCATCCCAGTGGTTGTGTTTGCTTACTCGTTCGTAGAGGGCGAACCAGTCGTCCACATCAACGTCGTCGGTCCCGCAGAAAGTGCCCGGGTGCCGGGGTTGAGCCATGGCGACTGTTGGGGTGGCGGCCGAAGAGGGGGTGGGGTCTGTAGACGTGGTGACGGTACGGACGTGGAGATCCAGCCTGTTGTACGGGATCGATAATTTCACCTCCACCAAAGATGTTACGAGTGGAAATCACGCACCGATGGGTAACACCACTCTGAAATCGATGGGCACCTTTTAGCCGCACAACTCAACACTGAGAGTTGTCTTCGTCCCCCCCTCCCCCCCAGACACTTCTTTCTTCACTTGCTGAATGCCAGCAGATTACACCACCTAACAATATTAACGCAGCGTGCAGCTAACACGGCTTTAAACCAGTCATTTACTACGGCAATTACGATCACGTGGCCACTAGCGAAATAAAATTGTTTCCATAAAAAATAATTTAGGTTACAAAACAATTTTGTTCCGCACCCAAAACAGGGCGAATTTTGCAACGATTATTAGTAGGTGTGCCGTCCAAAATGTTTGCTCGATATGGGCACGCCTACGCTTTAATACACTGTGCTAAATCAAATAGTGGTGAATAGCACCACGAGTATTAGGAAGCAAACAAGAATGCTTTCTTACTACAGTGCACTTCATGGGTAATACGTTTTTCTACCGCACAATCTTTGTCCACGCTGCATTTTGAGCCGGGTCCGACAGAAACTTGTGCACTTGCGCTTTGGGTTCATTGGCATAGTCAGAGCGACAGTTTTGCGCACAACACCCAGACAGTGTAGACACCTTGCTCGCAAGCTCTTATGCAGCACAGATTATGAACACAGAAGTACAGGCTGAAAACACGCACACTCAGGCTAAGTCGATCAGATCTCATTTCTTGCGTACGCTAGAGCCCGGTGCCGCCGATCTATTCACAGATCTCACTGTCGTTATGTATAACTATTGGAAAGTGGGCTTGCGCTGACCTTAGTCTAGGTGGTGTTGGCTCGTCGCGGTCGCCGCTCAGCCACCGCTCCTGCCGTTCGAAGGGCTTTAACCTTAGGGCACGTACCGTCGTTGCCAAAAGTAACCAGGCAGCAGGTTCCGCTTTTCAGTCGAGTAGTACAAAATTCGTGCCACTTCTGAAGCTGTAAATATGTACAAAGTAAAGCCGGGCTCTGGTCTTCACTTATTAGCAAGTTGGGATGGTCTGGAAAGCCATGTCGGCTTTAGAATACAAGCGAGAAGCAAAACGTGCTGCCTGGTTACTTTTGGCAAATACGGTACATCGAGGCTCACTAGACATTGGTACGGTGGCTCGATGCGCGCGCCCTCGCCATTGGACGCTCGCCGCCCCCTCTGTGTGACGCCACACCACGGGCCTCGATTCTCACGTAACCGCGGTTGCCGCGCTGAGACCGCTCCTAAAAGGCACGCATCCGCCGGTCCTGGCAACCGCCACAGCTGGCGCGTTCACGGCGCTCTCTTTGTGACGTCACACCACATGCCTCGATTCTCCGGCAACTCGGCTTCGACTGCAGCGTCACTGAGTGCCTAGTCCACTTTCCGAAGCCAATTTCCGGAACTCAGAATGATCTATAAATAGAGCGATTTAGCTTACCATGAACCGCGATCCGCCACCCTGACCCTCTATAGTTTTCGCGGGAAAAATCGTAAATCACTAAAGATGAAAAACACCGGTTTTTGCCATTTCAAAAAGTTGAAAGTGTGGGTGGAGTCATGCTGGTTGCTTGTACACAAATATTTTTTGGTCCCGACGCGGCAGGTCTAAGTGCCGACATCAAGTATGTGGCGTCATCTTTTGGCATCAATGGAATCTGGGCATGCGCAGTGGAAAGCACGGCGGCGGATCACGGTACCGGATCGCGGATCACGGTAAGCTAAATCTGTCTAATGATGATGAGCACCGCATCCGGAAGCTTGTACCGCCCTGGCTCCGCTCGCAGCAACAGCGATGGCAGGGTGTGTAAGGAAGCACGATAATGGAGGTCCCATGAAATTTTTTGTTTTCAATGAAATTTTTGTATGTAATGGGCAAATGTCTCGACACTGAGGAATATAGCTTTGTTTTGCAAGTTATGTAGTAGTTCTCGCGGGAAAAATCGTAAATCACTAAAGATGAAAAACACCGGTTTTTGCCATTTCAAAAAGTTGAAAGTGTGGAGTCATGCTGGTTGCTTGTACACAAATATTTTTTGGTCCCGACGCGGCAGGTCTAAGTGCCGACATCAAGTATGTGGCGTCATCTTTGGGCATCAATGGAATCTGGGCATGCGCAGTGGAAATCACGGCGGCGGATCACGGTACCGGATCGCGGATCACGGTAAGCTAAATCTGTCTAATGATGATGAGCACCGCATCCGGAAGCTTGTACCGCCCTGGCTCCGCTCGCAGCAACAGCGATGGCAGGGTGTGTAAGTAAGCACGATAATCGAGGTCCCATGAAATTTTTTGTTTTCAATGAAATTTTTGTATGTAATGGGCAAATGTCTCGACACTGACGAATATAGCTTTGTTTTGCAAGTTATGTAGTAGTTCTCGCGGGAAAAATCGTAAATCACTAAAGATGAAAAACACCGGTTTTTGCCATTTCAAAAAGTTGAAAGTGTGGAGTCATGTTGGTTACTTGTACACAAATATTTTGTCCTTTATTATTGTTTTACTGAATACATTTACGTAACCGTTACTTTAAGAAGAAAATTAAAAGTTTTTCTTGCCATACTTGTTTTAGTAAACTCACAAACTTTGCTCCAGGAGTGGCGCGCGGCAAAGAAGTCGATTTTCAATCCTATATTATGACATGAAGAATTAAGTTTTTGTCAATAAAACGTTTTGTCTAGAATAATAATTCACTCATCCTATTTTCATAGAAAATTTCAGGCTCTTAATTGTTAAGTATTTTTTCCACGACACATCACGTTTTGCCAACATTCGAAAACAGCAAAAAAGGCACTTTAAATTGCAACAAAAAAATCATCCTCAATTTTTTAATAAATGGTTTTGAAGAACCCTCAATACCGAGGAACCATTAGGGGCTAAAAAGGTGTTGCATTATATTGTTTAAAATTATACAAATTATAATAGTGTTTGGAGATTGTACTAAAATTATTAATAATTAGCCCTACATTCTGGCACCATACAATCAGTTGTTGGTAGCGAAACTGCTTCACGGTATTGCGCAGACATCGTTCTATACTGCTGCAAAAGCTTGTAGTTCTGGAGTTTTCTGTTCATTCTCCGCATCACTTCGAAATTGGTCAAAATTCAAAGCTATAACAATGGGCATTTTTATTCGAACATCAATATCTTCGATTTTTATTTACAAAACCTAAAACAGTGCTCAGGTCTTCAGCCTTCGACGCCTCAACTAGCAAGAAAGCCGTGAGAATTCCATTCGCCACAGACTGTTGTTCATTCGAACATCATTTTCGATTTTGTTAACCTTCACCTGACCGTAATAGTTTTCGCTGTGCTTTCTATGTAACTTTTGCCCATACTTATACCTAATATACTTGCTTTGTTATCCTTATAGTCTTCTGTTTATCGCAGCGTTGTGTTCATTGTCGGGGTTTCTTCTTGTCATTTAATAGACCGATCCCACCGACCGATGTGCGGATGCGCCGATTTCCCGGAAGTTTGTTCGCCGCCATGTTAGTTGTAGTTCGCTGGTTAGCCCGTGCACATGCCACTGCACTTCTGGAATCACCGCTTCACACGAACTTATCGCACATTTCTCAGACTTCGCCGCCGAGAAAAATTTTTAGAAAATTTTATTTATTTTTTTATTTTAGAAAATTGCGCTGGCTGTTTTATGCAAGGCAAGCTTTCTAACCATCCTGTTGTTCCTTTAGCGATGGCATATACACTTTGTATGGTTGAAAAGGCATCGCCATGGCAGGCACATGTAGGAAATAATCAGGGGCTGAGCGGAAAATATATGGCAGTTCTAGTGATTGATAATTGATTGGTGTGTGATAGGCGAGGACGAGTTAAATAATTGTAATTAACTGATTATTTAAAGACTAAAGAAATGAGAAATGAACAAATATATTTAAAATAAGGGCTTTCAAAAGTGTAAAATTATCATTATGAAAAGCCAATGCTTGGTGATGCTCATTAAGAAAATTTAGAGTGTGTATTTCATAAATTAAGTTAAGTGTTTGAAAAACGAAAAAGTGGAAAAGGGGGTTCAGAAATTTCAAAATGCTCAGAATGGTGACTGGCTGTCGGAAAAACGTTATTGGGAGACAAGGGAGGGGATGTTCTCAAAATTAAAAGGCGGTTCTTGATTATTGCAATTAAGAAAATATAGAGCGTGCAATTGATAAATTATTTACTTGAAAGAACTGAAAAAAAAAGAGAAATTGGAAAAACGGGAGCGAAGGTGTTGAAATTTTGAGAATGAAAAGCCAATGCTTTGTGATGTTAATAAAGGAAATTTAGAGTGCGTAATTGATCAATTAATTGAAATAGTTGCTAAAATTAAAAATTGAAAAACAGGGCTTAAAAGATGTCAAACTGCTCGCAAAGAAAAGTCAATGCTTGATGATGCTAATTAATAAAATTTAGACTGTGTAATTGATGGACCAATTATTTGAAATAATCTAAACACTAAATAGGAAAAGGGGCCTAAAGGTGTCAGAATGATAGGAATCAGAATTCAATGCTTGATTATGCTAATTAAGGAAAGTTAGTGCGTGCAGTGGATCAAATAGTGAATTAAACGAATTAAAAAAATTATAAAGGTAAAAGAGGGTTCAAAGGTTTCAAAACGCTGAGAATGAAAAATCAATGCGTCAAGATACTAATGAAGAAACTTCAGAGTGTATGTTATGAATTTATTATTTTAAATAATTCCACAAAATGAAAAAATGCTTTCAAACGTATAAAGCTGCTATGAATGGAAAATCAATTTTTGCGGATGCTAAGTATTAATGTATAAAGACAAACAAAAACAAAACAAAAATAAAAAACAGAAAAAATCAATATAACACAACATAAAAAATTTAACCAAAAAACATCCGCAGAATTTTCCCAATGCACCCAGCCATACACAGCAGCTAAAAATTGTTCAGAAACGCGGCACACACACCACTCCAGGCGGGCGGAGCGGCCGAATGACTACATCTACCAGCATGCACCGCGGCAGCGGCGGCGTCGTGAAACTGGCCCGTGGGATCGGTCTATTGTCGTCTTCCTATAATATCTTGTCGTGGCGTTTTATTTTTAGTGTACTTTATTATTATATATAATATTAACCAGCCCTTATACATAGCATTCATTGATTACGAAAAAGCATTTGACTCAGTTGAAACCTCGGCGGTGATGCAGGCATTGCGAATTCAGGGGGAAGACGAGCTGTACGTGAAAGAGCTAGAAGATATATATAGTGGCTGCACAGCAACCATAGTTCTGCATAAAGAAAGTAACAAAATTCCCATAAAGAAAGGTGTTAGGCAAGGAGACACGATCTCCCCAGTACTGTTCACAGCTTGCTTAGAGGAAGTATTCAGAGACTTGGAATGGGAGCAGTTAGGGATAAGGGTAGATGGAGAATACCCCAGTAATCTGCGATTTGCTGATGACATTGCCTTGCTAAGCAACTCGGGGGATGAACTGCATACAGGCATAGAAATCTCTAGATGTGTTACAACGTTTTCATTGTGATCGTTGCGTCAATCACATTCATCCACTGAGGCTGCTCAGGCTGACTGCAGAGAACGTCTCTGAGAAATGTGACACTTTCAATGAAGTTGTCCCTGACCGATCGTACATTTCCTTCGGCGTGCCTAAATGCCATCCATGTTTTTAAAATGCTGTGGACGCCAAGCACCATAAGCATTTCATATGGGACCTTGTCACTTTGTACGGGTAGAAACCGGATGCCGTAAGGATTAATTGGTAGTTCTTTTTTTTAAGTTCTTTGTAATATATCCCAGTGAAAAACGGGATCCCAGCAGTCTATAAAAACGTGATCGATGGTCTGAGGTTTTTGTGCAGGTGAGGGTCCAAGGTACAAATATATCATTAAGCCACGTTTTTAAGGGAAGGGTACCGCAGTGAAGATTGAAGAAAAACGGTTTGACGGTCGGTTTTACCGGCATCTTCCTAACTCTCTTTAGGACATCTTGTCCTGGGCCTCCACTATATATTTATTGATTTATTTATTTTTCCCTCAGGGCTTACAAATGCATTGTGGAGGGGAGGGGCAAAGTTACAAATGTTACAGTTGAATTGGATTGAAGGAAAGAAAATGGGGGAACGAACAACAATAAACAACAAAACTGCACTTATTTTAAACACATTTGTAAGTTGCAAAATATCAGGTAAATTGACCGGAACATGTTGTTGCATGTAAGATCCGTTGTTTCTATACCAATGCATCTAGGAATGAAGTACAGTCGTGAGCAGCCTTGTATAGAGCGCGCTGACGGCGCTCTGCGGAGCAAGTCAGCGACATCTACCGTTAGGCTCTGGGTTTGAGATATGTGTCCCGTGCGCATGCGCAGCAAACAAGAGGCATGCCTGCTCATCCTTGTCCAACCCCTGCCTTGCGAGTACCTTTCGTGCCGCTAGGTCGCACTGCCTGCATTTGTGAGGCTGTGACGGTCGCCAGAGCGTCGCGATGCCAGGCAAGCAAGCGCCAGGCAAGCAAGCGCGAGTGATAAAATTCGAGTTACTGAATATGCACCAATCCCCGGCCAGGCGCTGTGGAGGAAGTTCCTATATCTGTACGGATGCGAAATGCTTTGTTCCTTATCGCTGATAACCCGGCCCAAAACCACGCTATCAAACAATACGCCTTTAGCCATGGTGCTTGTTGGAAAAGCGCGATCATCCGATAACACTTGCAATTGCCTTTGAACCGAGCTATCACCCGATATCTTATTGCACTTGCCTATCCGCTTAGTGGTTCGCGCGAAATGTGTTGGTTTTCCAGCCGTTGTTACATATCATTAAGCGCGTACCTGGCGGCATGAAGCGCAAGCACTCAGCCGAAATCAAGCAGAGAATCCGCGAGCAGGCTCTGCTGTATTTTGGCCGCGCATGTACACGGGACGCATAGCTCAAACCCAGGGCCTAACGTTAGATGGCGCTGACTTACTCCGCGGAGCACCGTCGGCACGCTCTAGACAAGGCTGCTCAACACTGTACATAAAAATGAACGGGATGTGCGAGCGGTAAACGTTTCACAGTAAGTTAGTAAACGAAATGCGAAAGCGATGGTCGTCGGTGATAGCGCCCAGGTCAGCAGGTAAGCTGTTCCAGTCATGGCATGTTCTTGATAAAATGAGTGTCCATACGTCACCGTGTTTTGGCGAGGTATAGCAACTGTGCAGCGATGATCGCCACGTGCAGAAACTTAAGGGGCGCGTATAAGAAGGCTCGGTATAGAGGTACGGGTACAAGCAGGTTGAGCAAGTCCTTATACAATTTTTTCTTGGATACAGTACTAAGATACTGAAACGAAAAATGGGCACGCAAAATTTGAACGCAAAAACAACTTCGCTTAACAATCCAGTGAATGCGCGATTTCTGGCCGCATAGCTAGACAAAACAAAGTCCGATATCACATTACCTAAGCGCAGCTGCATCATCGTGCGCAACAAATGGTCTGTTTGATTGCGCAAAAAAAAAATCGCGATACAATTTGTCTTAGAAATAAGTTGAAAAGACCAAGGCCACCCCCTTTCATGGGAAGAAACAAACTAGTGCGTCTAGTTCGCTCCCAATTTGAGCTCCAATTAAAAACTGCAAATATACTATGCAGTTTCTGCACATTCGAGCGGGACATGCCTAAACATTGTAGCAAATACAAAATTTTGCTAATCAAAAACAAATTGCAGACACTTGCACGTGCGAACACTGAGAGGTCGCGCGCTTTCCACCCATCCGCTTTTTGCTTAGTCTTTTGCGGCTGTGTCGTTCCACAACTCCCTGCTGCTCTTATGATGTTCTAATGGTACACCTAAGTTAAGTACTTCGCTGGAACAGTCGTCCATCGCATATTAGCAAACGTTGCCGGTGTATTATCGCATTCACCGTGCCAACAACCAACGCTCTTCTCCCAATTTATTTCACAACCTGTCTTTTTGCAGTAGTCACACGCGAATCGAACGACTCTTTAACGCTTTCCCGATATGCGTAAAAAACTGCTATAACGTCCACGTAAGCCAGTACTTTTACTTGCGTAGATTGGAGAGTGAACCCGCAGACACTTTCATTATGTATCAATGATAACAGAAACGGCTCAAGATAAATAGCAAAAAGCAGAGGTGAGAGCGGACAACCTTGCCGTACTGAAGAACAGCCAGGCACACATTCCGATAGCTGCTTACTCACAATGATACGCGCGGCACAGTTTTCATACGCCATCGGAACACCTTGTGTTATCACTGAGCCAACATTGGCATGTTCTAGTACCACGAAAAGAATTTCATGCGGCACTCTATCGAAAGCTTTCGCAAGATCAAGCTGCATCATAACAACTCGTTCAACAAAGGGGTCACAGCATTCAAGAGCAGTATTGCAATGTGCACATTAGTTCCGATGGTACATCCTTTAAAACCACACGTTTGATGTGGCCCTACAAGCTCTTTTATAACCTTTTGCACTCTTCTGGCCAGTATCTTCAAAAACACTTTATAATCAGCATTTGAGAGGCTAATCGAACGATAAGCTCCAAACGGCAGCAATTTAGCCTCGTCCTCACTTTTAGGTAATAAAACTACATGGGCTGTTCTAAATAACGGGGGAATATTTTGTGTCATAAATTTCCGTAAAGACGCAATGAAGAACCTCACTGATTTCTCCTTTGAAACTCTTATAGAAGTCGGCATCCGTAAGCCGTCAGGACCAGGATATTTTCCAGGGCTTAATAGGTCTTTCAATTTCTGTTATCCTGATTGGCCTCTCCAGCTTTCTTTTAGTTTTGTCTTCTAGTTTCGGCATGCGAGACAAGAAGGTATTTCTAAACTCCTCTTCTTGGATCTGTCGAGAGGGAGAGAGAGAGCCCCGCCGGGGTGGCGCAGTGGTTACTGCGCTGGATTATTGTGCCCAACGATGCGGGTTAGAATCCCGGCCTCGGCGGCCGCCTTTCGTTCTAGGCAGCGCCCATGTGATAATATATATATATACACACATATTGTCACGTAGTGGTGACAAGGCCATAGACACCTAACAACACAGGCTTCATGGTACTGAAATTAACTTTTTATTGGGCTGAATTGTGCCCACAAAAGAACTAAGCAACTCGGCGGCGGTGATAGCAACAAACGTGCTCGTCGATCGTCGAACAAAGAATGCCCGTCGCACTCGTCAATGCTCAATTTAAAGGCTCCTCAGAAAAATTTAGATAACGTCTCAAACTGCTAGTAGCACAACCTGGAACATTGTAGAAACATACGCGAGTGATTGGAATCTTCGAGACAGATCTCGGCGCATCGCTTGCGACAAAGAAAATGATAACGCGTCGTATCGCGACAACGAGCATGAACAAACATCGGATACAGAATTGATAAGCGCGCCAGAATGACAACGATAAGGCCGCATGCCAGCGGCTGTCGAACAGGAACAAATATAGATTTAAACAGTTCGCGGCTATATATATATATATATATATATATAGTGCCCCATCTAACTTAGATCATGAAGATTTTAAATAATACGGTTAGCCCTAGCACGGTGAAGTCAATTCAGAGCTGATCCAATTCAGTCACCTATGCTAACATCTAGTATTCTTTTTTTTGCCTAAAATTATTAATCAGTGCACTAATTAGCTATGTTTGTAATTATTGCCTTGAGAGAAAAAATGTTCATGCAAATGTTGCAGATCTCAAAAAACAGGTAACTACATCGCTTCCATCAACTAGCGTTTCCGCAACATTATATTTTTACCAGCCGAAAATGACGCCTGGCGAAAAAAAAAAAAAAACACTGCCTCGTGACTGCGGCGTCATTTTCAATCCTCTGAATAGCGCCCGAGGTAACTAAATCTGCTTTTCTGGACCGTACTCTCTACAATGAAGCTGGTTGTACGTACTTAGCGCATGATTTAAAGTAACAGCTGGTCACGCAACAGCTTTTTTGAAGGCCTATAAATTCGGCGGAGTAAGTTGCAGCGTGATGAAAATAACGTAGCTACCTGCGTCTGGAGAAGATCTGCAACTTTTAAATTCACACTATTTCGCTCAAGCCAATAATTGCAAAAAAGGCAAATTAGTTTTCACTAATTAATTAGCTTTAGTGAACGAAAACAATACTAGAGGTTTGCATAGGTGAATCTGAACACATCTGAATTGGTTTCACTGTGCTAGGGTTAACAGTATTTTTATTTTAAGTCTTGGTCCATGTTAGCTGGGCCTATAAGCCGCGGTCGCGTGGTCGTTAAGGCGCTAGACTGCTGTGTCCAAGGAAGATTATGGCGTGTCTGGATTATGGCGGTTATGGCTGTTGCATACAACTGCCAGCCGCCATGTACACCACAGGAACGTTTGGTGATCTCGGTTGTGATTTGAGTGAACGAAATCAGCTGCGACTTTGTCTCTTTGGCCCCGTTAAAGCGGCAGGCCGATGATATGCCTGCGATGGTTTCTTCGCCCGCGTCAGCCAGCCGGCGCCCGCAACGGTGCAGCAGCAGCAGATAGCGCGACGAGCTCGCTCCAACGATCGTCAACATGTCAGCCTGCTGCTGCAATGAAACCGTCGAGTCAGGGCCGCAGCTGGTTTCGATCGCTTAAATCACGACTGGGAGCCCTAAAATCGCGACGCTCAAGTGTGCTAGTCACGTGATTTTGTTTGTATTTCGTGGGCTTTCTTTTGAAAAAGCTTGCCAAAAAAGATGCACGTCAGACGTTTTTGTTATCGCAGTTAATGAAATGGGGGTTTCTGAAGGTTCTCTCCAACTTTGCAATTCATATTTACGGTTTAAAGTCAATAATAGGTCAATTTGAAAATGAACATGATTAGCTAATTCAGTAATTGCAAAACAAAATATTGCCTGTGGCGCACAAAGCGGCTAGCAGTTGTACAGAATTGGTTTTCCTGGCCTACCTCAAATATTCCAATTTTTAACCCTTGATTCAAGATAGCTGGGACAACTGCAGGAAACGAAAAAAAGATACTGGAGGTTAGCACAGGCGAATCTGAACATCTCTGAATTTGTTTCACTGTGCTAGGGCACACCGTATTTTTGAAAAAAACGTCGTCCAAGTTAGCTGGAACATCCTAAATATATAAATGGTGTACCAGCTACGTTGAACAACCTGTGTGTGTGCGTGTGTGTGTGTGTGTTTAAAAAACAATGAAATATAATTTTTTTTTCCAAATGTGCTTGTGGCACGACGGGCAATATGCCCATGGCAGCAGGTCGTAAAACGAATTGTAAGAATGTACCACGCTCGTCAGCTAAGTACGGCTGTTTGAAGTTTTTTAAAATATTTCCTACCAGAGAACGCTTGAACCTGACTGTTCGTCGTGTATTTCGGTAACCTTCTGGATATTGTGCAAGAACAGGTGCCGAATAGGCGAACTCAAGAAACTACATTTTATTCGTAAATTGTCGGGACCATACGCATTGGGCTAACTTGTACTCTACGCGTATCTGCAGGCACTGACGTGCTATTTGTATCGTGGTTAAATTTGATCCAAGAGGCCATAAGGTTAGAGCAATTATGTAACACAGCTTAAGATTATCGCTATGCTGGTGAAGCGTTAAGTCCACTCACTCCGTTCGACGATGGGACCGGCGCGAAGAAATACATGCTTACTTTTACTCTCAAGATACAGACGTTTAAAGTAACAGTCTGTTCCCTCAACGCTGTGTGCGACAAAACCGACGGCGCACAACAGTCGGGAATTGTAAAGGTTTTCTCGCCGATCAAACACTGAATCCTGTGCCTACAAACATGGTGAGCTACATGCACTCGCAGCACACGCAGAGTAACTGTTTTCTACCTAATCTCCCCATATGACGCGAATTCTCGATCAGAGAGAGGTCCGCCGGCCAGAGTGGTCTGCTTGCTGGATCGTCCAATAAAAATGTCAATACCTTCACTGCTATATGTTTTAAAAAGTAACGTATTTTCTTTCCTTCATCAAACTTTTTTTCCTCTTGTCAAAACTACGGTTGTTCCCACTAATTCGGGTAGCTAGAATTTTGCAGCATTCTTCGAAGTCCAGGATTTCTGAGGAATGATGACGAACTTAACGGCGATTTCAAGTGATTTGAGGCGCTGAGCGGTGTGTCATGAGACATTAAGCCAGGCCAGGAAGCAAGCATTTAGTGCTAGTTTGGTTTGGTTTGTGGTGTTTAACATCCAAAGAGAGATGGGGTTTAACAGCCATGAAAGACGCCATAGTGGAGGGCTCCAAAATTTTCCATCTCCTGAGGATCTGTAACGTAGACTGACGTCGCACAGCTCACGAGCGCCTTGCTTGTTGCCTCCATCGAAAAGCGGCCACCGAAGCCGAAGTTAACCCTTGTGTGCTCTGTATTTTTGACGAAGGCTGTAACACTCGCGCGACCGCAATGACCATTCCGCCAAACCTCTATACGGAGAAATAAGGGGCAAAAAAAGTGTTTTTCCAATAGCTATCAAGCCCACTGTCATTCGAAGAGCTAGTTAATTTTTCATCGTTCTTATTTTGTTAGCTTCAAAACGTTTGGTGCTCGTATTAGGTTTTATGTGCATCAGCACTCTTTGACAACGAGAAAGCATTTGAACTTCGCCGGGGTGGCGCAGTGTTTACGACACTCGACTACTGTTCCCAAGGATGCGGGATCGACTCCCGGCCTCGGCAGCCGCTTCTCGATTGAGGCGAAAGTTAGGCGCCGGTGTGCCGTGCGATATCAGTGAATGTTAAAGAACCCCAGGTGGTCAAAATTTTTGGAAACTTCATTAAAGCGTCTCTCATAGCCTGAGTCTCTTTGGGACGTTAAAGTGCACAAACCAAACCAAACCAAACCAAACCAAATCATTTGACTCGGTTGAAACCTTAGCAGTCCCCCAGGCATAGCGAGATCATGGTGTAGGTGAGCCATATGTGCTGAATCTACCTATAGTGGCCGCACAGCAACCGTAGTTTTGCATAAAGAAAGTGATAAAAGTCCAAAAAAGAAAGATGTTAGGCAAGGAAATACGATCTCCCCAGTACACTTCACAGCTTCCTTAGAGGGGGATTCAAAGACATGGAATTGGAGAAGTTAGGCATCAGGGTCGATGCAGAATATCTCAGTAGTCTGCAATTCGCTGATTACATTGCCTTGTTAAGTATATCACGGGACTAACTGCAACTAATAAATAATGATCTAGACAGAAGAAGCCGGAAGGTAGGCCTAAAATTGGTGTGCAGGAGGCTAAGGTAACCTTGAGCAACCCAGGAAATAAACAGCAGTTTAAAACAGGTAGCCAGGTGCTGGAAGTGGTAGGCGAATATGTCTACTTAGTACATGTAATGACCGCCGATCCGGATCACAAGAGGGAAATAACTGGGGGAATAAAACTGGGATAGAGCGATTTTGGAAGGTACTTAATCATTAAACTAGGAGCTTACCGGTATCACGCAAGAAACCAATGTATAACAGTTGCATCCTGCTAGCACTATCCTAATATGGAGGTTAACGAAAAGTTTTCTAGTTAAGTTGAGGACAACGCAGATAGCTATGGAACGAAAAATGGTATGTGTAACTTTAATAGATAGAAAGCGTGCAGTGTGGACGAGAGGAATAACTTAAGGAGATTCTAGTTGAAATTAAGAGAAGAAATGGGCATGGGCAGGACATGAAGCGCGAAGAAATGACAGCCGACGGTCTCTAAGAGTAACCAGTCGTATTCCAAGGCAAGGTAAGCGTAGCAGGGGGTGGCAGAAAATTGTGGGCGGTTGAGGTTGAGAAATTGGTAGGGGTCAAGTGGATGCAGCTAGCTCAGAACCAGGTTAACTTAATGAAAATGGGATACGTCTTCATCCTGCAGTGTGTATAGTCCAGCTGATGATGATGATGCTTCGGAACAAAGTTAAGATTCTGTTAATAAACAACAAACGAAAGTAAAGACCGCTCTGGAATTCATTTTAAGGAGCCCGTGAAGAACTGTCTATTCAATAGAAACAAATGATACTTGATTGGCTGCCAAGGTATGTGTAAGCGAGTACGCCTGCGTCACTCTCCTTTCGCTGTATAATATTAGAAAGTGCATTTGGCAAAGCTCCGAAGATCAGTGAATTCAGCGCAAAGACAACAATATCACCTTTACCTACAGAAAGGTTAGATCCCAGCATGATAGGGCTTGTTCGTGAAAATAATTGAAATTCGCATATTTGCGCATTGGATACATTAAGGACTTTTTGTAAGAGAGTAGTTATGCCTGCATGACATCCATTAGGTCTTATATTAAAGAAGCTTCGATTACTTGTGCCTCATATCGGCCGTCGTGCCCTGGCTCATCGATGAATTCGTTGAGGCTAACTTCTCGCTGATCCTGAAGAGTGCTCGGATCGGCGTTCTCGTAGTTAGGATGCGCTGTTGTTAGGGGTCTCTGGAGGGAATCACTTGCAATCGAGGACGGACTCCATGTAGTGTTGTGCCGCCCAAGAAGAAACACTGCTGGCTACAGGCGGTGAGCAGGCGGTGCATCTTTCGTGCTGCGAAGTTGCCTGCATCGATGGTTTCCGCGGGTATCTGATCGCCACATCGCGCACCCCGTGCGTTGCGAGACCTTCGGTGGCATTACACCATGGTAGAACTGGACTATCTTGAAACTACTGCTGCAGTGCAATGAGGTTAATACGCACGTGTAGTTTAACGTGCTGTTTTGTTGTTTTTGTTTTTGATGTGTTTCATTCTTTGTGCGCCTGCGCGTGCTGGGTTTGAACCCTTTATACGCACGATTATGTCCCAATAAAATTTCAGTTGATAGTCAGCGCCTGTTTTGTTTGCGTATTTCTTCACCTGCCTTCGTTTTTCGCACTGTACATAACGTAGAACAATGTTGGTTCTTGACCAATCCCGCCCTTTGGGGTGGATGTCGCGGACTATTGTATGTTGTAAAATTTTTTGAATTCGCTTGCTCACTGGAAAAGAACATTCTGCACTGACGTTTTTTGTTCTGTTGATGTGCTCGACCTGACATGAGATATTTCTTTTGTATAATTTCTGTTGGTGCTGTTTGCTACTACTTAAAAAAAATTGAATCACTTTTCATTTGGACCCAAATCTAGTCATTGGCTATGGGTCCAAAAAGTTTCTTTGTATTTCCATAATACGGGGGAGGGGGGGGGGGGGTTAAATAAATAAATAAAAAAAAATCTGAGCAACTCAGGTTAGGCGACGTTCCTGCACCAAAGTTTTCGAAGCTTCCCTCTTGCTTCATTGGACTTTCGCGAAGAATTGGTCCTTCGCATCCAGGACTCACGTGACACGGCAGCACACCACCAGGACTTGCTAGCTCACCGTCCGATGATGCAACCCGGTTGAACTCAAAGCTATGGCTCAATTCGGAATCGCCATCTATTGCTACGACAGGTGGTGTCCCTTTGATGCCCTCTCAAAAAGGACAACCTTGGCCGGGTTGCGGATGGTCTTGCAGCCTGATTGGGTGCTCTGGCGAAACAGTTTCTTAATCTGTATGTAGCACTGGTCGGGGTGCCGTAACCGGCGGTTTCACCCCGTCCAGCGGTATGGCATCTCCCTCTTGAGCCGCAGTTTTCACCAGCTCGATAACCTTCGAACCCGAGCCGGAAAGGTTGTAAAGGGGAAAAGGCATCACCGGTGAATATGCCCACGTCTCCAGGATCCTGCGATGCGTTCGAGAATAATAGATGATCTTCTACTTCGTCTTCTCGCTGCTCTATACATGGTACATGGCCACGGTAAGTGACTGCCAGGGTTCAGTGAAGGAACAATAATCGATTACACGATACGTCATGGTAGAAAATGTTTTCGCTTCTATCGCCAAAAATAGCTTTTTTGTCTTTAATACCAATCGTAGAATAATTCAGATTCGAACGAGTCAAAGCATAGTTTCAAATTCTCAAGTTGTAAAGAACTCTTAAAGACGTTTCTTTTTTTTTTGTAGCTAAAAAAATCGTTAGGTCAAGCCAACTACGACGATGGAACGTTCTCCTGAAATAATAGGGACTGCCTAATGCTTCATCGGCAGCATCAAAAGGCGTAGTCACTGAAATATGACTATTTTTCTACTAACCTTATACAATTATAAACGTTTGCACAGCTGAATAAAACGCAGAGTCAGTAGTTTTGGTACAATGCGTTCGGCCTGTCGAGATTTACCTTAAAAAAGCAGAGATTATTCGTGCATACATCTCGAAATATTTTAAAGCAAAACGCCAAGGCATCTCGCGGGATTCAACTTGGCTCCCTAAGACCGTTGTGGCGCTGCTAACCACACAGAAGGTTCCCACTTCTCCACGCTTCATTCGTCTGCTTCAGGTCCTCACTGTGTTTCAAACTGCAGAACCTCAAGCTATTCTCTTGTACATTCATTTGTCATTCGCAGCTCTGTGCTATGCTGGAACATTATTTTTGGCACATGATGGCCTAACTTGCTTATGCGCCAAAAACCCCAGCAAAACATTAAACAATATTCGCTCGCGGCTCAGATTTCTCAGTGCGTTCAAATTCCGCGCCAGCCTCTTGACGTCTTCAGCCACATGCAGCACGAGGGAGTAAAAACACCGACGACCAACGTGCACGCCACTGCTACCGTTTAACGGAAACCGAGATACCCAACTTCAACACACATCAAGTCCCCACTGTGTAATCGTTCTGTCTCATCCTTCGCTTGCCTTTCTGGCACGGGTCCGCCAAGCTTTGGAGACGAACTCGACGAGCTGCATTGCTTGGCGGCTGTCTGTCCTGCTGTCACGGGAAGCCGCTTCCACAGATACAAGGGCAAACGAAATGATAGATAGAAAGGGATCTTAGTGCATGACCCCATTGTATTAAGTGCTGCTTCCTGCATGCTGCCCGGAGCGTATAATTCCGGCCATTAACATGGTCTACAAAGCAACCGGGCGACGCACTATAATCTTGATTAAATGGAAGCAACAGAAGTGTATATTTTTACTGACGTGAAGAAGAAACAAAAATCAAGAAAATAAGGAAATAGGAAACTCATCCGTGGCCCCGCAAATGAAACATTGTTGACGAAAATAGAACCATGCAGTTACTTTAGACTGGCGAAGGGGGAGCGATTTTGGCTCGTCTGACGTGGCAGGGCTAACGAGGGATATTCACGGTATACAGCCATTAAATCGTTCTATTTTTGAGAGGCGAGAGGCTGCCTTTATTTGATGGAAATAAAGGTTCGGTTTGATTCGGTTGGGGGGTTCAATACGTCCCAAAGCGAGTCAGGCTATGGGGAACGCCCCAGTGGAGGGCTCCGGAAATTCCAACTACCTGGAGTCCTTTAACGTGAACGGACATCGCACAGCATACAGGCGCCGTACTTATCGCGTTCATCGATCAGCGGCCTCTGAGGCCAGGATTCGATCTCTCATCCTTGTGCACAGCAGTCAATCGCTCCAACCACTGCACCACCCTGGCAGGTTAGGGCACATTGAATGTTTCTGCGCTGTGATCAATTTCAACTAGCATTACTCTCAGCAAACCGCTCAGGGAGCGAAAAATGCGATGTAAGCAGTTACTGGAAACAAATAAGCACTTTCTAGGTAGCCAAAAGCCTCGTAAGCTTAGTGAGCCCCATGTCGATTCCTAGCTGAAATGACCACACCACCTCTGCCTTCCTCCTCCACCCCTGGCAAAGAAGTGGTAGGGGATAGCCCTTGGGTCGTTAGCGGGAGAGGTTTTATAACAGGCTTCACATTCTAGTCATGCCCACCCCTGTCTTGTCCCTCGAGCAAGGCGTAGGAACTGCTCCGCTTGCTTAGCTGCTGCTTTGCTTCTGAAAATTCAATGACCGAAAGAAAGGTGGACATCAGCAGCAGGGGCTTAGATTCTTGCGCCGTACAGACTCCAGCGTAAACTGGAAAATCCTTTCAGCAAAGACAGGGCCCTTTTTAAACTTAATTGTTGAGTTGTGGGGCATGTGTTCCAGTTAATTAGCATATATTGAAGCACCGTTTCAATAGCTCCAAAAACATGTCGGGCACATGAAAGTTCTCGTTAAATGGTATGACGCGACCGCGTTATGCTGAGACCCGTAATGCTGAGACGCAGTCTGAGACTGAACTACCAGGCTTTGTCCCTTGCTTTTTGAAGTGGGCGTTAAAAAGTGGAAGCTGAGAGCGGTAGCGGTCACATAGAGCCACCAGTGGGGCTAGAGAATACAGCCAGAAGTGTACTAAGTAAAACACGGGAGAGCAGAACGCAAGCGAGATTGAAAGATGAACTTCCTCGAGCAATACTAACGTCTTACTGTGTCGCTAGGAGCACGACACGACGCTAAATGTCCTTTTTGAGGTACCTTTCCCGCACAGCAGTCGGGCACGCAGTTAGGAAAACGGATGCATAGATCGGCGACTTTCAATTGCATTCAATAGCTTGTCTTTGTAACTGCTACTTCAGTTCGGTTCAGTCGTTCAGTCGTGTCCGACTCTTCGTGACCCTATTGACCATGTCACGCCACGCTTTCCGGTCTCTCACTATCTTCCTAACATCAGATAACTTCATCTGCAGTGCCTCGAGGATGCCATCTAACCATCGCGTTCACTGCCTACCCCTTCTCCGGCGACCCTCAACCTTTCCCAACATCAAATCTTTCTCCAGCGACTCCTCTCTTCTCATCAGATGACCAAAGAAGCTGAGATTTAACTTTAGAATTTGACCCTCCAATGAGCAGTCAGGGTTTATGGTGGACAATATTGACTGATTTGATCTTCTGGCAGTCCAAGGAACTCTCAAGAGTCTTCGCCAGCACCACAATTCAAACGCGTTAATTCTTCGGCGGTCAGCCTTTTTCACAGTCCAACTCTCGCATCCATACATCCCAACTGGAAAGACCATAGCACGAGTTATACGGATCTTGGTTGGCAGACTAATGTCTCTGCTCTTTACTAGGCGGTCAAGGCTAACCATTGCTCTCTTTCCCAGAAGCAGGCGTCTCCTAATTTCATGGCTGCAGTCTCCTTCCGAGGTAATCTTGGAGCCCAAGAAGAGAAAATCTGTCACAACTTCCACTTCTTGTCCCTTGATGCTCCAGGACTTGATAGGGCAAGACGCCATGATCTTTGTCTTTTTAATGTTCAGTTTAAGCCCAAACTTCTCACTCTCTTCTTGTACGCGCATCAGAAGTCTCTTGAGTTCCGCTTCACTTTCTGCCATTAAAGTGGTATCATCCGCATATCTAAGGTTGTTGATACGTTTTCCAGCAATCTTCACTCCAGCTGAAGACTCGTCCAGACCAGCCTTCCTCATGATGCACTCTGCATATAGGTTAAATAGGCAGGGCGACAGTATGCAGCCTTGCCTCACTCCTTTCTCAATCGGAAACCAATCAGTAAGACCATGCCCAGTTCTGACTGTGGCCTCTTGCCCTTCATACAGGTTCCTGAGGAGACAGATGAGGTGAATTGGAACTCCCATCTCTTGGAGAGCTTGCCCCAATCTGCTGTGATCTACGCAGTCAAACGCTTTCGCATAATCAATAAAGCAGAAGTAGATGGGTTTCTGGAACTCTCTTGCTTTTTCCATGATCCAGCGAAGGTTGGCAACTTGGTCTCTAGTTCCTCTGCCCTTGCGAAACCCAGCTTGCACGTCCGGAAGCTCCCGATCCACATACTGCTGCAGCCTACCTTGGAGGATTTTCAACATCACCTTGCTAGCATGCGAAATAAGCGCGATCGTGCGGTAGTTGGAACAATCTTTGGCACTGCCTTTCTTTGGAATGGGGATGTAAACTGACCTCCTCCAATCCTGTGGCCACTGCAGGGTTGTCCAAATCTTCTGACATAATGTATGCAGAATGTTAACAGCGTCATGGTTGAGGTTTTGAAGCAACTGAGCTGGAATGCCATCAATTCCGCTAGCTTTGTTCTTAGGAAGGCTGGCTAAGGCCCATTCAACTTCACTCTTCAGGATGCCCGGCTCGAGATCAGTGATCACAACCGTCTTATGTTGGGTTTGCACATTCGGGTCCTTCTTGTACAGTTCTTCTGTGTATTCCTGCCACCTCTTCTTTATCTCTGCGGCTTCAGTGAGGTCCTTGCCTCGTTTGTCCTTTATCACGCCCAGCTTAGCACAGCAGCTTCCTTTGATATATTTGATTGTCTTATACAGAGCTCTTGTGTTCCTTAATTGGCTGTTGTCCTCAACTGCTTGGCACTGTATGTTCAGGAAGGCATTCTTATCTCTCCTTGCTATTTTCTGAAAATCCGCATTGAGAACCTTGTATCTTTCTCATTCCCCCATAACTTTTGCCATCCTCCTTTCCTCAGCTATTTGCAAAGCCTCTTCAGATAACCATTTTGCTTACTTGCATTTCTTTTGCTTTGGAACTACCTTAGTAGCAACTTCTTGTATTATATCACGAACATCAGTCCACATCTCTTCGGGCTCTTTGTCTTCTAGATCTAATTCTTGAAATCGATTCCTCACTTCCACAGCATATTCTAATGGAACTTGATCCAGATTATACTGAAAGGCCTTCTAGTTTTCTGCGTTTTCCTCAATCGAAGCTTAATCTTGGCAACAAGAAGCTGATGATCGGTGCCACAATCGGCCTCAGGCCGTTTTTACTGCTTGTATAGCGCTTCTCCATCTCTGTCGGCAAATAATATAATCGATCTGATTCCTGTACAGACCGTCCGGCGAAGTCCATGTGTACAGGCGCCTCTTGTGCTGTTGAAAATGAGTATTCGCTATGGTCAGGTTGTTTTCTTGACAAAACTCTACTAGCCTCTGCCCAGCTTCATTTGGCTCACCAAGACCGAACTTGCCTGTAATTCCGGATATTTCTTCACTCCCTACCTTAGCATTCCAGTCTCCTATGAGAAAAACGACGTCTGATGATGGGGTGCGGTCTAAAAGGCATTGTAGGTCCGCATAAAATCTCTCAACGTCAGCTTCTTCAGCAGTAGTGGTCGGTGCATAGACTTGGATAACTGTTATGTTGAAAGGGTGACCTTGGATCCGAAGTGAAATCATTCGGTCGTTTTTGGGGTTGTACCCTAGCACTGCTTTGCCCATTCTTCTGTTTACTATGAGAGCGACCCCATTCCTTCTCTTGGATTCGTGCCCACAATAAAAGACATAATGGTCGCCGGAGTTAAATTCTCCCATTCCGGTTCACTTGAGCTCGCTGATACCCAATATATCAATGTTCAATCTGTCCATTTCTCGCTTGACGATATCCAGTTTACCTTGCATCATAGATCGTACATTCCATGTTGCTATGTGATACATCTCCTTGCAACATCGGACTTTCCGGTCGCTTTCCGACACATCCACAACTGAGCGTCCTTTTGGCTTTAGCCCAGCCGCTTCATTCGTCCTGGAGCTACTAGGAATCGCCCTTTGTTCATCCCCAGTAACATATGGGACGCCTTCCAACCTGGGGGGTCATCTTCCAGCGCCATATCATTAATGGTATTGTGACTGGCCATAGGGTTTTCTTGGCAGGAAATACTGGAGTGGGTTGCCATTACCTTCTCCAGTGAATCACATTTTGTCAGAACTCTCTGCCGTGACCTGTCTATCTCGGGTAGCCCTACACAGCAGAGCTCACGACTTCATCGAGTTTCGCAAGCCCCTCCGCCACGACAAGGCAGTGATCCACAGCGCCTAGAAAAAACACTGTTCTGGTCACGTTTTGTCTTTTTGAAAGAAATTTAAAAGTAACATACACTCACTGAAGGCAGGAAGTCATTACGGTGAAAATAATGGCATAGTGTAACCGTTGCCCTACCGTCACCCCTTGACTGAGTGCACGGCTGGTTTTCCGGCTACTAAGAATAAAAGCATCGGATAATGCGACCTAAAAGGCAACAAACCCTAGGAAATATGTTTGTAGTTTATTGGGATGATGTAAATTTGAAAAAAAAAAAAATTCTGAAAAACAAATTGCATTTTGAGGATTCAAACGCGGGCTTTGAGGGCAGAGATATATAGTATTAATAAATTGTGTGAGAGAAGTGGCGGGATTGGCGGGCTTTAAATCTGCTCTTATTTGTTTTGACGGTATTTCCGCTATTTGTCGCCAGGTCACGCTGCTCAGAAGACCCTAGCGTTGAGAGAACGGAATCACACTGTGAGGAGCTAGCGCTAAAAGTAGGCGACTGGCAAAAAAATAAAACTGCCCGAAGGAAAGTAAACGCAATGTTGCCCTTTACATAGGCACTGCTCTAAAAGAAGATCCACCAAATAAACGGGCTCCCAGTTTAAGGGCAAGCAATGGAATCGTGAGCTTGCGCTAGAAGGTCCAGTCTCACGGTTGTTTTTCTCACCGTATCGCGGAGGAGTCCTTTGTGGACTACAGGTAGACTCAGGGACGTGATGACCAGGAGTTCCACATTTGGGCACTGCATTCGGGGTAGGTCGTCCTGGAACAAAACCGTTACACATAAGTCGTCAGTCCAGAGTGAGACAGCTTCTTCCGCTGATGCCACGTCCCATCTCGTATCGCCGCTGTCTCATGCCTCTAGCGCTGTTCCTTCTTCTTCTTCTGCCTTGATAAATGGCCCATACCCACGAAGGGGGATTGGCCAGGGGTTCAGAGTGGACTGCCAAATGTTCCACAGATACTGCTTGCCCAGAAGACTGTCTTTTGGGATCGACTCCCTATAGCGTAGAAGATGCCATGTTTTTCAAGAGCAAACGGAATGTGACTTCTTTCTGCGTCGGAAGTAATTGCGATGCCGACAACAACACCTACTTTTAGTATTAAAACTGAAATTGTCAATTTGCCTTTTGGCTAGCACTGACAAATGAATATATATGCACGTAGTTATCGCCAGGAGAATGAACATCTTTGTGACCATGCATGGGGATCTGTAAGCATATGGTTGGAGTGTGGACGCGCTTCTCACCCGCTCCGCCGTATTGTCGAATTTCTTTCAGCGCACCTCCATGCACGGTGGGATCTCCTCTACTTCAACGTCAATGCCACCGTTTATAGAGATTTTTTTCAGTTCCACATCTCCTTCCCTCAGGGAGCAGGCGACCTGCCGCCATTCCCACCACCGAAGCGCTGCTGTCGACCTTTGCCCTTCCGAAGGTCGTCGTCTGCTACAGGAGCATTGCTTGCTTTCCATTGTACTTCTGAGCTGCACTGGAGCATTGTTCGCGTTTCGCTGAGTCATTATCTGCGCTTTGTTAGTTTACGGACTCGAGTCCCGTGACAGTACTAACGACATCTGTTTAGAAAAACAGGGCATATTCAATAACTGTTCGCTTGCGGCCGAACAGTCAGTTTCTTAGGTGTTCATTTCACTATTTGGTTATGATGCCTGCTGACATACACTTATACGGCGAAGCAATGACGGACAACGCAAAGCCGCGGTATCGCGTTTAGCTTGAGGCTTTGCAGGTTAGGTGAATGGCGGGTTCGTTTTGTGTTTTCTTGCATATCTTAGCCTAGATAGCTCTGTCGAACAGAACACTGGTCATCTCGGCTCATTCATACCGAAGGCAGAAAGACGTACTTTATAATTCCACCAAAGCTATCGTCTACTTTTCGTAGTACGTAACGGCACTTGAGGAAAATGACCTCAAAACACATTAATGTCAAATGTTACCATGATCGATATATGAAATAATAAAATTAAGAGATCGATTGAATAATACTTCAACAGGATAGTTAAGCGGGCGAGTTGGTGATACATCATCCTCGTAACAGAGCCCCCGTTTGTTTGCGCTGTTTTTTTGGATGAATAATACTGCCCCGCACAATAAAAAAAAAATTACAGACATGGTAAAGGCTAAACCGTCACTTGCGTTATACCATGAACAGGCAATAAGTAGCAAATTTATGCCATTTCAAGCTATCATCAGCGCTGCCAACAAGCAAAAGCGTCTTGATGGGCACCAAAAAGGTTTTGGATATTGCCTGAGATTAAACGTAACAAAATTCAGCAAATATTGAAGAGAATTTCTGACGCCTATTCCTTAAGAAAAAGCATTCCTAAGGAATTCTATGAAATTAAGCAATGCGGTGAGTTCTATATTTATTTTTATACCTTTTATCTACATAATGCAATACTTTTACGTGTGTGATATTTCGAAAGAACTCAGTTATGTATTAGGCAGTTTAAGTAAACATTGAATATACTGATTGCATTTAAATTCGAATAAGAAAATGTCCATTCTAATTGTTATTTTAATTTTGGCCAATTTTGAATTAATATGCAGAGTGACCGGACAACTCCAAAGCTGCAAAATATTGCAGGAATAGCGAACAATGTCTGCGCTGTACGAAGAATTTTCAATACCAACAAAGTATTCTATGGTGCCAGAATTTAGGGCTATAATTGATAATTTTCATAATAATTTTCAGTACATGCTCAAAATTTTATTATAATTTGTTTAACTGTAACCAATATAATACAACACCTTTTTAGTCCCTGGTGATTCAGAGGTATTGGGGATTCTTCAGGGTGATATCATAAAAGATCGAGGATGTTGTTTTCTTTTTACATTCGAATCCCTTTTTTGCCTTTTTGGAAAATTGCTCGAATTTTATGTGTTGTGGAGAAAACACCGAACGGTCAGCCTCTCACGTTTTCTCTGAAATTATGATAATCGCATCAGTACTCTAGACAAAGAGCTTTAGCGACAAAACCTTATTTCTTCATGTCATAGTGAAGGATTAAAAAATCAACTTTTTTTGCAGTGCGCTGCTCCTGGAGCAATGTTTGCGATTTCTTATTAAAACAAGTACGGCAAAAAAATAAAATATTCGTGATCAATTTCCCTAGAGTAAAAGGTACGTAGATATATTCAGTAAAAAATAGTGAACGACAAAGTTTAGTGTGCAAGAAGCAGGGTTCTAAACTTGCAGCTTTTTGAAATGACAAGAACGGCGTTTTTCACCTCTAGTTATTTACGATCTTTATCCCGAGAAAAGTACTCGTATCTTGCAAAACTAAGCTTCATTCCTTTGTGTCGAGACATTTGCCCATCACATACAAAAATGTCATTGAAAACAAAAAAAATGTTCATGGGACCCCGATTGCCGTTCTTATCTGAACACACCCATGACAAATATAGCAGCGGACTACATCAAAAGTGTGATGACGGTCACCATAACACAATACAGAAAGGTGAACTTTAGCTCATTTACCGAAACTCTCATCCGGAACCAAGTCGAAACGTGCGACCAATCGCCCAGCGAACGCAGCTACCTCATCCAGCCAGAAGGGCAGACACCCAATGACCATTAGCTAGGGCGGATGCGCGTGGCCGTATGCATATAATTAGAAATTTTGATCATTTTCAAGGCAAAATCTTGTGAACGTATTTTTTTTAAATCTCGACAACTGCCAACGCATTCTGAAATCTTCCTTCGACTAGCTTGCAGCTTCTTGCTATTATAATTTTCAAAAATTTTGAGGACGCTTAAGCTTCACCTTGCGAGTTGACGTGATAGTGCCCCCAATGCCGTGTTTTCATTCGGCGGATTATTTCTATATCATTTTGTTTTATTTGGGGTCTTGGCGAAAGGAAGGCGCATTGTCTGTCGGTGATCTTGAAGCAACCACTGGCTTCCTGTGGTTCTCTAAAAAGTATGCTGGGAGGGAAGAGTGCTGTCTCATTATCGGTATCCGGAAGAGTCCTCGTATTCACCGGCACACAAGTGGCTACATTTACACAGATGCTTTACGTTGATTCAATTGAGTCGAACCGGAGATACTTCAAGACGTCTAAAAGGCAGTAATACCACTGTATATCATTACAATCATTTTCGTAGCTTCTACCTCGGAAACTTTGGAGGTACTTATTATGATTATTATTATTATTGTTATTGCAGGTACTTAATAAACATATTGTTACGCCGCGTAGCGGCGCACTTAAAAGCGACAGAAGAAGCAGAAGAAGAAGCGGAGGAAGCGAGGCGCGCGCAGACTGATCCGGGTTTTTCTGAGCCGTGTGCGTCCGTCCTTCATACGAAGTTCACCTGTATTAAACCCATTTCATCCGTTACATTTGGTGGAGGTGCGGGATGCGGGGACTCCCCGGCAGAGCGCAAGATAATTAAAGAACAGGTGGACGAAATGCTGCACAAAGGAATCATCTGAGAATCTTCCAGTCCGTGGGCCGCACCTGTGATCCTGGTGCGAAAAAAAAGACAATTCTTGGCGATTTTGTGTAGGCTACCGTCGTTTTAACGCGGTAACAAAGAAAGACGTATACCCGTTACCTCGCATTGATGACGCTGTCGACTGTCTGCATTCGGAGTGATATTTCTCCTCTGTTGATTTGCGATCTGGATATTGGCAAATTCCTCTACATCCATGCGACCGTGAGAAGACTGCTTTTGTAACACCAGATGGTTTATACGAATTTAATGCAATGCCCTTTGGATTATGCAACGCTCCCGCGAGGTTCGAGCGATTTATGGACACTATCCTTCGTGGCCTCAAATGGGAAATATGCATGTGTTACCTTAATGATGTTATCATTTTTGGAAAAACTTTCCAAGAACACAATGAGAGGCTCCATAAAGTTCTTTAATGCATTGGCAAAGCGGCTTCATTTTGAATTCGAAGAAGTGCCATTTTGGACAGCGACAAACTTTAGTTCTTGGGCTCCTCGTCAACGAGGATGGTATCAGGCCGGATCTTCAGAAGATTGCTGCAGTACGTGACTTCGAAACTCCACGCACCCTGAAAAGTCTTCGGAGCCTTCTTGGCCTCTCTTCTTATTTTCGTCGCTTCATTGCTGATTTTGCGCAACTTGCCCACCCCCTTACATCTCTACTGCACAAGGATTCGCAATTTGTGTGGACCCAGCGTGCGGATTCTCTTTCAATCTGCTCAAGTCTTCTCTAACTTCAGCACCACTGCTGCGTCACTTCGACCATTTTGCTGGGACGGAGGTCCACACTGACGCCAGTGGCGTCGGTCATGAGACGGTGCTTGTGCAGCTGCATAGTGGGGCTGAACACGTTGTTGCATATGCCAGCCGCACGTTGACAAAATGTGAACGGAACTATACAGTTACCGAGTTGGAGTGCCTCGCAGTTGTCTTCGCTGTGCACAAGTTCCGAGCATACCTATATGGACGCTACTTCACCATAGTTACTGACCACTATTCGCTATGCTGGCTCATCGGACTTCACGATCCATCTGGTCGCCTGGAGAGCTGGGCATTACTCCTACAAGAATACAACTTTGGTATCGCCTACAAGAGTAGACGACACCACAGTGATGCAGACTGCTTGTCACGGCACCCATTGCCGACTTCCGCTAACGATGAAGACGGCTTCGACGGGTGTTTAGCCTCAATCGCGTCGTCGTTTCTTAGTATGGCGACCTTTAGGCGAGAACAACGCAGCGACTGGTCACTACAACCTCTTATACAAGAGGCAGAAGGAAGAGTAGAGTCAACGCAGTTTACTATCGAAGATGGTGTTTTGTTCAAGAACTACACAGTTGACGGTGCTGCCCTCCTTTTGGTCATCGAAAAAAGTCTCCGTGCACAAGTTCTGCATGCCATGCACGACGATATTACCTCTGGACATCTAGGCTTCTGTCGTACCCTGCAAAGAATTCGCCAGCGTTTTTATTGGCCATAAATTTTTAAGACCACCAAGCAATACGTTGCGACATGTGAAAAATGCCAACGACTTAAGGCACGCACCACCACGCTGGCCGGACCTTTACAACACGTCAAGCCACCTACCTCACCTTTTGAAAAGATTGGAACTGACCTACTAGGTCCTTTTCAAAAAACTGTAGAGGGCTGCCGCTGGGTTATCGTCTGCGTTGACTATCTTACCAGATACGCGGAGACCGCTGCTCTCGCTACCGCAAAGGCTGCTGATGTTTCGTCGTTTCTTTTGCATTCCGTTATTCTTCGCCATGGCGCACCACGTGTTATTATAAGTGATCGTGGTCGCCAATTCACTGCTGATGTCGTCGAAGAAATGCCAAGGTCAATGTACAACTGGTCGCGCAACTTGGAAGAAAACGCGTGCAGCTGCCTACTGCCAGCGGCATCAACTCGATGATGAGGGCTCCTGCGAACTGTGAGGCAAATTACTAGCTTACAGAAAATAAGATCTGCCAGAACTCCAAAGAACTAGAAAGTAAACATAATATTCGCGCTCAAGAATGAATGCAGTTTTTGTTTCTTGCGTAAGAAAAAACGTGTCACATTTTTAATAATATTTTAACTTGTTTCTAACGGCCTCTCTCGGCCACTTATTATCCGCTGCGTAGTTGCCCAAAGCTCAGATATGGCTCAGACCAAAGCGTTTTTCATCCGCGGAATGGCTGCGTCGTCGGCCCCGGTTCAACGTTCATCGTTGCGTGCTGCGTACAGAGTGGGTTATCTGTAACAAACCGTCAGTATTTCATTCTGCTAGTTGTGGTAGAGCTTTACAGCAAGGCGAAGACTGTCTGTGCTCGATGAGAAACTGGTTGCCGCTGCATGTGCGCATTTCCGGACGATGGGACAATGCTGCGTCACAGCTCGGCGGCTCGGCTCGGCCTTCCAGGCACGTCGCAAAAGTGGTGGCTTGTTTTACGGATACACGTCTGAATGAGCGGCGTATCGCTGCATGTTTTAATTGAACGGTGAAGGTGAGATTTTATTGCCCCCAAGACGCGTGCCGCATTGATCTAAGCCTTCCGTTCCGCTCCCTTTGCTGCGTGTTTTGCTTACTGCGTCGTATTACCGCACCAACGTTCGCTGAACGTGCTTTAGCTGTTATTACAGTGATGTTCCTATTGTCAATGGGATGCTTAGCATGTTAAATGCTTAAGTTGTAAATTTGTAACCTCACATTGACTCCTTTTAGTGGCAAATGAAGCGCGAGTAAAATATGGGAATCATGAACAGGGCGAGATTTATTGGAGCGAAGCTATATCTAGATATTTTCACTTCTCAGACGCATTACCTTCTAAATACTAGCAATCCCAATTTGAATTGCTTACCTAAGCTCTTACAGGTTGGCGTTCTAGCTAGCGTTAGTTATTCCGTTCGTTAGTTTTTGTTGTTCTTTGACGCTGATATTTACTTTGTTTGTTAGCAAGATCTTTCACCCTTTTATAATCTCACCGCGTCTCGTTTGGAGACCTACGCTCAGGAAATTTTATCACGAGGATTTCATGAAGACCGTGACGAATGAGCGGTGGTCGCTCTCCTACACTTAAAGATTTCATTGTCGTGAAACGTCTATGTAAGTAATCGTGAAATAATAAAGCCTGACTTTCTATGCAGCACAGCTTCACTCATTTATGCCCTTAGTGAAATGCCTCAAGCCATGTGGTTCTATCCATGTGCTTGCCGAATTCACTTGAAGGCCCTTGTTCACAAACGTGCCCGAATAAATAAGCCCCAGAATGCGTTTACATGACGCGCGACGAAAGACTAGG
The DNA here is from genome assembly GCF_055883805.1 of Amblyomma maculatum. Classification (NCBI taxonomy): domain Eukaryota; kingdom Metazoa; phylum Arthropoda; class Arachnida; order Ixodida; family Ixodidae; genus Amblyomma; species Amblyomma maculatum. Next base: position 80,081,124 of record NC_139350.1, read on the forward strand.
CTAACGACGACGGAGGCAGAACGATGCTATGATAAGGTGGTTAAAGATGCCGTAACATTTCAGTTAACGTAAAACTTGACAGTAGAAATCCATGTCAAGTAAAGTTGGCTGAACAGTTACGGTGTCCATTTTTCTGCCTTATCCGAGCATCGTTCTGCCTCTGTCGTTGTTGGCCTTGTTTTTCGTTCATAAGTAAAAAGACAATCAAATTCCCCGCCAAAAGTACGTTACTGTGACGTCACAAGCAACGTCACGTGTTTGTTGTGCCTCACAGTTCGCAGGGGGCACTGGGAAACTAAAGCCTCGCTCAGAGTCGACACGCAGGCTTCTATGGGAGTTACGCTACCATTTGTTCTTCTACCATGGAAATGCTCCGACTTTGTGGTTCACACTACCGACACTCGACACCGTATCATCCGCAGACCAACGGTCTCACCGAGCGCACCAACCGCACCTTGACAACCATGCTATCCCTGTACGTCTCGTCCGACCATCGCAACTGGGATTCAGTGCTACCGTATGTGACATACGCTTATAACACTACAAATCATGAAGTTACCGGCTATTCTCCTTTCTATTTACTCTATGCAAGAACTCCCCACGTTTTCTTAGACACCATCTTCCCATTCTCCCCCAACGACGATGCGTCTGTTTCCCTGATATTAAGCCGTGCCGAAGAAGCCCGTCATAGCCCGCTTACGCACACTGGCTTCTCAAAGCCGCCCGAAAGAACACTGCGATCTGCATCATCGTGCAGTTGCTTACTCCCCTGGACTCTACGTCTGGCTTTGGACGCCTATTCGCAAGCGAGGGTTATATGAGAAGTTTCTCTGCAAGTACGATGGCCCCTTCGTCGTGTTGGACCAACTGAATGACGTGAATTACGTTATCGCCAAAGTCGCGACGGATAACCGCCGATCCCGCAAGACACAAGTTGTTCACGTGGCTCGCATGAAGCGCTGCCATCTTCGATCTACCTAATTTTCTCGAGGACGAGAATCGTTTGCCCGGGGGGAATTGTTACGCCGTGTAGCGGCACACTAAGAAGCGGCAGAAGCAGCAGAAGAAGAAGCGGAGGAAGCGAGGCGCGAGCAGACTGATCCGGGTTTTTCTGAGCCGTGTGCGTCCGTTCTTCACATGAAGTTCACCTGTATTAAACCCATTTCATTCGTTACAATATATTGAAGCAGTACGGTATAACAGCCGATCTCAAAATTTCGTGAATGCAGGTAACAACAAACTAACATCAAGTGCACGGGCATGCATCTCTAAGCCCGTTACGTATAAAGGACACGGTAGAACTGATGCTTGGGCGAGTTTGTGTGTGATTTTGAAGGCATACCTTTATATATCTCTTTAAAATAGTATACAGGACATTCGCGGGAGAAGCTCCCTTCTGTCCAGAAACATTGGCAATCCTGAGTGCAGCGCGTTCCTGCTCTTATTAACAATACTTGAGACACATGGGTTCCCGTGACGATATTTCTACGATCCCTTGAAGAGTAATTGCTACGTTGCGGGCAAATGGTTGCCGTTCTAATGCAATTTGATTCGAGTTATCTCAGAGCTATGGTGACCTCCGTTGAGTCAGGGAGCACCGACCACTTATGGTCTCTGCGTCCTTAACTTCTTCGAACCAGTCGTAACTGTCGTGGTTTGCTTCCAGTGCTGCTGAGAGGCGTCAGTGGTTGGCGCAGCTGTCGGAAACTGAAAACGAAATGTCCCTGGCGAATTAGAAAATGTTCCTGAAGCCCCTCAATAGAGGCTTCAATAGAAGCTTTACAAAAGTTAGGGCCATCTAGGCAAAGAGGCAGAAACTGTGCGCGGCGGCCATGTCTTGTTCAGTCCTCCCGCGCCTCCCATCGAGTACGCTGTCAACGTGCGCCTTCGCGCAATCCGTGCTTGCACCGCAAGGTGCATTGGAATGATCAGAAGCGATTGTTTCATTTTTTAACATTACAGCAGTCGCTGCTAGCACCAAGCTCTATTCGGAATGATGCCAGCATGTCGCTGCGTACCCTTCTGCAGCAAGCGCACCGTCGTAGATGCGCACGGAAACAAGGTTTACGCGTGTATGCGACCGCTCGTTCGCAATCCTAATTGGCTTTACAAGTGTCACTTGCCTCATGTAAAGCATTAATGCACGTCCCTCTGACTGGGAGCTAGCTCAGAAAACGTGCTATCACCTAGAACAGCAAGGTTGTTTTGTATGGAGCCTTGTTAACTTGAAGGATAAGCTTATGCTTCGATAGAGAACACGGTAGGAGCAATGCATGTATAACGGACGCCATAGTTCAAATACGTTCTTTGAAACCTTTTATACGTAGGTTGCATTTACCATTGTGTATTTGATTTAAGACAAGGGCATGATTACCGAAACTACTTTTCACAGTCGTACGAAATTTTAGTGCTTGGTGCAGAGAGCAATGCGGCTGTCAAGTGCTCCCGAGGTGCGTGTTTCACGCTGCAAAAGCGGCTGCCAAACCCGCGGCGTCTAGTAAAGCAGGAAAAGATGACATCCCACTAGTGTGTTGTAATATGCTCACGTCCAGCCCGTTTCGAAAGATGTTATCACGTGATAATGCATGCGAAGTCCGGTCCGCGTCCAGAGCGCGCAGCTCAGGTTTTTATTCTGTGCCTTCATACCTGCTAGTGCGGCGGATAAAATAACGAAGTTTGCTTCTCACTTTTGTGCGTTTTATCGAGTCGCCCGATGGTTCGCTAATTGCCAGCCACCTTAAATTCAGTTGATTTTGTAAATATGCCGATTTCTTGTTTATTCCCTCTGTCAGATAACATACATTTGAAGCCTTATTCTTATATGAAAGTGCTGTCTGGGATGCTTCGAGGAACTTGGAGGAAGAGGAACTCGGCTGAAACGAAAAGAAATTTGAAAAGTCAACTCACATTACTGCGAAGTGTCAGTGCTTGGTGCAACTGGCTGTGTTCATAAAGTCAGGTTTATATTATATAAAACTGTTATAAAACATTAGGGGGACACTTAAGCTTCGCCGTTAAGGATATGACGCGATAGCGTCTCTCTCTCTCACACACACACGTTTTCTTTCTTCCCTTTTTGATTTTTAGCTTTCATTTATTTTATATTTCGATTATTTGTTTCTTTATTTTATTTAATGTTTTATATTTTTATACACCAATACTCAGGGTCAGCAACAATCGCCTTTCCATTCGGAGCAATTTGACACATTTGAACACATTCTTCAATTATTTCAATTAATCAATTACACATTCTAAATTCACCAAGAACTGGTTTTTCCTTCTGAGCATTTTGTCACGTTTAAACCCTCAGTTTCCAATTTTTTCTTTTTTGTTGCTTTATTTCATCAGTTGGTCAATTAATTACAAATATTTCGTTATCTCATCATCGCCTATTGCACATCAATCAATCTTGACTGACTGGAAGAAAAAATTACCATGACACATTTTTCTCTTTTTTTTTACGCTGCCCCCGATTATTTCCGAGACCCGCGCCAATAACTGCGTCGACGGCATAGGCAGGAAAGTACTAAGCGCTTTCTGACTTACGTCAAATTACGCACGATTCTTTCATCTTAAAACAAATTGCATCCTCGCTCATTTCACCAACAAGTATCCCACTGGTAGCAGTGGGATGAGCGACGGTGATGCGCAAACCAAGCAAACTCGCGATCGTTTCTCATAGTCGTTAAAGTAAATAGCAAAGGCACACAGAAAAAAAAAATCTGCACATTACAAAACTCTAGATACTGTACCTGGATACGGATGACGCTGCGCGGATCGAGGAGGGGACAATGCACGACTCGTAGAGCAGTTTGTAACCTCTACGCCTCGGCTGTCAAAATACGCTTCTTGGCTTCGCTAACAGACACCGCCAAGAACAGAAGAGAGGTCCATGTACAGCACACTACGTTACAACATGAAAAGCGCGGACAGAACGGCGGGCGCTGACGGACAGACACGAAGCGAACCAAGGCGAACGGATGGAGCGAACAAAATATAGCTGCCAGCGCGGGATCAGCGTGCCGCTCATGGTTGCCAGACTTACTTTTGTAAACCCTCTATTACTAGTAGGAAACCATATCGCAAACAGTCCTCCTAAACGACTGCAGAACTGCCAAAGGCAAGAGTGTCATTAATGTCCTGAGGTCATAAGGTCAATATGCAGAGAAAACGCCTGAGCATGTGACCATGCAAAACCAAATTAGTATGGACCCGTCTGCTCACATCTCATATAAAATTGCGTCGGCAGGGACGGCGGATTGCGCTTGGTGTGCCACCGTAGCATCGTAAAAAACGTCAATTGTGAAACGTCTGTTAACGTCTCATATGTCCATTGACGAGCTGGGTCCAAAACAAAATCAATTACGGTCACATTTCTTCAGACTTTCAAACAGGTTTTTAAAAAGTACAGTTTTAGCTACGTGAAAACACAGCAGTGCTGTGATATGTTCCTTTCGACACATTTTTTTTTTGTCACCAGCTGCCATCAATGAGCAGCTGGTAAATCGATTTTAAATCTCTGAAATTTCATTTGGCTTTCATTCTTTGCATACCTAAACATGAAGGAATATATGATGGCATTTCGTTTCGCTTCCTGTCAGAGCAGGCGATTAGGATAACTGATTAAACAAATGAACCTATCCACATAAAATTAACTGCGGAATGCGTGGGATGCTGTTACGGAGATGTTGATGGGATCAGTCTGGTCTTAAGGTGCGTAGCAAAACCTTGGTTTCAAGCTTAGTCCGACGCCTCCGCCCTCCGGTCATGACTGCCATTAAAGCCAATTAGGTGTATTTTTAGAAATAAATGATGATTACGAGCGTACTGACCGGAGATTAGCGAACATGTTTGTGTGCCAGACATAGACTGTGCAATAAAATTCGTTCGTAAAAAAAAAAAACATTTAGTTTAAAATGATTTTTCCCACAATTTCTGCGTGCTTAAGTGAATGAAAATTCGTGCGACCTAAATCTTCTTAGCATAAAACCTTATGTGTCACGAATGGTCCAGCAACTGCTGCTTTTGCAGCGCTGTTCCAGTACTAATTCTTTTGGAGCGTGGGCCGCATGAACAACTCGTTCCAGACATCCGCAAGTTGTACCTTGCCACCATATCGAAAGGCCATGATGTAATTTATGATGGCTGACAGGCAACAGCGGTAATAAAGGAAATAACCAGGTGGGCGAGAATAATTGCTCTATACTCACAACGGAATTCATTCAGCATCACTGTATCAAGAGTACACGAAGCAAGTCGCTCTTTGGCGCTGGAGCTCGCACTTTCGAAATAAACATTAAAGAGTTGCAAACGTCGTCTCAACGAATTAAACCCTGGAAAGCGCCTTCGTCTTGCACACAACCTAGCATGTCGTAAAGTAACAATGCAGCACCGTCTACGGCTTTGTGTTGCTATTACCACCAAACAATGTTTTCAGGATAGAGATGGGGTACAGACCTCCTTGCAAAAGGTATGTGTCTCCGAAGAGACAATCCATCATCTCCTGCTTGAGTGCCCTGCATTTTCCAGTGAAACAATAACGCTACGTTGTGCTCTGTATCCCCCCCCCCCCTTTATCGTCACCCCTGAGAGGAGGAGGAGGATCCCTGTCTGCGGCATCAGCAGCCCACTGCCCTCAAGGCCTACAAGGAACTGTTAGCAAACACAAGAGTGACTGGCTTAATTGACAAATTGCGATTTTATTCGCCGGCCCTTTTCTCCTCCGTTTAAAAGTTAAGCCATAAGGCTCCTTGGAGTCGGAAACGAACTTTAATCAATCATAGGTGACTGTATGGGAAATACAATTATTCCGCTAGATGCGCAAAGCCCGGAAGCAGCAGCGAATCGTCTGACCCACCCCACCTGAAAGCTTCTTTTCCGCCAGAAGTATCCTCGCCTGCGCTGCAGGGTCTGAATTTTAGCCGTGTTTCGCATGTTCACTACCGCTAGAATAACTCTCTTCGGAATGGCCATCTTCATCTGCGTGATTTCTTTAGGAATAACTCTGCGTTATTGTTATGTTTCTTTTCTCTAGTTAAAATTGAGTGAAAGACCGACCCTCGAGTGCGACCTAAAATTTAAGCCATCACCTTCACAGCAACCAAAAATTAATGTGCCTGAAAACGCTTGGGTATAAATCTCAAAAGAAATTTATGATTGTTCAGGAAGGAAGACCCCATTTCTAATCCATATCAGTGGCTTGTCGGTACAAGGTAAGATATTTTAACTCGTCTAATATTCGAGCCATGCCTTCTTATAAACAGACAGCCATGGTCACCATATCGTCCCGCCACTTAGCTCCTTGCAGCCGTGTACCGCAGCACTTCGCGTGCACTTTAAGACATGAAGATGAAGCTTTTCCTTACCTCACGAAGGTTGAAAGAAAGGCATATGCTGCAAGTGCTGCATTACACGGCTGCAAAGAAAACCAAAAGGACTTTTCAAAACTGCAGTAATTATAAAAGATCCTAGCGCAATTCATAACAGGGAGAACATAACTGCATGCTCTTTTTTGAGCGGTGTCGCTGATTATAAAGACAATGTCAAATGAGCAGTATTTGATATAGCATATGTTTTCTAAATAGCAGAAAACGCGCGGCCGTATGTAGTCCGTGGGTTCCAACCAATAACCTCGGCGTATTTGCACAGAGATAGAGCCCCAGCGGCAACTGCCAGCGCTCATAATGTCATCTACGGAATCGTGGCAGCCGACAAGTTTTTGTAATTTCGTCATTACCGGCTTTTGCGGATAAATATACGATTACTATCGATCTGATAAGGCAGTAATTTTACCGGAGAGGCCATTACTGTTGTGTTAAATTCTTATTGACTGACTAGGGTACAAGTTGTAGGGTTGCGCTACATTTCGATTCTGGTTGAAAAAAAATGTGGATTTTCGCCATGACGCGTCAGTGAGGGAAGGAAGCGATGCCAATTGAAGGCAGTGCCCAGAAAGTTGGGAGAGGCTATTTTGCAGATTGAGGATTAGGTGCGCTAGGGCTTCGGATTACAATGCGATTTGGGGTCGGGCACATTTGTCGCATATCAGACGTAACCTACGCGTAAAGCGAGGCCCATGTAGATACAACAGGCCCACTTTTACCAAATCGTTTTGTACAAAGACAGTGTGCCTAAGTAAGCCCCACAAGGCTCCCAGTCGGTTAGACTGCCATCTCAAAAGATGACAATTACTGCAAATTCATGCCTCTATACACGCAATCTTGTGACGTCACTAAAATCCGCCGATACGGATCTGAGCTCGTCAATCAAGCATGGCTCCATGCCGCACAATCGTGTGGGCCTCAAACATCACACAATGGCTGAGTATCTGAGGGTGCATTGCTGGGATATTGGCAACAAATGGTCATTCCACGAGAAACATCCCAGGCGCCGAAAGCGACCATCACCGATTCTCTCAAAAATATTGGGGCGATTGCCGATTGTGTGAATAGGGCATTCCCAAATTAATTTTTTGAAAAGAAATTTTTTCCTCACGTAAGCGCCTTTCAAAATTTCGGAAAGACATAAAAGATGCTTGCATTTAAATATTCTTAAATCAAGTGCGAAATCAGACAGAATACCAGATTCTATTTTATATTATCGCAGATGGGCTGTTCTTTCAATTAACTTCGTTATTGCTCTCGTATAAGCCCTTTCTGCACTTTCTTGGTTCAATAAGGAAGTCAAAAATTGTGCGTTTTCAATATTTTTTTTGTCTTAAATGTCGTTCATTACTTAATCACAATAAATATTTCACCGTTCCTCTGTCGCTAAAGTATATGCGAAACCAATTTAGGTTTTTTTCAAAACGTACTTTTTTATGAAAATCAGTCCCAAAGTTTGCAAAAAGTGATGCTTTTCTTGGATTCAGATCTAAATTAAACATAAAGGACCTCTAGATAAGAATACGCCAGACCCCTCAGTTCATTAAACACATGCACTTCTTCAGCTCCAATCCACAATTTTTTGTTTGAGCAAATTTTGTCTTCCGCGAGAAATATTTTACATTTCACAACTAGTGTCACTGGTCGGCACTTCCGAACTGTGCTTTCACTACATAACACACGTTCGGCGCCGACCTTTTCTTAGGAAGCAAGTTTAAGTCTGGGCAGACGAACCAAACAGACACTCGCTGTCGGGTCTCCACGAATATATTTGACAGGACCCGCTCAGCCAGGCGGGAACATGACAGCGAATCGCCAGCATTCAGTCCTGCTGCCACGAAGAACGAACTGCGCGTGCTTGGCAGGTGTGCTGAGACTGTCGTCTTGGTTTTCGGCGGGACCACGATGGTGTACCACAGGGCCCTCCCTCTAGCGATGAAGGCAGGAGCTAAGGGGAATGGCGAAAAGCGGATGCTCTGGTTGCGAATCGTACGCGGAGAGAACTGGCACGATCTCTCACGGCGTCTCTCATAGCTGAGTCGCTTTGGAAGGTTAAACCTCATAAACCAAACCCAAAATCAGCTGATGCCAACAAACATCGATCTTGAACGATGCCCTTTCCGGAGTTTGACACCCTTTGTCGACCTCGGCGTGGTCAGGAGTGCGAAGAAAGCATCGAAATGACACATATTGTGTTACAATTAGTCAACTTTGCAGAAGCAGAAAAATCACACGATAATTTCTTTCTTCCTATCTTAAAGCAGAGTGAAACGATGTCTTGAATGCGCCCACGGACACGTATAGAGTAAGGCGTAAAGCTGCAGACATTCAATTACTCTACATTCGTCTTCTATGCCTTTTGTTTTCTCATCCCCTCATCTGCTCAAAATTTAAAATTTCCATTTCGTGATAACTTGGGAAAACTGCTTCAAGTTGGCAAGCGCGCTTAGAGTGATGAAGTACGTGACAGAGTAATGCTGACGCGGCGCATTGATGGAGCGTGACGTGATATTATCTGCTACTAAAAAAATGTGCTACGTTTGGCGCTTATTGGCGAGAATCTGGCTCTTGCATGAGGCGTAACAAGTCAGCTGTTTTATGCACGAACAATGAATCAGCGCCGCTCAGAATTTATCTCGTGTCTGGTAATTCTCCCATCTAGACGAAGACTTGAAATTGTTCACGGCTTGCTTTCTTCACACAAATGTATGTTATTAAAATGCTATTAAAGTGTAAAAACATGGCAGTAGATTATATGATAATTTTACTGCCATTTTTCGCTCAGAAAATATCATCCACCCACATATATTGGATCCAGAGTTTACAAGCACACCGAAATTGAGTTGTGGTGCGTAGGTCTTATGCAGTGGAAAACGGTTTGGCACTGCCGAGCAGCGGCACAGGTTGTGAACATAATTTTTTTTTCTCGCGTCGGGCGAAATTTATTCGAACAAAAGCTCTGGATTGTAAGCCGATATGTTTGTGTGTTTAATGAGGTATGTTATGTATTTTTATCCCGATGTTCTTTATGATCTAATTAACTCTCATTTTAACAAAAGTACCGCTTTTTACCAACTTTGGGACAGATGTTCTCAAAAAGTACTTCTTGAAGAACGTTTAATTTATTTTTGGCATTAACTCTACGAACCATTGTAGGATGTCAAAATTTATTCTACATGAAGTGCGAAAGAATTTCAAGATAAAAAAAAACTGAATACGCACAACTTTTTGCTTCTTTATTGAATCAGTGAAAAACAGAAAAGCCTTATATGGGGCAGTTGTGAAGTTGCAGTGAAGAACCAGACATATGCGATAATAAAAAATAGAATTCGTTATTGCATCTGCTTTTGCACATGATTTAAAAATATTTAACTGCAAGCAGCGTTTGCGTGTTCGCGAAAACTACGATAGTCGCTTACTTGAAACAAAAAGTTTTTTTTGGCCAAATTATTTTACCAATACAATATTCACACAATCGAATATTACCCCAATTTTTTTTTTCAAGACAGACGAAGATGGCCACTTTTGGGGCCTGGGACGTTTTGCTTGGAATGACCCCAAAAATAACCACAGAAGAACCATGCACCACTTAAAACAGCACAAGTGGCAGACATACAAACACCGGTGCCTTGCGGAGAAATCCATAATAGCGGTGTCGATCATCAAGGAGCGAGAGCAGCCATGGGGAGCATGCACAATAAATACGTGAAAGCCGAGAAAGAAACAGGGAAGAAAGGGGTACTGTGAAAGAAGGCCAGGTCCAGACGGCAAGGTCGTGAAGGCAAGGCAAGGTATGCCGTGTCAGCGTTTTATCTGATGGAGAAAACCCAAGCGCGCGCCGGAGCCGGCGCAGCGGGACGATGATGATGATATGTACAAGAGGAAGAAGAAGATCATGGTATGTACAAATGAAGGAAGATCCGTGGAGGGCTCACACAATGTGCCCGGGGGGTCGGAAGCGGCCAGCCTGGCCGCTCCTAACCAACCGATGTACCGCGGCGCACAAACGGCTTCAAGCGAGATCCGTGAACAATTTCAGTTCCACGGTGGCGTCGGTCAGCTGGGGGATCAACAGGTGTGACTTGGTAGTTTACTGGAGAAGTTTGGTTGATTACCTTGTAGGGACCAAGATAGCGGCGCTGAAATTTATCACTAAGGCCAGGGGTGCGCAGTGGTGTATAGAGCAGTACTTCGTCGCCAGGACGAAAAGAGACCACGCGATGCTTCGAATCGTAGCGACTCTTGCGGTCTTGCTGGCACGCTTCTGTGTTGAGGCGGGCAAGATGACGGCATCTGGCCACACGGGATAAGAACTGGGCTGGTAATGATGAGGAGTAGTCAGGCAAAGAGAAGAAGGAAGTGTCGAGGATTGTATTGGGAGGACGGCCGAAAACGAGGAAAAATGGGGAGCAACCGGTAGTCCGCTGTACTGCAGTATTATAGGCGAATGTGACGAATGGTATAACAGTATCCCAATTTCGATGATCCGGTGTGATGTACATAGATAGCATATCCGATAGGGTGCGGTGAATCGCTCAGTCAGACCGTTAGTCTGGGGATGGTAGCTTGAGGTTGTCTTATGGAGGGTGGATGACGCACGAAGAACTTCAGATACGACTGTCGATAAGAAGGCCGTCCCGCGGTCACTTAGAAGCACCCGAGGAGCGCCCTGCTGCAATACAATTGACCGCAAAAAGAAGTTAGCTACCTCTTCAGCTGAACCAGTCGGTACAGGGGCCGTCTCAGCATAGCGTGTAAGGTGGTCGACAGCTGTTATAATCCAATGGTTACCCCCATTGGAGAGAGGTAGGGGACCATATAAGTCGATGCCGACTACGTCGAATGGTGTGGCGGGACAGGGAAGGGGCTGTAGGAGACCAGCGGGGGAAGAAGTCGGCCGCTTGCGACGTTGGCACAGGTGGCAGGAAGCAACGTATTTAGCTACGGTGGTAGACAGGCCAGGCCAAAAGAATCGTCTTTTCACGCGGTCGTATGTTTTATTAAAACCAAGGTGACCTGCAGTAGAGTCATCGTGGAAAGCCGCTAGTATACGTGGGCGAAGCACACGCGGTACGACTGGGAGCTAGCGAGTTCCATCAGGATAATACACGCAGCGGCGTAGTATGCCATCTTCAAGCTTGAAATTACGAAGCTGTCGGTGAAGCCTAGCGTTGGGTGGGCTCGAAGCGCCGATAAGGCGGTCGATGATGGGCCGACAGTAGGCATCAGCTAATTGCTGTGAGCGGAGAGCGTGCTTGTTCTCAGAGTCGTCAAAAGAAGCTGCAGTGATATGCATCGGTGGAAGCGATGATCGGCTGTGGTCAGAGGTGGAAATGCATTCTGAAGAAAAACAGCAGGCTGATTCCGAAACCAGGCAGCGAGAAAAGCGTCGGCGTCTTGATGTTGGCGGCCCGATTTATAAACGACGTCGTAATGGTATTCTTGCAGGCGTAGAGTTCAACGGCCAAGTCTGCCTGTCAAATTTTTCAGTGAAGATAACCAGCAAAGAGCATGGTGATCGGTCACAACTGTGAAACGCCGACCATATAGGTAAGGGCGAAACTTTTGAACAGCCCAGACGACGGCGAGACATTCTTGCTCGGTAATGGTGTAGTTTTTCTCAGCTGGAGTCATGGTCCGACTAGCGAAGGCAATCACTTTCTCACGTGAAGTTGCATCGCGCTGCAGAAGTACAGCGCCAAGACCGTGACCACTGGCATCAGTATGCAGGATGGTAGGAGCGCTGTCGCTGTACTGGCCAAGAACTGGATCTGATGTGAGGGCGTGCTTTAGGTCGTTAAAAGCAGTGTTGCACTGTTCAGTCCACACGAAAGGGCTGCGCGATTTAAGTAGTTCATGATGTGGCGCAGCAATAGTTGCAAAATGTCTTATAAATCGCCGGAAATAGGACGCCAGGCCGAGGAAACTGTAGTCCGTTGCGGACGAGGAAAGTTCAAGACCACGGTTATTTTTTCAGGGTCTGGGCGAATGCCGCCATGGCTAACCAGATGTCCTAATTTTTTAATTTCCTTCTCTACAAAGTGGCACTTCTTGGTGTTGAGCTGAAGGCCCGCTGAAGCAAGACACGTGAGGACTTCATTCAGGCACATGAGATGGCCAGTAAAAGTTGACGAAAAGATAACAATGTCATCCAAGTAACATAAACAGGTTCTCCATTTGAGGCCACGAAGTACAGTATCGATCATTCTTTCAAATGTTGCGGGTGCGTTACAAAGGCCGAAGGGCATAACAGTAAACTCGTAAAGTCCGTCGGGAGTTGCGAAAGCGGTTTTTTCTTTGTCGTCCTCATGCCTAGGTATTTGCCAATAACCTGAGCGGAGGTCCAAGGTCGAGAAATATTCGGCACCTTGGAGAGAGTCAAGGGCGTCATCAATACGCGGCACCGGGCAGACGTCTTTGCGGGTAATTTTGTTGAGTGCGCGATAATCAACCCAAAATCGTACCGATCCGTCCTTTTTTTTAAATAATACTACTGGGGAGGACCATGGGCTTGTTAATGGACGAATAATATCGCGACGGAGCATGTCATTGACATTTTCTTCAATTACTTTTCGTTCCGAGAGAGAAACCCGATAAGGTCGTCGGCGTACAATTGAGTTACCTTCGGTAAGGATGCGGTGATGTGCAACACTAGTCGGTCCCAGTGGTGGGGAAGTGGCATCAAAAATGGCTTGGTGGGCTTGAAGCAATTGCAGCAATTCTTGACGTTGGTGTGGCATGAGGTTCGGATTGATTGTCTTCGACAGCATGGAAAGAGAGACTTGCGATGAATCACGTTGCGGAGGTAGCGGGGCAGTGAGCACCATCATGGATATAGGGTGAGCATCCACTATGCATGGCAGGGAAGTTCCTTTAGTCAGCACGAGGGATTCACGGGAAGTGTTCGTGGCAGCGACTATTGCTGAGCTGCTGCGGAATCGTACAAGACTTGATGGGAAGGCGATTCCACGGGCAAGATGACGATGAGATGGTGCGATCAGTACATCCCCGTCACTGATGTGTTCGGAAACGACGGTAATAAGTGTTTCGCACTGTGGAGGCAATACAGTATCAGCTGCGGCAATGAGGAAATGGTGCCGTGCAGAAATGTGAGATGAAAAATCACTGTCTGTCATATGGATGACACGGTCACCACAAGAAATTAACGCTGAAGTGGTTGACAAAAAATCCCATCCAAAAATCATCAAATGCGCACACGGTGAAAGCACAGCAAACTGCACATGGTGGCGGACGCCGTCTATAACAACTCGAACTGTACACTTTGCTGAAGGGTGCAGAGGGACGCCATTTGCTCCACGAAGTTCAGGTCCATCATATGGTGTCGTTACTTTCCGCAAACGGTGGCACAAATCAGCATGAATAACAGAAAGTGCAGCTCCTGTGTCAATCAAAGCTTCGACCGGTAATCCTTCAGCTAAAACAGAAATCATATTATACGGGCGATGAGGAGGACTTTTTGTAAGTTCGCAAAGTGCAGTTTCTCCTCCGGAAACTGCATCGCATAGTTTTCCGAATTACGGACAGGCACAGTTGTTGCTGGTCGAAGTGGCGAAATAGAGCGGCGGTATGGGGAAGGGGACCGGCGTCGGGATACATGAGCCATACTTGGTTTAGACGGGGATACCGGCGGTGGAGAGAATCGACGAGGTTGGCTGGGAATTGGTCGTCGCTGATAATATGCAGGTATGTCACTTTCGAAGGCGTCATAACCACGTCGCTCGTTCTGAATGCGTCGGCGACAAAAGCGAGATATATGTCCTCGAATTCCACAATAATAGCACACTGGGCGAGAGGGGCGCCAAGGTGCGTAATAGGGTGGCGTCGGTTGAGCCATCGTCATGGCGTTGATGTGGTTGTAGAGTGGTGCTTGGGGTGGGGGAACAAAAGGAGGAGGGGATGCAGCGACGTGAGCGTAAGTCGGTGCTGGGTGAGGTGCAGGAGGATCAGGTGTGACAGGGTGGTTGATAGTGGCCAACTCTTGTTTATTGATGTGGCGGAGGCCGGCGTCGTTAGAAGGAGGAGACGAATGATCGCACCCGTGCTGGCAGAAAGGGCTGAGGGCTTGGAGCTCCTCGCGGATTATCACTCGAATCATGGCTCGTAGATCGAGGTCAGTAGAGGTCGGGGCAGTAGTGAGGCCGGGCTGCAAACGGGAGGACTGTAGCTGGTCGAGGCGTTGGGAGGTCGTTATAATAGAATCAACACTTGATGGATTTTGGGCAACTAGGGTGTTATAAGCCATTGAATTGATTCCCTTCAAGACATGGTGTACACGTTCAGATTCCGGCATGGTGGGACTGATACGCCGACAGAGCGCCAGCACGGCCTCTATGTATGACGCATAGGACTCATCGGGACCTTGACGGAGAGTAGCGAGTTTGTTCCTTGCGATCTCCGTCCGAACAGCCGGGTCGGCGAAGTACTGTCGGAACTGCTGCTTGAAGGTGGGCCAGTTTGTGGTGTGGGGCTCGCGGTTAATAAACCAATTTCTGGCGACCTCAATAAGGTAGAAAGATACGTTCAGAAATTTCAAAGCATCATCCCACCGGTTGTAGGCACTGGAGAGTTCATAAGTGTCAAACCAGTCATCGACGTCTTCGTCGCGACGACCAGCAAACAGCGGCGGGTCGCGTTGTCGTGTAGGCACCATCGGAGGCGGCAGTGTAGCCGAGGTAGAGGGTCTGGCCGGGTCGGGACTGCTCTCGGTTGACATGACGATGGTAGTTGTTAAACGGCGACCGGAACGTAGCTCCAGTGAGAGGCAGGGCACAAGGCAGCAAGCGGATCGAATTTCACCTCCACCACTTGTGAAAGAAGGCCAGGTCCAGACGGCAAGGTCGTGAAGGCAAGGCAAGGTATGCCGTGTCAGCGTTTTATCTGATGGAGAAAACCCAAGGGCGCGCCGGAGCCGGCGCCGCGGGACGATGATGATGTTATGTACAAGAGGAAGAAGAAGATCATGGTATGTACAAATGAAGGAAGATCCGTAGAGGCCTCACAGTACTTTCAACCTCGAAAGTCCAAAAAAAAACTCCTAGGGTCCCTACCAGGATCAATTAAATGCCCTGCAATCACCTCAGGCTTTTGTGCGCAAAATTTTGTTATGGACCAGCTTTTGAAAATAACCGTATAAGCCACAAATTATTTCATTCCAGACACCGTTCCCATATATGGCTGCATCAGAAGAATTATTTAAAGATTTCTGGTTGAAACGCCGCGTAGACTCTGCTGCACTTTCCTGGTGGTATTGGCCAGGTTTTTCGAAGAAAAGAGGCGAAGAGATTTTCATCTCAAAAGGCCCCGAAAGAACTCAAACGGGAGACGCCGTAACAGCACTCTTTTACAAAATATATAAATGTCTGTATACTGTGGATTTTACACCACGAGAACAGTATCAATGTTTTCTTCAACGTCGTCGAATGGAATAGCAGGCAGAAGCAGCAGGAGTGGTGGAGGGTCAAGTGGGCGGTTGAGTTTGGTAATATTGGGAGGGCAACTTGTCATCTTATACTAAAAGAATCCGATCACCGCATCAGAAGTAAACGGTGCTCAAAGCGAAATAGGTTACATCGAAGTCTTCTGCAGGGAAGTAGTCACACATTTGTTTTTATTGTGGTTACCCTACTGAAAAAGACCCATATGATTTTCATATAGGCCACATATGAATTCTTATAGGCCACATATGAATTCCTATAGGCCACATATCGATTCATATGGGGTCAAACTTACACCATATGGGGTATATAGGACTAGGCGCAGTTTATATGAGCAAATGGTATGAGGCCATATGTGCCCCATATTGCGCCCATGTCCATATGCATTGCTGGACATATGGATCATATGGGCACTGGGAATATGGGTGCAGAGCTCATATGGGTGCCCATATATCAACTAAACTTGGATTGTCAATGAGTCATTTGTCGTATTATGGTGAAAATGTACATCACCTGAGCAACCATATGTAAACAACACAGTACCTTTAACTATGACAGGGAGTCAAAATTACTAAAACTTATCAAAACATACTACACAGTGATGGTACAATTTATCACTCCCCACCAGGGCGCTGTTACATAAAGAAAACAGTGAAGCAATTAATAATAAAGTATATAGTTACAGGCGTGATTGCTTAATCGTACAATACTAAAATGCATCCTTGAATAGATTGTGCTTTTGGATGCTTGACAATGGCCAAAAGGAGTTACAACCTGCTTATGTGCATGATACAATTAAATGGCTTGAAGGAAGCTGTTCATTTGATGTAATAAAGTGTGTCATTGCACTGTGCCATTAACACAAAAATATGCATAACACAAAATTTCAATAGTCCAATTCCTTTCTTAGATCAAGATAAATATTCGGCTTCCACAATGACACGTAATCATTAAAAGCAGAAAAAAAGAAAGATCAGCCTCCCCCCCCTCCCAAATTTTTTCGTGTTGTCATGCACCGCCAGCCTGTCCCTCTCCCATCGCCTTCATCCCCTGCATATCAGGCTGCTTCCTTCGTTTCGCCTATTTATTTCTTTCGTTCGAGGTCGGTACCCATGCTGCAGCTGCCTAATTGTTAAAGCCCTCCCCACTGCTCTCCCCTCGCTCGCATCCGAGGCTCTCTAAACTTGAAACTTCACCAACCATCACTTTCTTAACTCCCAAAAACGCGACATTTGGGAGACGGCTCGACTTCTGCACCGGTGACGAAGGGCTTGTTGAGAAGAGGCAAGGAGGGACGAATACAGGAAAGGGGAAGTGGGTTTAAAGGGGTAGGAAGGGGGGGGGTGAGGTTTAAAAGCCTATTGGAGTCAATGTGCCGGCAGGTACAGGCAGGTACAGGTGTGCGGTAGCAATGGTGCTCACTTCGGTCATTTTTATTTTTCCTCTGCGTTGTGGCTAGCTCGTATACGTTTCATGTGGTTTGGGGTCATCTAACTGAAGAAGGCGTATTTTTTTTTTCGATAATTGATCTCGGTCTCCGGGACGAAGGGCTTTTGGAATTTTTTTTTTCAGAGTATGGAATGTTTGGCTATATGGTAGGTGTCGCGCGTTGTCTTAGGAAATTCCTTACATATCATTCTTATGTTGCCGGATTTTTCTCTTTATGTACTTGTATTACCATATTGCAGTCAAAGCGCAGTATAGAATGCACACTTCTTATAACACCTAGGTCATGAAGCCGCAAAAATTCGCATTATAAACGCGTATCGCACTTATTTTTTGGCCTCATGGCTCACGCCAGATGGGTAACTTCCCTTTCGAGAACATCTCATTAATGAGTGAGCGAAAAGCAACCCACTAAGTCTGCTCAGCACTTGATTATTGTTTCAGGATATCGCACGCCGCTTACCCTCGAAAATTGCCGCAACCGCCGTAGCGCGTAATGATGAGCACTGCACGGGCCTGAATTTCCGGCCTGCCCGGCCCCGGCCCATCGTCTGAAGCCCGATCCCATGGCTGCAAGCCCGGGCCCATGCTAACATGTGCTTCCAAGACTCGGCCCGGCATAGGCCCTGCAAAGTCAGCCTGTGCGGGCTCCTTAAAAGACTGTACTACCAAGGGTCTTAATTGGGCTAGTTGGTTGCTATAGGTTCGGATGTAGCGGATAGTGCACAAGGAAGTGTACACCTACTTTCTGTATGCGTCTTTCATGCGCGCGAGACACTATGTTGGAAGGGAGTTAGTTGCAATAAACTTACCAATAAAAATGTATGCGCTAAGAGCCATGAGTAATTATCTCTGTTATCTAAATGCTTAATTAGCGATTGTAGATATATGCTGTGCACGATTTTGTTTCCATCGGTCATGACTGTACTTCATTTGTAACTGCTTAGTTTACTACTATGTGCGCACTTTTGATGTAACCAACCCACTCCCATATGTGTCCCGAATAGAACTGATAAGGTTATCAATAAATAATATTTCTTAAATATGATAGATAATAACAAATCAAGATGGGATAACAATCTCACAAATATTCTCAGCAGAGAAGGGCATTTAAAGTACCGACAGAAGCAAATGCTTGGTCAAGAAATTTTTGGCATGCCCTTTTATTCAATGATATTGTGCTCGATGTGCACGTTTAAGAGCTATGGATTAAATGCATTTTAAATATATATCCTTATTAGAAAGTACATATTGGGGCAAGTTATTTGCTTAAATAAACACAGATACGTACTGCCAAAGACAACTATATGCCACAGCAACCTGTGTGAGTAGGCTATGGGAAAAGGAAAAAAAAATCTATATTCTTGTGAAAAATTCGTGGCCGCCTTTCATCTCTATAATGACGAAAAGCAAAACGCTTGTTTTGTGCATATATATGTGTTTGAAAACCGCAGAGCCATGAAGCTGTGCGCTCTTATCCAATGGCGTTTATCGCAGCGTAAAGATGTTTCTTTTTCTTTTTTGAGGAGAGGGGGGGGGGGGAGCGAAGTCAAGTAAAGGCTATCTTTGTACTGACGCAACAGTTGCTGCCGGCCGAGCAGTCGATTAAAGGTCCTTCTCCGGCGGCTCTTATAGGGCTTCAAATGTCCATTCTTAAGTGGTAACGCAATATAGAGAAGATTAAAGAGAGTCTGCTTGATCCGACAGAGTGCGCTCGTTGGTTGCTGAAAAATCCCAATCTAGCGGTGTTGTGTACTTTAGCAGGCGCGTGCTCATGCAAAGGAGCCATGTTTGTTGCAGCGCTTCATAAGACCTGCACTGTATAGTAAAGCGCACTGCAGGTTTTTCACTTTTTCAACTTTTTCGCTGTGCCGTTGTGCGCCGCCGGGCGTGTTGTCTGAAGTTACTTTAACAAACCACTAAGTGCCGCTGATTAAACTAAGTCTACAAATGAGCTTTCTCTCATTCTACGTTAACAAATGCACTAGTATAGGGTTTATTCATAAACCACTTGGACGATTCTAGTGCTCTTGCTCATATGTTTCCGAAAGAATAAGCCGTACACAGCCTAGCCTCTGCCCTGCCTGGATCCGTGCGCTTCTACTTCAATCCCGGACCCGGCCCAGACCCGCAACTTCAAGCCCGAGCCCAGCCCGGGCCCGGCCAAAAAGCAAAAATCACCCCCCCCCCCCACAAACACACACACACACACACACACACACATTTTTCGTGTTGTGCAGGTGCCGCCAGCTTGTCCCTCTTCCATCGCCTTCAACCCCTACATGCATACGATGCTGCTTCCTTCGTGTTGCCTGTTTTTTTTGTTTTTTTTTTTTTTTCTCGCGTTCGAGGTCATTTCCTTTGCTGCAGCTGCTTAATTGTTAAAGCCCTCCCCACCACTTTCCCCTCGCTCGCATCTGCTCTCTAAACTTGAGACTTCTCCAACCATCACTTCTTAAATTCCTACTGCTCGACTCCGGCGCGGGTGACGCAGGGTTTGTTGAGAAGCAAGGAGGGACGAATAAAGGAGAAGAGAGCGAGTGGGGTTTAAAAGGGTAGGAAGGGGAGGGGGGGGGGAGATTTAAAAGCCTATATTGAGTCAAGGTGCCGGCAGGTTCAGGTGTGCGGTAGCAGCTGTGCTCGCTGGGGTCATTTTTTTTTTTTTTTCTGCGTTGTGGCTAGCTCGTACGGTTCACGTGGTTCGGGGTCATCTAACTGAAGAAGTCGTTTTTTTCCGATACTTGGTGTCGGTCTCCAGGACGGATGGTTCTTAGAAGTTTTTTTTTTTTTTTTCTTGTCGGAGTCTTCGGAGTGTTCGGTTATTGTGTTGCTACTTCTTAAGAAATTCCTTATATACCATTTTTACGTTGCCGCATATTTTTTAGGCACTTGTTTGCCAGTTTGCAGTCGAGGACTAGTATACATGCAGTGTAGACCGCTTATAACGTAGGTCGCGGGACCTCGAACGCTGCACTGAAAGCGGTACCGCACTTTTTGACCTGAAGCTACACACGCATCTCAATAATAAATGAACAAAACGCACCGCACTAAGTCCTCTGAACACAGATTAGTTTCAGCATACCGCACGCAGCGCGCGACCACGTAAATTACCAAGACCGCTGCGCGCGGAACGCATGCTCAGTTTCGCAAAGGCGGTGGTGCTAACCTTAGCAGTCACAAACGCAGTGGGTTAAAGCATCCTTGTCTCTTTGAATTCAAACAAATAATATGAGGAGTCTCGGAACAAGACCTTATAGTTGG